>NW_027362771.1:198652902-199344402 GCF_046119375.1 Phyllobates terribilis
CTTGCCACTGGGATTTTTTCCCATTCCTCTAGGCAAAGCTGCTCCAGCTCATTCAGGTTAGATGGTTTCCTCTGGTAAATAGCAATCTTCACGTTTGACCACAGATTCTCAATTGAATTAAGATCTGTGCTTTGACTAGTCCACTCCAAAACATTTACGTGTTTCCCTTTAAACCACTCGAGTGTTGCTTTAAGAATACTCTTTGGGTCATTGTTGAAAGGTCAACCTTCGGCAAAGTCTCAAATCAAAGAAGGAAGTAGATTTTGCTCAATAATATATCTGTATTTTGCACCATCCATCTTCACCTTGATTCAGACCATTTTCCCTGTTCCTACTGTCGAAAAACATCCCCACAGCATGATGCTGCCACAACCATGTTTCACTGTGGGGATGGTGTTCTTAGAGTGATGAGCTGTGTTGGTTTGGACACAGAGTTTACCTTGGTGGCTAAAAGATTTAAATTTTGGTTTCATCTGACCACAGCACCATCCTCCATACATTTGGGAAGTCTCCCACATGTTTTTGGCAAACTCATAACAAGCTTTTAAATTTTTGTATGTAAGTAAAGGCTTTTTTTTTGCCCACTCTTCCAAAAAGGCCACCTCTATGGAGTATATGGCTTATTGTGGTGGCATGAAGAAATGAGAAAACTTGTTCAGAAAATGTTTGCCAATCTCAAAGTCGGCACGAACATTGCACATTTGGATTCATGTTCGGAACCCCGAGTGTTTTTCTTAAAATCTGAAAAATTTGGACAAGGTTCAGTAAATGATCGTGTTTCCGCTAATACTTTTGTTAGGATTTTAGCTAGGATAGAGGTGCTGTTCTGTATAATGAGCGGGGGGGGACATGTTTGATGAGGGAAGAGGTAGGGGAGATGTCAGAGGAGTGGCAGACTATTATTCTTAATTATTTTTTTTCTTAAGTTAATGTGTGAAGATTGCGGCAGCCAATCAGGGCACAGAAACCATCCACAAAGTCCAAGCACAAGAGCTTTTGTAATTGACTGCCGAAGTCATATGTCCCTCTTCCCCAATAAAGACATGTTATTTTGGTGCCATTTTGCTAGTGTAACAGTGCAAAGAGGCTACTCTTGCTGCTGCAACTGTACAGTCAGCTAGTTCAGATAGATAGGATCCTGTGTGGCTGTGAAATTGACCTTCCAGCACATCAATATTTTTTGCTAATTGTGAGATCCAGAGACACCAGGTCATAATTCAGCATATACCGTCTTTTGCGCTGCTAATATTGTGCTCCAGACAGGAGGCAATATTTAAAACTATAAATTCAATGTGTATGTGAGGTAGGTGGTAATGTTAGTGAAAGCTCTATTGAACAAAAACCGTCTCATCCTATTCAAAAACAACTGACAACTTATGTTACTGGACAGGGTACACCTTGTAGATGAGGACCAGAAAGTGCATGTGCTCTAATGAATGGCAAGCGCTGCATCAAGTGGCCTCTCCTCCTCTTCCTCCACCTCAACATCATGCAAAGTATAGTCTTCAGAGGTGTCACAACTTTCAAAGTGCCCAATTGACTGTGGTAAACCACAGATGGGCAAGTCTTCAGAGCTGTTCACAAATTCTATTCCATGGGCATCAGAGGTATGCTCCAAAGATTCACAGACTGAAGAGGAGGAAAGCATCAGCACCAATAGCCAAAATTTTTTTCACTTGGATCCAAGGTTGAATGAAGTAGGGTCTGAGCAGAATTCAGATCCTCGTCACCAGACATTAAACCCCAGGGGTGAAGGTGATCCTGATGAGATACCTGAGGTGCATGCAGACTGTACTGTGCTGTCAGTGCAGGAAGAAGAGGATGACTCTCAGGGAGAGGAGTGGTAGAACAGATAGGATGATGATGAGGTTGTAGATACCACTTGGTGTAAACCCAGAGGCACTCAACTGAGTAGCTAAGCAGAGAAGATAGAGGAGGAAGATGAGGAGGTTACGTGACAGCCTCCCACACAGACACAAAGTGATGCAACCAAGCACTGCATCATCACCACAACTCCGGCTGTGGCCAGCAGTGGTCATGGGGCTGCAGTTTGCAGAGGCTGCAAGGGTTGCCTAGTTTGGGCCTTTTTTGAGACAGCAAAAGATGACCGAACTCACGTTATCTGCCAACTTTTGTAAAAAATTACTCAGTGGAGGCAAAAATTGCAATAATTTGACTGCTAACCTGCAGACACACAGCCCCCCTAAAAAATACCTTTTATTAATAATCTCTAAAAAGGACCCGAAAGTCCATAAACAAACAACAATAATACTCTAATTGATAGGACATATAGAATCAGGTGATACACCGACCGGGAGGGAATACAAATTAAAGCTGTCCCTGTTCTGTCCCTAAATCCTCTCCCTACCTGACAGCGGAGGTTGGCACCCTAATTTGTACTTCGTGGCGCCCCCGCTCAACGTCGGTATCCCTAATGTCCCTACAAGGACCCTTATCTTAAATTAAACAAAACCACAATGGTGAGAAAGGGTAGAAAAAGTGAACGTACAAGTACAGAAGCCGATAATGAATCAATGGTTATAAATGGCCAAATTTATTTGGTAGGGTATACATAAATGCTCTAGAGTAGAGGAGCACAGTGCTTGTTTTGCCATAGCCAGATCAAATCAGATAACAGCCAGAGCAGTCAATCAAAATATGGATACATGCTCCACTTTGATACTCCAGCTATGTACCCCAAAAGGGGCTCCAAAAACAGAATCCCACCCAGATAAATGTCTCCCCATACATCAAATGGGATTTAAGCACTGGTATCTGAAAAAGCATAACATCTATAACATAGTATCAGGTTCAGATTTTATCTGTCATAGATGTACACAATAGTGGACAGAAATAAAGACACTTATCATTATTAGTCCCTAATCCTTTTGACCAGAAAATGGCAATCAGAATATAAATTTTCATTAGTAAGTAAACAGTAACACTTAACCTTAATGGTCCCTAGTTACAGCAGTCAGAAAATAGATTATCATTAATAAATAAGAAATGACACTTATCCTTAGTAGTCCCAACGCGTTTCCCCCTAGTTTCCACCAGTGACACATGCAGCATTGTCTGGCAATCTGGGGTGAGGGATTGAAGTCCTCCCCAGCTCCCCTGATGAACCCTGGTGGAAACTAGGGGGAAACGCGTTGGGACCTTGCTCCTTTCTTAGCCAACTTCCCGCGCTGGGTCTCTCCCTCCTGCCCTGCGCCCCGCCACACAAAGTCTCGATCAGGTACCTAGAGATCCCTCTGGGCAACTTGAAGTTCCCGGACCTTGCTTGGTGCCCTTTTCGGCTGCTTAGGTGCGAATGTGGCAACTGCACCCTGAAAGTGCAGAAGCCTCCGGTTTTCTAGCTGAGACTTAACCCCTTCGCAACCTTGGGTTTTGTCGTTTTTGCTTTTTCGTTTTTTGCTCCCCTTGTTCCCAGAGCCATAGCGTTTTTATTTTTTAGACAATATGGCCATGTGAGGGCTTATTTTTTGTGGGACAAGTTGTACTCTTCAACGCCATTACTAGTTTTAACATATTGTGTACGGGAAAATTGGAAAAAAATTCCAAGTGCGGTAAAATTGCAAAAAAAGTGCAATACCACAGTTGTTTTTTATTTATTTTTTTTACCACGTTCACTGAATGCTAAAACTGACCTGCCACTATTATTCTCCAGGTCATTACGAGTTCGTAGACACCAAGCATGTATAGGTTATTTTATATTTAAGTGGTGAAAAAAAATTCCAAAATTTGGTAAAAAAAACAAAAAAAAAATAGCGCAATTTTTCAAGACCGGTAGCGTCTCCATTTTTCGTGATCTTGGGCTGGGTGAGAGCTTATTTTTTGCGTGCTGGGCTGACGTTTTTATTGATAACATTTTGGGGTAGATCCGATGTTTTGATCGCCCGTTATTGCATTTTATTGCAATTTTGCAGTGACCAAAAAACGTAATTCTGGCGTTTAGAATTTTTTTCTCATTACACCGTTTACCGATCAGATTAATTATTTTTTTATATTGATATATGGGACGATTCTGAACGCGGCGATACCAAATATGTGTATGTGGTTTTTTTTTATATTTTATTTTGAATGGGACGAAAGGGGGGTGATTTAAACTTTTATATTTTTTTTATTTTTTTTATATTTTTAAAACCATTTTTTTTTCACTTACTGCATGCTTCAATAGTCTCCATAGGAGACTAGAAGCAGCAGTTGTCTGATCGTCTCTGCTACATACAGGGGACGAGCAGATCCCCAGCATGCAGCAGAAATGGTCTTGTGCTATGAGCGCCGACCACTAGGTGGCGCTCATAGCGACCAGATCATGACAACCACAGTCGTCTGCTGCAGACCTTGGGTTGTCATGCATGCCCATCGGTGACCCGCGATCACGTGACGGGGTCTCCGGTGGGCGGGGCTTATGACGCGCAACCCGGAAGAGCGCGTTAAATGCCGCTGTTGGAGATTGACAGCGGCATTTAACATGTTAACAGCCGCGGGTGGATCGCGATTCCACCCGCGGCTGTTGCGGGCACATGTCATCTGTAAGAATCAGCTGACATGTGCTCGGTTCAGTGAGGGCTCAGCGCAGCAGCCCTCACTGAACCGGGGGTACGCAAATGTGCGTACTAATATGGCAAGGTTTGGAAAGGCGTTAAAGTAACTCGGCTAGTCCAGGGACCGGTTCCCTTCATGCGGCCTGATCCCTCTGACACCTGGCAGATTCGGGCGTACGGGTGCCATCCTGCACTCACCGCACCCCCTGGGATCCCTTCTGTTACTGAAGCCTTCCTCCCTTGCTCCCACTCCTCTCTCGGTCTTGGGCATGACATGCCGAGCCTGCCTCCTGAGAAGAGCTCCTGCAGAGCCTCTGCTCCTTTCACTTCTCCTCCTCTGACTGACTGTTTTACTCTCTAAGATGGCTCCCTATATATATATATCTTCAAGTGCTCCCCTCTTCTGCATCCTCCACCCAAACTCACTACCTGGTTCCCCCTCACTTTTGGTTCCCCCCACTCCAGCCAGGGATGGGGCAGCAGAAGAAGTGCATAATGCCCTTCCAGCAGGCCTGGAGTAGTGTAACCTTGAGTGAAGGTGTTAGGGTCCTGGGCAGTACTCCATCCTTACCTGAGAGAAGGAGATGCCACACCTCTGGGTGAGGTGCAGTACCTCTGTGGCGACTGAACCCTCAGGGGCGCCACACAAGCGCATTCAGCTGTCCCCTGAAAGTGTAGACTGCCTAACTTTCAAGAAGATGAACAAGTCATAGATCTCAAAGGACTTTTGCACCCCTAAGGTAGACTGTGAAGACCAGGCAATTGTGTCATTTTTAGTGTGCTGCAATGATCTTGCATTATTGCAGTCTGTGACATCTTTATCGTGGCTTCTGTGCCTGCTGTTGCTACTGCTGCTGATGTTATCAATAATTTTTTGAAATGTGGAGACTCCAAGTCGGGTCTCCATCTGATGGGTTTTCTGTAGTGGAAGGGGTGTCAGTGCCCCATTATACTATTTCTACTCTGGTGAATTTGATGCGACTTTAGTGGTGTGTTGCAATAATTTTTTGAAATGTGGAGACTCCGAGTTGGGTCTCCATCTGGTGTATTGCCTGTAGTGGAAGAGGTGTCAGTGCCCCATTTTACTATTTCTACTCAGCTGAAATTGATGCTACTTTAGTTGTGTGTGGCAATAATTTTTTGAAATGTGAAAACTCCAAGTTGGGTCTCCTTCATTTGTGTGGCCTCCCAGATTGGCAGGCCTGTGCTTACTTTCAGTCAACTACCTGTGTTACTATCCTTAAGTTTTTCTAGCAATCGTAGTCTACAAAACTGATATTTGTGCCACTTGATTGTGACTGAGCATAAAAGCAGCTTGAGCTGTTGCATGTGGTATCAGGGCTCACAGCACAGCAGGCCTACACTGGTCCCTCAACCACCTAGTCTTAATTTGAACCTAAGTTCAAAGCCTTAACAGCTGGTCCAGACCCTGATACCTCATGCATGGCCCATGACTGACTGCTTCTGTGCCATTATAAAATTTCAACTGTGGATCAATTAAAGCTACTTTTTCTGGTGTCTGCCCCTAATTTGAGCTGTTTTGGCAGCTTTTGGGCCTCCCTGAAGGTGTGGTTTTGACTCCCATTGAATTCAATGGGGTTCGCATTTGTTCGGCGAGCCATGCGGTGAACTGTTCGGCGAAAACATAGGGGAAAACCGAACCTTGAAAGGTTTGCTTATCTTTAGTTTCTGTGCTGCCTCTCTGATTAATGCTATCCTTGCCCAGTCTGAGAGTTTTGATGGGCGGCCCTCTCTTGGCAGGTTTTTTGTGGTACCATGTTCTTTCCATTTGAGGATAACGGATTTGATGGTACTCAGAGGAATCATCAGAGATTGGGAAATTTTTTTATAACCCCACCCTGACTTATGCTTCTCAACAACTTTGTCCCTGACTTGTTTGGAGATCTCCTTGGTCTTCATGGTGTTGTTTGCTTAGTGGTGCCTCTTGCTTAACGGTGTTGCAGCCTCTGTGGCCTTTCAGAATAAGTGTGTATATATACCGATAGACCATGTGACACTTAGATTGCACACAAGTGAGCTTCCTTTTATTTAGCATGTGATGTATGAAGATAATTGCATGTACTAGACATTTTTAGGGGCTTCATAGCAAAAGGAGTGAATACATATGCATATGCCAATTTTTAGTTATTTGAACCCATAAATGTAATTCGTCTATATTTTCCTCACCTCACTTCACCAACTTTGACCATTTAGTGCTGATTACTGATGAGCGAGCATGATCGTTACTTGCCCAAGCATCACAGTGCTCGATATGCTCGGTGCTCGGTGAGCAATTTTGAAGTTCTCAGATTGGAGCTTGAATCCCCGCCCCGCATGTTGGGCGCATTTTAGGCAGCCAATTACTATGCAGGGATTGCGTGACAGTTACTGTAATGCCATGGCCATGTTGGTTGTGGCATTACAGTGATTGGCTGGCTGCATAGCATCATCGGGTCTATATAAGACCCGGGACCCTATGCTCGTCACAGTCTACTGATCAAACAGACAAAGTATGGAGAGATATTGCTGAGTGAGGGAGAGAATTGGTGGTTATTTTAAACAGAGATTACACACCACTACTAAAAATCTACTCTAACAGTTCTTATAAGTGCTCATTCTGAAGAAAATATTAATCCTGCTGATAGCACTAGTTAGGCAGAGTTTGTAGAGACCTAGTAGAGTACAGAATAGGGTCTATTGCACGTTCTTTCTGCTGCTGGAACTCATACCAACAGCCCTAGATATCAGTGCTGATAATATTGTTTTTGCTCTTAATCCTGCTAATTTGGGTGAAAAGCAATATAATACACCATTTTTACAGCTTCATTTGTTTATTGCCAACATACAGCCAGATTTGGTTGATTTGAATAGCATTGCTCTATAGTGGAAGCAGCGAAACTTGTCCATCATCTCAGGTGGTCAAATACTACTGCAGTATTAATCCTGTTTTTTTCTGCAATCTGCATAAGATTATACTTCATTTAAAGTTTGCTACTTGTGTGTCAAAAATATATCCACACTTGTTCACTGACCAATAGCATCCGTATGCCCTCACTGGGCAGAAGAATTGGTCATCAGACGTGATCAAATACTGCAGTATTAAACAAGATATTTTTGCAAAATATTATACTCCATTTAAAATGGGCAAGGTGCGGAGTAAGGAATGAGGAAGTGGATGTGATGCCGATAACGCACGCAGAGGCCAAGGCCATAGGCAAGATGAAACTGTGCCTGCTGAAGGAGCACAACAGACACCCACATCATGTCGACCTACTTTGCTGTTCCACTTTCTAAGGGGCCGCAGAACACCACTCTTGAAGCCAGAGCAGTATGAAAAGGTTATTGGATGAACAGCAGATAAATAAATAATGGTTCCAGTCAGTTTGCCACCACCACCACCCTGTCTTCCACATGATCCAGTCTCAGTAGCCATGAGTCTGGGCCACATATTCCTCACCTTGATCATCCTTCCTCCCACCATGCTGAGTGCCCAGAGACAAGTGATTCCACACTTGGACACTCTGAAGAGCTGTTCATGTTTCCATTTACAGATTCTGGCCTTTCGCTCGGTCCGCTTCAAGCGGGTCAAGAGGAGATTGCATGTAGAGATGCCCAAATATTTGGTTACCTGAAGGCGTTGGTGGGAAAGTATAATTACTGTTGCAAGAGGTGGATGATGATGATGAGACGCAATTGCCAGCAAGTCAGCAGGAGGTTCAGGGTGTGTACGTGGAAGACGAGGTGATGGACGATGAAGTCACTGACCCAACCTGGAAAGGTGACATGCATTGTGAGGACAGAAGCACAGCGGTAGAGGGAGGCATAACGTTACAACAGGCAGGAAAAAGCAGTGGGGTGGCCACAGACACAAGGTGGGCAACAGTTCCCCAAAACAGCAATATGAGGGAAGTTGCCAGTCCAACTGCTAGGTCTTCCCAAGTCTGGCTCTTTGTTAAAGACTGTCCAGTTAACAAAAATAGGCCATTTGCAACATCTGCCATGCTAGCATCAGCAGGGGCAGCAAAAGTAACCAGCCTGACCACCACCAGCATGCTCAGGCACATGACAGCAAAGCACCCGATTAATTGGCCCGAACACCAGTGTCCAGCAACGGTGTCTGCGAGTGACACCACTACATGTTCCGCGTTGTGCGTGCACGCAAATCCCCTGTACATGGCACAGGGAAAGATGCCTCCCACTCTGCACCTGTCATTGCACAATTGAAATCACCACCATCAGCAACCATGTCCACGTATTTGTCTCAGCGCAGCTTTCAATTGTCCCTACCCCAGTCCTTGGAATGCAAGTGAAAATACGCAGCCACCAACCCACCCAGTGCAATACTAAACTGCCACATTTCTCAACTGCTTGCACTGGAAATATTGCCTTTTATACTCATGGAGATGCAAGCTTTCCACAACCTCATGGCAGCGGCCGTCCCTTGGTACTCGGTCCCCATCCACCATTATTTCTCCCGGTTTGCCGTCCCCGCCTTACACAAGCACGTGTACCAGAACATTAGATGTGCCCTCAACAATGCAGTTATTGAGAAAGTCCACCTAACCACAGACACGTGGACATGTGCTTGTGGTCAGGAGCGGTACATCTCACTGATGGCACACTTGGTTATTATTGTGGAAGCCGGGACCCAGTTTGACCCTGCAACAGAAAATATCCTTCCAACGCCGAGGATTGCGGGCACCCACATTCTATAGCTCCTGCACCTCCTCCTCTTCAGCCTCCATCTCCGAAATGACAACATCAATCAGAAGCTGGAAGCACTGCAGCACTGCCATGTCCAAGTGGCAACAGACTGTGCTGAAGCTAATATGCTTAGGTAACAAACTGCACATCGTTGCAGAGTTGTTCAAAGCTGTAACAGACCAGGCAGATATGTGACTGTCACCTCTGAATCTACAGCCAGCCATGGTCGTGTGTGACCATGGCCGGAACCAGGTGGCGGCTCTGAGGCTTGGCAACCTCGCACATGTACCATGCCTTGCCCATGTGCTCAACCTAGGGGTTCAGTGGTTTCTCAAAACCTACCCAAATCTTCCTGAGCTGCTTGTGAAAGTACGCCACCTGTATGCCCGTTTTATAAAGTAAGCTGCAGCTTCCACCATCCTCGCTATGCTTCATCAGCATTTGCAGTTTCCAGCTCACCGACTGATGTGAGATGTCACCACTAGAGATGAGCGTTGTTCTACTCGAACTGTTCGCCAATCTCAAATTCGAGCTGTTTTGGGCGGTGTTCGAGCCGTTCGGCGAACACGAACAATTTGAGAAAAATTCGGCTGTTCGAGGTTATGTTCGATAACTGTTCGTGCACCAAAATCATAACTGGATTTTTTCTCAGTAATGATGAAAATTAATGTTAATACGCAGTTTGAGTGTACAGCGGGGTGGGGGGAGGGGCAGGGGATGGATCTCTGCAGGAACAATGAAGATCTCCATTTTTTTTTCTCTTTCCCGCATTTACAGTGGGGAGGTGCAATCTGTCAGCCTATCATCAGCGCACACATGGAGCGAAGTGCTTTTTTTCACACAAGCAAGGGCATGTGTCATTGGCAGTGTATGTCACATGTCCTTGCCCTATAAGACCAAGTCATTTTCCCCGTCGCCACCATTTTCTCACTGCTGCAGCTGCGTGTTAGACGGCACCGCTGTTGCTGTGTGCGCTATACCTTGTTAATTTCAAGCCAATTTTCGCACAAATATACAGATAGCTTGGGAGTAGGGAATAGTTGTGATTGCAGTCCTTTTAAGGACTAGGTTACAGCATATCCTACGACTTTTATCAGGGAGGTCTGTGCTCTTAAATAGATCGGTTGTGGGAGTAAAGACTAATTGTAATTGCAGTCCTTTTCAGGACTAGGTTACATGAGTTCTTATCAGTTTTTGCCAGGCAGGTCTGTGCCAGTGCTGTGCAAGTTTTTTTCACAGCATTTGGCTGAATCTAGCAAAGATAATCCTTTTTGGCCTATTGCAGAGTGTGTTAGTCAGTGGAGTAGCCTATCTGTGTTGCAAGATATACCACCTGTGTATAGAATACCAATTTTTTTACTGCACCTAGTGAAGTAAAATCTTTTGGGCATAGCATCATTCTATTAGTCCATCTATACTGACCTCCATCAGGTTGCAAATTAAAACTAATTTTTATCTGCATCTACAGTACCTCTGAAAAAATATTTGGGCTTCTAGCAGTGTGTGGGACTTGTTCTATTAGTCCATCTATACTGACCTCCATCAGGTTGCAAACTGAATATATTTTTTTCTGCATCTACCTCTGAAAAAATATTGGGCTTCTAGCTGTGTGTGGGTCTTGTTCTATTAATCCATCTATACTGACCTCCATCAGGTTGCAAACTGAATATATTTTTTTCTGCATCTACCTCTGAAAAAATATTTGGCCTTCTAGTAGTGTGTCGGACTTTCTCTATTAGTCCATCTATACTGACCTCCATCAGGTTGCAAATTAAAACTAATTTTTATCTGCATCTACAGTACCTCTGAAAAAATATTTGGGCTTCTAGCAGTGTGTGGGACTTGTTCTATTAGTCCATCTATACTGACCTCCATCAGGTTGCAAACTGAATATAGTTTTTTCTGCATCTACCTCTGAAAAAATATTGGGCTTCTAGCTGTGTGTGGGTCTTGTTCTATTAATCCATCTATACTGACCTCCATCAGGTTGCAAACTGAATATATTTTTTTCTGCATCTACCTCTGAAAAAATATTTGGCCTTCTAGTAGTGTGTCGGACTTTCTCTATTAGTCCATCTATACTGACCTCCATCAGGTTGCAAACTGAATATAATTTTTTTCTGCATCTAGCTCTGAAAAAATATTTGGCCTTCTAGTAGTGTGTCGGACTTTCTCTATTAGTCCATCTATACTGACCTCCATCAGGTTGCAAATTAAAACTAATTTTTATCTGCATCTACAGTACCTCTGAAAAAATATTTGGGCTTCTAGCAGTGTGTGGGACTTGTTCTATTAGTCCATCTATACTGACCTCCATCAGGTTGCAAACTGAATATAGTTTTTTCTGCATCTACCTCTGAAAAAATATTGGGCTTCTACCTGTGTGTGGGTCTTGTTCTATTAATCCATCTATACTGACCTCCATCAGGTTGCAAACTGAATATATTTTTTTCTGCATCTACCTCTGAAAAAATATTTGGCCTTCTAGTAGTGTGTCGGACTTTCTCTATTAGTCCATCTATACTGACCTCCATCAGGTTGCAAATTCAAAATAATTTTTTTCTGCATCTAACCCAGCCAATAGTTTTGGCCTAATACCACAGTTTGGCCACTCAGCTCTGCTCGGTTACCATCCATTGTTTTTTTGCGCAAACAACTCCAGAGTTGTGAATTAGTTAACCACCAAAATGAGTGGAAAAAGGCCTGCTGCTGGTGGAAAGGGGATTAGGCGTGTTGGGAAGGGGAAAAAAGGTTGTGTCCGTGGGGTAGGTGTTAAAGCAACAGTAACATCTGCAGAAGAAAGACCATCTTCCAGCCAAACTAAAATGTCTACTTCTTTTAGCGGACAATGTGATAAGATCCCTTTCTTACGGCCACGCCAATCGCTACAAATTCCAGATGAGGCACAAAAACAGCAGGTGCTTCAACGGATATCAAGTGATCCTTTAAGTGGGCTCTCCTCCACATCAACTTCAACATCACAAATACTCCAGTCCTCAAAGGTGTCACCCAAATCGCACTTGCTTCCTCACAGCTCCCAAATCTTCAGCTGCCCGTCTGAGTATGAGGTAGAACAGATGGTTGAGTCTGCAGAGCTGTTTACTCATACTATAGCCTGGGAATCAGAGGTCGACTCCAGCGCTTCTGTGAATCCAGACGAGGAAATGATCTGCACTGATGCCCAGAATCTTTATGAGTCGGATCCAGGACCAGACGCAGAAGGTTCTGACCATAATGTAGACCCTCATTCCCAAACTGTAACTCCTGTTGGTGGAGACAATGAGGAAGACGATGATAAGACTCAAATACCTGATTGGAGCGACAACTTTAGTTTTTTGTCAGGGCAGGAACAGGTTGGCTCTGAGGACGACGGGTGTGATAACGCACAGGGTGATGATGATGAGGTCGGAGATCCCACTTACTGTCAACCCACAGTCAGCCAAGAGATGAGGTCAGCAGAGGAGGTGGAGGAAGATGCTAGTGACGACGAGGTCAGGTTGCGCCTTCCTGGACAGAGACGTAGTACTGGAAGCACGTCAACAACTGCATCCTCAAACACAACTCTGCCTCTCACCACAAGTCGTGGTGGCTCTTCAGGTCGCATGGGTGCTAAGCCTTGCATAGCCTGGGCATTTTTTCAGATCGATAAAGATGACCCAACTCGTGTTATCTGTAACATTTGTCAGCAAAAGCTAAGTAGAGGCCAAAAAATACATAGTTTGAGTACTTCATGCATGAACCGGCACATGGACATGAAGCATAAGTTGCAGTGGGAAGCTCAGTGTGCTACAATGCGGCCTAGCCGGCCGGGCCAACCACCGTCTGCCATATCTTGTGCATCCGCGGCCTCTTCATCCTCTGTGACTGGGGGGACAGCAGTCACACCTGTTTTGGGGCGCAGACCTGCCACCTCTTTACCCGCAACAGCCAGCGTGATTGGCAGGTCATCATTTTCTTTGGAGGTGGTAACACCAGCTGGTGTTGAGCGCTGTCCGACATCGATAGCACCACCTTTGGATCAAGGCAACCTAACATGTCCGCCTGCATCTTCCTCACAGACCGGCAGTTTGCCGGGGACACCCTTATCAACCCCGTCTAAGCACAATAGCCAGCCCTCGGTCCCTCTGATGTGGACAAGTAAAAGACCATTTCCTCCTAGCCATGAGAAAGCTAAGAGGTTGAATTTCACCATCTGCAAGCTCTTGGCTACAGAAATGCTGCCTTTCCGCCTGGTGGACACAGAGGATTTTCGAGACCTTATGTCCGTCGCAGTGCCCCAGTACCAGATGCCCAGTCGGCACTACTTCTCAAAGAAAGGTGTGCCTGCGCTCCACCAGCATGTCGCACACAACATCACCGCTTCTTTGAGAAACTCTGTGTGTGACAGGGTGCATTTCACCACAGACACTTGGACGAGTAGGCATGGACAGGGGCGTTACATGTCGCTGACTGGGCACTGGGTAACTATGGTGACAGCAGGACAAGGTGCTGCTGTCCAAGTCTTGCCGTCCCCACGAGTTGTGCGTCAATCCTCTTTATGTCAAAGGTCCTCAACTGCTTCTGCCTCCTCAACCTCCTCTCGGTCTTCCACCTGCACCCAAAGCCTGTCTGGTCATGCCACAAGCTTTCTAACTGCGCAGAAGGGATCCTGCACACCTCCTTACTATGCTGGCAGTAGGGCTCAACGTCATCAGGCGGTTTTTACATTGAAATGTCTGGGAAATGTGAGTCACACAGCTGAGGAGTTGTGGTCAGCTCTGGAGAACCAATTTCATGAATGGTTGTCTCCACTGGACCTGAAACCAGGGAAGGCCGTGTGCGACAATGCTGCAAACCTGGGTGCGGCCCTTCGCCGGGGCAATGTCACACACGTGCCTTGTATGGCTCACGTGTTGAACCTGGTTGTCCAGCAATTTTTAGCCCACTATCCCAGACTAGATGGCCTTCTGCAGAGGGCACGGTCGCTGTGTGCTCACTTCCGCCGTTCGCATCCCGCAGCTCAGCGACTTACATCTCTACAGAAGTCGTTGGGCCTGCCACTTCACCGGCTAAAATGCGATGTGCCTACCCGGTGGAATTCAACTCTGCACATGTTGCAGCGACTGTGGCAGCACCGACAAGCCCTGGTGCAATACTTTCTGACGTATAGCCTGGGCCAACGAGATTCAGAGGTGGGGCAAATCACGCTGGAGGAGTGGTCTCAGATCAGGGACCTATGCACCCTTCTGCACAGTTTTGAAATGGCGACGAAGATGTTTAGTGCTGACGATGCCATTATCAGCATGACTATTCCGGTGATTTACATGCTGGAGCACATGTTAAACAGAATTCAGAGTCAGGTGGTGGCACAAGAGGAGGTGGAGGAAGTAGAGGAGGAGGAGTTGTATGCGGAAGGGCTAACATCTGCAAGGTCCAGAAGGTCGGCAGCACCAAGGCGGCAGGCATGTGAGGGTGGGGGAGATGGTTTTACCAGGGCGCATGGTAGCAGCCAAACTAGTGAGGAAGGTGCAGGAGCCCAGGAAGAAGTGGAGGACGAACTGATGGAAGACTCATCAGATGAGGGAGACCTTGATCACATTTCTGTTGTGCGAGGTTGGGGGGAGAGGACAGAGGAAGGAAGCATGATTGTTACCTCGCCACCAACACAACAGGGACTTGGTGCTCCTGGATGCGCAACACACATGAGTGCCTTCTTGCTGCACTACCTGCAACATGACCCTCGAATTGTGAGAATTAGAAATAATCCTGACTACTGGGTTGCCACACTGTTAGATCCCCGGTACAAAAGTAAATTTGCAGAAATTATTCCTGCCATAGAAAGGGATGCACGCATGCAGGAGTATCAGCAGAGACTCTTGCAGAATATTACATGTGCTTTTCCACAAAATACCAGTGGTGCACGTAGTGAATCTCACAGTTCCAAATTGCCAACCGTGGGACCGTCAAGTGTTCAGCACTCAAACCGTAACAGAACCACAGTATCTGCTGGTAACATCAATTTTGCGGAATCATTTCACCACTTTTTTAGCCCATCCTTTGCAAGGCCACAGGAGACAAGAAGTCTGACACATAGTCAACGCCTAGAGACGATGGTACAGGAGTATCTCCAAGTAAACATTGAAGCCACGACTGTGTCACTGGACCCTTGCTCTTTTTGGGCTTCCAATCTGGATAAATGGCCGGAGCTAGCCACTTACCCCTTGGAGATCTTGTCATGCCCCGCAGCCAGCGTTCTGTCTGAACGTGTGTTCAGCGCTGCTGGTGGTGTGTAGTGTTGAGCGATACCTTCCGATATCAGGAAATATCGTATCGGATTGGATCGGGCCGATACCCAAAAAGTATCGGATATCGCCGATTCCGATACCGGAAACCAATGCAAGTCAATGGGACACAAATATCGGAATGAAAATAAACCCTTTCTTTCCTTGTAGGTTAATTCTACATGAAGTAAAACAACTAAGAATAATGTAGAATGACATGAAAAGCCGGCAATTCATCAGCGGCATTCACCGGTACCCGACAATTTACAACAGAAAGAATAGAGCTTCACACATAGATTAGATAGATAGAAACATGTCAGTCACATATATATGAAGTACAGTGACAGTGTTGCTTACTGTACTTGTCATTTAGTGTAAAGGATTTATTAAAAAAAATATTAGTGTTTTCGTGCACCGTCTCTTTAAAAAAGCCGGCCGGCAATTCAGCATCTGTACCCGACAATTTATAACAGACAGAATAGAGCTTCACACATAGATTAGATAGATAGAAACATGTCAGTCACATATATAAGAAGTACAGTGACAGTGTTGCTTACAGAACTTGTCATTTAGTGTAAAGGATTTATTTAAAAAAATAATAGTGTTTTCATGCACCGTCTCTTTAAGAAAGCCGGCCGGCAATTCAGCATCTGTACCCGACAATTTAGAATAGAAGGAATAGAGAATCACACATAGATTAGATAGATAGAAACATGTCAGTCACATATATATGAAGTACAGTGACAGTGTTGATTACTGTACTTGTCATTTAGTGTTAAAATAAAGGATTTATTTAAAAAAAAATTGGCGTGGGGTTCCCCTTAATTTTAGGCTCTAGCGGAGGTTAAGCAGACAGCTGGGGCAAATGTTTGAAGCCTGGGAAGGGGGTAATACCCACGGAGCTTCCCAGGCTACTAATATCAGCCCCCAGCTGAATACCTAGCCTTTACTAGCTATTAAAATGGGGGACCCCCCCAAAAAAATGACGTGGGGTCCCCCCTAATTTAATAGCTAGCACAGGCTAGGCAGACAGCTGGGGGCTGATATTAATAGCCCAGGAAGGGTGCCATGAATATTGGCCCCCTCCCAGGCTAGAAACACCAGCCGTCAGCCGCCCCAGAAATGGCGCATCCATAGGATGCGCCAATTCTGGCACTTAGCCTCGCTCTTCCACGCTGCCCTGGTGCGGTGGCAGGGGGTAATAGGGTTGGGGTTGATGTCAGCTTATAATGCCAGCTGACATCAAGCCCAGGTTAGTAATGGAGAGGCGTCTATAAGACACCCCCATTACTAACCCCATAGTCAAAGTTAAAAGAAAACACAAACACCCAGAGTAAAGTCCTTTAATTGAAATAAAGACACAATTCTTTATTGTTCTAAATTAAACCATACTTACCATCACGCCCATTCCAGCTGAAGCCAACGATCTCCTGCAATAAAAGAAAAATAATAAAGCAACCTCATCCTTACCTTTCGATGGTTCCCAGGACAGCTTCAGCTCTGCTACATCGAGATGACAGGCTGGACCGCAGCAGAAAGCTGCCATCCAGCCTGTCATCCCGCAGACACTGAGAAGCGCAGGCATGCTTGCGCTCCTCAGTGTCTCTCTGTGACGTCATCCAGATGAGCCGAGTTCATGTCCAATGAACTCAGCTCACCTCATGCACGTCACTGACAGCGTGGGAAAATTCTCCTGCACTCAGCGCTTCAGCGTGAGAATTCTCCCACGCTGTCAGTGACATACATGAGGTGAGGTCATGTCCAATGAACTCAGCTCACCTCATGCACGTCACTGACAGCGTGGGAAAATTCTCACGCTGAAGTGCTGAGTGCAGGAGAATTTTCCCACGCTGTCAGTGACGTACATGAAGTGAGCGGAGTTCATTGGACATGACCTCGGCTCATCTGGATGCCGTCACAGCCAGACACTGAGGAGTGGAAGTATGCCTGCGCTTCTCAGTGTCTGCGGGATGACAGGATGGATGGCAGCGTTCTGCTGCGGTCCAGCCTGTCATCTCGATGTAGCAGAGCTGAAGCTGTCGTGGGAGCCATGGAAAGGTAAGGATGAGGTTGCTTTATTATTTTACTTTTATTGCAGGAGATCGTTGGCTTCAGCTGGAATGGGCGTGGTGGTAAGTATGGTTTAATTTAGAACAATAAAGAATTGTGTGTTTATTTCAATTAAAGGACTTTATTCTGGGTGTTTGTGTTTTTTTTAAATACTTTACTAGAAATTCATGGTGGTCATGTCTAATATTGGCGTGACCCCATGAATTTTGGGCTTAGGGCCAGCTGATAATGCCAAGCTGGCCTTAACCCCTTTATTACCCAGTGAGCCACCGCACCAGGGCCCTGGATGAGTTGGGTACAGCGCCAGAAGATGGCGCTTCTATGAACGCGCCATTTTCTGGGGCGGCTGCGGACTGCAATTTGCAGCGGGGGTGGCCCAGAAAGCTTGGGTCTCCCTGCGCTGCGGATTCCAGCCCCCAGCTGCCTAGTTGTATCTGGCTGGGCACAAAAATAGGGCGAAGCCCCACGCATTTTTTTTTTAAATTATTTCATGAAATTCATGGAATAATTAAGAAAAAAAGGGCTTCCCTATATTGTTGTGTCCAACCAGGTACAAATAGGCAGCTGGTGGTTGGGGGCAGCCCATTCCTGCCTGCTGTACCTGGCTGGACACAAATATAGTGCGAAGCCCCACGTCAATTTTTTTTTAATTATTTCATGAAATAATTTTTTTAAAAAAGGGCTTCCCTATATTGTTGTGTCCGGCCAGGTACAAATAGGCAGCTGGTGGTTGGGGGCAGCCTGTTCCTGCCTGCTGTACCTGGCTGGACACAAATATAGGGCGAAGCCCCACGTCAATTTTTTTTAAAATAAGTCCTTTATTTTAACACTAAATGACATTTGAGGAGTTAATAAAGATGCAGTCCCTAAATTATTATTTATTTTTTAATTAATTTTTCCCAAAACTTTTGACGTGGGCTTCGCCATATTTTTGTATGCCAGCCAGGTACAGCATCCAGCTTCTATGAACGCGCCATTTTCCGGGGTGGCTGCGCACTGCAATTTTCAGCGGGGGGAGGGGGGGGGCAGAAAGCTTGGGCCTCCCTGCGCTGCAGATTCCATCCCCCAGCTGCCTAGTTGTACCTGGCTGGACACAAAAATAGGGAGAAGCTTCACGTATTTTTTTTTTTTAATTATTTCATGAAATTCATGAAATAATTAAGAAAAAAAGGGCTTCCCTATATTGTTGTGTCCAACCAGGTACAAATAGGCAGCTGGTGGTTGGGGGCAGCCCGTTCCTGCCTGCTGTACCTGGCTGGACACAAATATAGTGCGAAGCCCCACGTCAATTTTTTTTAAATCATTTCAGGAAATTCATGAAATAATTTAAAAAAATTGATGTGGGGCTTCGCCCTATATTTGTGTCCAGTCAGGTACAGCAGGCAGGAACGGGCTGCCCCCAACCACCAGCAGCCTATTTGTACCTAGCCGGACACAACAATATAGGGAAGCCCTTTTTTTCTGAATTATTCCATGAATTTCATGAATTTAAAAAAAAAAAAACGTGGAGCTTCGCCCTATTTTTGTGTCCAGCCAGGTACAACTAGGCAGCTGGGGGCTGGAATCTGCAGCGCAGGGAGGCCCAAGCTTTCTGGGCCCCACCCGCTGCAAATTGCAGTCCGCAGCCGCCCCGGAAAATGGCGCGTTCATAGAAGCGCCATCTTCTGGCGCTGTACCCAACTCATCCAGGGCCCTGATGCGGTGGCTCACTGGGTAATAAAGGGGTTAAGGCCAGCTTGGCATTATCAGCTGGCCCTAAGCCCGAAATTCATGGGGTCACGCCAATATTAGACATGACCACCATGAATTTCTAGTAAAGTATTTAAAAAAAACACAAACACCCAGAAAAAAGTCCTTTAATTGAAATAAACACACAATTCTTTATTGTTCTAAATTAAACCATACTTACCATCACGCCCATTCCAGCTGAAGCCAACGATCTCCTGCAATAAAAGAAAAATAATAAAGCAACCTCATCCTTACCTTTCCATGGCTCCCACGACGGCTCCAGCTCTGCTACATCGAGATGACAGGCTGGACCGCAGCAGAACGCTGCCATCCAGCCTGTCATCCCGCAGACACTGAGAAGCGCAGGCATACTTCCACTCCTCAGTGTCTGGCTGTGACGGCATCCAGATGAGCCGACAATGAACTCGGCTCACCTCATGTACGTCACTGACAGCGTGGGAGAATTCTCCTGCACTCAGCGCTTCAGCGTGAGAATTTTCCCACGCTGTCAGTGACGTGCATGAGGTGAGGTCATGTCCCATGAACTCGGCGCACCTCATGCACGTCACTGACAGCGTGGGAGAATTCTCACGCTGAAGCGCTGAGTGCAGGAGAATTTTCCCACGCTGTCAGTGACGTGCATGAGGTGAGCTGAGTTCATTGGACATGACCTCGGCTCATCTGGATGACGTCACAGAAAGACACTGAGGAGCGCAAGCATGCCTGCGCTTCTCAGTGTCCGCGGGATGACAGGCTGGATGGCAGCGTTCTGCTGCGGTCCAGCCTGTCATCTCGATGTAGCAGAGCTGAAGCTGTCCTGGGAACCATGGAAAGGTAAGGATGAGGTTGCTTTATTATTTTACTTTTATTGCAGGAGATCGTTGGCTTCAGCTGGAATGGGTGTGGCGGTAAGTATGGTTTAATTTAGAACAATAAAGAATTGTGTCTTTATTTCAATTAAAGGACTTTTTTCTGGGTGTTTGTGTTTTTTTTAAATACTTTACTAGAAATTCATGGCGGTCATGTCTAATATTGGCGTGACCCCATGAATTTCAGGCTTAGGGCCAGCTGATAATGCCAAGCTGGCCTTAACCCCTTTATTACCCAGTGAGCCACCGCACCAGGGCCCTGGATGAGTTGGGTACAGCGCCAGAAGATGGCGCTTCTATGAACGCGCCATTTTCCGGGGCGGCTGCGGACTGCAATTTGCAGCGGGTGGGACCCAGAAAGCTTGGGTCTCCCTGCGCTGCAGATTCCAGCCCCCAGCTGCCTAGTTGTACCTGGCTGGACACAAAAATAGGGCGAAGCTCCACGTTTTTTTTTTAATTATTTCATGAAATTCATGGAATAATTAAGAAAAAAAGGGCTTCCCTATATTGTTGTGTCTGGCTAGGTACAAATAGGCAGCTGGTGGTTGGGGGCAGCCCGTTCCTGCCTGCTGTACCTGGCTGGACACAATTATAGGGCGAAGCCCCACATAATTTTTTTTTAATTATTTCATGAATTTCCTGAAATAATTAAAAAAAAATTGACGTGGGGCTTCACACTATATTTGTGTCCAGCCAGGTACAGCAGGCAGGAACGGGCTGCCCCCAACCACCAGCTGCCTATTTGTACCTAGCCGGACACAACAATATAGGGAAGCCCTTTTTTTCTTAATTATTCCATGAATTTCATGAAATAATTAAAAAAAAAAAAACGTGGAGCTTCTCCCTATTTTTGTGTCCAGCCAGGTACAACTAGGCAGCTGGGGGATGGAATCTGCAGCGCAGGGAGGCCCAAGCTTTTTGCCCTCCCCCCCCCCGCTGAAAATTGCAGTCCGCGGCCGCCCCGGAAAATGGCGCGTTCATAGAAGCTGGATGCTGTACCTGGCTGGCATACAAAAATATGGCGAAGCCCACGTCAAAAGTTTTGGGAAAAATTTATTAAAAAATAAATAATAATTTAGGGACTGCATCTTTATTAAGTCCTCAAATGTCATTTAGTGTTAAAATAAAGGATTTATTTAAAAAAAAAATGGCGTGGGATCCCCCATAATTTTAGTCTCTAGCGGAGGTTAAGCAGACGGCTGGGGCAGATGTTTGAAGCCTGGGAAGGGGGTAAAACCCACGGAGCTTCCCAGGCTACTAATATCAGCCCCCAGCTGAATACCTAGCCTTTACTAGCTATTAAAATGGGGGACCCCCCAAAAAAAAATGACGTGGGGTCCCCTCTATTTTAATAGCTAGCAAAGGCTAGGCAGACAGCTGGGGGCTGATATTAATAGCTCAGGAAGGGTGCCATGAATATTGGCCCCCTCCCAGGCTAGAAACACCAGCCGTCAGCCGCCCCAGAAATGGCGCATCCACAGGATGCGCCAATTCTGGCACTTAGCCTCGCTCTTCCACGCTGCCCTGGTGCGGTGGCAGGGGGTAATAGTGGTGGGGTTCATGTCAGCGCCAGCTGCCATGAAGCCCAGGTTAGTAATGATGGCCGTCTATATGACACCCCCATTACTAACCTACAAAGTGTTAAAAAGAAAAAACACACTACACCCAGAAAAAAATAATTTATTTGAAATAAAACACCATTTTATTTAATTCTTAGTTTACTAAAAAAAAAATAGTTACCTGTCCACGTTCCTGCGCTGATCTCCCATGCACAGCTGTCACATCTGGAGATGGTGACAGCTGTGCATGGCTGCTGTAAGCTCACGCTGCCGGGAACACGTCCGCTCCCGGCAGCGGGAGCCACTGACTGAGGTCACCGGAGTGCATTCAGGCAGCGCAGCTCCGGAGACCTCCTTTACGGCAGTGCTGTACCGTGGGAATTTCTCACGATACAGCAGTGCCATAAAGGAGCTAACCGGAGCAGCGCTGCCTGAACTCCGGTGAACCCTTACGGCCCCGTCATTCTAGCGGCGGCAGCGGTTCAGAGCGGTCACATTCTATGTGGCTGCTCTGAACTGGAGATCTTCGTGGGACACTCGTGGACTACTACGGAGGGGTAAGGATAAGGTTGTGGTTTATTATTTTATATTTTATTACAGGAGATCGATGGCTTCGGGGAATTAGGTGTCTTGGTGAGTATAGGTGTAGTTTTTTATTTTTTACTTTATTTCAGGTGGCGATCGGCGGGGACAGGTAATGTATGAACTAATTTCTTTTAGGTAACCACTGGCCACCAATGACATGTATTTAACATTTATTGGGGACACAGTAGGGCAATTTAAATAGCAGGATCAGGCTGATGGGAACTACTGCTCCCATCGAGCTGATCCTGCTGGCAGGAGTGGACGGGGGACAGACATAGGCCGATGGGAGTAGTAGTGTCACATCGGCCTATGTCTGCCCGCACACACACCCGCACACACACACCCCGCACACACACCCCGCACACACACACACCCCGCACACACACACCCCGCACACACACACACACCCCGCACACACACACACACCCCGCACACACACACACCCCGCACACACACACACCCCGCACACACACACACCCCGCACACACACTAATCATGACGGGTCCGGGAGGTGAGGCTGACCTGTGCGGCCGTGGGAAAGTTGATGTGAGTTCATGCAGTCAAGCATGAACTCACATGAACCCTCTGAGGGCACCGCGGCTACTTCAAATGAACAGCTGATCGGCATCACCTGATACCTCAGCTGTTCATTTGAAATAACCGGCGGGAAAGCGCAGCACAGAACGGGAAAGCCGGCGGTGAAGTCTTTTCACTGCCGGCTTCCCCGCCCGGGTCCTTCGCTCCTTGGTGCTGCGCTCCCCGCCCGGTCCTAATTTACGATCGGGATGGGAGGTGGCGAGGGGAGCGGAGGATCGGGGTGGGAGGCTGCGGGGAAGCAGTATGGGGCTGCGTGATTGTTTAAAAGCCGGCGGCTTTTTACCGCGCGCCGGCTTTTAAACAATCAGGAGAATTCTCCCACGCTGGGATGGCATTCTGATGACAAGCTGGATCGCAGCTGAGCGCTGCCATCCAGCTTGTCATCCTTCAGAGACACTGCAGAGCGCAGGCATTATGGGAACTTCCGATTCCGGTATTCGATATTATAAAAGTATCGGAATTAAGTATCGGAATTCCGATACAGTGAATATCGGCCGATACCCGATATTTCAGTATCGGAATGCTCAACACTAGTGGTGTGCTGACAGATAAGCGCACGCGGCTCTCCACTGATAATGTAGACAGACTCACGTTCATAAAGATGAACAAATCATGGATCCGAAACAACTTTTCTACCCCTGTGTCATCCTGGGGAGAGTAAAAGCTTGATGATTGGTTAAAATCACCCTACCAAACGTTTTACGCTTTCAAATTACTAATCATGTTTATCTGTATCTTGACTGGAAAATAATTTGGGCTTTGTAGCAGTGTGCAGCACTGATCCTATTAGGCCATCTATAATAAGCTCCACCAGATTTAAAATTAAAAATAATTTTTAGCTGCATCTAGCCCGGAAAATAATTTTGGGGCTCCGAGATGCGCACGACACATAAGTGCCTTCTTGCTGCACTACCTGCAGCATGACCCTCATATTGTCAGAATTCGAAGTAATCATGACTACTGGGTTGCCACACTCTTAGATCCCCCAAACTTTTCGATCAACCTTTTCATTTTAATAAAGACCAAAAAAATGGTCATTTTTGAAATTATAAGCATTAGCAGGTTGTTAGAAACTGAAATCAAACAGTTTTCAACTCAAAACTTTATTCTAGGTGATGATACATTTTCACATAGGACCCCTTGTTCGAAAGGAGCTTCTGAACTCTCTCGTCCATTGAATTTGTCAGGTTTTGGATGGTTTCTGCTTCAATTGTTTTGCATGAGGACAGAATACCCTCCCAGAGCTGTTGCTTAGATGTGAACTGCCTCCCGCCATCATAGACACTCCTTTTAATGATGCTCCAAAGGTTCTGAATAGGGTAGAGGTCAGGGGAGCATGGGGGTCATACCATAAGTTTGTCCCCTTTTATGCCCATATCAGCCAGAGATGCAGATGTTTTATGTGCAGCATGAGATGGTGCATTATCATGCAGAAAAATGATCTTGCTGTGAAATACACGGTTCTTCTTCTTGAACCATGGCAGGAAGTGCTGTTTGAGTATATCCACATACATTATGGAGTTCATCTTTAGCGCCTTCAGGGATCCTAAAGGGGCCGACAATCTCTCTCCCCATGATTCCAGCCCAAAACATTACTCCACCTCCTCCTTGTTGGCGCTGTAGCCGTGTTTGCGTGGGGTGTCCATCAACCAGCCATCCTCCACTCCATCCATCTGGACCATCGAGCGCTGCACGGCACTCATCCGTGAACAAAACAGTTTTGAAATCAGTCTTCATGTAATGTTTGGCCCACTGGAGCCGTTTCTGCTTGTGTGAAGTGGATAGAGGAGGTCGACAGGATGGCGTATGCACAGCTGCAAACCTCTGAAGGACCCTGCATCTTGTTGTTCGGGGGACGTTGGAGGCACAAGCAGCTTCAAAAACTTGTCTGCTGCTATGACAAGGCTTTTTTGCCGCTGCTCTTTCAACCTGACATAATTGCCTGTAGGAAAGATTCCTCAATTTGCCCTTATCAGCACGCACACGTGTGTACTGTGAATCAGCTACATACTTCTTGATTGCCAAGACACTTCATCGCACAATGTTGATTGTAGTCATGCCTTGACCTAAACACTCCACAATTTGTTGCTTCTCAGCAGCCGACACATCCTTTTTCTTTCCCATTTTGGCAGAAAATGTAGGCTGCTTAATAATGTGAGAGAGCCTTCTTAAGTAGTCTTGCCTTTCATTGGACACACCTGCCAAACTAATTAGCACAGGTGTCTGCAATTGCTTACAGTGATATAAAGAGCCCTGACACACATCACCATCAATGAGTTTAACTGACAAACAAACAAATTCTTCCCTTATCACTCCTAAACACTTTTTGCATAATAATTTGGAACGCGGTGTACATGTGCTTTTCCACAAAACACCAGCGGTTCACGTAGTGAATCTTACAGTTCTAACTTGCCAACCGTGGTCTGTATGGAATTGTTCAATAAAGGGCCCAAAATTAAGATAACATAGATGGGAGAGGTCTCTATGAATAGGAATTCCTAAGTATTTGATACCCTGTGAGGGCCAGGCAAAGGGAAAGTTGGACTGGATGGAATCCTATATGGATTTGGGGAGGGAGACATCGAGGGCCTCAGACTTCGCTGCATTGATTTTAAAATTTTACCATGTAACAAAGTGATCTATTTCAGCCATAACAGCATGGATGGATATATGTGATTGAGTGATATATACTAGGACATCATCAGCAAATAGAGAGCACTTGTACTCGGTGCCTCCTACCTCAATCCACCTAATACTGGGGTTATGGCGAATTGATGAGAGCAGGTGCTCCGTCACTAGGATGTATAAGAGAGGGGACAGAGGACATCCCTGCCTTGTCCCATTGGTGATTGCGAAAGGTGATGAAAATGTTCTGACGCACCCCCTGGGCCTTGGGACACCCGGAGCCGGACCCTTTTTGGTGGATGCTGGTGGTTGTATTCTTCGTGACGGCGACCCGGTTCCGTTGCTCAGGGCGGTCAAACCAGTGGCGGAACTATTTATGTGGTTTTGATGTTTAAATATCCGACTACGCCACCCGTGGATTGCGGTCAGAGTGAACCGCCGCTACAGGGCAGACCGCTGAGGCTGGTGTTGTGGGTGCAGCAGAGCGTAGCATAACTCCCCACGGGAGGAGTATAGCCTCAGGGCAGTGTATGCGGCGGATGGGGGTGATGGTGCAGGGCAGCAGCAGTAACGACACGGAGTCAGTGATGCAGTCCAGGGCCTTTACTCACAGTTCTTATTATCCAGACCACGTCTGCAGGTAACGGCTGCCCACGTCGTACTGTGCTCACCAGGTGAGGGGCTCAGACAACTCTCAGATAACTTTGGAGCACTTCACAGGACCCCCTTTGTGTGTCCTTTGTCTGGCCTTTCTTACCAACACTTCTGTCTGGCTGCCTCGGGCCTCCTCTTGGTAAACTTGGCGCCAGATTCCCTGACCCTATGTGGTGCCTTCCTAGCGGGTGTAGCGAGGGGCTGCGCCACATAAAATGTCAGAGCCTCCGGTTTCTAGCTGAGGGTCGTTTCCTGCCTCCACTAGTTTGGGGACCGGTCTCCCCCTTTGGCCTGACCCCTCCACGCAGGTGGATTCGGGCGTGCGGTGGCGACTCGCCCGTCCGCACCCCTGGGATCCCTTCATTCCTCGTTCCTGGAGCTTTCTCCGCTCCTCTTCCTTCCTTCTCCCTCTTCCAGGCCTGGGCCTCTGTTACTAGGCCCGCCTCCGGAGCAGAGCTCATGCAGAGCCCCTGCTCCCTGCCACTTCTGCTCAGACTTCTCTGCACTGAACTAAGATGGTGCCCACCTTTTATACTCCCTTCTCAATGCACCCAGGAACTGCTTCCTCCCTGCTCCTGCACTACAGGGTTCCCCTTCCTCAGTGTTCCCTCCCCCCACTCCAGCCAGGGACAGGGACTGTCGTGCCCATCTCAGGGGCATATTGGTCGCCCTGCCCCACGGCAATGTGGTGTAATGCATGCAGGTGTCGGGTCCTGATCCACACTCCATCCTTACCTGAGAGTGAGATATCACACCTCTGGGTGAGGTGCAATACGTCTGTAGCAACCGAGCCCTCAGGGTGCTACAGTTCCATTTATCTTCAGCCTAGGAGACGTATTGCGATACAGGGCCGTGATTTTGGCTATAAAAGGGTCCCCTAGACCCCTACCCTAAGCTTTTTAAGAGAATCATATATGGCGTGCCAGGAGACTCTATGGAATGCTTTCTCAGCATCCAACGAGAGTATCTAATTTCAAATTTTTAACTGCATCTAGCCCAGGAAATACTTTGTGCCTAGTAGCAGTGTCTGCTAGTCAGCGGATTATCCCGGCTGTTAAGCAAGCTACACCACCTGTAGTTTAGACACTTAATTTTTTCAAAGGAAATGCTTCGGGACCATGGGATACTCAGTGAAGAGCATCAGGAGGCACCCCAAGGCATAGGGGCTGGGACTGGCAGTAGGATGCCTTGCGGTGGACAGCCGAGCTCGATCCTTATAAAAGCTTTTTAACTGCAGCAGCTTTAGTGGACGCTACTGTAGCTGGAATTACGCGGCTGCTGGCATGAGACTTGCCCTCCAATAGATCCTTGTAAATGGATTTAAAGTGTATTCATTCAAATTAGAGAGACAATTTAAATTAAAAAGCTTAGAGCTGCCTCCACCACAGGGGGGCTCGCTCGACCCACCAGTGGACAGGCACCAGTATTGGGAGAGGGGGGCTGGCCATCAGGGTTCACCGCGGCTCTGGCACAAACCCGGCGACACGGAGGTGGCACGGGCAGGAGCGGACTGGCCGTGTCGGCTTCTCACTTTTTGGATTTTAGAAGGGCATGACATGCCTATATCTGTGTCTCCCCCTCCTTTTACTCCTCCACCTCTTTTATTTTCGCATGACTATATGTACTTGTCACTTTTCCTTTTGTTAGTTGTGTCTTCTGAGCAGTTTGTCAGCTTTTGGACACCTTTGAAGGTGTTTTCTATGTGTTTCTATGTGTTTTTGTTTGCCTGCCATTGGTTTTAACGGTGTTCGAAGGTGTTCGACGAACAGTTCGACGAACAGTTCGGCGAACACACGGGTGTTCGACGAACCGAACCGAACTCGAACACTACGGGGGTGGCTCAACACTAGCCACCACGCGTTGGAATTCAATGTTGCATATGTTGGGAAGGTTTTGTGAGCAGCAGAGGGCAGTTCTTGAGTACCAGCTTCAACACGCCCGTTGTTATTCAGGTCAGCCTCTGCACATATGAGCTGATGAGTGGGCATGGATGTATGACATCTGTGCTGTCCTCCAAAACTTTGAGGACCCACCAGATGGTGAGCGGCGATGATGCCATAATTAGTGTCACCATTAGTGTTGAGCATTCCGATACTGAAATATCGGGTATCGGCCGATATTCGCAGTATCGGAATTCCGATACTTAATTCCGATACTTTTACAATATCGAATACCGGAATCGGAAGTTCCCATAATGCCTGCGCTCTGCAGTGTCTCTGAAGGATGACAAGCTGGATGGCAGCGCTCAGCTGCGATCCAGCCTGTCATCAGAATGCCATCCAGCGTGGGAGAATTCTCCTGATCATTTAAAAGCCGGCGGGCGGTAAAAAGCCGCCGGCTTTTAAACAATCACACAGCCCCATACTGCTTCCCCGCAGCCTCCCACCCCGAACCTCCGCTCCCCTCGCCACCTCCCATCCCGATCGTAAGTTAGGACCGGGCGGGGAGCGCAGCACCAAGGAGCGGGGAGCGAAGGACCCGGGCGGGGAAGCCGCAGTGAAAAGACTTCACCGCCGGCTTTCCCGTTCTGTGCTGCGCTTTCCCCGATGGTTATTTCAAATGAACAGCTGAGGTATCAGGTGATGCTGATCAGCTGTTCATTTGAGTAGCCGCGGTGCCCTCAGAGGGTTCACGTGAGTTCATGCTTGACTGCATTGCATGAACTCACATGAACTTTCCCACGGCCGCACAGGTCAGCCTCAGCTCCCAGACGATCAGCCCATCATGATTGGTGTGTGTGGGTGTCTGTGCGTGTGTCTGCGAGTGTGTGTGGGGTGTCTGTGTGTTATGTTCTGCTACCAAAGCTAAGGAAAGAGAGGAGATCTGTCCCTACTATGAGACTCAGCTGAATCCCTACGATGTAACAGGGAACCTGATCCTGCGATCAGACCTGCTAAAGTCCTAATCTAGTCTGTACGAAGACCTATAGATGTGGGGAGGGAATCCCTACAAGTACTAAGGACTGGGAGGAATATGGGACACCTCCTAACAGAAATAGTAGCAGACAGACGAACAAACAAAAATAGATAGAACATAGAGGTCCGTAGACCAAGCAAACTAACAGAGTTAGATACAGAGCACAGGCTAGCTAGAAAGTAGATATACAATGAAGTCCAGCAAAGCCAGAAGGGCGGAGCAGGACTAAATAGGCCAACAAGGTCATGTGACCAGCAAAGGAAAAAAAACCTAACAGCAAGGTTCTAACAGTACCCCCCCTTCTAAGAGGATCCTCCGGATCCCCTAGGACCAGGCTTATCAGGAAATCTCCTGTGAAACGCTCTGATAAGTCTGGACGCGGAAACATCATCTGACCTCACCCAAGAGTTATCCTCGGGTCCGAAACCTTTCCAGGCCACAAGATACTGCAAACTACCTCTATACCGTCTAGAGTCAAGGATGCGAGAAATTTCATATTCCCCGTCCTCCACCACCGGAGGAACAGAGGCAGAGGCGTCACCATCCGACACAACAGCTTTTTTTAACAGAGAGACATGAAAGACCCGGATTAATTCTCCAGGAGGTAGGAACCTCCAACCTAACAGCAGATTGGTTGACAACCTGAAGCACCTTAAGGGCCCTACAAACTTGGGACCCAATTTCTTAGAAGGAATCCTCAACCGCAGATTCCTAGAGGACAACCAAACCATGTCACCAACAGCGAACAAAACCTTCTGTCGTTTCCTATCAAAGTAGTCTTTAGATTTTCTGTTGGCCTCCTGAAGATTACCCACGCACATCCGTCCAAACTCTTTCAAATCACCGGAAAAATTCTCCTCCTCAGGCACGGCAGATCCCAACTTGGAGAACGACCCAAACGACGGATGTCTCCCAGAACAACAAAAAAAAAGGCGAACAACCAGCAGAAGAAGATGTATGATTGTTCAGAGCAAATTTGGCAAGTGGCAGAAACTCAGACACCCCTCTTGATTGTCTGCCACAAAACAACGCAAGAACTGCTCAACATCCTGGTTTTTCCTTTCTGTCTGGCCATTAGATTCAGGATGATATCCGGACGAAAACGACAAATGAATTCCCAACCTGTCACAAAAGGCACGCCAAAAACGAGCCACGAACTGAGGACCCCTATCAGAAACAATGTCAGTAGGAACGCCATGAAGTCTGACAATTTCCTTGACAAAGGCCTTAGCGAGAGTTTAGCGCAGGGCAGTTTGACGAAGGGAACAAGTGACACATCTTGCTAAAACGGTCCACGACCACCCAGATGACAGTAAAACCTCAGAGGGGGGAAGGTCAGTTATAAAGTCCATAGCAAATGTGTCCAAGGAGCACTGGGGACCTCCAAAGGACAAAGCAACCCCGCAGCAGGAGTATGTGAGGACTTAGATCTAGCACATATAGTACATTGGCGCACCCACTTAATGACTTCCTTCTGCCATCCAGGCCACCAAAAACTGCGACCCACCAGTCTCTTGGTCTCAGAGATTCCGGGATGACCTGCCCAACCGAGATTCGTGACACTCAACAAACAAATCTCTCCTAAAGGTCTCAGGCACAAACAACCTCCCATGAGGAGTGTTAGATGGGGGCATTCTCCTGAGCTTTAAGAATCTCATCTTCCAAAACGGAGTCTAAAGCAGCTATCACAACACCTTCTTGTAAAATGTTTTCCTCTTTCTCAGCACCGACTATGGGAGAAAAACTGCGAGACAAGGCATCCGCCTGAACATTCTTAGTACCAGGGATGTAAGTAACGGAGAAATTAAACCGCGAGAAAAACAGTGCCCACCTAGCCTGACGGGCATTCAGGCGCTTGGCAGCATCAAGATATATCAGATTTTTATGATCCGTAAGAACCTGAACGGGAAATTCCGCACCTTCCAAGAAGTGGCGCCAGTGTTCAAATGCGAGTTTAATAGCCAATAATCCCGATTACCAACATCGTAATTCAATTCAGTCTCCGAAAATTTTTTGAAAAAAAGGCACAGGGATGTAATCCATCCCCGTTATCCTGAGACAATACTGCGCCAACCCCCACAGAGGAAGCATCAACCTCAAACCAAAAACGGCCTAGTAACATCAGGCTGCATAAGGATGGGAGCAGAGGTGAACCTCTCCTTGAGATACACAAAAGCTTCAATGGCCTCAGAAGACCACTGAACCGCATCAGCACCTTTCTGGTGAGGATCAGTCAGAGGTTTGACAATACTAGAAAAATTTTTTATGAACTTTCTATAGTAATTGGCGAAACCCAAAAACCTCTGTATCGATTTCAAACCAATAGGCCTAGGCCATTCCTGCACAGCCTGAACCTTAACCGGATCCATCTCAAACCTTTGCTGGAGATAATGTAGCCCAAAAAACTAATTCTCTGTACAGCGAACTCACATTTCTCCAGCTTAGCAAAAAGCGAATTGTCCATTAATAACTGTAATACCTCACGCACGCTCCGCCAATGAGACTCCAGATGGCGAATAAATCAAAAATGTCATCCAAATACACAACCACATTTTTACTGATCAAAGGTCTAAGGATGTCATTAATCAGATTCTGAAAAATGCAGGAGCATTAGTAAGACCAAAAGGCATAACCAGATTCTCAAATGACCCACAGGAGTGTTAAAAGCAGTCTTCCATTCATCACCCTCCTTCATGCGCAACAGATTGTATGCCCCCTTAAGGTCAATTTTAGAGAACCACTTGGCCCCCAATAACTGGTTAAACAGATCAGGAATCAATGCAGTGGGTAAGGATTGCGTACCGTAATTTTGTTAATCTCACGAAAATCCAGACAAGGACGTAAACCGCCGTCCTTTTTTTTTACAAAAAAAATCCAACCTCCACAGGAGACTTAGAGGCCTAATGTGACCGGCGGCCAAGCTTGTCTGTATGTATTCCTCCAAAGCCTTCCCTCTCAGGAATAGTAAGGGTTAAATAAACGACTCTTAGGAAGAGTCGCTCCAGGGACAAATTCAATAGAACAATCATAGTCTCTATGGGAGGCAAAACCTGCGATTCCTTCTCAGAAAAAACTCTCCAAAAATCCTGAATAGGAACAGGCAATTCTCCCCCTATCCAAAGCTGCAATACGCCCGTTACAACACTTGTCATAACATTTATGGCTCCAGGATTTAATTTCACTGGTAGACCAATCCAGTACAGGATTGTGAAATTTTAACCAGGGCAAACCCAATATTACTGGAGAAGGCAAGTTATTCAACACTACCAAATCCAATTTCTCATGGTGAACACCATTAATAGTGAGAGGAAATTCACTGACCTTGAGAGTAATATTCTTCAAAGGGGAGCCATCCACAGAAACCACAGCAATGGGGGATGACAAAGGTTCAGGTTTTAAATTGAGTTTTTCCACGAATCCCCCATCAATTACATTCAGTGTAGACCCGCAATCAACAAACACCCGAAATTCCATTAATTTTTCCTGAGCAATCGTGGAAGCAGCTAAAAATATACCCTTGGAATTTAAACAGGCAATACGGGCGTGACTGACCATTTTTTTTTCTTTCTTCATACGAAGCTCACAGCCTTTAATCAAATGACCAGATTTTCCGCAATAGAAACACAAGCCTTGCGAAAAACGACGGTCTTTTTCTTTCTTTTTCTTGAGAGCGAGGTGCCACCGATCCAATCTCCATCGGTTCACCACTGTTAGTACACACATTATCATAACCAGAAACTGACATAGCAGAGGATTTGCTCTCATTAACCCTAGCACGCAGTCTTCTATCCACCCGTATAGCTAATTGCATAGCCTGTTGCAAATCTTCAGGTGTAGGATAAGCAATTAGCAGGTCTTTAACCCTTTCACTGAGCCCAGCAAGAAATAGACTTTTCAGAGCAGAATCGTTCCACCCTGTTTGAGTGGACCAACGACGAAAATGTGTACAATATTTTTCCACATTACCCGATCCTTGTTTTAGACGTCTCAACTCAGTCTCAGCTGATGCGACACGGTCAGGATCATCATATAATAGTCCTAAAGCAGAAAAAAAACTATCCACTGATCTGAAGCATGAATCACTAGGTTGCAAAGAAAAGGCCCACTCCTGAGGCTCTTTGCGCAAAAGTGACATTATGAACCCTACGCGCTGGGATTCATCCCCAGAGGACTTAGGTCTCAAACGAAAATACAATAAGCAAGCATTTTTAAATGAAAAAAATTCTCGGTGTTCACCAAAAAACAAATCCGGCAAACATACCTTAGGCTCCAAGAAATGTGCTCCAGGACAGTTACTCACGTGCTGACGGAGCTCGGCCACCTCCAGAGAGAGTCCCTGCAGGCGATGAGCCAAATCCTGAACCGACACCATGATGGAACAGAAAAAATCTTTCCTTAGAGAATTTGCTGGCTGGACTTACTGTTATGTTCTGCTACCAAAGCTAAGGAAAGAGAGGAGATCTGTCCCTACTATGAGACTCAGCTGAATCCCTACGATGTAACAGGGAACCTGATCCTGCGATCAGACCTGCTAAAGTCCTAATCTAGTCTGTACGAAGACCTATAGATGTGGGGAGGGAATCCCTACAAGTACTAAGGACTGGGAGGAATATGGGACACCTCCTAACAGAAATAGTAGCAGACAGACGAACAAACAAAATAGATAGAACATAGAGGTCCGTAGACCAAGCAAACTAACAGAGTTAGATACAGAGCACAGGCTAGCTAGAAAGTAGATATACAATGAAGTCCAGCAAAGCCAGAAGGGCGGAGCAGGACTAAATAGGCCAACAAGGTCATGTGACCAGCAAAGGAAAAAAAAACTAACAGCAAGGTTCTAACACTGTGCCTGTGTCTGCGAGTGTGTGCGGGGTGTCTGTGTGATGTCTGTGCGATGTGTGCGCGGTGTCTGTGCGATGTCTGCGAGTGTGTGCGGTGTCTGTGCGATGTCTGCGGGTGTGTGCGGTGTCTGTGCGATGTCTGCGGGTGTGTGCGTGCAGGCAGACATAGGCCGATGTGACACTACTACTCCCATTGGCCTATGTCTGTCCCCCATCCACTCGTGCCAGCAGGATCAGCTCGATGGGAGCAGTAGTTCCCATCAGCCTGATCCTGTTATTTAAATTGCCCTACTGTTTCCCCAATAAATTTTAAATACATGTCATTGGTGGCCAGTGGTTACCTACAATAAATTAGTTCATACATTACCTGTCCCCGCCGATCGCCACCTAAAATAAAGTAAAAAATAAAAAACTACACCTATACTCACCTAGACACCTAATTCCCCGAAGCCATCGATCTCCTGTAATAAAATATAAAATAATAAACCACAACCTTATCCTTACCCCTCCGTAGTAGTCCACGAGTGTCCCACGATGATCTCCAGTTTAGAGCAGCCACATAGAATGTGACCGCTCTGAACTGCTGCCGCCGCTAGAATGATGGGGCCGTAAAGCAGCCCCGTCATTGCATAAGCGGGTTTGCCGGAGTTCAGGCAGCGCTGCTCCGGTTAGCTCCTTTACGGCCCTGCTGTACCGTGAGAAATTCCCACGGTACAGCAGTGCCGTAAAAGAGGTCTCCGGAGCTGCGCTGCCTGAATGCACTCCGGTGACCTCAGTCAGTGGCTCCCGCTGCCGGGAGCGGACGTGTTCCCGGCAGTGTGAGCTTACAGCAGCCATGCACAGCTGTCACCATCTCCAGATGTGACAGCTGTGCATGGGAGATCAGCGCTGGAACGTGGTCAGGTAACTATTTTTTTTTAGTAAACTAAGAATTAAATAAAATTGTGTGTTTTATTTCAAATAAATTATTTTTTTCTGGGTGTAGTGTGTTTTTTCTTTTTAACACTTTGTAGGTTAGTAATGGGGGTGTCTTATAGACGCCCATCATTACTAACTAGTGTAGAGCCACCCCCGTAGTGTTCGAGTTCGGTTCGGTTCGTCGAACACCCGTGTGTTCGCCGAACTGTTCGTCGAACTGTTCGTCGATCACCTTCGAACACCGTTAAAACCAATGGCAGGCAAACAAAAACACATAGAAACACATAGAAAACACCTTCAAAGGTGTTCAAAAGCTGACAAACTGCTCAGAAGACACAACTAACACATGGAAAAGTGACAAGTACATATAGTCATGTGAAAAGAAAAGAGGTGGAGGAGTAAAAGGAGGGGGAGACACAGATATAGGCATGTCATGCCCTTCTAAAATCCAAAAAGTGAGAAGCCGACACGTTCAGTCCGCTCTTGCCCGTGCCACCTCCGTGTCGCCGGGTTTGTGCCAGAGCCGCGGTGAACCCTGAAGGCCAGCCCCCCTCTCCCAATACTGGTGCCTGTCCGCTGGTGGGTCGAGCGAGCCCCCCTGTGGTGGAGGCAGCTCTAAGCTTTTTAATTTAAATTGTCTCTATAATTTGAATGAATACACTTTAAATCCATTTACAAGGATCTATTGGAGGGCAAGTCTCATGCCAGCAGCCGCGTAATTCCAGCTCCAGTAGCGTCCACTAAAGCTGCTGCAGTTAAAAAGCTTTTATAAGGATCGAGCTCGGCTGTCCACCGCAAGGCATCCTACTGCCAGTCCCAGCCCCTATGCCTTGGGGTGCCTCCTGATGCTCTTCACTGAGTATCCCGTGGTCCCGAAGCATTTCCTTTGAAAAAATTAAGTGTCCAAACTACAGGTGGTGTTGCTTGCTTAACAGCTGGGATAATCCGCTGACTAGCAGACACTGCTACTAGGCACAAAGTATTTCCTGGGCTAGATGCAGTTAAAAATTTGTAATTAGATACTCTCGTTGGATGCTGAGAAAGCATTCCATAGAGTCTCCTGGCACGCCATATATGATTCTCTTAAAAAGCTTGGGGTAGAGGTCTAGGGGACCCTTTTATAGCCAAAATCACGGCCCTGTATCACAATACGTCACCTAGGCTGAAGATAAATGGAACTGTAGCACCCTGAGGGCTCGGTTGCTACAGAGGTATTGCACCTCACCCAGAGGTGTGATATCTCACTCTCAGGTAAGGATGGAGTGTGGATCAGGACCCCGAAACCTGCATGCATTACACCACATTGCCGTGGGGCAGGGCGACCAATATGCCCCTGAGATGGGCACGACAGTCACTGACCCTGGCTGGAGTGGGGGGAGGGAACACTGAGGAAGGGGAACCCTGTAGTGCAGGAGCAGGGAGGAAGCAGTTCCTGGGTGCATTGAGAAGGGAGTATAAAAGGTGGGCACCATATTAGTTCAGTGCAGAGAAGTCTGAGCAGAAGTGACAGGGAGCAGGGGCTCTGCATGAGCTCTGCTCCGGAGGCGGGCCTAGTAACACAGGCCCAGGCCTGGAAGAGGGAGAAGGAAGGAAGAGGAGCGGAGAAGGATCCAGGAACGAGGAACGAAGGGATCCCAGGGTTGCGGACGGGCGAGTCGCCACCGCACGCCCGAATCCACCTGCGTAAAGGGGTCAGGCCAAAGGGGGAGACCGGTCCCTGAAACAAGTGGAGGCGGGAAACGACCCTCAGCTAGAAACCGGAGGCTGTGAAATTTTATGTGGCGCAGCCCCTCGCTACACCCGCTAGGAAGGCACCACATAGGGTCAGGGAAACTGGTGCCAAGTTTACCAAGAGGAGGCCCGAGGCAGCCGGACGGAAACGTTGGTAAGAAATGAAAGACAAAGGACACACAAAGGGGGTCCTGTGAAGCGCTCCAAAGTTATCTGGGAGTTGTCTGAGCCCCTCACCTGGTGAGCACAGAACGACGTGGGCAGCCGTTACCTGCAGACGTGGTCTGGATAATAAGAACTGTGAGTAAAGGCCATGGACTGCATCACTGACTCCGTGTCGTTACTGCTGCTGCCCTGCACTATCACCCCCATCCTCCGAATACACTGCCCTGAGGCTATACTCCTCCCGTGGTGAGTTATGCTACGCTCTGCTGCACCCACAACACCAGCCTCAGCGGTCTGCCCTGTAGCGGCGGTTCACTCTGACCGCAATCCACGGGTGGGGTAGTCGGACATTTAAACATCAAAACCACATAAATAGTTCCGCCACTGGTTTGACCACCCTGAGCCACGTAACCGGGTCGCCGCCACGAAGACTACAACCACCAGCATCCACCAAAAAGGGTCCGGCTCCGGGTGTCCCAAGGCCCAGGGGGTGCGTCAGAACATTTTCATCACCTTTCACAAACACCAATGGGACAAGGCAGGGATGTCCTCTGTCCCCTCTCTTATACATCCTAGTGACGGAGCACCTGCTCTCATCAATTCGCCATAACCCCAATATTAGGTGGATTGAGGTGGGAGGCACCGAGTACAAGTGCTCTCTATTTGCTGATGATGTCCTAGTATATATCACTCAATCACATATATCCATCCATGCTGTTATGGCTGAAATAGATCACTTTGTTACATGGTCAAATTTTAAAATCAATGCAGCGAAGTCTGAGGCCCTCGATGTCTCCCTCCCCAAATCCATATAGGATTCCATCCAGTCCAACTTTCCCTTTGCCTGGCCCTCACAGGGTATCAAATACTTAGGAATTCCTATTCATAGAGACCTCTCCCATCTTTGTTATCTTAATTTTGGGCCCTTTATTGAACAACTCCATACAGACCACGGTTGGCAAGTTAGAACTGTAAGATTCACTACGTGAACCACTGGTGTTTTGTGGAAAAGCACATGTACACTGTGTTCCAAATTATTATGCAAAAAGTGTTTAGGAGTGAAAAGGGAAGAATTTGTTTGTTTGTCAGTTAAACTCATTGATGGTGATGTGTGTCAGGGCTCTTTATATCACTGTAAGCAATTGCAGACACCTGTGCTAATTAGTTTGGCAGGTGTGTCCAATGAAAGGCAAGACTACTTAAGAAGGCTGTCCCACATTATTAAGCAGCCTACATTTTCTGCCAAAATGGGAAAGAAAAAGGATGTGTCGGCTGCTGAGAAGCAACAAATTGTGGAGTGTTTAGGTCAAGGCATGACTACAATCAACATTGTGCGATGATCAGGATGAAGTGTCTTGGCAATCAAGAAGTATGTTGCTGATTCACAGTACACACGTGTGCGTGCTGATAAGGGCAAATTGAGGACTCTTTCCTTCAGGCAATTACGTCAGGTTAAAAGAGCAGCGGCAAAAAAGCCTTGTCATAGCAGCAGACAAGTTTTTGAAGCTGCTGGTGCCTCCAACGTCCCCCGAACAACAAGATGCAGGGTCCTTCAGAGGTTTGCAGCTGTGCATACGCCATCCTGTCGACCTCCTCTATCCACTTCACACAAGCAGAAACGGCTCCAGTGGGCCAAACATTACATGAAGACTGATTTCAAAACTGTTTTGTTCACGGATGAGTGCCGTGCAGCGCTCGATGGTCCAGATGGATGGAGTGGAGGATGGCTGGTTGATTGACACCCCACGCAAACACGGCTACAGCGCCAACAAGGAGGAGGTGGAGCAATGTTTTGGGATGGAATCATGGGGAGAGAGATTGTCGGCCCCTTTAGGATCCCTGAAGGCGCTAAAGATGAACTCCATAATGTATGTGGATTTTCTCAAACAGCACTTCCTGCCATGGTTCAAGAAGAAGAACCGTGTATTTCACAGCAAGATCATTTTTTTGCATGATAATGCACCATCTCATGCTGCACATAAAACATCTGCATCTCTGGCTGATATGGGCATAAAAGGGGACAAACTTATGGTGTGACCCCCATGCACCCCTGACCTCTACCCCATTCAGAACCTCTGGAGCATCATCAAAAGGAGTGTCTATGATGGCGGGAAGCAGTTCACATCTAAGCAACAGCTCTGGGAGGGTATTCTGTCCTCATGCAAAACAATGGAAGCAGAAACCATCCAAAACCTGACAAATTCAATGGACGAGAGAGTTCAGAAGCTCCTTTCGAACAAGGGGTCCTATGTGAAAATGTAACATCACCTAGAATAATGTTTTGAGTTGAAAACTGTTTGATTTCAGTTTCTAATAACCTGCTAATGCTTATAATTTCAAAAATGACCATTTTTTTTGTCTTTATTAAAATGAAAAGGTTGATCGAAAAGTTTGGGGGATCTAAGAGTGTGGCAACCCAGTAGTCATGATTACTTCGAATTCTGACAATATGAGGGTCATGTTGCAGGTAGTGCAGCAAGAAGGCACTTATGTGTCTTGCGCATCTAGGAGCCCCAAAATTATTTTCCGGGCTAGATGCAGCTAAAAATTATTATTAATTTTAAATCTGGTGGAGCTTAGTATAGATGGCCTAATAGGATCAGTGCTGCACACTGCTACAAAGCCCAAATTATTTTCCAGTCAAGATACAGATAAACATGATTAGTAATTTTAAATCTTGTGGAGCTTATTATAGATGGCCTAATAGAATCAGTGCTGCACACTGCTACAAAGCCCAAATTATTTTCCAGCCAAGATACAGATAAACATGATTAGTAATTTGAAAGCTTAAAACGGTTGGTAGGGTGATTTTAACCAATCAACAAGCTTTTACTCTCCCCAGGATGACACAGGGGTAGAAAAGTCGTTTCGGATCCATGATTTGTTCATCTTTATGAACGTGAGTCTGTCTACATTATCAGTGGAGAGCCGCGTGCTCTTATCTGTCAGCACATCACCAGCAGCGCTGAACACACGTTCAGACAGAACGCTGGCTGCGGGGCATGTCAAGATCTCCAAGGCGTAAGTGGCTAGCTCCGGCCATTTATCCAGATTGGAAGCCCAAAAAGACCAAGGGTCCAGTGACACAGTCATGGCTTCAATGTTTACTTGGAGATACTCCTGTACCATCGTCTCTAGGTGTTAACTATGTGTCAGACTTCTTGTCTCCTGTGGCCTTGCAAAGGATGGGCTAAAAAAGTGGTGAAATGATTCCGCAAAATTGATGTTACCAGCAGATACTGTGGTTCTGTTACGGTTTGAGTGCTGAACACTTGACGGTCCCACGGTTGGCAAGTTGGAACTGTAAGATTCACTACGTGCACCACTGGTGTTTTGTGGAAAAGCACATGTAAGATTCTGCAACAGTCTCTGCTGATACTCCTGCATGCGTGCATCCCTTTCTATGGCAGGAATAATTTCTGCAAATTTACTTTTGTACCGGGGATCTAACAGTGTGGCAACCCAGCAGTCAGGATTATTTCTAATTCTCACAATTCGAGGGTCATGTTGCAGGTAGTGCAGCAAGAAGGCACTCATGTGTGTTGCGCATCCAGGAGCACCAAGTCCCTGATGTGTTGGTGGCGAGGTAACAATCATGCTTCCTTCCTCTGTCCTCTCCCCCCAACCTCGCACAACAGAAATGTGATCAAGGTTTCCTTCGTCTGATGAGTCTTCCATCAGTTCGTCCTCCACTTCTTCCTGGGCTCCTGCACCTTCCTCACTAGTTTGGCTGCTACCATGCGCCCTGGTAAAACCATTTCCCCCACCCTCACATGCCTGCCGCCTTGGTGCTGCCGACCGTCTGGACCTTGCAGATGTTAGCCCTTCCGCATACAACTCCTCCTCCTCTACTTCCTCCACCTCCTCTTGTGCCACCACCTGACTCCGAATTCTGTTTAACATGTGCTCCAGCATGTAAATCACCGGAATAGTCATGCTGATAATGGCATCGTCAGCACTAAACATCTTCGTCGCCATTTCAAAACTGTGCAGAAGGGTGCATAGGTCCCTGATCTGAGACCACTCCTCCAGCGTGATTTGCCCCACCTCTGGATTTCGTTGGCCCAGGCTATACGTCAGAACGTATTGCACCAGGGCTTGTTGGTGCTGCCACAGTCGCTGCAACATGTGCAGAGTTGAATTCCACCGGGTAGGCACATCGCATTTTAGCCGGTGAAGTGGCAGGCCCAACTATTTCTGTAGAGATGTAAGTCGCTGAGCTGCGGGATGCGAACGGCGGAAGTGAGCACACAGCGACCGTGCCCTCTGCAGAAGGCCATCTAGTCTGGGATAGTGGGCTAAAAATTGCTGGACAACCAGGTTCAACACGTGAGCCATACAAGGCACGTGTGTGACATTGCCCCGGCGAAGGGCCGCACCCAGGTTTGCAGCATTGTCGCACACGGCCTTCCCTGGTTTCAGGTCCAGTGGAGACAACCATTCATGAAATTGGTTCTCCAGAGCTGACCACAACTCCTCAGCTGTGTGACTCACATTTCCCAGACATTTCAAAGTAAAAACCTCCTGATGACGTTGAGCCCTACTGCCAGCATAGTAATGAGGTGTGCAGGATCCCTTCTGCGCAGTTAGAAAGCTTGTGGCATGACCAGACAGGCTTTGGGTGCAGGTGGAAGACCGAGAGGAGGTTGAGGAGGCAGAAGCAGTGGAGGAACTTTGACATAAAGAGGATTGACGCACAACTCGTGGGGACGGCAAGACTTGGACAGCAGCCCCTTGTCCTGCTGTCACCATAGTTACCAGTGCCCAGTCAGCGACATGTAACGCCCCTGTCCATGCCTACTCGTCCAAGTGTCTGTGGTGAAATGCACCCTGTCACACACAGAGTTTCTCAAAGAAGCGGTGATGTTGTGTGCGACATGCTGGTGGAGCGCAGGCACACCTTTCTTTGAGAAGTAGTGCCGACTGGGCATCTGGTACTGGGACACTGCGACGGACATAAGGTCTCGAAAATCCTCTGTGTCCACCAGGCGGAAAGGCAGCATTTCTGTTGCCAAGAGCTTGCAGATGGTGAAATTCAACCTCTTAGCTTTCTCATGGCTAGGAGGAAATGGTCTTTTACTTGTCCACATCTGAGGGACCGAGGGATGGCTATTGTGCTTAGACGGGGTTGATAAGGGTGTCCCCGGCAAACTGACGGTCTGTGAGGAAGATGCAGGCGGACATGTTAGGTTGCCTTGATCCAAAGGTGGTGCTATCGATGTCGGACAGCGCTCAACACCAGCTGGTGTTACCACCTCCAAAGAAAATGATGACCTGCCAATCACGCTGGCTGTTGCGGGTAAAGAGGTGGCAGGTCTGCGCCCCAAAACAGGTGTGACTGCTGTCCCCCCAGTCACAGAGGATGAAGAGGCCGCGGATGCACAAGATATGGCAGACGGTGGTTGGCCTGGCCGGCTAGGCCGCATTGTAGCACACTGAGCTTCCCACTGCTACTTATGCTTCATGTCCATGTGCCGATTCATGCATGAAGTACTCAAACTATGTATTTTTTGGCCTCTACTTAGCTTTTGCTGACAAATGTTACAGATAACACGAGTTGGGTCATCTTTATCGATCTGAAAAATTGCCCAGGCTATGCAAGGCTTAGCACCCATGCGACCTGAAGAGCCACCACGACTTGTGGTGAGAGGCAGAGTTGTGTTTGAGGATGCAGTTGTTGACGTGCTTCCAGTACTACGTCTCTGTCCAGGAAGGCGCAACCTGACCTCGTCGTCACTAGCATCTTCCTCCACCTCCTCTGCTGACCTCATCTCTTGGCTGACTGTGGGTTGACAGTAAGTGGGATCTCCAACCTCATCATCATCACCCTGTGCGTTATCACTAGAGATGAGCGTTGTTCTACTCGAACTGTTCGCCAATCTCAAATTCGAGCTGTTTTGGGCGGTGTTCGAGCCGTTCGGCGAACACGAACAGTTTGAGAAAAATTCGGCTGTTCGAGGTTATGTTCGATAACTGTTCGTGCACCAAAGTCATAACTGGATTTTTTCTCAGTAATGATGAAAATTAATGTTAATACGCAGTTTGAGTGTACAGCGGGTGGGGGGAGGGGCAGGGGATGGATCTCTGCAGGAACAATGAAGATCTCCATTTTTTTTTCTCTTTCCCGCATTTACAGTGGGGAGGTGCAATCTGTCAGCCTATCAGCAGCGCACACACGGAGCGAAGTGCTTTTTTTCACACAAGCAAGAGCATGTGTCATTGGCAGTGTATGTCACATGTCCTTGCCCTATAAGACCAAGCCATTTTCCCCGTCGCCACCATTTTCTCACTGCTGCAGCTGCGTGTTAGACGGCACCGCTGTTGCTGTGTGCGCTATACCTTGTTAATTTCAAGCCAATTTTCGCACAAATATACAGATAGCTTGGGAGTAAAGACTAATTGTAATTGGAGTCCTTTTCAGGACTAGGTTACATCAGTTCCTATCAGTTTTTGCCAGGCAGGTCTGTGCCAGTGCTGTGCAAGTTTTTTCACAGCATTTGGCTGAATCTAGCAAAGCTAATCCTTTTTGGCCTATTGCAGAGTGTGTTAGTCAGTGGAGTAGCCTATCTGTGTTGCAAGATATACCACCTGTGTATAGAATACCAATTTTTTTACTGCACCTAGTGAAGTAAAATCTTTTGGGCATAGCATCATTCTATTAGTCCATCTATACTGACCTCCATCAGGTTGCAAACTGAATCTAATTTTTTTCTGCATCTAGCTCTGAAAAAATATTTGGCCTTCTAGCAGTGTGTGGGACTTGTTCTATTAGTCCACCTATACTGACCTCCATCAGGTTGCAAACTGAATATATTTTTTTCTGCATCTACCTCTGAAAAAATATTGGGCTTCTAGCTGTGTGTGGGACTTGTTGTATTAGTCCATCTATACTGACCTCCATCAGGTTGCAAACTGAATATATTTTTTTCTGCATCTACCTCTGAAAAAATATTGGGCTTCTAGCTGTGTGTGGGTCTTGTTCTATTAATCCATCTATACAGACCTCCATCAGGTTGCAAACTGAATATAATTTTTTTCTGCATCTAGCTCTGAAAAAATATTTGGCCTTCTAGTAGTGTGTGGGACTTTCTCTGTTAGTCCATCTATACTGACCTCCATCAGGTTGCAAACTGAATATATTTTTTTCTGCATCTACCTCTGAAAAAATATTGGGCTTCTAGCTATGTGTGGGTCTTGTTCTTTTAATGCATCTATACTGACCTCCATCAGGTTGCAAACTGAATATAATTTTTTTCTGCATCTAGCTCTGAAAAAATATTTGGCCTTCTAGTAGTGTGTCGGACTTTCTCTATTAGTCCATCTATACTGACCTCCATCAGGTTGAAAATTAAAAATAATTTTTATCTGCATCTACAGTACCTCTGAAAAAATATTTGGGCTTCTAGCTGTGTGTGGGACTTGTTGTATTAGTCCATCTATACTGACCTCCATCAGGTTGCAAACTGAATATATTTTTTTCTGCATCTACCTCTGAAAAAATATTGGGCTTCTAGCTGTGTGTGGGACTTGTTGTATTAGTCCATCTATACTGACCTCCATCAGGTTGCAAACTGAATATATTTTTTTCTGCATCTACCTCTGAAAAAATATTGGGCTTCTAGCTGTGTGTGGGTCTTGTTCTATTAATCCATCTATACAGACCTCCATCAGGTTGCAAACTGAATATAATTTTTTTCTGCATCTAGCTCTGAAAAAATATTTGGCCTTCTAGCAGTGTGTGGGACTTGTTCTATTAGTCCACCTATACTGACCTCCATCAGGTTGCAAATTCAAAATAATTTTTTGTATGCATCTAGCTCTGAAAAAATATTTGGCCTTCTAGCAGTGTGTGGGACTTTCTCTGTTAGTCCATCTATACTGACCTCCATCAGGTTGCAAACTGAATCTAATTTTTTTCTGCATCTAGCTCTGAAAAAATATTTGGCCTTCTAGCAGTGTGTCGGACTTTCTCTATTAGTCCATCTATACTGACCTCCATCAGGTTGCAAATTAAAAATAATTTTTATCTGCATCTACAGTACCTCTGAAAAAATATTTGGGCTTCTAGCTCTGTGTGGGACTTGTTGTATTAGTCCATCTATACTGACCTCCATCAGGTTGCAAACTGAATATATTTTTTTCTGCATCTACCTCTGAAAAAATATTGGGCTTCTAGCTGTGTGTGGGTCTTGTTCTATTAATCCATCTATACAGACCTCCATCAGGTTGCAAACTGAATATAATTTTTTTCTGCATCTAGCTCTGAAAAAATATTTGGCCTTCTAGCAGTTTGTGGGACTTGTTCTATTAGTCCACCTATACTGACCTCCATTAGGTTGCAAATTCAAAATAATTTTTTGTATGCATCTAGCTCTGAAAAAATATTTGGCCTTCTAGCAGTGTGTGGGACTTTCTCTGTTAGTCCATCTATACTGACCTCCATCAGGTTGCAAACTGAATCTAATTTTTTTCTGCATCTAGCTCTGAAAAAATATTTGGCCTTCTAGCAGTGTGTTGGACTTTCTCTATTAGTCCATCTATACTGACCTCCATCAGGTTGCAAATTAAAAATAATTTTTATCTGCATCTACAGTACCTCTGAAAAAATATTTGGGCTTCTAGCTGTTTGTGGGACTTGTTGTATTAGTCCATCTATACTGACCTCCATCAGGTTGCAAACTGAATATATTTTTTTCTGCATCTACCTCTGAAAAAATATTGGGCTTCTAGCTGTGTGTGGGTCTTGTTCTATTAATCCATCTATACAGACCTCCATCAGGTTGCAAACTGAATATAATTTTTTTCTGCATCTACCTCTGAAAAAATATTGGGCTTCTAGCTGTGTGTGGGACTTGTTGTATTAGTCCATCGATACTGACCTCCATCAGGTTGCAAACTGAATATATTTTTTTCTGCATCTACCTCTGAAAAAATATTGGGCTTCTAGCTGTGTGTGCGACTTGTTCTATTAATCCATCTATACAGACCTCCATCAGGTTGCAAACTGAATATATTTTTTCTGCATCTACCTCTGAAAAAATATTGTGCTTCTAGCTGTGTGTGGGACTTGTTGTATTAGTCCATCTATACTGACCTCCATCAGGTTGCAAACTGAATATATTTTTTTCTGCATCTACCTCTGAAAAAATATTGGGCTTCTAGCTGTGTGTGGGACTTGTTGTATTAGTCCATCTATACTGACCTCCATCAGGTTGCAAATTGAATATAATTTTTTTCTGCATCTAACCCAGCCAATAGTTTTGGCCTAATACCACAGTTTGGCCACTCAGCTCTGCTCGGTTACCATCCATTGTTTTTTTATGCAAACAACTCCAGAGTTGTGAATTAGTTAACCACCAAAATGAGTGGAAAAAGGCCTGCTGCTGGTGGAAAGGGGAATAGGTGTGTTGGGAAGGGGAAAAAAGGTTGTGTCCGTGGGGTAGGTGTTAAAGCAACAGTAACATCTGCAGAAGAAAGACCATCTTCCAGCCAAACTAAAATGTCTACTTCTTTTAGCGGACAATGTGATAAGATCCCTTTCTTACGGCGACGCCAATCGCTACAAATTCCAGATGAGGCACAAAAACAGCAGGTGCTTCAACGGATATCAAGTGCTCCTTTAAGTGGGCTCTCCTCCACATCAACTTCAACATCACAAATACTCCAGTCCTCAAAGGTGTCACCCAAATCGCACTTGCTTCCTCACAGCTCCCAAATCTCCAGCTGCCCGTCTGAGTATGAGGTAGAACAGATGGTTGAGTCTGCAGAGCTGTTTACTCATACTATAGCCTGGGAATCAGAGGTCGACTCCAGCGCTTCTGTGAATCCAGACGAGGAAATGATCTGCACTGATGCCCAGAATCTTTATGAGTCGGATCCAGGACCAGACGCAGAAGGTTCTGACCATAATGTAGACCCTCATTCCCAAACTGTAACTCCTGTTGGTGGAGACAATGAGGAAGACGATGATAAGACTCAAATACCTGATTGGAGCGACAACTTTAGTTTTTTGTCAGGGCAGGAACAGGTTGGCTCTGAGGACGACGGGTGAGATAACACACAGGGTGATGATGATGAGGTTGGAGATCCCACTTACTGTCAACCCACAGTCAGCCAAGAGATGAGGTCAGCAGAGGAGGTGGAGGAAGATGCTAGTGACGACGAGGTCAGGTTGCGCCTTCCTGGACAGAGACGTAGTACTGGAAGCACGTCAACAACTGCATCCTCAAACACAACTCTGCCTCTCACCACAAGTTGTGGTGGCTCTTCAGGTCGCATGGGTGCTAAGCCTTGCATAGCCTGGGCATTTTTTCAGATCGATAAAGATGACCCAACTCGTGTTATCTGTAACATTTGTCAGCAAAAGCTAAGTAGAGGCCAAAAAATACATAGTTTGAGTACTTCATGCATGAACCGGCACATGGACATGAAGCATAAGTTGCAGTGGGAAGCTCAGTGTGCTACAATGCGGCCTAGCCGGCCGGGCCACCCACCGTCTGCCATATCTTGTGCATCCGCGGCCTCTTCATCCTCTGTGACTGGGGGGACAGCAGTCACACCTGTTTTGGGGCGCAGACCTGCCACCTCTTTACCCGCAACAGCCAGCGTGATTGGCAGGTCATCATTTTCTTTGGAGGTGGTAACACCAGCTGGTGTTGAGCGCTGTCCGACATCGATAGCACCACCTTTGGATCAAGGCAACCTAACATGTCCGCCTGCATCTTCCTCACAGACCGGCAGTTTGCCGGGGACACCCTTATCAACCCCATCTAAGCACAATAGCCAGCCCTCGGTCCCTCAGATGTGGACAAGTAAAAGACCATTTCCTCCTAGCCATGAGAAAGCTAAGAGGTTGAATTTCACCATCTGCAAGCTCTTGGCTACAGAAATGCTGCCTTTCCGCCTGGTGGACACAGAGGATTTTCGAGACCTTATGTCCGTCGCAGTGCCCCAGTACCAGATGCCCAGTCGGCACTACTTCTCAAAGAAAGGTGTGCCTGCGCTCCACCAGCATGTCGCACACAACATCACCGCTTCTTTGAGAAACTCTGTGTGTGACAGGGTGCATTTCACCACAGACACTTGGACGAGTAGGCATGGACAGGGGCGTTACATGTCGCTGACTGGGCACTGGGTAACTATGGTGACAGCAGGACAAGGGGCTGCTGTCCAAGTCTTGCCGTCCCCACGAGTTGTGCGTCAATCCTCTTTATGTCAAAGTTCCTCCACTGCTTCTGCCTCCTCAACCTCCTCTCGGTCTTCCACCTGCACCCAAAGCCTGTCTGGTCATGCCACAAGCTTTCTAACTGCGCAGAAGAGATCCTGCACACCTCCTTACTATGCTGGCAGTAGGGCTTAACGTCATCAGGCGGTTTTTACATTGAAATGTCTGGGAAATGTGAGTCACACAGCTGAGGAGTTGTGGTCAGCTCTGGAGAACCAATTTCATGAATGGCTGTCTCCACTGGACCTGAAACCAGGGAAGGCCGTGTGCGACAATGCTGCAAACCTGGGTGCGGCCCTTCGCCGGGGCAATGTCACACACGTGCCTTGTATGGCTCACGTGTTGAACCTGGTTGTCCAGGCTCACGCCGTTCGCATCCCGCAGCTCAGCGACTTACATCTCTACAGAAGTCGTTGGGCCTGCCACTTCACCGGCTAAAATGCGATGTGCCTACCCGGTGGAATTCAACTCTGCACATGTTGCAGCGACTGTGGCAGCACCGACAAGCCCTGGTGCAATACGTTCTGATGTATAGCCTGGGCCAACGAGATCCAGAGGTGGGGCAAATCACGCTGGAGGAGTGGTCTCAGATCAGGGACCTATGCACCCTTCTGCACAGTTTTGAAATGGCGACGAAGATGTTTAGTGCTGATGATGCCATTATCAGCATGACTATTCCGGTGATTTACATGCTGGAGCACATGTTAAACAGAATTCTGAGTCAGGTGGTGGCACAAGAGGAGGTGGAGGAAGTAGAGGAGGAGGAGTTGTATGCGGAAGGGCTAACATCTGCAAGGTCCAGACGGTCGGCAGCACCAAGGCGGCAGGCGTGTGAGGGTGGGGGAGATGGTTTTACCAGGGCGCATGGTAGCAGCCAAACTAGTGAGGAAGGTGCAGGAGCCCAGGAAGAAGTGGAGGACGAACTGATGGAAGACTCCTCAAAAGGAACCTGAAGACCCACCTCTTCCGACAAGCCTGCAACCTGCAGTAAACACCACTGCACGACCAGCTCTACCCTCACCTACTGTATCCTCACCCATCCCTTGTAGACTGTGAGCCCTCGCGGGCAGGGTCCTCGCTCCTCCTGTACCAGTCGCTGACTCGTTTTGTTAAGATTATGTAAATGCTTTTGTTATGTATATCCCTATCACATGTAAAGCGCCATGGAATAAATGGCGCTATAATAATAAATAATAATAATAATAATGAGGGAGACCTTGATCACATTTCTGTTGTGCGAGGTTGGGGGGAGAGGACAGAGGAAGGAAGCATGATTGTTACCTCGCCACCAACACAACAGGGACTTGGTGCTCCTGGATGCGCAACACACATGAGTGCCTTCTTGCTGCACTACCTGCAACATGACCCTCGAATTGTGAGAATTAGAAATAATCCTGACTACTGGGTTGCCACACTGTTAGATCCCCGGTACAAAAGTAAATTTGCCGAAATTATTCCTGCCATAGAAAGGGATGCACGCATGCAGGAGTATCAGCAGAGACTGTTGCAGAATCTTACATGTGATTTTCCACAAAACACCAGTGGTGCACGTAGTGAATCTCACAGTTCCAACTTGCCAACCGTGGGACCGTCAAGTGTTCAGCACTCAAACCGTAACAGAACCACAGTATCTGCTGGTAACATCAATTTTGCGGAATCATTTCACCACTTTTTTAGCCCATCCTTTGCAAGGCCACAGGAGACAAGAAGTCTGACACATAGTCAACGCCTAGAGACGATGGTACAGGAGTATCTCCAAGTAAACATTGAAGCCACGACTGTGTCACTGGACCCTTGCTCTTTTTGGGCTTCCAATCTGGATAAATGGCCGGAGCTAGCCACTTACGCCTTGGAGATCTTGTCATGCCCCGCAGCCAGCGTTCTGTCTGAACGTGTGTTCAGCGCTGCTGGTGGTGTGCTGACAGATAAGCGCACGCGGCTCTCCACTGATAATGTAGACAGACTCACGTTCATAAAGATGATCAAATCATGGATCCGAAACGACTTTTCTACCCCTGTGTCATCCTGGGGAGAGTAAAAGCTTGATGATTGGTTAAAATCACCCTACCAACCGTTTTAAGCTTTCAAATTACTAATCATGTTTATCTGTATCTTGACTGGAAAATAATTTGGGCTTTGTAGCAGTGTGCAGCACTGATCCTATTAGGCCATCTATAATAAGCTCCACCAGATTTAAAATTAAAAATAATTTTTAGCTGCATCTAGCCCGGAAAATAATTTTGGGGCTCCGAGATGCGCAAGACACATAAGTGCCTTCTTGCTGCACTACCTGCAGCATGACCCTCATATTGTCAGAATTTAAGTAATCATGACTACTGGGTTGCCACACTCTTAGATCCCCCAAACTTTTCGATCAACCTTTTCATTTTAATAAAGACCAAAAAAATGGTCATTTTTGAAATTATAAGCATTAGCAGGTTGTTAGAAACTGAAATCAAACAGTTTTCAACTCAAAACTTTATTCTAGGTGATGTTACATTTTCACATAGGACCCCTTGTTCGAAAGGAGCTTCTGAACTCTCTCGTCCATTGAATTTGTCAGGTTTTGGATGGTTTCTGCTTCAATTGTTTTGCATGAGGACAGAATACCCTCCCAGAGCTGTTGCTTAGATGTGAACTGCCTCCCGCCATCATAGACACTCCTTTTAATGATGCTCCAAAGGTTCTGAATGGGGTAGAGGTCAGGGGAGCATGGGGGTCACACCATAAGTTTGTCCCCTTTTATGCCCATATCAGCCAGAGATGCAGATGTTTTATGTGCAGCATGAGATGGTGCATTATCATGCAGAAAAATGATCTTGCTGTGAAATACACGGTTCATCTTCTTGAACCATGGCAGGAAGTGCTGTTTGAGAAAATCCACATACATTATGGAGTTCATCTTTAGCGCCTTCAGGGATCCTAAAGGGGCCGACAATCTCTCTCCCCATGATTCCAGCCCAAAACATTACTCCACCTCCTCCTTGTTGGCGCTGTAGCCGTGCTTGCGTGGGGTGTCCATCAACCAGCCATCCTCCACTCCATCCATCTGGACCATCGAGCGCTGCACGGCACTCATCCGTGAACAAAACAGTTTTGAAATCAGTCTTCATGTAATATTTGGCCCACTGGAGCCGTTTCTGCTTGTGTGAAGTGGATAGAGGAGGTCGACAGGATGGCGTATGCACAGCTGCAAACCTCTGAAGGACCCTGCATCTTGTTGTTCGGGGGACGTTGGAGGCACAAGCAGCTTCAAAAACTTGTCTGCTGCTATGACAAGGCTTTTTTGCCGCTGCTCTTTCAACCTGACGTAATTGCCTGTAGGAAAGAGTCCTCAATTTTCCCTTATCAGCACGCACACGTGTGCACTGTGAATCAGCTACATACTTCTTGATTGCCAAGACACTTCATCCTGATCATCGCACAATGTTGATTGTAGTCATGCCTTGACCTAAACACTCCACAATTTGTTGCTTCTCAGCAGCCGACACATCCTTTTTCTTTCCCATTTTGGCAGAAAATGTAGGCTGCTGAATAATGTGAGAGAGCCTTCTTAAGTAGTCTTGCCTTTCATTGGACACACCTGCCAAACTAATTAGCACAGGTGTCTGCAATTGCTTACAGTGATATAAAGAGCCCTGACACACATCACCATCAATGAGTTTAACTGACAAACAAACAAATTCTTCCCTTATCACTCCTAAACACTTTTTGCATAATAATTTGGAACGCAGTGTACATGTGCTTTTCCACAAAACACCAGTGGTTCACGTAGTGAATCTTACAGTTCTAACTTGCCAACCGTGGTCTGTATGGAATTGTTCAATAAAGGGCCCAAAATTAAGATAACATAGATGGGAGAGGTCTCTATGAATAGGAATTCCTAAGTATTTGATACCCTGTGAGGGCCAGGCAAAGGGAAAGTTGGACTGGATGGAATCCTATATGGATTTGGGGAGGGAGACATCGAGGGCCTCAGACTTCGCTGCATTGATTTTAAAATTTTACCATGTAACAAAGTGATCTATTTCAGCCATAACAGCAGGGATGGATATATGTGATTGAGTGATATATACTAGGACATCATCAGCAAATAGAGAGCACTTGTACTCGGTGCCTCCCACCTCAATCCACCTAATATTGGGGTTATGGCGAATTGATGAGAGCAGGTGCTCCGTCACTAGGATGTATAAGAGAGGGGACAGAGGACATCCCTGCCTTGTCCCATTCGTGATTGTGAAAGGTGATGAAAATGTTCTGACGCACCCCCTGGGCCTTGGGACACCCGGAGCCGGACCCTTTTTGGTGGATGCTGGTGGTTGTAGTCTTCGTGGCGGCGACCCAGTTCCGTGGCTCAAGGCGGTCAAACCAGTGGCGGAACTATTTATGTGGTTTTGATGTTTAAATGTCAGACTACGCCACCCGTGGATTGCGGTCAGAGTGAACCGCCGCTACAGGGCAGACCGCTGAGGCTGGTGTTGTGGGTGCAGCAGAGCGTAGCATAACTCACCACGGGAGGAGTATTGCCTCAGGGCAGTGTATGCGGAGGATGGGGGTGATGGTGCAGGGCAGCAGCAGTAACGACACGGAGTCAGTGATGCAGTCCAGGGCCTTTACTCACAGTTCTTATTATCCAGACCACGTCTGCAGGAAACGGCTGCCCACGTTGTACTGTGCTCACCAGGTGAGGGGCTCAGACAACTCCCAGATAACTTTGGAGCACTTCACAGGACCCCCTTTGTGTGTCCTTTGTCTGGCCTTTCTTACCAACACTTCTGTCCGGCTGCCTCGGGCCTCCTCTTGGTAAACTTGGCGCCAGTTTCCCTGACCCTATGTGGTGCCTTCCTAGCGGGTGTAGCAAGGGGCTGCGCCACATAAAATGTCAGAGCCTCCGGTTTCTAGCTGAGGGTCGTTTCCTGCCTCCACTAGTTCGGGGACCGGTCTCCCCCTTTGGCCTGACCCCTCCACACAGGTGGATTCGGGCGTGCGGTGGCGACTCGCCCGTCCGCACCCCTGGGATCCCTTCATTCCTCGTTCCTGGAGCCTTCTCCGCTCCTCTTCCTTCCTTCTCCCTCTTCCAGGCCTGGGCCTCTGTTACTAGGCCCGCCTCCGGAGCAGAGCTCATGCAGAGCCCCTGCTCCCTGCCACTTCTGCTCAGACTTCTCTGCACTGAACTAAGATGGTGCCCACCTTTTATACTCCCTTCTCAATGCACCCAGGAACTGCTTCCTCCCTGCTCCTGCACTACAGGGTTCCCCTTCCTCAGTGTTCCCTCCCCCCACTCCAGCCAGGGACAGGGACTGTCGTGCCCATCTCAGGGGCATATTGGTCGCCCTGCCCCACGGCAATGTGGTGTAATGCATGCAGGTGTCGGGTCCTGATCCACACTCCATCCTTACCTGAGAGTGAGATATCACACCTCTGGGTGAGGTGCAATACGTCTGTAGCAACCGAGCCCTCAGGGTGCTACAGTTCCATTTATCTTCAGCCTAGGTGACGTATTGCGATACAGGGCCGTGATTTTGGCTATAAAAGGGTCCCCTAGACCCCTACCCCAAGCTTTTTAAGAGAATCATATATGGCGTGCCAGGAGACTCTATGGAATGCTTTCTCAGCATCCAACGAGAGTATCTAATTACAAATTTTTAACTGCATCTAGCCCAGGAAATACTTTGTGCCTAGTAGCAGTGTCTGCTAGTCAGCGGATTATCCCGGCTGTTAAGCAAGCTACACCACCTGTAGTTTAGACACTTAATTTTTTCAAAGGAAATGCTTCGGGACCATGGGATACTTAGTGAAGAGCATCAGGAGGCACCCCAAGGCATAGGGGCTGGGACTGGCAGTAGGATGCCTTGCGGTGGACAGCCGAGCTCGATCCTTATAAAAGCTTTTTAACTGCAGCAGCTTTAGTGGACGCTACTGGAGCTGGAATTACCGCGGCTGCTGGCATGAGACTTGCCCTCCAATAGATCCTTGTAAATGGATTTAAAGTGTATTCATTCAAATTAGAGAGACAATTTAAATTAAAAAGCTTAGAGCTGCCTCCACCACAGGGGGGCTCGCTCGACCCACCAGCGGACAGGCACCAGTATTGGGAGAGGGGGGCTGGCCGTCAGGGTTCACCGCGGCTCTGGCACAAACCCGGCGACACGGAGGTGGCACGGGCAGGAGCGGACTGGCCGTGTCTGCTTCTCACTTTTTGGATTTTAGAAGGGCATGACATGCCTATATCTGTGTCTCCCCCTCCTCTTACTCCTCCACCTCTTTTATTTTCGCATGACTATATGTACTTGTCACTTTTCCATGTGTTAGTTATGTCTTCTGAGCAGTTTGTCAGCTTTTGGACACCTTTGAAGGTGTTTTCTATGTGTTTCTATGTGTTTTTGTTTGCCTGCCATTGGTTTTAACGGTGTTCGAAGGTGTTCGACGAACAGTTCGACGAACAGTTCGGCGAACACACGGGTGTTCGACGAACCGAACCGAACTCGAACACTACGGGGGTGGCTCAACACTAGTTATCACATCCGTCGTCCTCAGAGCCAACCTGTTCCTGCCCTGACAAAAAACTGAAGTTGTCGCTCCAATCAGGTATTTGAGTCTCATCATTGTCTCCACCAACAGGAGTTACAGTTTTGGAATGAGGGTCTACATTATGGTCAGAACCTCCTGCGTCTGGTCCTGGATCCGACTCATAAAGATTCTGGGCATCAGTGAAGATCATTTCTTCGTCTGGATTCACAGAAGCGCTGGAGTCGACCTCTGATTCCCAGACTATAGTATGAGTAAACAGCTCTGCAGACTCAACCATCTGTTCTACCTCATACTCAGACGGGCAGCTGGAGATTTGGGAGCTGTGAGGAAGCAAGTGCGATTGGGGTGACATGTTTGAGGACTGGAGTATTTGTGATGTTGAAGTTTATGTGGAGGAGAGCCCACTTAAAGGAGCACTTGATATCCGTTGAAGCACCTGCTGTTTTTGTGCCTCATCTAGAATTTGTAGCGATTGGCGTGGCCGTAAGAAAGGGATCTTATCACATTGTCCACTAAAAGAAGTAGACATTTTAGTTTGGCTGGAAGATGGTCTTTCTTCTGCAGATGTTACTGTTGCTTTAACAACTACCCCACGGACACAACCTTTTTTCCCCTTCCCAACACGCCTATTCCCCTTTCCACCAGCAGCAGGCCTTTTTCTACTCATTTTGGTGGTTAACTAATTCACAACTCTGGAGTTGTTTGCACAAAAAAACAATGGATGGGAACCGAGCAGAGCTGAGTGGCCAAACTGTGGTATTAGGCCAAAACTATTGGCTGGGTTAGATGCAGAAAAAAATTATATTCAATTTGCAACCTGATGGAGGTCAGTATAGATGGACTAATAGAACAAGTCCCACACACAGCTAGAAGCCCAAATATTTTTTCAGAGGTAGATGCAGAAAAAAATTGTATTCAGTTTTCAACCTGATGGAGGTCAGTAAAGATGGACTAATAGAACAAGTCCTACACACAGCTAGAAGCCCAAATATTTTTTCAGAGGTAGATGCAGAAAAAAAATATATTCAGTTTGCAACCTGATGGAGGTCAGTATAGATGGACTAATAGAGAAAGTCCCACACACTGCTAGAAGGCCAAATATTTTTTCAGAGCTAGATGCAGATATAAATTATTTTTAATTTTCAACCTGATGGAGGTCAGTATAGACGGACTAATAGAGAAAGTCCCACACACTGCTAGAAGGCCAAATATTTTTTCAGAGCTAGATGCAGAAAAAAATTATATTCATTTTGCAACCTGATGGAGGTCAGTATAGATGGACTAATAGAACAAGTAGTACACACAGCTAGAAGCCCAAATATTTTTTCAGAGGTAGATGCAGAAAAAAAATATATTCATTTTGCAACCTGATGGAGGTCAGTATAGATGGACTAATAGAGAAAGTCCCACACACTGCTAGAAGGCCAAATAATTTTTCAGAGCTAGATGCAGATATAAATTATTTTTAATTTGCAACCTGATGGAGGTCAGTATAGATGGACTAATAGAGAAAGTCCCACACACTGCTAGAAGGCCAAATATTTTTTCAGAGCTAGATGCAGACAAAAAATTATTTTGAATTTCCAACCTGATCGAGGTCAGTATAGATGGACTAATAGAGAAAGTCCCACACACTGCTAGAAGGCCAAATATTTTTTCAGAGGTAGATGCAGAAAAAAATTATATTCAGTTTGCAACCTGATGGAGGTCTGTATAGATGGATTAATAGAACAAGTCCCACACACAGCTAGAAGCCCAAATATTTTTTCAGAGGTAGATACAGAAAAAAATAATATTGAGTTTGCAACCTGATGGAGGTCTGTATAGATGGATTAATAGAACAAGTCCCACACACAGCTAGAAGCCCAAATATTTTTTCAGAGGTAGATGCAGAAAAAAATTATATTGAGTTTGCAACCTGATGGAGGTCTGTATAGATGGATTAATAGAACAAGTCCCACACACAGTTAGAAGCCCAATATTTTTTCAGAGGTAGATGCAGAAAAAAATATATTCAGTTTGCAACCTGATGGAGGTCAGTATAGATGGACTAATAGAGAAAGTCCCACACACTGCTAGAAGGCCAAATATTTTTTCAGAGCTAGATGCAGACAAAAAATTATTTTTAATTTGCAACCTGATGGAGATCAGTATAGATGGACTAATAGAGAAAGTCCCACACACTGCTAGAAGGCCAAATATTTTTTCAGAGCTAGATGCAGATATAAATTAATTTTAATTTGCAACCTGATGGAGGTCAGAATAGATGGACTAATAGAGAAAGTCCCACACACTGCTAGAAGGCCAAATATTTTTTCAGAGCTAGATGCAGACAAAAAATTATTTTGACTTTGCAACCTGATGGAGGTCAGTATAGATGGACTAATAGAACAAGTCCCACACACAGCTAGAAGCCCAAATATTTTTTCAGAGGTAGATGCAGAAAAAAATTGTATTCAGTTTTCAACCTGATGGAGGTCAGTAAAGATGGACTAATAGAACAAGTCCTACACACAGCTAGAAGCCCAAATATTTTTTCAGAGGTAGATGCAGAAAAAAAATATATTCAGTTTGCAACCTGATGGAGGTCAGTATAGATGGACTAATAGAGAAAGTCCCACACACTGCTAGAAGGCCAAATATTTTTTCAGAGCTAGATGCAGATATAAATTATTTTTAATTTTCAACCTGATGGAGGTCAGTATAGACGGACTAATAGAGAAAGTCCCACACACTGCTAGAAGGCCAAATATTTTTTCAGAGCTAGATGCAGAAAAAAATTATATTCATTTTGCAACCTGATGGAGGTCAGTATAGATGGACTAATAGAACAAGTAGTACACACAGCTAGAAGCCCAAATATTTTTTCAGAGGTAGATGCAGAAAAAAAATATATTCATTTTGCAACCTGATGGAGGTCAGTATAGATGGACTAATAGAGAAAGTCCCACACACTGCTAGAAGGCCAAATAATTTTTCAGAGCTAGATGCAGATATAAATTATTTTTAATTTGCAACCTGATGGAGGTCAGTATAGATGGACTAATAGAGAAAGTCCCACACACTGCTAGAAGGCCAAATATTTTTTCAGAGCTAGATGCAGACAAAAAATTATTTTGAATTTCCAACCTGATCGAGGTCAGTATAGATGGACTAATAGAGAAAGTCCCACACACTGCTAGAAGGCCAAATATTTTTTCAGAGGTAGATGCAGAAAAAAATTATATTCAGTTTGCAACCTGATGGAGGTCTGTATAGATGGATTAATAGAACAAGTCCCACACACAGCTAGAAGCCCAAATATTTTTTCAGAGGTAGATACAGAAAAAAATAATATTGAGTTTGCAACCTGATGGAGGTCTGTATAGATGGATTAATAGAACAAGTCCCACACACAGCTAGAAGCCCAAATATTTTTTCAGAGGTAGATGCAGAAAAAAATTATATTGAGTTTGCAACCTGATGGAGGTCTGTATAGATGGATTAATAGAACAAGTCCCACACACAGTTAGAAGCCCAATATTTTTTCAGAGGTAGATGCAGAAAAAAATATATTCAGTTTGCAACCTGATGGAGGTCAGTATAGATGGACTAATAGAGAAAGTCCCACACACTGCTAGAAGGCCAAATATTTTTTCAGAGCTAGATGCAGACAAAAAATTATTTTTAATTTGCAACCTGATGGAGGTCAGTATAGATGGACTAATAGAGAAAGTCCCACACACTGCTAGAGGGCCAAATATTTTTTCAGAGCTAGATGCAGATATAAATTAATTTTAATTTGCAACCTGATGGAGGTCAGAATAGATGGACTAATAGAGAAAGTCCCACACACTGCTAGAAGGCCAAATATTTTTTCAGAGCTAGATGCAGACAAAAAATTATTTTGACTTTGCAACCTGATGGAGGTCAGTATAGATGGACTAATAGAGAAAGTCCCACACACTGCTAGAAGGCCAAATATTTTTTCAGAGCTAGATGCAGATAAAAATTATTTTTAATTTGCAGCCTGATGGAGGTCAGTATAGATGGACTAATAGAGAAAGTGCCACACACTGCTAGAAGGCCAAATATTTTTTCAGAGCTAGATGCAGAAAAAAATTATATTCAGTTTGCAACCTGATGGAGGTCAGTATAGATGGACTAATAGAACAAGTCCCACACACAGCTAGAAGCCCAAATATTTTTTCAGAGGTAGATGCAGAAAAAAATTATGTTCAGTTTGCAACCTGATGGAGGTCTGTATAGATGGATTAATAGAACAAGTCCCACACACAGCTAGAAGCCCAAATATTTTTTCAGAGGTAGATGCAGAAAAAAATTATATTGAGTTTGCAACCTGATGGAGGTCTGTATAGATGGATTAATAGAACAAGTCCCACACACAGCTAGAAGCCCAATATTTTTTCAGAGGCAGATGCAGAAAAAAAATATATTCAGTTTGCAACCTGATGGAGGTCAGTATAGATGGACTAATAGAGAAAGTCCCACACACTGCTAGAAGGCCAAATATTTTTTCAGAGCTAGATGCAGACAAAAAATTATTTTTAATTTGCAACCTGATGGAGGTCAGTATAGATGGACTAATAGAGAAAGTCCCACACACTGCTAGAAGGCCAAATATTTTTTCAGAGCTAGATGCAGATATAAATTATTTTTAATTTGCAACCTGATGGAGGTCAGTATAGATGGACTAATAGAGAAAGTCCCACACACTGCTAGAAGGCCAAATATTTTTTCAGAGCTAGATGCAGACAAAAAATTATTTTTAATTTGCAACCTGATGGAGGTCAGTATAGATGGACTAATAGAGAAAGTCCCACACACTGCTAGAAGGCCAAATATTTTTTCAGAGCTAGATGCAGATATAAATTATTTTTAATTTGCAACCTGATGGAGGTCAGTATAGATGGACTAATAGAGAAAGTCCCACACACTGCTAGAAGGCCAAATATTTTTTCAGAGCTAGATGCAGAAAAAAATTATATTCAGTTTGCAACCTGATGGAGGTCAGTATAGATGGAGTAATAGAACAAGTCCCACACACAGCTAGAAGGCCAAATATTTTTTCAGAGCTAGATGCAGATAAAAATTATTTTTAATTTGCAGCCTGATGGAGGTCAGTATAGATGGACTAATAGAGAAAGTCCCACACACTGCTAGAAGGCCAAATATTTTTTCAGAGCTAGATGCAGACAAAAAATTATTTTTAATTTGCAACCTGATGGAGGTCAGTATAGATGGACTAATAGAGAAAGTCCCACACACTGCTAGAAGGCCAAATATTTTTTCAGAGCTAGATGCAGAAAAAAATTATATTCAATTTGCAACCTGATGGAGGTCAGTATAGATGGACTAATAGAATGATGCTATGCCCAAAAGATTTTACTTCACTAGGTGCAGTAAAAAAATTGGTATTCTATACACAGTTGGTATATCTTGCAACACAGATAGGCTACTCCACTGACTAACACACTCTGCAATAGGCCAAAAAGGATTAGCTTTGCTAGATTCAGCCAAATGCTGTGAAAAAAACTTGCACAGCACTGGCACAGACCTGCCTGGCAAAAACTGATAGGAACTGATGTAACCTAGTCCTGAAAAGGACTGCAATTACAATTAGTCTTTACTCCCACAATCTATCTATTTAAGAGCACAGACCTGCCTGATAAAAGTCGTAGGAAATGCTGTAACCTAGTCCTTAAAAGGACTGCAATCACAACTATTCCCTACTCCCAAGCTATCTGTAGATTTGTGCGAAAATTGGCTTGAAATTAACAAGGTATAGCGCACACAGCAACAGCGGTGCCGTCTAACACACAGCTGCAGCAGTGAGAAAATGGTGGCGACGGGGAAAATGGCTTAGTCTTATAGGGCAAGGACATGTGACATACACTGCCAATGACACATGCCCTTGCTTGCGTGAAAAAAAGCACTTCGCTCCGTGTGTGCGCTGCTGATAGGCTGACAGATTGCACCTCCCCACTGTAAATGCGGGAAAGAGAAAAAAAAATGGAGATCTTCATTATTCCTGCAGAGATCCATCCCCTGCCCCTCCCCCCACCCCGCTGTACACTCAAACTGCGTATTAACATTAATTTTCATCATTACTGAGAAAAAATCCAGTTATGATTTTGGTGCACGAACAGTTATCGAACATAACCTCGAACAGCCGAATTTTTCTCAAATCGTTCGTGTTCGCCGAACGGCTCGAACACCGCCCAAAACAGCTCGAATTTGAGATTGGCGAACAGTTCGAGTCGAACAACGCTCATCTCTATTACTAACCTGGGCATCATGGCAGCTGGCGCTGACATGAACCCCAACCCTATTACCCCCTGCCACCGCACCAGGGCCGCGTGGAAGAGCGAGGCTAAGTGCCAGAGTTGGCGCATCCTATGGATGCGCCATTTCTGGGGCGGCTGACGACTGGTGTTTCTAGCCTGGGAGGGGGCCAATATTCATGGCACCCTTCCTGGGCTATTAATATCAGCCCCCAGCTGTCTGCCTAGCCTTTGCTAGCTATTAAATAGGGGGTACCCCACGTCATTTTTTTGGGGGGGGTCCCCCATTTTAATAGCTAGTAAAGGCTAGGTATTCAGCTGGGGACTGATGTTAGTAGTCTGGGAAGCTCCGTGGGTATTACCCACTTCCCAGGCTTCAAACATCTGCCCCAGCCGTCTGCTTAACCTCCGCTAGAGCCTAAAATTATGGGGGATCCCACGCCAATTTTTTTTTAAATAAATCCTTTATTTTAACACTAAATGACATTTGAGGAGTTAATAAAGATGCAGTCCCTAAATTATTATTTATTTTTTAATTAATTTTTCCCAAAAATTTTGACGTGGGCTTTGCCATAATTTGTATGCCAGCCAGGTACAGCATCCAGCTTCTATGAACGCGCCATTTTCTGGGGTGGCTGCGGACTGCAATTTGCACCGGGGGGGGGCAGAAAGCTTGGGCCTCCCTGCGCTGCAGATTCCATCCCCCAGCTGCCTAGTTGTATCTGGCTGGACACACAAATAGGGAGAAGCCCACGTATTTTTTTTTTTAATTATTTCATGAAATAATAAAGAAAAAAAGGGCTTCCCTATATTGTTGTGTCCGGCCAGGTACAAATATGCAGCTGGTGGTTGGGCGCAGCCCGTTCCTGCCTGCTGTACCTGGCTGGACACAAATATAGTGCGAAGTCCCACGTAAATTTTTTTTTAATTATTTCAGGAAATTCATGAAATAATTAAAAAAAAATTTATGTGGGGCTTCGCCCTATATTTACGTCCAGCCAGGTCAGCAGGCAGGAACGGGCTGCGCCCAACCACCAGTTGCCTATTTGTACCTGGCCGGACACAACAATATAGGGAAGCCCTTTTTTAAAAAAATTATTTCATGAAATAATTTTAAAAAAATTGACGTGGGGCTTCGCACTATATTTGTGTCCAGCCAGGTACAGCAGGCAGGAACGGGCTGCCCCCAACCACCAGCTGCCTAGTTGTACCTGGTTGGACACAACAATATAGGGAAGCCCTTTTTTTCTTAATTATTTCATGAATTTCATGAAATAATTTAAAAAAAAAATACGTGGGGCTTCGCCCTATTTTTGTGACCAGCCAGGTACAACTAGGCAGCTGGGGTCTGGAATCCGCAGCGTAGGGAGGCCCAAGCTTTCTGGGCCCCACCCGCTGAAAATTACAGTCCGCAGCCACCCCGGAAAATGGCGCGTTCATAGAAGCGCCATCTTCTGGCGCTGTACCCAACTCATCCAGGGCCCTGGTGCGGTGGCTCACTGGGTAATAAAGGGGTTAAGGCCAGTTTGGCATTATCAGCTGGCCCTAAGCCCGAAATTCAATGGGTCACGCCAATATTAGACATGACCACCAGCTGTCTGCTTAACCTCCGCTAGAGACTAAAATTAAGGGGAACCCCACGTCAATTTTTTTTTAAATAAATCCTTTATTTTAACACTAAATGACAAGTACAGTAGTCAACACTGTCACTGTACTTCATATATATGTGACTGACATGTTTCTATCTATCTAATCTATGTATGATTCTCTATTCCTTCTATTCTAAATTGTCGGGTACAGATGCTGAATTGCCGGCCGGCTTTTTTAAAGAGACGGTGCATGAAAACACTATTATATTTTTAAATAAATCCTTTACACTAAATGACAAGTACAGTAACCAACGCTATCACTGTACTTATTATATATGTGACTGACATGTTTCTATCTATCTAATCTATGTGTGATGCTCTATTCTTTCTGTTGTAAATTGTCGGGTACCGGTGTATGCCGCTGATGAATTGCCGGCTTTTCGCGTAATACATTCTACATTATTCTTAGTTGTTTTACTTCATGTAGAATTAACCTACAAGGAAAGAAAGGGTTTATTTTCATTCCGATATTTGTGTCCCATTGTCTTGCATTGGTTTCCGGTATCGGAATCGGCGATATCCGATACTTTTTGGGTATCGGTCCGATCCAATCCGATACGATATTTCCTGATATCGGAAGGTATCGCTCAACACTAGTCACCATCCCACTTCTCTGTTTACTGAAACACTCGCTGCTCACAATTAAGGAGGAGGCATTGCAGGCAGAGCATGATGAGATGGAGCAAGGACTATACAAGGTAATGCTGCACAGCCCAGCCTCATCTCAATGTGGATTGGATGATAATAAGAAGGCGTAGGAGGAACAGGAGCTGGTTTCATGCGCTACAGATGGTACTACCCATACAACATTGATACCGTCTGTTCAGCATGGATGGCCTGAGGAGAGAATGAGGAGGAGGACCAGGAGGAGGAGGAGAACATGGACCGTTGTCCTCTTGGTGGGGACAGGGAAGTCTTGGCCGTTGGCAGTCTTGCAAACATGGCTGACTTAATGTTCCGCTGCATTTCACTTGACCCGCGTATTGTACTCAATTACTGGTTGATCACACTTTTAGACCCACGCTACAAGGAGAACTTTCTATCTCTCCTTCCAATGGTGGAGAGATTTAATAAAATGTTGCAGTAGAAGAAGGCCCTTTGTGGAAGATTCATTAAGAAAATTTGCAGGTCACAATGCTGGCGGCACAGGTCACAGTTTGCTGAACAGCTAAGGCGTACAGGTGAGGGAGACACAAACCAGATACAGTAGAGACAGGAGAACACTGTCAAAGGTCTGGGACAGTTTTTTCAGCCCCTCCCAGCACCCAGGCTATGATGCTTTGATGTGGTACTTTGACAAGGGGCAAAACGTTTTGGAAAATGCTGAAGGAGTACCTTGTCGACTGTGCCAGATCCTCCATTATTCCTCTGTGCCTTATAACTATTTGGTATCCAAGCTGGAAACGTGGCATTAACTGTCTCTCTACGCCTTGGAGGTCCTGGCCTGTCCTGTGGCTAGCGTTTTGTCAGAGCAGGTTTTTAGTGCCACTGGGGGTATTATAACTGATAGGCGCATCCGTCTGTCAACTGAAAATACTGACAGGCAGAATCTTATAAAAATGAACAAGGGCTGCATTGGGCCAGACTTCTCGACACCACCGGATGATAGCAGTGGAACATAAAGTCAAATACAGTGGTTATTTTTGGGGGGTCTATTTCTATAAACCTCTTAACACCCAGACATGGGTATACGCTTCATGATTTTGTCTATTTTATGTCACCCCCCTCCTTCTCCTCATCCTCCACTACCATAACAACAGGGTGACCATCCTGCAACATGCATATTATTTTTTTAAGGGTGTTTATGATGCCAGTAGGAACTTATTTTAGAGGCCTACCTCTAACATTCTGTATGTTATACAGTATGTTCATGTATACAGTATGTACATGTATACCCCCCAGGGGTAAATGTTTTTCAGCCCATGTACTTAGTGCATGGTCACTTCCAGTGTAGGAGACCCACTCCTTAATAATAGGAACAATTTTTTTAATGAGGCCCTCCTCTATGTCTCTTCAAAGGGGTATTGGAGTGCATCCTAATTTTTGGAAGCCCTTGCAGGCACTGCAAACGCAATAACAATAAAGGAGACCAACTCTTATATAATGGGAAGACTTTTTTAATGAGGCCTTCCTCTACGTCTCTTCAAAGGAGTATTGGAGTGCGTCCTAATTTTTGGTAGCTCCTGCAGTTACTGCATACACAATAACAGTATAGGAGACCCATTCCTTTAAAATGGAAAAAAATTTTTAACGAGGCCCTTTACCATGTGTCTTCAAATTGGTATTGGAGCGTGTCCTAATTTTTGGCAGCCCGTGAACTTGCTGCATACATAATAACAGTATAAAAAGAAAGAAGAACAACCGAACATCTAGTCCATGAATGGAAAATGGAAGGACAATTTATAGATGATAAAATACCTTTATTGATTAACATAGTGGTACACCATACAAAAAAAGAGAATTACGTACACAAACTGGCATGTTAGTTACTTCATAATTTAGACATGAAGGCAACCGATTTGGACAGCAGGTCCTCTATCCACCCAATCCTCTAAGTTAGCAAGAAAATATAACAACAGACGATGCAAAAGATATAATATTATAGAAAAGGCTGGGCATTGGCAGCCAAGGACAAGGGAAAATACTAGAAATAGACAATAATGTTGATAGTATGCTCATAAAGAATAAATATGTCAGTGCTGCAATTCATATGTATAGATCATATAAAATATTCCAATGATGTGTATAGTCATATTTCCAAAAAGTGGTGCCAAAACTGCATTCGTCCTAAGTCTAGGGAAGAGTGGACAGAGGTCAGTAGTTAGTGTATCAGTTAGTCATGTCACATCATACCTGTGGGTAGTAGGTCAGCCACGTAGCGTAAATGGTATTTTATCATCTATAAATTGTCCTTCCATTTTCCATTGATTCATGGACTGGATGTTCGGTTGTTCTTCTTTCTTTTTGTGTATTTATACCGAATGGTCTGCCATTCTATGGTCCTTGTGCTGATCTCCATTACTTGGATTTTATGCCAGAGACTGGATTGTAACATATATTCCATGTTATATATACTTTTTTCCGGTGGTTCTTTTTCTTTCTCCTAACAATAACAGTATAGTAGACCCACTCCTTAAGAAGGGAAAAAAAGTACTTAGGCCCTTCACTACGTCTATTCAAGGTGACATTGGAGTGCATCCTAATTTTGAGCAGCCCTTGACCTTGCTGCATATGCAATAACAGTATAGGAGACCCACTCCTATGTTGTATGTTGCAGTACTAAATGGCTCTTGTTGAAAAATTATTTAAAAAAATCCTGTCTGACAACTCTGACAGCAGAGGTCACGTCACAGTGTATTGGACAACCAAAAAGCACAGGCAAGGGAGAAACAAAGCAGGTGCAGCAGAGGCAGGGGAACACTGTTAAAGGTCTGGGACAGTTTTCTCAGACCTTTAACAACTTTTCTCAGAGCATATGGTGACGCCCCCTAACCCTAACATCCCCCTAATTTCAAAAGTAAATAAAAAAAAATAAAAAGTCAAATAAAAAAATAAAAAGGTGCCCCGACCAAGTATTGAGTGCATTTACTGAACATACATTTCAGTAGGCCAACATTTTGGATTTTAAAAACATTTTTCAAGCTGTTGTTATAAATTATTCTAATTTACTGAGATAATGACTGTTGTGTTTTCATTGGCTGTAAGCCATAATCATCAACTTTAGAGAAATAAACACTAGAAATAGATCACTCTGTAGTAACTCTATATAATATATGAGTTTTACTTTTTGTATTAAAGAACTGAAATAAATTAACTTTTTGATGATATTCTAATTTAGTGAGATGCACCTGTACATCCCTAGAACAATCCATAACTTGATAGATTTTTTCCATGCACTTGTTGACTGATTCATAATTTTGAATGGTGAACTGTAATTAGAAGTTGACGAAAGCAGACAGGGTTGCTTGCGTTCCTTCACAGTTTGGTGGTGCAGTGTATCAAAAAAACCTCTTTGCAGCCTGCTAAATTTTATTTTGTAGTGTACTATATTACCTCTCTTATTACCTCTTACCTACCTATTATCGGAGATTCGTGTACGGGTGACCTATAGCAGTTGGGATAGCGTCTTACAGGCATTTATTCAGGGATTATTGTTTTATACTCCATGCTGAAAAATAAAATCTATTCCCTATTGATAATGCTTTTAGCTGCTTAAAAAATAGGGACAGGTGCTAGATGGTATTATCAGCTGTAAATGAGTGTTTATTCTGGATGTGTCTGATCATTAGAGATGAGCGGTGTTCGACTAGAACTGTTCGCCAATCTCAAATTCGAGCTGTTTTGGGCGGTGTTCGAGTTGTTCGACGAACCCGAACGATTTGCAAAAAATTCGGCTGTTCGAGGTTATGTTCGATAACTGTTCGTGCACCAAAAGCGTGTCCTGCATGTCTGGCGCTATTTAGAGCACCAATCATGCAGGGATTGTCTGCCACTCACTGTAATGCCACAGCCATGGTGGTTGTGGCATTACAGTGATTGCCCAAATCGATGGGAACAGTGCTCACAGTGAAACATGAAAAGCCGGCAATTCAGCAGTGGCATACACCGGTACCCGACAATTTAGAACAGAAAGAATAGAGCATCACACATAGATTAGATAGATAGAAACATGTCAGTCACATATATAATAAGTACAGTGACAGTGTTGCTTAATGTACTTGTCATTTAGTGTAAAGGATTTATCAAAAAAAATAATAGTGTTTTCATGCACCGTCTCTTTAAAAAAGCCGGCCGGCAATTCAGCATCTGTACCCGACAATTTAGAATAGAAGGAATAGAGAATCACACATAGATTAGATAGATAGAAACATGTCAGCCACATATATACGAAGTACAGTGACAGTGTTGCTTACTGTACTTGTCATTTAGTGTAAAGGATTTATTAAAAAATATAATAGTGTTTTCGTGCACCGTCTCTTTAAAAAAGCCGGCCGGCAATTCAGCATCTGTACCCGACAATTTATAACAGACAGAATAGAGCTTCACACATAGATTAGATAGATAGAAACATGTCAGTCACATATATAATAAGTACAGTGACAGTGTTGGTTACTGTACTTGTCATTTAGTATTAAAATAAAGGATTTATTATTAAAAAAAATTGGCGTGGGGTTCCCCGTAATTTTAGTCTCTAGCGGAGGTTAAGCAGACAGCTGGGGCAGATGTTTGAAGCCTGGGAAGGGGGTAATACCCACGGAGCTTCCCAGACTACTAATATCAGCCCCCAGCTGAATACCTAGCCTATACTAGCTATTAAAATGGGGGACCCCCCAAAAAAATGACGTGGGGTCCCCCCTAATTTAATAGCTAGCAAAGGCTAGGCAGACAGCTGGGGGCTGATATTAATAGCCCAGGAAGGGAACCATGAATATTGGCCCCCTCCCAGGCTAGAAACACCAGCCGTCAGCCGCCCCAGAAATGGCGCATCCATAGGATGCGCCAATTCTGGCACTTAGCCTCGCTCTTCCACGCTGCCCTGGTGCGGTGGCAGGGGGTAATAGGGTTGGGGTTGATGTCAGCTTATAATGCCAGCTGACATCAAGCCCAGGTTAGTAATGGAGAGGCGTCTATAAGACACCCCCATTACTAACCCCATAGTCAAAGTTAAAAGAAAACACAAACACCCAGAATAAAGTCCTTTAATTGAAATAAAGACACATTCCTTTATTGTTCTAAATTAAACCATACTTACCGTCACGCCCATTCCAGCTGAAGCCAACGATCTCCTGCAATAAAAGAAAAATAATAAAGCAACCTCATCCTTACCTTTCCATGGTTCCCACGACAGCTTCAGCTCTGCTACATCGAGATAACAGGCTGGACCGCAGCAGAACGCTGCCATCCAGCCTGTCATCCCGCAGACACTGAGAAGCGCAGGCATGCTTGCGCTCTGCAGTGTCTGGCTGTGACGGCATAAAGATGAGACGAGTTCATGTCCAATGAACTCGGCGCACCTCATGCACGTCACTGACAGCGTGGGAGAATTCTCCTGCACTCAGCACTTCAGCGTGAGAATTCTCCCACGCTGTCAGTGACGTGCATGAGGTCAGCTGAGTTCATTGGACATGAATGAGCTCACCTCATGCACGTCACTGACAGCGTGGGAGAATTCTCACGCTGTAGCGCTGAGTGCAGGAGAATTTTCCCACGCTGTCAGTGACGTGCATGAGGTGAGCTGAGATCATTGGACATGAATGAGCTCGCCTCATGCACGTCACTGACAGCGTGGGAAAATTCTCCTGCACTCAGCGCTTCAGCGTGAGAATTTTCCCACGCTGTCAGTGACGTGCATGAGGTGAGCTCATTCATGTCCAATGAACTCAGCTGACCTCATGTACGTCACTGACAGCGTGGGAGAATTTTCACGCTGAAGTGCTGAGTGCAGGAGAATTCTCCCACGCTGTCAGTGACGTGCATGAGGTGCGCCGAGTTCATTGGACATGAGCTTGTCTCATCTTTATGCCGTCACAGCGAGACACTGAGGAGCGCAAGCATGCCTGCGCTTCTGAGTGTCCGCGGGATGACAGGCTGGATGTCAGCGTTCTGCTGCGGTCCAGCCTGTCATCTCGATGTAGCAGAGCTGAAGCTGTCGTGGCAACCATGGAAAGGTAAGGATGAGGTTGCTTTATTATTTTACTTTTATTGCAGAAGACATTAGCTTCAGCTGGAATGGGCGGGACGGTAAGTATGGTTTAATTTAGAACAATAAAGAATTGTGTGTTTATTTCAATTAAAGGACTTTATTCTGGGTGTTGTGTTTTTTTAAATACTTTACTAGAAATTCATGGTGGTCATGTCTAATATTGGCGTGACCCCATGAATTTCGGGCTTAGGGCCAGCTGATAATGCCAAGCTGGCCTTAACCCCTTTATTACCCAGTGAGCCACCGCACCAGGGCCCTGGATGAGTTGGGTACAGCGCCAGAAGATGGCGCTTCTATGAACGCGCCATTTTCCGGGGCGGCTGCGGACTGCAATATGCAGCGGGTGGGGTCCAGAAAGCTTGGGCCTCCCTGCGCTGCAGATTCCAGCCCCCAGCTGCCTAGTTGTACCTGGCTGGCACAAAAATAGGGCGAAGCCCCACGCATTTTTTTTTTAAATTATTTCATGAAATTCATGGAATAATTAAGAAAAAAAGGGCTTCCCTATATTGTTGTGTCCAACCAGGTACAAATAGGCAGCTGGTGGTTGGGGGCAGCCCGTCCCTGCCTGCTGTACCTGGCTGGACACAAATATAGTGCGAAGCCCCACGTCAATTTTTTTTTAATTATTTCATGAAATAATTTTTTTAAAAAAGGGCTTCCCTATATTGTTGTGTCTGGCCAGGTACAAATAGGCAGCTGGTGGTTGGGGGCAGCCCGTTCCTGCCTGCTGTACCTGACTGGACACAAATATAGGGCGAAGCCCCACGTCAATTTTTTTTAAATTATTTCAGGAAATTCATGAAATAATGAAAAAAAAATTGATGTGGGGCTTCGCCCTATATTTGTGTCCAGTCAGGTACAGCAGGCAGGAACGGGCTGCTCCCAACCACCAGCTGCCTATTTGTACCTAGCCGGACACAACAATATAGGGAAGCCCTTTTTTTCTTAATTATTCCATGAATTTCATGAATTTAAAAAAAAAATACGTGGAGCTTCGCCCTATTTTTGTGTCCAGCCAGGTACAACTAGGCAGCTGGGGGCTGGAATCTGCAGCGCAGGGAGGCCCAAGCTTTCTGGGCCCCACCCGCTGCAAATTGCAGTCCGCAGCCGCCCCGGAAAATGGCGCGTTCATAGAAGCGCCATCTTCTGGCGCTGTACCCAACTCATCCAGGGCCCTGGTGCGGTGGCTCACTGGGTAATAAAGGGGTTAAGGCCAGCTTGGCATTATCAGCTGGCCCTAAGCCCGAAATTCATGGGGTCACGCCAATATTAGACATGACCACCATGAATTTCTAGTAAAGTATTTAAAAAAAACACAAACACCCAGAAAAAAGTCCTTTAATTGAAATAAACACACAATTCTTTATTGTTCTAAATTAAACCATACTTACCGCCACGCCCATTCCAGCTGAAGCCAATGATCTCCTGCAATAAAAGTAAAATAATAAAGCAACATCATCCTTACCTTTCCATGGCTCCCACGACAGCTTCAGCTCTGCTACATCGAGATGACAGGCTGGACCGCAGCAGAACGCTGCCATCCAGCCTGTCATCCCGCAGACACTGAGAAGCGCAGGCATGCTTGCGCTACTCAGTGTCTGGCTGTGACGGCATCCAGATGAGCCGAGGTCATGTCCAATGAACTCGGCTCACCTCATGCACGTCACTGACAGCGTGGGAAAATTCTCACGCTGAAGCGCTGAGTGCAGGAGAATTTTCCCACGCTGTCAGTGACGTACATGAGGTGAGCCGAGTTCATTGTCGGCTCATCTGGATGCCGTCACAGTCAGACACTGAGGAGCGCAAGCATGCCTGCGCTTCTCAGTGTGTGCGGCATGGCAAGCTGGATGGCAGCGTTCTGCTGCGGTCCAGCCTGTCATCTCGATGTAGCAGAGCTGGAGCTGTCCTGGGAACCATGGAAAGGTAAGGATGAGGTTGCTTTATTATTTTTCTTTTATTGCAGGAGATCGTTGGCTTCAGCTGGAATGGGCGTGATGGTAAGTATGGTTTAATTTAGAACAATAAAGAATTGTGTCTTTATTTCAATTAAAGGACTTTATTCTGGGTGTTTGTGTTTTTTTTTTAACTTTGACTATGGGGTTAGTAATGGGGGTGTCTTATAGACGCCTCTCCATTACTAACCTGGGCTTGATGTCAGCTGGCATTATAAGCTGACATCAACCCCAACCCTATTACCCCCTGCCACCGCACCAGGGCAGCGTGGAAGAGCGAGGCTAAGTGCCAGAATTGGCGCATCCTATGGATGCGCCATTTCTGGGGCGGCTGAGGGCTGGTGTTTCTAGCCTGGGAGGGGGCCAATATTCATGGCTCCCTTCCTGGGCTATTAATATCAGCCCCCAGCTGTCTGCCTAGCCTTTGCTAGCTATTAAATTAGGGGGGACCCCACGTCATTTTTTTGGGGGGGTCCTCCATTTTAATAGCTAGTAAAGGCTAGGTATTCAGCTGGGGGCTGATATTAGTAGCCTGGGAAGCTCCGTGGGTATTACCCCCTTCCCAGGCTTCAAACATCTGCCCCAGCTGTCTGCTTAACCTCCGCTAGAGACTAAAATTACGGGGAACCCCACGCCAATTTTTTTTAATAATAAATCCTTTATTTTAATACTAAATGACAAGTACAGTAACCAACACTGTCACTGTACTTATTATATATGTGACTGACATGTTTCTATCTATCTAATCTATGTGTGAAGCTCTATTCTGTCTGTTATAAATTATCGGGTACAGATGCTGAATTGCCGGCCGGCTTTTTTAAAGAGACGGTGCATGAAAACACTATTATTTTTTTTAATAAATCCTGTGCAGTAAATGACAAGTACAGTAAGCAACACTGTCACAGTACTTCATATATATGTGACTGACATATTTCTATCTATCTAATCTATGTGTGAAGCTCTATTCTGTCTGTTATAAATTGTCGGGTACCGCTGCTGAATTGCCGGCCGGCTTTTTTAAAGAGACGGTGCACGAAAACACTATTATATTTTTTAATAAATCCTTTACACTAAATGACAAGTACAGTAAGCAACACTGTCACTGTACTTCGTATATATGTGGCTGACATGTTTCTATCTATCTAATCTATGTGTGATTCTCTATTCCTTCTATTCTAAATTGTCGGGTACAGATGCTGAATTGCCAGCCGGCTTTTTTAAAGAGACGGTGCATGAAAACACTATTATTTTTTTAAATAAATTCTTTGCAGTAAATGACAAGTACAGTAAGCAACACTGTCACAGTACTTCATATATATGTGACTGACATGTTTCTATCTATCTAATCTATGTGTGAAGCTCTATTCTGTCTGTTATAAATTGTCGGGTACCGCTGCTGAATTGCCGGCCGGCTTTTTTAAAGAGACGGTGCACGAAAACACTATTATATTTTTTAATAAATCCTTTACACTAAATGACAAGTACAGTAAGCAACACTGTCACTGTACTTCATATATATGTGACTGACATGTTTCTATCTATCTAATCTATGTGTGATGCTCTATTCCTTCATGTCTAAATTGTCGGGTACCGGTGTATGCCGCTGCTGAATTGCCGGCCGGCTTTTTTAAAGAAAGCGTCTTCTGAGCAGTTTGTCAGCTTTTGGACACCTTTGAAGGTGTTTTCTATGTGTTCCTATGTGTTTTTGTTTGCCTGCCATTGGTTTTAACGGTGTTCGACGGTGTTCTAAGGTGTTCGACGAACAGTTCGACGAACAGTTCCTCGAACATCCCGGTGTTCGACGAACCGAACCGAACCCGAACACTACGGGGGTGGCTCAACACTACTGATCATGTCTCATTCACCACATGGCCAGATAAGGCAGTAAAATGTTAAAATTACATTTACTGGTGAATGTATTTTTCACCGTTGAAAGAAATGCAAAAGTGCAATAACGCATCAAAAACTGTACGTGCCCAAGCCCAAGATTTGGAGGAGCATTTTTGTGTTTGGTTATTTATTTAGCCTTATATCAAATTCATACCCTGGAATGGATGTTTCTTAACATTTTTTCAAGGAAAATACATTTTTGCTTCGTTTTTGTATGTTTTATTGTCAGCCCGTAAAAGTAAATACTCTGACAACATTGTTCACAACAGTGACCTGGGAGTCAGAGGTGCTTCCAGGGGTCTTCCCCATGGTGTTCCCATATCATTTGATCACTGTTTCCATTGATTTGACCAATTGTTATGCCCCCTCCAGACCTCCGGGGGGAGGGCCACCGGAAAAATGCTCAAGCTTTTCATTGGCTTACATTGGGCTAGTTACTCAGGTTGAGTACCCAAGCATTTTAGTGCTCACTCATCATTAGTGCTGATGCATCACACACAAATCAGATTACAAAAATATTTAAACACAGACTGTAATGTAACAAATTAGGTAAAAAGCCAAGGCAGTGACTACTTTTGCAAACCATTGTAGTTTTAAACCAAAAGCAGTGAAACCTCCAATGAACACAAATGGAAATTCAATGAGCCACGAAGGAGGTGCAAAATTTTGCAGAGTGGCAAGCTGGAACATGTAGTTCACTTGGCAGCAGATTTTCATGTCACAGTAGCGGCAGTGGACCCTAAATAGTTCCCTCATGTCCACAACAATTTGCACTTGTAAAGATAGTATAAGGCCTCTGGGGGGTCACTCCTGTAGAGGTGATATCTGGATGTAGGTATTGGAGCCTCCCCTCAAGCAGCCAGTCACACGTGTGAACTTGTAAATGCAACACTTTACTGAAAGATAAAACAGGGTACAGTACTTTTAAAGGCAAAGTAATGGTAGTTCACATTATAGGTTACACTGCATATTGAGCGTTTGATAGGAAGGTATCTTTTCCTTGTAAAACAAGCAAGTTTAGGGCCTCTAAGGGTGGCTGAAGCACAGTTGTTTTCACTTTTTATTAGCGAAAATATTATGCACAGTCCAATTAATGCTAAAGTGATGGAGGGACCTTCATGGGTTGGCTCAGTAGTATGGAAGTACTCACGGTTTTGGCTCTAACGTTCCCTATTGCAGCGGGTAGGTCGGACAAAGTTTGTGGCATGGCAGACATGATGGAACTGTTTTCTGGCTGAAAGCATAAAGGAAAACAAGTAAGCAGGAGGGCACTTGCCCAGCTTAATTTCTCTTGACTGAACACAAAAGAGAGAACCATAATGTGATGACTAAAAAGATTTCATAAGTTTATTAAATATATTTAGAAAAACACATTGCATAAATTCCATATAATATAAAACATAACATGGGCAGACAAGGCAAAAGAGGGTAGATAGAGATACAGTTGGTGTCAGATCTTAAGCCAACACTATAACACATAAGGTCATATGGCATATCCAATACAATTCGTTATTAACAACAAAATATGTGTTGAGTCACAACAGAATTGTCATATCATAAAGCATATATAAGGCCAACTAAAAAATCAGCCACAGGTAATACACAGCATCACAAATGTATGAATATCCCATGGACTAAACCTAATATAACATACTTTAGTGAAAAGGATGGAGGCAACCAACGATGTCAGGAAAATATTTTATTTGGGGTGTTTGAAACACTTATGGTTCTCTCTTTTGTGTTCAATTGATATTTAGTGGTATACCCCTTATTACTTATGAGGTCCTGTTCTCCACTGTCATTTTTTTGTACTATAATTTCTCTTGACTGTATAAGGCTTCACTCCTTTGTGGAGGGGATTATGTGGAGAATGATGTCCCCTCAACGTGGACTGGAATAGATTCAGGGAGCAGTGGAGCTTCCTTCCTCTGCCTCAACTAGATAGGACTAGACTGGTTTGTAATAGCTCAGGAAGTGTCTTCACTGAGCTGGGAGGCTCCTCAAAGCCATTTTTGTGGTAGCTTGTTGTGAGGAGATTAAAGAGGTTGTCCACTACGTTTTCATTGATAACCTATCAGTCATCAATGTCTGATAGGTCGGGTTCTGACACCTGCCACCCCCGCCGATCAACTGTTACCGGTGACGCCAGTGGCCAATGGCCAGCAGTACTCGCTTGGAGAGCTGGCTGCCTTCTTGTAGTGGCAGCGGCAGGGTAGTGCACATCTGCCTCCTATTAATATCAATAGTAGGCTTATGTGTAGTATCCTGCAGCGGCCGCTATCAGAAAAATGGAGTAGCTCTGCAAGTGAGTACTTCTGGCCTGTCGCCACCAACACTGATAGCAGCTGATTGGCAGGGTGTCGGGTGTCGAATCCTGGCCGATCAGACATTGATGACCGACCCTAAGGATAGGTCATCAATTAAAAAGTAGTGGAAAACCTCTTTAATCACTTAACTTTCAAACTCCTACATTGACCAGTAGATGGCAGCAAAGTACAAATTACAATGTACATTTATAAATCCTCAGTGTACGCACATGCAATGTATTACATTTCCCAATTCACAGTACAAAAAGTAATTCTGACACACTGGAATAAATCTACTGCCATGTGACAAGTGTTTCACTCAGCAGAAGCTGACCGAGTACTGGGATATCACAGAAACAATGAGTATAGAACCATAAGAAATACTTGTGAAACAAACAACAATATGTTAAACCGTACATTTTTCAACGTTCATCCTTTTTACCCTGATGACAGCTTTAAACCCCCCTTGGCATCCTCTTAAGCAGCTTCATTAGGTAGTCATCTTGAAAAGACATACCTCTTCACTGGAAGCCATTCAAGGGTTTATTTGTGAAACCAATCACTGGTCATTAAGACAGTGTTTGCGACAATTATGTTTGTTTGTTTTACAAAGGCAACGTTGGTACAAAATTCTAAACTATACTGAGCCCTATTCCACAGCAGTTATAAGCTTGAGTATGGCAAGAACAACTCAACTTAGTAAAGAAGAACTACAGTCCAGCATCACTTTAAGACATGAAGGTCAGTAAATCCAGAAAATTTCTAAAAACTTGAAAGTATCGTCAAGTGCAGCATCAATCACTATGATAAAATTGGCTGTCATGACAACCTCCCCTAAAATGGAAGACCAAAATTACCTCTGCTGCAGAGGATAAGTTCATCAGAGTTACCAGTCTCAGAAAATGCAAATTGACAGCACGTCAAATAACAGCTCTCATAAATGATTAACAGAAATCAAGTAACAGATACATCTCAACATAAACTATCCAAAGGAGACTGTAATAAGAATACCTTTATGAGCAAATTGATGCAAAGATACCACTATTGAGGACCACAGCGATGGAGAGACTTATTTGAGCTAAACAGCACAAAGACTGTACATTAGATCAGTAAAAATCTGTACTGTGGTCAGATAATTCAAAATTTGAGATCTTTGCTACCAACTGCCTTGTCTTTTTGAGGTGTAGAAAAGGTTTCTACATGTGTGGCACTCACATGTATGGGGGGGGGAGGTGTGATGGTATGAGGGTACTTTTCTGGTGCAACTGTTGTTGATTTATTACAAATTCAATACACATTTACAAAGAAAAGCTACCACAGCATTTTGCAATGACATGCTCGTACCACCTGTTTTTTACTTAATGGAATCATCATTTGTGTTGCAACAGGACAATGACCCAAATCAAAATGCAAGACTATGTAAAGGCTATGTGACCAAGTAGGAGAGGGATGGAGTGGTGCATCAGATGGCATGCCCTCCACAATCACCAGATCGCAACCCATTTGAGATGGTTTGGAATTAGTTGGGCTGTAGAAAGAACGCAAATAGCCAGCACCTCTGATCTTTAAAGACTGTTGGAAGTCAATCTGACTAACTGAAAAAGCTGCTAAAGGGAATGCAAAAGGTGTGTAAATCAGTCAAATTAAATGTTGGGTACTTTAATGAATCTAAGGTTTAATACATATTGCGGTTTGTTTTATGAATGTTTCAATACGTTTCATATGTGTTGCTCTGTGGGTTTTGCTGCCTTTAGTTTGAATCTACAACGTGAACATTTCATTGAAAGCAAGGAAAATCATGAACAGGTAAGTCCAAACTTTTAACTGGTACTGTAGTTTGAAAAGCATGCTGTTAGAACTCTCCTGTTAGGTTTTTTCTAGTTTGCTGGTCACATGACCTTTTTTGCCTATTTAATCCGGCTCCGCCCTCCTGGCCTTGCAGGACTTCATTGTAATTTCTACTCTTGAGCTAGCTTGGTGCTCTGTTACCTTTCTTAGTCAGTTTTGCTTGGTCTTCGGACCTCTATGTTCTATGTTGTTTGTTTGTCTTATTTCTGCTACAATTTCTGCTAGGAGGTGTCCATCTTTCTCCCAGTCCCTAGTTCTTGTAGGGATCCCTTCCTCACATCTATAGGTCTTCGTTCAGACTACCCGAGGACTTTAGCGGGTCTGATCGCAGGATCAGGTTCCCCGTTACATCGTAGGGATCCAGCTTAGTTCTATTGTAGGGACAGATCTCCTGTCTTTCCTTAGTGCTTGTAGCAGATCATAACAGTAAGTCCAGCCAAAAAAATTCTCAAAGGAAAGACCTCCAGTTTCCATCATGGTCTCGGTTCAGGATTTGGCTCAACGCTTGCAGGGACTGTCTCTGGAGGTGGCCAAGCTCCAACAACACGTGAGTAGCTGTTCTGGAGCACATTTTGTAGAGCCAAAGGTACGTCTGCCTGATCTATTTTTTGGTGAACAACAAGATTTTTTTTCCTTTAAAAATGATTGTTTATTGTATTTTCGTTTAAGACCCGGATCCTCTGGTGATGAATCACAGCACATAGGGTTCATAATGTCACTTTTGCGCAAAGAACCTCAGGGATGGGCCTTTTCTCTCCAACCTAGTGATTCGTGCTTTAGATCAGTGGATAGTTTTTTTTCTGCTTTGGGGTTGTTGTATGATGATCCTGATCGTGTCTCATCTGCTGAGTCTGAATTAAGACACTTGAGGCAGGGATCAGGTAATGTGGAAAATTATTGTACTCACTTCCGTCGGTGGTCTGCTCAGGTAGGGTGGAACGATTCAGCTTTGAAAAGTTTGTTTCTTGCGGGGCTAGGTGAAAGGGTTAAGGATCTGCTGATTGCTTATCCTTCACCTGGAAACTTGTGGACAGGAGACTGCGTACAAGGGTTAATGAGAGTAAATCCTCTGCCATGTCAGCTCCGAGTCTTGAGAGGGTCTGTACTGACATTGGAGAGCCGATAGAGATTGGGGCGATGTCACCCAGCTCTCAGGAAAAAGACCGCTGATTTTCTGAAGGTTTGTGCTTTTATTGCGTTGGATCTGACCATTTCATTAGGAACTGTGTGCTTCGTGTGAACAAAGAAAAAAAAAAGGTCAGTTACGCCCGTATAGCCTGTTTAAATACTAAGGGTGTACTTCTTTCTGCTACTACCACTGCTCAGGAAGAATTAATTGAATTTCGGGTATTTGTGGATTGTGGTTCTACTCTAAATGTGATTGATGGGGGGTTCTTGGAAAAACTTAAATTAAAACCCAAACCTTTGTCATCCCCTATTGCTGTGGTTTCTGTCGATGGCTCTCCCTTAAAGAGTGTTACTCACAAGGTCTGTGAATTTCCCCTCACTATTAATGGTATTCACCAAGAGAATTTGGATTTGGTAGTATTAAATAATTTGCCTTCTCCAGTAGTGTTGGGGTTACCCTGGTTAAAATTGCACAATCCTGTACTGGATTGGTCTACCAATAAAATTAAGTCCTGGAGCCCTAAGTGTTATGACAAGTGTTGTAACGGGCGCATTGCTGCTGTGGATAAAGGGGAATTACCTGTACCTATTCAGGATATTTGGAAAGTTTTTTCTGAGAAAGAATCGCAAATTTTGCCTCCCCATAGAGACTATGATTGTACCATTGAATTTGTCCCTGGAGCGACTCTTCCTAAAAGTCGTTTATTTAATCTTACTATTCCTGAGAGAAAGGCTTTGGAGGAATACATACAGACAAACTTGGCCGCCGGTCACATTAGGCCTTCCAATTCTCCTGTGGCTGTTGGATTTTTTTTTGCTAAAAAAAAGGACGGCGGTTTACGTCCTTGTCTGGACTTTCGTGAGATTAATAAAATTACTGTACGCAATCCTTACTCACTGCCATTGATTCCTGATTTGTTTAACCAGTTAGTGGGGGCCAAGTGGTTCTCTAAAATTGATCTCCAGGGGGCATACAATTTGCTGCGCATGAAGGAGGGTGATGAATGGAAGACTGCTTTTAACACTCCTGTGGGTCATTTTGAGAATCTGGTTATGCCTTTTGGTCTTACCAATGCTCCAGCATTTTTTTAGAATCTTATTAATGACATCCTTAGACCTTTGATCGGCAAAAATGTGGGTGTGTATTTGGATGACATTTTGATTTATTCGCCAGATCTGGAGTCTCATTGGCGGAACGTATGTGAGGTTTTACAGTTATTAATGGACAATTCGCTTTTTGCTAAGCTAGAGAAATGTGAGTTCGCTGTACAGAGAATTAGTTTTTTGGGTTACATTATCTCCAGTGAAGGTTTTGAGATGGATCCGGTTAAAGTTCAAGCTGTGCAGGAATGGTCAAGGCCTATTGGTTTGAAATCGATACAGAGGTTTTTGGGTTTCGCCAATTATTACAGAAAATTCATAAAAAAAAATTCTATTATTGTCAAACCACTGACCGATCTCACCAGGAAAGGTGCTAATGCGGTTCAGTGGACTTCTGAGGCCATTGAAGCTTTTGTGTTTCTAAAGGAGAGGTTCACCTCTGCTCCCATCCTTATGCAGCCTGATGTGACTAAGCCGTTTTTGGTTGAGGCTGATGCTTCTTCTGTGGGGGTCGGTGTGGTGTTGTCTCAGGAAAGCAAGGATGGAGTACATCCCTGTGCCTTTTTTTCAAAAAAATTTTCTGAGACTGAACTTAATTACGATATTGGTAATCGGGAATTGCTGGCTATTAAACTCGCATTTGAACACTGGCGTCATCTTTTGGAAGGTGCTGGATTTCCCATTCAGGTTTTCACTGATCATAAAAATCTGATCTATCTTGATGCTGCCAAGCGCTTGAATGCCCGTCAGGCTAGGTGGGCACTTTTTTTCTCGCGGTTTAATTTTTCCGTTACTTACATCCCGGGTACCAAGAATGTTAAAGCTGATGCTTTGTCTCGCAGCTTTTCTCCCATGGTCGGTGCTGAGGAGGAGGAGGAGAGCATTTTACAAGAAGGTGTTGTGATTGCTGCTTTGGACTCCGTTTTGGAGGATGAGATTCTTAAAGCTCAGGAGAATGCCCCATCTAACACTCCCCATGGGAGGTTGTTTGTGCCTAGGACCTTTAGGAGAGATTTGTTTGTTGAGTGTCATGAGTCTCGGTTGGCAGGTCATCCAGGAATTTCTGAGACCAAGAGACTTGTGGGTCGCAGTTTTTGGTGGCCTGGATGGCAGAAGGAAGTCATTAAGTGGGTGCGTCAATGTACTGTGTGTGCTAGATCTAAGTCTTCGCATGCTCCTGCTGCGGGGTTGCTTTGCCCTCTGGAGGTTCCTAGTGCACCTTGGACACATCTGGCTATGGAATTTATTACTGACCTTCCCCCCTCTGAGGGTTTCACGGTCATCTGGGTGGTTGTGGACCGTTTTAGTAAGATGTGTCACTTGGTTCCCTTCATCAAACTGCCTTGCGCTAAGACACTCGCTAAGGCCTTTGTCAAGGAAATTGTCAGACTACATGGTGCTCCTACTGACATTGTTTCTGATAGGGGACCTCAGTTCGTGGCTCGTTTTTGGCGTGCCTTTTGTGACAGGTTGGGAGTTCATTTGTCATTTTCATCCGGATATCATCCTGAGTCTAATGGCCAGACAGAAAGAAAGAACCAGGATGTTGAGCAGTTCTTGCATTGCTTTGTGGCAGGCAATCAAGAGGGGTGGTCTGAGTTTCTGCCACTTGCTGAATTTGCTCTTAACAACCATACATCCTCTTCTGCTGGGTGTTCGCCTTTTTTTTGTTGTTCTGGGAGACATCCGTCTTTTGGGTCATTCTCCAAATTGGTATCGGCTGTGCCTGAGGAGGAGAGTTTTTACGGTGATTTGGAGAGAGTTTGGACGGATGTTCGTGGTAATCTTCAGGAGGCTAACAAAAAATCTAAGAGGTACTTTGATAGGAAACGGCAAGAGGTTTCGTTTGCTATTGGTGACATGGTTTGGTTGTCCTCTAAGAATCTGCAATTGAGGATTCCTTCTAAAAAATTGTTTCCCAAGTTTGTAGGGCCCTTTAAGGTGCTTCAGATAGTTAACCAATCTGCTGTTAGGTTGGAGGTTCCTACCTCCTGGAAGATTAATCCGGTGTTTCATGTTTCTCTGTTGAAAAGAGCTGATGTGTCGGATGGTGATGCCTCTGCCACTGTTCCTCCGGTGGTGGAGGACGGGGAATATGAAATTTCCTGCATCCTAAATTCTAGACGGTATAGAGGGAGTTTACAGTATCTCGTTGCTTGGATGGGTTTCTGACCCGAGGATAACTCATGGGTGAGGGCGGATGATGTTTCTGCTTCTAGACTTGTCAGAGCGTTTCACAGGAGGTTTCCTGATAAGCCCGGGTCTAGGGGATCCGGAGGATCCTCTTAGAAGAGGGGGTACTGTTAGAACTCTCCTGTTAGGTTTTTTCTAGTTTGCTGGTCACATGACCTTTTTTGCCTATTTAATCCAGCTCCGCCCTCCTGGCCTTGCTGGACTTCATTGTAATTTCTACTCTTGAGCTAGCTTGGTGCTCTGTTACCTTTCTTAGTCAGTTTTGCTAGGTCTTCGGACCTCTATGTTCTATGTTGTTTGTTTGTCTTATTTCTGCTACAATTTCTGCTAGGAGGTGTCCATCTTTCTCCCAGTCCCTAGTTCTTGTAGGGATCCCTTCCTCTTATCTATAGGTCTTCGTTCAGACTAGCCGAGGACTTTAGCGGGTCTGATCGCAGGATCAGGTTCCCCGTTACATCGTAGGGATCCAGCTTAGTTCTATTGTAGGGACAGATCTCCTGTCTTTCTTTAGTGCTTGTAGCAGATCATAACACATGCCCTCTGCTCCCTGCTCCGCTAAAATGGACTGATAGGGAATGACCTACGTACACACATGGGAAAGACCTATCAATCAACATGAGTGGATAGGGAAGAAGTCAGTAGTGCTCTGCCATCTTTCAAGATTTGTTTACTCTGAAAGGCCACAGCAATTAAGAGTAAAATATATCTGGCTACAATCGCTTAGTCAGGCTATGATTCATGATGACTTTGGTTCCAGCAGCATGAATCTAATTACAGTTTCCCTTTAAAATGTACTTGTTTGTTTAGTTAACTGCATAGAATAGTTTGCAAATTTTACAGTGGGTTTGATACCTATTATTAGAAATGGTGATTACAGCAGTGGGTATTTAACATAGGGTAATAGGCATCTGCATCATGGTATTTTTATCTTTTTTCTATCAACATGTTAGGGTATTGATTGAATTTGATGGACTTATATCTAACTTTAACCTTAAAAACTATGATCTATAATACTATGTGAGAGAAGGGGTTCATTATACTGCAAGAACTGTATGTGATTTTTCTACATGGCTGTGTCATTCTACAACAATGGGTGTACGTACTTGTACTACAGCGTGAGGTATTATATAATAACTATATTATATAACTGGGGGAGTAAAATTAATGAACATGGTGTATATATTTATTCTATAGGATGGGAAAGAGGTGAGTCCATGTTTTTTTATCCATTTAAAAATATTGGCTGACTTTGAAAGGGGCTCTTTTGTAGTGTTAATGGTGGCTCTTATTCTGTTTGTAGTGGACTCCCTTAAGCCCCCGTCTCACATAGCGAGATCGCTAGCGAGATTGCTGCTGAGTCATGGTTTTGGTGACGCAACAGCGACCTCACCAGTGATGTCGCTGTGTGTGACACTTTGCAGCGATCAGGCCCCTGCTGTGAGGTCGCTGATCGCTGCAAAATGTCCTGGACCATTTTTTGGTCTTTGCCCTCCCGCTGGTCAGCACACATCGCTGTGTGTGACCAGCGGGACCAACGATCAGGCTGGTAACCTTGATAATCAGCGGGTTACTAGGGGCACACGCGCACTTAGTAACCCGCTGTTTATCATGGTTACCACTCTGCTACGGTGAGCGGTAACCTCCCGCTCACCGTAGCAGAGTAGTAACCATAATAAACAGCGGGTTACTAGGAGCGTGTGTGCCCCTAGTAACCCGCTGTTTATCATGGTTACCAGCCTGCTCCTGCTTCAGCAGGCTGGTAACCAGGAGCAGGACCTCGTGGAAAGATTCTTTCCACGATGTCGCTGCTCCCCTGATCGCTGGTGAGCCTGCCTGTTTGACAGCTCACCAGCGACCACATAGCGGCGCAGCAACGATCCCTGACAGGTCGTATCGTTGTCGGGATCGTTGTAGCGTCGCTAAGTGTGACGGGGCCTTTACTTTATATGGGCATAAGGCTCTCTGTCACTGTGAGTGGAGAGTTCTCTTCAAGTGTTAAGAGAGTATACTCTGAGTATATACATGTATAACTATACATTGCTAATAAAGCAACTCTTGTCCACACAATATTTATTTATTTATTTTACCCATTTATATAGCGCCATTAATTCCACAGCGTTTCACACACAATATCGGCACTGTCCCCATTGGGGCTCACAATCTACATTTCCTATCAGTATGTCTTTGGAGTGTGGAAGAAATCCGGAGAACCTGGAGGAAACCCACGCAAACACGGGAGAACATACAAACTCCATGCAGATGTTGTCCTTGATGGGATTTGAATCCAGGACACCAGTGCTGCAAGGCTGCAGTGCTAACCACTGAGGACAATACAGGAAGAAATTGTGTTCGTCAAATATGGTGGCCACATTGAAGGTTTTAAAAATAAAAAGAATAATAGCTGCAACAATTTAAAATAAGATCAAATACAATTGAAATTCTGCATGCTGAAACATAACTAATGAAAATCTAAAATTAAATATATAAAACATTCCTCCATTGCATTTTTATTGCAGAAAAAAAATCCCATGGTTAGACCCAGCAGATATAACTATCTGTAAATTGAAATAATGCATATATTACTAGCATAGTTTTCAATCCAAGGACACAGAGATTTACTTCAGACTGCTGAGACAGCTTTGCATGGATAACTGTATTTTGTAAACTTTGCAGAACAGTGTCAAAAATGTAATTACTCTAAGTTTAAAATCTAGACATTTACCGCTGTTGTATTTTAATGCCCTTTATAACATGCATGCTTCTTTAACTTAGCAAAGCTCAATCTTGACCATATAAATTAACGAAGAATGCAACAAAAGCTGCAATAAAAGAACATTATCCTTCAAGCCTTCAAGTTGCAGCTAAATGAGATTTCTTTGAAATGCAGATCAGTTGAACTAGATTAGTGAATTTTAGCTCCTGTCAACATCATAACAAAATACAAATACAATTGTTCACTGGCCTTATCTCCATGCTTCCATCTGCTGCCTTGTTATTTACTTTCCTTGATTTACTATGCAGATCTAAATAAGGCACATCAAGGAGGGCTTACAACACAATGGCTTCTTAAGCTTTACATCAAGGTATTTGAAACTGAAGCCCTGAAAGGGCTGCCATCAAAGACATATCTCTAATGAACTTCCATATCTGAGAAGGTTTGGTATTTAATACTGCTGTGAAAAGGAAGAAAAACAAATCAGAACAGTCTTCGAAATAAAATGGTAGGAAATCTTGATGAGATTAGCACCTTCTGGAATTAATATCCCAATAAAAGTAATGTACTGAGCCATAGAGAGTTAACTCTGAACCTTGTAGAAAATCAGTGTCAAATAGGCCATAACAGCTGACAAGGTTGAAAGGTCATAATAGGATTTCAGTGTTTTGATAGAAGACAATGAAACAGCTTTGGCTATTTAATCAAATCTTGTAAGTCAAATTATCAGCTGAATTCTGTTGTAGATCACTAACATATCCAACAGCTTTCATTTTTTAAATATATTTACTGTATAGTTTACAATTTTAGAACTACATCACTGTGTAGTATCCTAATCTTAAATGACAGTTTGGCAAGATTTGTTCATAAAATTCACTATTTCAATTCCTTCCCCACAGCAATCTACACTTGCTTAAAGAAAGACTTCTGCTAGAATGGTTTAAAAAAAAAAGAAAGACATATTTTGAGAAAATTCTTTAAAGCATCTAATAAAATTTATTAATAAGGTTTTGATTTTAGGACTCAATAGGAAAAATTTGTCATGAAAGGCCCATATAGGTGTGTGTTCTAATATTTTCAAAGAATTAAATGAAGAAAAAAGTGAAGTATCATTTAAAAGTAGTTCAATTCATTAAGATCCTACAAGCAAAAACTAAGCCACCAAATCAAGATGACATGTTACAAGCTTCAGTGCCTGTAAATTGTGCTGGAGGCTCACCAGATGATGGTAAATAAGGTACATGTGGATCCCTTAGCTTTTGGGCATGTCACATCTTCAGCTAATTTTACATCAGGACAGAAAACACCTTCATGTTATTCTAGATCAGTGTAATAAGACAGTGCATTTTCTATGATGTGATAATATTTTGTTTTGAATTGTATACATTTTGAAAACATTCTAGCATAGCATGTATATAACAAACGCGTGAGTCCAGGGTGTTACTTTACATGAAAATAAACATAATAAAAACAAAATTGCTTCTAATTAACTACAATTATCACCTTTTTCTACGTTTTCTACATTTTTCTATGTTTCTTTCTCATTGATAATGAAGAAGCTCTAAAAACAGGTGCTTGAACAGGTTTTAACTCAAGGTAACTTAAGAGGAAACTTAGCACATATATATCTTTACTAATTAAATCAGGTACTGATACATATTGTTTTTATAGTTTTTATTTTCGGACTGTAGATTTAAGTAATTCATATTTTATGTGCATGAATTTAGAGATGACCATCCTGCCTAAGATGCTGTTAAATGCATTTAGAACTAATGATTTTAGGAAACCAAATGGACCATAGAAAAAATGTACTGGTGATGTTTATAGACCTCTAAAGGTAAGAAGTTTTCAAGGTATACTCTTTACTATGTGCAGATGTCATTATGCAGGGAGTGGAACGAGGTGACCTATGACAACAAACACAAGTAAAGTGTCTTGCCACCCTGGGACCAAAAAATGGCTATATATTTCTTAAACAGAGTCCATAGCTGGCACCCTATTGCTGAGTCCTCTGCTCAGATCAGCATGTCTTTCCATATGCTTCCAAAAATTGCGGACACAGTGGCATGAGAAGTGCTATGGTAAGTCTGAACAATAACTCCCTTGTCTTTCTTATCCCATAGCATAAGAAAGGCAAGGAAGGCATGATTTATACTTACCACTGCCCTCTACATGCGACTTTGGAGGCCATCATCAAAGCAGGAGGAACATAACAACAATTTAAGCAAAGGAGGCAAAAGGAGGCAAACAAAAGGCACCAAATAGACTAACAAGATATAAGACATACATAGTCACTTTTTTCTTCCAGGGTGGAGGGTCTCTTTAAAGGGAACCTTTCAGGTTCCTTGTGCCCCCAGAACCACCAGCAGTTGGGTCTGCATATATAAACACCCTGCCTAACAGTCCCTGTATTACATTACACACATAAATAGATATTTAGAAAAAGTATTTCTTAAGTCCGTTTATGATATGACTTTGACTAGAAAAGATGGCGTTAGTGTCCCTAGACTAGTCGGCCCACTTAGCATGTTATCACACTCTACACCCCAATCTATTTATATATGCATGTAGCTCTTTCAAAGACAAGTCCAGCAATATCTCTACATGGCCTGACCGTTCCTCCATTCCTCAGAGAGGCACTGGGTAGAGAATAGAGGTGGAGTGACAGAGGCTTCAGATCTATAGCCTTATTTGCATATTAATTCACATGCTGATTTCTCAGTAATAGTGGAATGGACTATCCATGTAAAGGTATTGCTGGACTTGTCTTTGAAAGAGCTAAATGCATATATAAATAGATTGGGGTGTAAAATCTTGCTGACAGATTCCCTTTAATGAGATGGAAGCCAAGATAACATCTTTTTTGCCCCTAACAGACAGGTATGCACTTGCATGCTTGTGTTTTAAAGGAAACCTCTAGGATGACTAGTCTAAGAGACAGGTCCTTGGCAGATTCTCTTTACCCTGCTCCCTTAGACTGATAGGTGCCTCCTTGTGTGTACATCTAGAGATCTGTCATCATGCAGAGTGGTGGGGAGGAGGAGTTGGGAACCTACCACTTGAATTACATATCTTAGTTCCATTGTCCCCGGACAGCTTTGTATAGTGAGTTTTCTCTGAAACATCAGTGCACTTCAATGAAACATACAGGACTGAAATAATGGAGCCAGCCTCTATTTCATCCTGCCTGTGATATATCAGGCAAAAATTAGCCGACAGTTTCCTTTTAACAGTATAGTTAAAATATACACAAAATCATGTTGGAAAAAGTAAATTGCACTACATACATTATTAATCAGTAGAGGCCATATGCAGAATATGGTCATAGTAGCATAAGTTCGAGCTATTCATCGAAGGCTTATATCAGTGATTACTTCCCATCTATACATCTAACATAAGGCTAAGGAAGTTGTGAACTGAATCTTAGTATGGCCATTATGTGCTAAGTTGCATATAATGTTTGACCACATAACTAAACATCAGCTTTTCTGCTTATTCTTTGCCACTTCATAAGTATAAAAAGAAAGTCTGATGCCAATGGGCAAGTAAACCTTATTACCCCTGTATTCTACTTTTGTGCTGACTTGTATGTTATAACCTTTTGAGAAGGCTGCATTGTCTACAATCTAAACATATGTATGATGTGTTAGGTGACTCTACATAGCACATAAACAAGAGTTGGGTGTAAGAGTTGTTAATGCTACAAAATTAGTATGGAAGTATTTGTCGACACATTGTCAATAAATTCTTTCAGTATCAGAACATCACGAAGTAGACAATAATGAGTAAGCCCACGTTGCTCTCGCTACTCCTTGATCATGTTTTTGCAGCATAGGACCTATTAAAATGGTTATAGAAATTACATGTGGAAAGGTGAATAAAGAGGTGAAAGTTTAACACTAGGGAAGCACACAACATTTGTAGTCTTCACTTTTCTCTATGGGTGAGCCTGTGGTCACCTCAAGAGCAATCCTGCACCCATCCTGTAGAAGGACCTCTGTGATGACAGGCATGATAGTTTCAACAGATCCCTGGCTGTCATATAAACCCATCAGTGCCCTAAGATCTCATCACTAGGTGCCGTTGGGCACCCCCATGCCAGCAAACTGTTAATGGTTCTTTCAGAGCTTGACAGCGTTATTTAACAGATTAACCGTCGGGGCTGTTAGAGGCAGGTCCTATATGTGTATCCATACACCCATACCCCTGCTACTGACTTGCTCCATACATATTCAGGGGATGTCAATAAGGGGTTAATAAGCATGCTTTCTTTTTATGAAATTTATTAAAAGGTTTGTTTTTTTTTAGTCTCCTACTGCTTGTAGAAAATAAAACAAAAAACTTTTGGTCATGTTCTGATAACACATTCCCTTTAATGCACAGGCATGACAGCATATTCAATGTGCACAATACATTTGAAATGTAGAATATAAATAAAGCAAAACATTATCTGTTGTGTGCCTGTTTGCCTATCATCACTCTTATGATGTTACCAATGGGGAGGGAATGTAAGAAAGACTACCTTGTCAATGGTCGGTAGAGAATGAAAACTAATTCTGCTTAGAGCTGGACTGCAACAGTAAAAATTAACAAAATCAAGGGGATAGAATGAAGAAAGAACTGATGAAAAGGGTATTTTTATGCACTACAAACACCGATAGATACTTAAAACAGCTATTAGCAGTATTCTGCAGTTTTAGTGGGAAAATCATTGATGGGATTACACCTGTAAGCAAACAGTGCAGGGCTAGTATCAGAATATGAATAAATACTAGAGATAAGCAGATCTTTTGAAATTCTAAATTCTCAAATGCCGGTTTTGCCAAATTTTCCTGAAAATTTCATTGAATAATTTCACTGTGAGTTGCCTAATTAAAAAAAACTTTTAATTGCCTGGAAAATATGTGTATGACATTCTGAATTCCCCTTGGAGTCTATTATTATTATTATTTATTATTATTATTATAGCACCATTTATTCTATGGCGCTTTACATATGAAAGGGGTATGCATAACGCAAACAATTACAATAATTTGAACAATACAAGTCAGCGACTGGTAGGAGGAGAGAATACCCTGCCTGCAAGGGGTCACAATCTACATGGGATGGGTGAGGATACAGTAGGTGAGGGTAGAGCTGGCCGTGCAGCAGTATGGTGGTTACTGCAGGTCGTAGGCAAGTCGAAAGAGGTGGGTCATCAGGTAACTTTTGAAGGTTTCCACGGTAGGCGAGAGTCTAATATGTTGGGGTAGTTAGTTCCAGAGTAGGGGGAATGCGCAGGAGAAATCTTGTATGCGATTGTGGGAAGAGGAGATAAGAGGGGAGTAGAGAAGGAGGTCTTGTGAGGATCGGAGGTTGCGTGCAGGTATGTATCGGGAGACTAGGTCGCAGATGTATGGAGAAGACAGGTTGTGGAAGGCTTTGCATGCCATGGTTAGGGTTTTAAACTGGAGTCTCTGGGTAATGGGAAGCCAGTGAAGGGATTGACAGAGAGGAAAGGCTGGGGAATAGCGGAGGGACAGGTGGATTAGTCGGGCAACAGAGTTTAGGATAGATTGGAGGGGAGGCCACAGAGCAGGAGGTTGCAGTAGTCAAGGCGGGAGATGATGAGGGCGTGCACTAGCATTTTTGCAGATTCGTGGTTGAGGAATGTGCAGATCCGGGAGTTATTTTTGAGTTGGAGTCGGCAGGAAGTGGAAAGGGCTTGGATATGTGGTTTGAAGGAGAGATCAGAGTCCAGGGTTATCCCGAGCCAGCAAGCTTGCGGGACTGGGGAGAGTGAGCAGTCATTGACTATGATGGATAAGTCAGATGGGGGGGTTGAGTGAGAAGGTGGAAAGATGATGAATTCAGTTTTATCCATGTTAAGTTTTAGAAATCTGTCAGAGAAGAAGGATGAAATAGCAGACAGTCATTGTGGGATTCTTTATAGTAAGTAGGTGATATCAGGTCCAAAGAGATAGATCTGTGTGCCATCAGCATGGAGGTGATATTGAAAGCCATGGGACTGTATGAGCTGTCCCAGGTCAAAGGTGTAGATAGAGAAGAGTAGGGACCCTAGGACTGAACCTTGGAGGACACCAACAGATAGAGGGTGAAATGAGGAGGTGCTGTGTGAGTGGGAGACACTTAATGTCCGATCGGTTAGGCATGAAGAGATCAAAGATAGGGCCAAGTCTGTGATGCAGAGAGATAAGAGAGTCTGTAGTAAGAGGGAATTGTCCGCTGTGTCAAAAGCAGATGACAGGTCAAGGAGAAGGAGGACAGAATAGTGTCGCTTAGATTTAGCGGTTGACTTTAATCAGGGCAGTTTCAGGGGAGTGATGCGGTCGGAAGCCAGATAGCAAGCAGTCAAAGAGGGAGCAGAAGGAGAGGTGGGAGGACAGTTCAAGATGAATGTGCTGTTCAAGTAGTTTTGAGGCGTAGGGGGAAGTGATATTGGGCAATAGCTAGTCAGAGAGGTTGGGTTAATGAAGGGCTTTTTGAGGATGGGTGTGATCGAGGCATGTTTGATGCATGAGGGGAAGACACTAGTTGTTAGTGACAGGTTGAAGAGGTGGGTTAGGGGTGGGATGAAGACTGTGGTTAGATTAGGGATGAGGTTGGATGGGATTGGGTCAAGTGTGCAGGTGATGGGGTGTGATTTGGAGAATAAAGAGGAAACTTGATCATCCGTAATGGTGGAGAAGCTGGTTTTGGAGGAGAAGGGTTAAGTAGATATTAAGAGGGGCTGTGGAGACTTTGGGCAAAATCTTTGTCTGATGGTGTCAATCTTTTGCTTGAAGAACGAGGCAAAGTCTTCGGCTGAGATGAGAGGAGAGGGAGGAGGTGCTGGGGGATGGAGGAGAGAATTTTAAAGTGTTGAATAGCTGTTTAGGGTTGTGAGACAGAGAGGATATGAGTGATGAAAAGTAGGTTTGTTTTTCTACAGTAAGTGTGGATTTGAAAGAAATGAGGGACTGTTTGAATGCAATGAAATTCTCTCTGGAGTTGGACCTTTTCCATCTCCGCTCAGAAACCCTGGAGGTCCTTCACAGTTCTTTAGTCAGGTGTGTGTGCCAGGGTTGCCTGTTGATTGTGCGAGCTTTGGTATGTGTGAGAGGAGCGACCGAATTGAGAGCTGCAGCTGTTATAATGTTATATAAAGCGGCAGCATCATCTGCATTGTGTAAGGAACTTATGTCTGTAAGAGGGAGGAAGGATTCAGAGAGTGAGTGTAGGTCAAGGTGCTTAAGATTTCTGTGAGGGTGTGCAAGCTTGTGGAGTGGGGATTGTGCACCTGGAGAGGAGAGGGAAGAGAAGTAAGTAGGTTGTGGTCAGACGGGGGAGAGGAGAGTTAGAGACGTTAGATAGGGAAAAGAGGTGGGTGAAGATGAGATCCAGTGTGTGGCCATCTATGTGAGTGGGGGCAGAAGACCATTGAGCAAGGCCGAAGGAGGAAGTGAGGAATAGAAACTTAGAGACAGATGAGTAGGACGTGTCAATGGGGATGTTGAAGTCACCCATGATGATAGAGGGATGTCAGCGGAAAGGAAATGGAGCAGCCAGGTGGTGAAGTGGTCAAAAAAAGTGGTGGCTGGTCCTCGGGGCAGAAATGATGGCCAGTTTGAGGTTGGAGGGGGAATAGATGAGCACAGAATGCACCTCAAAAGATGGGAGAGCAACGGAAGGTGGTAGTGGAATATGGGTGAAGAAGCAGTTATCTGACAGAAGAAAACCTACTCCACTGTGCTTGCCATTGGAGAAGGATGTGTAAGAAAGATGGAATCCACCATAGGAAAGTGCAGCTGGAGAGGCTGTCTCAGAGGGGGCGAGCCAGGTTTCAGTGATGGCGAGGAAGGAAAGTTTGTTAGTAATGAAATGATCATGGATGTAGGAAAGTTTGTTGCAGATGGAGCAAGCGTTCCTTAGAGCTCCTGTTAGTGGGACTGAGGAAGCGGGGGCGGGGCGGATGGGTATAAGATTTGAAAGGTTGCGAGAGTTTGAGACAGATCATGGATAGGAGGCGGAAATGACTGTGGGGATGTGTTGAGGAGGGCCAGGATTTGGAGAGATATCACCGGTAGTCAGAAGTAGCAGGGAAAGTGTTAGCAGGTGGGAGCAGGAGAGGGTATGAGGTGGCTGTCTGTGTTTTGAGACACAAGATTGTTTGTTGAGGAATAGTTCTAAGGAAGAGGTGAGATGAATGGGGAGGATGGAGGGAGAGCTGAAAAGTTCATTACTAGGGGTAGGTATTACTCACTTTTGAGCTTTGTAATGCAAACACAGCTTGTTTAATGCCAAAATTACCTCAACCTATCTGACTTAGGTAAAATGGATAGTAATCAATGGTAACCAGCACCCTATTTAACCACACACAGTAGTTTCAGACTTTTTGTAGGCTACTTTTATAGTATAAAAGGTCCAAAAATTATTCCTTTTTAATGGCAAATGCATACTCTGTTGTTGTTTAAAAATAAGCAGTGCATACAGAGACTTTTTCCACAAGCAGTCCTAAAATTATACCTTTAACTAGAGAGACAAAACACGTGTACTGGTTTTAATGTGAAGTTGTTATTGTTTCTCAACTAGAATTGAACAATTATCTTTTTGAGGTTTGCAACTGATTTGCTAATCACACAATGATTAGGCAGTTACAAATTCTTTTTATCAAGCCAGCCAAAAATTATCCAAATTTTTAGTGAGACAGGTATTCTGTTTTCAAACTTAAAAAGCTGTCACCTGTTATCACCAAATCTTTCCAAAAATTAGAAACAAAATGTATTAAAAAAAAGAGCAACTGTGTACAAAATAACAACTTTATTAGAGAATAAACCTCATATAAAAACAACATAAACACAAGGACATTCAAAACATATAAAACAGCATGAGAGGAGGATGGGTATGTCCAAAAAACGAGAAGTTGCAAATAGTCCCCAGTCGATATAGCACCATTGATAAAAAATGATGACACAAATAGAGTAAGGATAATATCCAAAAATCAAATGTACAGTGACATAATGCCTAATGGGTAATAGAATATGAGTAGAGAGAAGATTACTCAGAAATAATTAAACTAAGGTAAGTTACAATGAAAAAAACAAATATAGATTAATACTTCATAGACAACAGGATATAAAATGATAGTAGTAGCAGTTATTGTAACAGATCTGCATTGTAAGGATAACACAATATACTGAAATGCTAAGAGTAGGACATAGCACAACTCCCTCACACCATTCCAATGTAGTTGCGTCACCGCACCTCGCTCCTGCTCTACCTATCCTGGGAAGAGCAGGAGCGAGGTGCGGTCACGCAACTACAGCGGCTGTAAGTATGGAACCTTTTCATGTTATATAATGGATTGGTTGTCACTTTGACTATATTGTCTTTCATGACACGTATTTCTATTTGTGTACTGAGTGCCATACTTGCATCCACCTATTACTTTGGGCAAATGCTTCTATATTAGAATCTGCATTAAACATAGTCTCTCACTGTGCGGCCTCTCAATGGGATAGACACGTGAGCTACTTTTTCATGACCTGTCTTTGCAGTGCCCATATTGTGCCTTTAGACAATTGATTTACATGGGGCGGTACATTTAACCTGTTCCTCATCTCCACGCTCCTCCATTGTTTTTAATTTTACGACTCTGAGTGTTTTCCATTGTTTCCATTCTTGATTTTTTTCAATAAAGATTTTGTATTTTCATAATCTGGGACATTTTCACGAAGTTCTTTTGTGCTTCCTTGTTCTCCATAGTTAATATATTGCAATGGAATAAAGTGCATCTTATAATGTTCATACAGTGTAATCATATAAAATTGACATAAGTGCAAGTTAATTAATATGCACAGCAGGTGTGCAGACTCTAAAAGGCAGGACTCACCGCATTATATAATTAATCACACACGCCTGAATTGCAGCTTGTGTGTAAAGCACATGTCAATTGTAATGGGTCTGGGAGGCGGAACCTCTGAGCAACTTATACAAGGGGGCGGTCCTTGTAAGGAAGCGGATGGCGACCAGGGAAGACAGGCAGGTAGTCACAGCAGGTGACCGGGACAGTCTCTGGGTAAACGGGCAGGAGGTCACGGCAAGTGACCGGGACAGTCTCTGGGTAAACGGGCAGAAGGTCACAGCAAGTGACCGGGGCAGTCTCTGGGTGAACGGGCAGGAGGTCACGGCAAGTGACCGGGACAGTCTCTGGGTAAAGGGTGGGTACGACCTGTGATGGATGAGCCTCCAGGTAGGCTAGCAGGCAGATGGCAGATGTGTGCTCCCAGGTGAGCAGGCGAGAGTCTCTGGATAAGCAGGTGGTCACAGCATGTGACGGCGGAGCCTCCAGGTAGGCTAACAGGCAGGTAGCAGATGAGCGCTCCCAGGTGAGCGGGCAAGAGTCTCTGGACTGGCAGGTGGTCACAGCACATGACGGCGGAGCCTCCAGGTAGGCTAACAGGCAGGTAGCAGATGAGCGCTCCCAGGTGAGCGGGCAAGAGTCTCTGGACTGGCAGGTGGTCACAGCACGTGACGGCGGAGCCTCCAGGTAGGCTAGCAGACAGGTAGCAGGTGAGCGCTCCCAGGTGAGCGGGCAAGCTGGTCCATAGACAGACTGACAGATGTCGGAAGGCAGACCGTCGGACCTCAGGCTAGCAAGCAGGTAAGTGGATAACAGGCAGGAATCAGACAGCAAACTGGCAGGAAACTGGCAGGTAACTGGCAGGTAACTGGAAACGGGACCTGAGGGCTGAAGCAGAGTAGTGAACAGTGCAACAACATTGCTCGGGCACCTCCATTTTGGAGGAGGTGCCTTATATATGGTGAAGTCCTCCGGCCATTGGCCGGGGACTCCTTAGGACGGCGCGCGCGGCCCCTTTAAGAGGGGGGGAGCGCGTGCGCGCGCGCCCTAAGCACCGTGGCCAGGAAGGAGCGCGCGCTGCCAGCAGAGCGGGAGGAGGACGCCGGGCTCGGATCGGAGAGGTGAGGGGAACAGCGTCCCTGCCTAGCAGAGGGCAGGGACGCCGACGCTACAGTACCCCTCCCTTTAGGCCCCCCCTTTTTTAGGCCAGACAGAAATTTAGCAAGGATGAGAGGGGCATGGATGTTCTCCCGGGGCTCCCACGTTCTCTCTTCAGGACCAAACCCCTTCCAATCTACTAGAAAAAAGGTCTTTCCTCTTACCCTTTTTGTGGCCAGAATGTTCTCTACCTCAAACTCGTTTTCAGCGGAAACCAGAGCAGGAGGCGTACCTGTAGACTTGGAAAAAGAGTTAAGTACCACGGGTTTGAGGAGAGATACATGGAAGGAGTTAGGGATCCGCAAGTTGGCCGGGAGTTTCAATTTATAGGCCACCGGGTTGATCTGACTGATGACCTCCAGAGGACCGATGAACCGAGGCCCTAACTTATAGGAAGGAATCTTGAGCCGGACATACTTGGACGAGAGCCAGACCTTATCCCCTGGACGGAATTGAGGAGGATCCAGACGTTTTTTGTCAGCATGTCTTTTCATACGCTCGGACGACTGAAGGAGTGCGGACCGGGTACTCTCCCACATGGAGGAAAATTTGTTAACAAGAGATTCCGCAGCCGGATTATCCACCGAGGTGGAGACGGGAAATGGGATCCGAGGATGCTGACCGAAGACTACAAAAAACGGGGATTTGGAGGAAGATTCGCTCTCGTGATTGTTGTAAGAGAATTCAGCCCATGGCAGGAGATCCACCCAGTCAGAATGGTGGGCATTAACGAAGTGCCGGAGGTAACTGGTCAGGATCTGATTGATCCGCTCCACTTGACCATTAGACTGTGGGTGGTAAGCGGAGGAGAAGTCCAGGGTGACGTCTAGCAATTTACAAGTGGCTCTCCAGAAATGTGAGGTGAACTGTACCCCACGATCCGAAACGATATGGAGGGGCAGGCCATGAAGACGGAAGATGTGGCGGATAAAGTCTTTAGCCAGCTCGGGTGCAGACGGGAGGCCTGGCAGGGGAATAAAGTGAGCCATCTTGGAAAAGCGGTCAGTGACCACCCAAATGACCGTACAACCGGCAGAGACGGGGAGATCAGTTATGAAGTCCATAGCAATATGCTGCCAGGGGGCAGCAGGCACAGGAAGCGGAAGGAGGCGACCGGCTGGCAGGTGTCTCGGGACTTTGTTGCGGGCGCAGGACACACAGGCAGAAACAAAGTCTATTACGTCCTTGTGCAGGGTAGGCCACCAGTAGTGCTGGGTAATAAGCTGGAGGGTCTTTTTCTGACCGGCGTGGCCAGCTAGTTTAGACGATTGGCCCCAGTGTAGGATCTTCTCCGGATCAGGTACTGAAACGAACGTCTTACCGGGAGGGAGACGATTTAGACTCACGGGAGCCACCTGCATTACTCTGGCGGGATCGATGACATGTTTAGGTTCTTCCTCGAGATCGGACACCAGAAAGGATTGGGACAAGGCGTCTGCTTTGATGTTTTTGTCAGCCGGGCGAAAATGAAGAACAAAATCAAAGTGAGCAAAAAACAAGGACCACCGGGCTTGGCGCAGGTTAAGTCTCTGGGCATGCTGGAGGTAAGCCAAGTTCTTGTGGTCAGTGTAAATTATTACCGGGTGAAGAGCCCCCTCGAGTAGGTAACGCCACTCCTCCAATGCCAGCTTGATGGCCAATAACTCTCGGTCTCCTATGGAATAGTTGCGCTCAGAAGAGGAGAAGAGTTTGGAGAAGAAGCCACAAGTTACCATTCTCCCTGAAGACGATTTTTGGGTAAGTACCGCTCCGGCTCCAGAGGAGGAGGCGTCAACTTCCAGGAAGAACTGCTTGTTGCCGTCCGGGCGATGCAGCACCGGGGCGGAAGAGAAGGCCTGTTTTAAGGAAAGAAAGGCCTCCTCTGCTTCGGGCGGCCACTCTCTGGGATTAGTGCCCTTACGGGTGAGCGCGGAAATTGGGGCAGTCCGGGAAGAGAAGTGCGGTATGAAGAGGCGGTAGTAGTTGGCGAAGCCCAGGAACCGCTGAATAGCCTTCAACCCCTCCGGTCGAGGCCATTTCTCGATGGCAGACAGTTTCTCTGGATCCATTCGGAGGCCGGTCTGAGAAATAATGTAGCCCAAAAACGGAAGCGAGGTCTGCTCAAAGAGGCACTTCTCATATTTAGCAAAGAGGTGATTCTGCCTGAGCCTGAGCAGGACCTGACGAACATCCCTCCAGTGAGTCTGGAGATCCGGAGAGAAGACCAAGATGTCGTCCAGGTACACCACTACGCAGGAGTAGAGAAGGTCCCGGAAGATGTCATTGACCAACTCTTGAAAGACGGCAGGAGCATTACAGAGACCAAAGGGCATTACCAGATATTCATAGTGGCCGTCGCGGGTGTTGAATGCAGTCTTCCATTCATCCCCCTGACGGATACGGACCAGGTTGTACGCCTCACGGAGGTCCAGTTTGGTGAAGATTCTAGCCCCCCTCAGACGATCAAATAACTCCGGAATGAGCGGAAGGGGGTACTTATTCTTCACCGTGATCTGGTTAAGGTCTCTATAGTCTATACAGGGACGGAGAGAGCCGTCCTTCTTTTTAACGAAAAAGAAGCCTGCTCCCGCCGGGGAGGTAGATTTCCGGATGAATCCCCAGGCCAGATTCTCCTCAATATATTCGGACATCGACCGGGTCTCAGCAGCGGACAATGGGTAAATACGCCCACGGGGAGGCGTAGTACCGGGTAACAGGTCGATAGGACAGTCGTATGGTCTATGAGGGGGTAATGTCTCTGCCTCCTTTTTATTAAAGACATCAGCAAATGACCAATAAGGAATCGGAAGTCCAGGTAGATTAGTTGGGGTAGGAGAAGGACGGACGGGATGAACGGGAACCAAACAAGTCTTATGGCAGTCCTGTCCCCAACGAAGGACTTCTCCGTTCTTCCAGTCAAGCACGGGTGCATGTTTCTGGAGCCAAGGTAGGCCTAGTTAGAGGGCGTGAGAGAGTCCAGGCAGAACATGAAAAGAGATGCTCTCAGAATGCAGCATTCCCACCTGCAGAGTAATGGATTCGGTGATGAGTTGGATGGGACGTGGTAAGAGGCCCCCATCCACGGCAGCGACAGATAGGGGTACAGCCAGAGGTTTGGTGGGAATGCGGTGTTTTTCTACCAGGGACTGTGAAATAAGATTCCCGGCTGCTCCAGAGTCAAGTTGGGCTAGTTCGAAAAAACGGTTCTCCCCGCAGATAATTGAGACTGACAGCAGCAGAGATGGAGAGGATTTTTTCTTGTCTAGGTCGACCTCTCTGAGCGAACCTAGACACAGGAGTTTCCCGACCTCTCCGGGCAGGTACGGATCCGGTGCTCCTTGCTGCCACAGTAGAAGCAGCTCCCCTCGGCACGGCGTAAGTCCTGACGGGTTTTGACCATCTTGGTCTGGTCGACCTGCATAGGCTCAGGAGAGTGTACCTGGGGAGAAACGGAGGGAGTGACGGGTTTCTGGAAGGCAGGAGCTAGACGTGGAAACCTCCTCTCACGGGTGACCTCTTGGCACGCTCCTGGAACCGTAGGTCAATCCGGGTGGCAAGAGTTATTTAGTCATCGAGAGTGGTAGGAATGTACCGACCGGCGAGTTCATCTTTAATACGGCCGGACAGACCCTCCCAGAAGACAGACACCAGAGCGTCGTTATCCCAGGCCAGCTCCGAGGCAAGGGTACGGAACCGTATGGCATATTGGCCCACGGTGAGACTTCCCTGACGGAGGCGTAGCAGAAACGATGCGGATGAGGTCTTCCGTCCGGGTTCGTCGAAGACTTTCCGGAAAGCCGTGAGAAAGGCAGGCAAGTCGGACACCAGGGGGTCTCCTCTCTCCCATAGAGGATTTAGCCAAGCCAGTGCCTCCCCCGTGAGATGGGACATGATGAAGGCTACTTTGGCCCGGTCGGAGTTAAACTGGTGGGACAGGAGTTCAAAGTGCAGGGTCCACTGGTTTATGAAGCCCTGAGCCAGAGTGGAGTCGCCTCCGAAGTGAGGAGGTGCAGAAAGCCGGGGTCCGGAGCAGGATACCATGGTATTGGTGGGCAGCGGAGCTGCTGGGTTGCGAGTCAAGACACTAGCGGTGGTTGCTGGTGGAGCAGTCAGAGTGTCCAGGCGAGAATTGACATTCCGCAGGTGACTCAGGATGGACTCCTGTTGGGACCTCTGACGGGACAGTTCATGACAAAGGTACGAGAGCGAGGGAGCTTGGGTGCCACCGGGTTCCATGACCCGAGCAAACTGTAACGGGTCTGGGAGGCGGAACCTCTGGGTAGGCTAATAGGCAGGTAGCAGATGAGCGCTCCCGGGTGAGCGGGCAAGAGTCTCTGGACTGGCAGGTGGTCAAAGCACGTGACGGCGGAGCCTCCAGGTAGGCTAGCAGACAGGTAGCAGGTGAGCGCTCCCAGGTGAGCGGGCAAGCTGGTCCATAGACAGACTGACAGATGTCGGAAGGCAGACCGTCGGACCTCAGGCTAGCAAGCAGGTAAGCGGATAACAGGCAGGAATCAGACAGCAAACTGGCAGGAAACTGGAAGGTAACTGGCAGGTAACTGGAAACGGGACCTGAGGGCTGAAGCAGAGTAGTGAACAGTGCAACAACATTCCTCGGGCACCTCCATTTTGGAGGAGGTGCCTTATATATGGTGAAGTCCTCCGGCCATTGGCCGGGGACTCCTTAGGACGGCGCGCGCGGCCCCTTTAAGAGGGCAGAGCGGGAGGAGGACGCCGGGCTCGGAGCGGAGAGGTGAGGGGAACAGCGTCCCTGCCTAGCAGAGGGCAGGGACGCCGACGCTACATCAATGTGTACAACCAGGAAGTAAGCTAAAAGGGCATGCTCACTGAGCACATTTCCGCCCGCGGCGCCACCTTTAAAGAGGGCCTCCCTGCTCTGTTTAGTGCACAGACTCATAATGAATCACAGTCACTCAGCGCCATCTTTGAAAAGGTCAATTTCATAGTATTAGTTGTACGTAAGCAAAGGCATGGTGTATATAACATGCAACACTTGTTGCTATGGAAAAAAACGCTCTCACATGTAATCACATCATGGTGTCATTTAAAGAGCCCATACCATTTTAAATCTAAAAGGCAACTTTATTGTTTAAACAAATAGATTGCTATTGAAACACATACTGAGGGGTGCTTTAAGCAGGTAAACCATTATAGGATAAGGTAACACTCCCCATTCGCTGGAGCTGGTAAACCTATATCCAGGGTCGGATAACCCCATTAGGAGAATGCTACTCAACCCTCTCCCTTAATGGAGTATATAAACTGCATAGACATAAGACCCAAATGTTTCACGCAAATCAATATGGTGTGCACATTACAGCAGAGAACTATAAAGAACATATAACTATAAATCCACGGTTTTTAAGTCATCACAGTGACATGTGCATTTATTTGTTGGTATTATGACAATCAAATGGCAATGTTGAAGTGAGTGGTGCCAATCTGGAAAAGAAAAGAACAAATTAATCAAGAGGATAACAAATCCTATCTATACCATTTAAAACATGAAGAACAGTCCAAGGAGTACCGAACAGAAACCACATGATTAAGTAGCCAGATTTATTTTATATTCAACATATAGACCCATAGGACGCAGAGTATCCAATCTATGGATCCATTGCAATTCTTTGATTTTTAGCATTTTTTCTCGGTCCCCACCTCTTCTCAGAGGAGGAACGTGATCGATGATTCTAAATTTAAAATTTTTCTCACTATGACCACATTCTATGAAATGTTTTGAGACCGGTAAGTCCATTTTTTTTATTTCGGATGGTGTACCTGTGATGATTCAGGCTATGTGCACACGATGCAGAAATGCTCCGGATTTTTCCTGAGCGTTTCAGCATCTCCCTGGCAGAAAAAACGCATGCGGATTTTACATGCATTTTTCCTTACCTGATACAAGTGTAAGTGAAGCGTTTTTTACATGCATTTCCGCATGCAGGTTGTCAAGCGCTTTCCAAGCGATTTTAGCAACTAGCATGGATTTATATAGTGTAACCAAGTAATAGTAAAAGAATGTTAAAAAATAAAAAATAAACCTTATACTCACCTTTTGATGGCCCCGGTCTCCTTGTCCGGTGCATCCGGTGTGTTGGGTGGCTCGCGGTGGTCTAAAAGGACCTTCCATGACGTCATTTAGTCATGTGACATCGGCGGTCGCGTGACCTGTCACATGACTAAATGACATCATGGAAGGCCCTTTTAGACCATCGCGAGCCACCGGGAAGCCAGGACGCATCACTATGGAGACCGGGGGTCATCTGAAACTGAGTATAATGTATTTTTTCATTTTCAATTCTTTTTTTTTACAGGTACTATGGTACCCGGTTCTGGAGGAGAGTCTCCTCTTCTCCAGACCCGGGTACCACCCGCACATTGAATCGCTTAATATCCGCATGTGCACATGTAGTCATGTGGATATTAAGCAATTCAATGCAAGTCAATGGCAGCGAAAACGCCTCGATTACGCAAAATAATTGGTAGTGCTGCGGATTTTTCCACAATGATAATCCGCAGCGGAAATTTCCGCAGCATGTGCACAGCACATGAGGATTATCATTGGGGAACATGGCAGACCTTCTACCAAGCATTTTTTAAGCGTTTCTGCAGCGGAATTGCCGCTGTGGAAACACTTAAAAATCGCATAGTGGGCATACAGCCTGAGTCTAGACTTTAGATCCCCTACATATAACAAATTACAAGGACATTGTAACAAACTGCCTTTTAGAGTCTGCACACCTACTGTGCATATTAATTAACTTGCACTTATGACATTTTTATATGATTACACTGTATGAACATTATAAGATGCACTTTATTTCATTGCAATGTATTAACTATGTATGTATATGTGAAATGCACTTCATGCACTTTGTTGTTTAATGAAATGTGATGAATTCATGATTACACTGAACAACCAATTTTTATAATTTTTTTGTCTCTTCGATAGTTTTGGGTGATTCATATAGATTTCACAATGCTGAACAAGAATATGTAAACCAGTAATATCCATCGCTTAGGGTTTTTAAGATATAGCAAATGAACCATTTTGCACATCAGTACCCCTCGATCGCCATACATACTGTATATATAATAGCAGTATGACTTAGCTAAAGTCATAATGATAAAGACTGCATATTGAGCTGTAAATCATATCAGCAGTAAATATAAAGAGTTAAAAATGTTTTGTTGACGATTTTTGCTTATAATCAGCCATTGGCGAATCACGAATCGGATGCCAACAGTAGTCAGACAGCATCGAAGAGATCCACTTGCCCTGGTATCGTTTCTCCATCTTTAGAATTTCCAGATGAAAACTTTCACCGTGTTCATCGCTAACAGATCCAAGATTGTTAGGGAAAAAATCCAAGTAGGAATGCAGAAAATGTATTTTAAAAGACATGTTACAGTTCATCGATTTGAACACAGAAAGCATGTTTTCCACCAGCTGGACATAGTTCGGTGCTCTTCTATTGCCAAGAAAGTTAGAAATCACATTTTTTAAGGCTGTCAATGCAACTTTTTCAGTGCCTTGGAGAAGGCCATCGAAGTGACTGACTTTCATTATCTCTCTCAGTGGACCAACAAAAATTCCCTCTCTAATCTTTGCATCACTGATGAGTGGAAACTTCTGTCGCAAGGAACAAAATGCCTCCGCTTGATTGTTCAGTCCCTTAAAAAAGTTCTTCATTAGCCAGAGTTTTATGTGTAGTGGAGGAAGAAATATCTTTGATGGATCTACAAGCGCATCATGTTTTATATTTTTTCGCACAGCAACCAGTTTTGCACGTAGTGGCCAGTCCTTTCTGACAAAGTGTTGATATCTCGCACAACTGTCCCATTCACAGAGAAAGCAGCAGTACTTGGTATAACCAAGCTGCATTCGAAGGAGAATTACCACTACCTTCAAATCTCAGCATATATTCCAGTTGTAATTACAGTAAGGAATGTGGTTGAACAGTAACTGCATATTTTCAGAAGTCTCTTTCATATGCACAGCATAGTCGACGGTATAGAAGGCTATATATTGCCGTTGTGTAATAAAACTGACTTCAGACTTTTGATGAAATAGTAAATAAACAGACGGCATTCTGTTGGGTCATGTTCACATCCTAGCGCACTAAACAAACCCGTGATGTCATGGCAAAAAGCTAAATTATCAACCTGACTGAAGAATTTTGTAAGATCTTCTTCACGACTACGAAATACAGAAATTTTTGTCCCTAGTGACAACAGAATCCATCCTTGCAGCATTAATCCCAGTAATTCTGCTTGGCTCTTTGATAAGTTCAAATTCCTCACCAGGTCATTGGTTGACCAGGCTTGACATACAGTGGGGGAAATAAGTATTTAATCTCTTGCTGTTTTTGTAAGTTTGCCCACTGACAAAGGCATGAACAGTCTTTAATTTTAAGGCTAGGTTAATTTTTAGATTGAGAGATAGAATATTCAAAAAAAAAATCAAGAAAATCACATTGTATAAATTAGATATTTTTTTTTGCATTTTGCAGTGAGAAATAAGTATTTGATCCCTCTGGCAAAAAACACTTAATTGTTATGATCTGCGACATGAACTAAGAAAATATGGGGAAAGCTGTCCCTACAGTAAGACTAAGCTGTATCCCTACGATGTAGCGGGCTGCCTGTTCCTAGTGAACAGACCCGCTTAAGTCCTCGGCTAGTCGAAAAGAAGACCTATAGCATAAAGGGAGGGGTCCCTAAAAGAACTAAGGACTGGGACAAAAAATGGGACACCTCCTAAACAGAGAAGTAGTTGCAGAACACAAAAGGACAAACTGACAAAAAGGTACTAGAGGTCTCAGAAGGACCAAACAAACTGACAGAGAAAGTCACAGAAGCACCTGGCTAGAGAAACAGTCAAACACTGAAGTCCAGTACAGCCAAAAGGGTGGAGCTGGAATATAAAGGCAGATGGTCATGTGACCGCAAAACACAAGATGAAAAAAACAAACAGGAGGGTTCTAACATTAATGCTTGGTGGCAAAACCTTTGTTGGCAAGCACAGCAGTCAGATGTTTTTGTAGTTCATGATGAGGTTTGCGCACATGTCAAGAGGAATTTTGGTTCACTCCTCTTTGCAGATCATCTTTAAATCATTATGATTTTGAGGCTGTCGCTAGGCAACTCAGAACGTCAACTCCCTCCATACGTTTTCTATGGGATTAAGGTCTGGAGACTGGCTAAGCCACTCCATGGCCTTAACGTGCTTCTTTTTGAGCCATTCCTTTGCTGCCTTGGCCGTATGTTTTGGGTCATCTTCAATGTTACTACTGAGAGAAGTAGGTTGTTGGCCAAAATCTCGCGATACATGACCCCATCCATCTTCCCTTTTGTACGGTGCAGTCGTCATGTCCCCTTTTCAGAAAAGCACCCTTAAAGTATAATGTTTCCCCGATCATGCTTCACGGTTGGTGCGATGTTCCTAGGGTTGTACTCATCCTTCTTCTTCCTCCAACCATGGAGAGTTGAGTTAATGCCAACGAGCTCAATTTTTGTCTCATCTGACCACAGCACCTTTTACCAATAACTCACAGAATCATCCAGGTGTTCATTGGCAAACTTCAGATGGGCCTGCACATGTGCCTTCTTGAGCAGAGGGACCTTGCGAGCACTGCAGGATTTTAAACCTTTAAGGTGTAATGTGTTACCAATGGTTTTCTTGGTGATTGTGGTCCCAGCTGTCTTGAGATCATTAACAAGTTCCCCCATGTAGTTTTAGGCTGATCTCTCACCTTCCTCATGATCAAGGATACCCCACGAGGTGAGATTTTGCATGGTGCCCCAGATTGATGTTGATTGACAGTCATTTTTTAATTCTTCCATTTTCTTACTATTGTACCAACAGTTGTCTCCTTCTCATTCAGCATCTTACTTATGGTTTTGTAGCCCATTCCGGCTTTGTGCAGGTCTATGATCTTGTCCCTGACATCCTTAGGAAGCTCTTTGGTCTTGCCCATGTTGTAGAGGTTAGAATCTGACTGATTAATTGAGTATGTGGACAGGAGTCTTTTATACAGGTGACTGTGTAAGACTGCTGTCTTTAATGCAGGTAACGAGATGATTAGGAGCGTCTAACTGGTCTGTAGGAGCCAGAACTCATAATGGTTTGTAGGGGATCAAATACTTATTTCTCACTGCAAAATGCTGATAAATTTATCTAATTTATACAATGTGATTTTCTTGATTTTTTGGGGGGATATTCCCTCTCTCAATGATAAAATTAACCTACCCTTAAAATTATAGACTGTTCATGTCTTTGTCAGTGGGCAAACTTAAAAAAACAGCAAGGGATCAAATACTTATTTCCCCCACTGCAGAAGATATGGCTCACTGGATGTTGATGATTCGAAGTCTGGATTAGCAGAAGTCTCCTTTTCTGCCGAAATCTCTATTGCTGCTTGGTCATCATCTTCCTCGAGTGTCCATACTTTGGGTGGCTTTGGAACTGAGATATTATCATCATGAGGTACTGGTTGCATGGCTGATGGAATGTTAGGATAGTCTATGAATTTCTTAGTCTTTGCTGAAAATTCAGACACATTTTTAATACACATATCATTGGGGCAGCAAACGGCATTGAAGATTGCGATCCCATTATCCAGAGTATTAAATTGGCAGAGCAAAAAGTGCAACATATGTAAGGTGCCCAGGACTTAACTTGGTCCCCATTTGCACAACCAAAATATAGTTCATGTGCTTTCTTGATGAATGGACTTATGTTTCTTCTCTGACTTTTCAGAGTGTACTCACCTCAAATGTAACAGAAAATGTCACGGCTATTACAACACTGAGGAGACATTTCAGATTCGATTTATTACAAAATACTAGAGATATACATCAACCAATTTCAATGAGGGTTGATCGTGGAAACGGTAATGTTCATGAACTCGAAATTTGACTGTCTACGACTGACGCTGCATATATAATGATGTCGTATCTACGGTAACATACCACAATTATAGACAGGTCTAGGCTTGTCTGTTACATGTCCAGAGAAGATTTCTTTATTGAATTTGTACTATATACAGTGGGTACGGAAAGAATTGAGACCCCTTTAAATTTTTAGCTTTTTCTTTCATTGCAGCCTTTTGGTAAATTCTAAAAATTTCATTTTTTTTTCTCATTAAAGTACACTCTGCACCCCATCTTGACTGAAAAAAACAGAAATGTAAAAATTTTTGCAAATTTATTAAAAAAGAAAAACTGAAATATCACATGGTCATTAGTGATGAGCGAGCATACTCGCAACTACTCTGTACTCACCCGAGCATCTCAGTACCCGAGATGCTTGGAGCTCGCAGAGTACTTCGGAGATGCTCGGACGGATGCTTGGGTCCCTTCCCTGCATGTTTGACGCTCTTTAGAGAGCCAATCAACATGCAGGGATTGTCTGCCACACAATGTAATGCCGCAGCCATGATGGTTGTGGCATTACAGTGATTGGCTCGCCACATTGCGTCATCAGGTCTATATCAGACCTGGCACCGCCGTGCTCATCACAGTCTACTCCACAATAAGACAGTGTAGGAAGAGGTGGTGCTGAGCTAGGGAGAGATTTGGTTGATTATTAGTTAGTGTAGGTATTCCACAAGATTCTCTGCATATCCATCTTAACTAACAGTCCTTCTGAGGACTAATTCCGCTGCAGAGATATCAGTGCTAGGCTGGCAGGGTATATAGCAGACTGCAGTGCACATAGCAAGAGGGTCAATTCCAGTTCTGTCTGCTGGTGCATTTACAGATATTTGTAGAAATAGCCCCAGGTATCAGGGGCCAGGAATAATTATTTTTAGTCTTAATCCTGATTATTTGCTTAAAAAGCAATCCAGAGAACACCGTTTTTCTGTGCCACTTGCTTGTTAGCACTGCAAAATACAGCCAGGTACTTTCCATATTACAGCGCTAAAAATCCAGCTACTTAAAACTGCAGTTTGTCCGTCACACGGACCGCATATAATTGCGCTGAAAATTCTGCCATTTCTGGCCTCCATTGAAATTTTGCTGCAGTGTGTCAGTGAAGTTATTGACACAAGGTCGCTGTTAAAAATACACACGTGGCCAAAATTGTTGGTACCCCTTGTTTAATGAAAGAAGAACCCACAATGGTCACAGAAATAGCTTGAATCTGACAAAAGTAATAATAAATTAAAAATCTAAGAAAGTGAATAAATGAAAGTCAGACATTGCTTTTCAACCCTGCTTCCACAGAATTTTATAAAAAATTAAACTTATGAAATAGGCCTGGACAGAAATGATGGTACCCTTAACTTAATATTTTGTTGAACAACCTTTTGAAACAATCAAGGCAATCAAACGATTCCTGTAACTGTCAATGAGACGTCTGCACCTCTCGACAGGTATTTTGGGCCACTCCTCATGAGCAAACTGCTCCAGTTGTCTCGTGTTTGAAGGTTGACTTTTTCAGACAGCATGTTTCCACTCTTTCCAAAGATGCTCAATAGGATTTAGGTCAGGGCTCATAGAAGGCCACCTCAGAATAGTCTAATGTTTTCCTCTTAGCCATTCTTGGGTGTTTTTAGCTGTGTGTTTTGGGTCATTATCCTGTTGCAAGACACATGACCTGCAACTGAAAACAAGCTTTCTGACACTGGGCAGCACATTTCTCTCTTGAATCCCTTGATAGTCTTGAGATTTCATTGTGCCCTGCACAGATTCAAGGCACCCTGTGCCAGATACAGCAAAGAAGCCCCAGAACATAACAGAGCCTCCTCCATGTTTCACAGTAGAGACAGTGTTCTTTTCTTGATATGCTTAATTTTTCCATCTGTGAACATAGAGCTGATGTGCCTTGCCAAAAACTTCTATTTTTGTCTCATCTGTCCATAGGACATTCTCCCAGAAGCTTTGTGACTTGTCAACATGTAGTTTGGCAAATTCCAGTATGGCTTTTTTATGATTTTTTTTCAACAATGGTGTTCTCTTTGGTCGTCTCCCATGAAGTCCACTTTGGATCAAACAACAACGGATGGTGCGATCTGACACTGATGTTCCTTGAGCTTGTAGTTCAACTTTAATCTCATTAGAAGTTTTCCTGAGCTCTTTTGTTATCATTCGTATTATCCGTCTCTTTGATTTGTCATCAATTTTCCTCCTGTGGCCACGTCCAGGGAGGTTAGCTACAGTCCCATGGATCTTAAATTTCTGAATAATATGTGCAACAGTAGTTACAGGAACATCAAGCTACTTGGAGATGGTCTTATAACTTTTACCTTTAACATGCTTGTCTATAATTTTCTTTCTAATCTCCTGAGACAACTCTTTCCTTTGCTTCCTCTGGTCCATGTTGAGTATGGTACATACCATGTCACCAAACAGCACAGTGAATATCTGTAGCCCTATACGCAGGTCTGCTGACTGATTACAAGATTGTAGACACATGTGATGCTAATTAGTGGACATAACTTTATTTAACATGTCCCTTTTGTCACATTATTTTCAGGGGTACCATTACTTCTGTCCAGGACTATTTCATGAGTTTAATTTTTTTTTAAAATTCTGTGGAAGCAAGGTTGAAAAGCAAAGTCTGACTTTCATTTGTTCATTTTCAAAGTTTTTTAATTTATTATTACTTTTGTCAGATTCAAGTTTTTTTCTGTAACCATTGTGTGTTTTTCTTTCATTAAACAAGGGGTACCAACAATTTTGACCATGTGTGTAGTTACCTACAGGCCAGATATTTAAAATTGTGGTTTGTCCGTCACACGAATCACATATAATTGCGCTGAAAATTCTGCCATTTCTGGCCTCCATTAAAATTTTGCTTCAGTGTATCAGCGAAGTTATTGACACCAGTTTTCTGTTTAAAATAGTTACCTACAGGCCAGCTATTTAAAACTGTGGTTTGTCCGTCACACGGATCACATATAAATTCGCTCCAAATTCAGCCATTTGTCGTGAGCGTGGAAGATATTGTCCTCTACTTAAAATAGGCAAGGCACGTGACAAGGGGGGGGAACTGGACATCGTGGTGATGGTGCATGCAGAGGCCGAGGCTGTGGATAAGCTGAAATTGTGTCACAACAAACACCCACATCTTCTCGCACGACCTTCCTGTCCCAATTACTAGGAGACCGCAGAACACCATTATTGAACCCAGAGCAGTGTCAAAATGTTGTTGTTTGGATAGCGGATAATGCTTCCAGTCACTTTGCCACCACCACCACCCTGTCTTCCACACGGTCAAGTCTCAGTAGCCGTGAGTCTGGACCACATATTCCTCACCCTGATCCTCCTTCCTCCCACCATGCCGAGTGCCCGGAGACAACTGATCCCACACTTGGACACTCCGAAGAGCTGTTCACTTTTCCATTTACAGATTCAGGCCTCTCACCTGGTCCACTTGAAGCGGGGCGAGAGGAGATCGTATGTAGCGATTCCCAAATATTTGGGAAAGTGTAACAAGAGGTGGATGATGATGAGACACAATTGCCAGAAAGTCAGGAGGAGGACCAGGCTGTGGAAATGGAAGACGAGCTCGTGGATGATATAGCATCTGACCCAACCTGGCAGGAGGACATGCTGAGCGAGGACAGTAGCACACAGGGGGAAAGAGGCAGAGCACCCCAACAGGCAGGAAGAAGCAATGTGGTGGCCGCAGACAGAAGGCGGGCAACCATTCCTCATAACACCAACACGACGGAAGTTGTCAGTACAACTGTTAGGTGTTCCCGAGTCTTGTTGTTTTTTAAAGACTCTGCCGATAACCCCAGAAAGGCCATTTGCACCACCTGCCAAGCCAGCATCAGCAGGGGTAGCAAAACTACAAGCCTGACCACCACCAGCATAATCAGACAAATGGCAGCAAAGCAACCGACTTTGTGGGCCGAACCCCAGGGTCCAGGAGCAGTGTCTGCGGGTAGCACCACTGCTTCTTCCGCTGTTGTGCATGTAAGCCAATCCCACTGTCCATGGTGCATGGGAAGATGCTCCTTGCTCTGTACTTGTCGTTGCACACTCTTAAGTAGCCGCATCAGGAAGCACCTCCACGTCCTTGTCCCAGTGCAGATTTCAGTTGTCCATACCTCAGTCCTTGGAACGCAAACGTAAATATGAAGCCAATACCCTACAGGCCACACTACTAAATTCCCACATTTTGCGACTGCTTGCGCTCGAAATGTTGCCTTTTAGACTCTTGGAGAAGGAAGCATTCCGCAACCTGATGACAGCGGCCATCCCTCTGTACTCGGTCCCCAGAAGCCACTATTTCTCCTGGTGTGCCGTCCCCGCATTACACAAGCACGTGTCCCACAACATTAGCCGTGCCCTCAACAACACAGTTACCGGGAAAGTCAACCTAACCACGGACACGTGGACAAGTGCTTGTGGCAAGGACGGAACATCTCGCTGATGGCACATTGGGTTTACATAGTGGAAGCCGGGACCCAGTCCGACCTTGGGACGGAACACGTCCTCCCGACTCCAAGGATTGCGAGCCCTAGGTCAATCAGGGTTTCCTCCAGTCTACAGCTCATGCACCTCATCCTCCTCAGCCTCCTCCTCCTCTTCAGCTTCCATCTCCGAAATGACCACATCAGTCACAAGCTGGAAGCACTGCAGCACTGCCTCGGCCAAGCGGCAACAGGCTGTGCTGAAGCTAATATGCTTAGGTGACAAACTGCGCAATGCTGAAAAGTTGTGCACAGCTCTGAAATGCCAAGGATTGCAAGCACCCACATTCTACAGCTCCTGCACCTCCTCCTCATCTTCAGCCTCCATCACTGAAATGACAACATCAGTCAGAAGCTGGAAGCACTGCACACTGCCATGTCAAAGTGGCAACAGACTGTTCTGAAGCTAATATGCTTAGGTAACAAACCGCATATCATTGCAGAGTTGTTCAAAGCTGTAACAGAGCAGGCAGATATGTAGCTCACACTGCTGAACCTGCAGCCAGGCATGGTCGTGTGTGAAAATGGCCGGAACCTGGTGGCGGCTCAGAGGCGAGGCAATCTCACACACGTACCACGCCTGGCCTATGTGCTTAACCTCATGGGTCAGCAGTTTCTAAAATCCTTCCCGGAGCTCTCGGATCTGCTTGTTAAAGTACGCCGCCTGTGTGCCCATTATAGAAAGTCACCTACAGCTTCCTCCGCCTTTGCCGTGTTTCAGCAGCGCTTGCAGCTTCCGGGTCACAGACTGGTGTGTGATGTCCTAACGCGTTGGAACTCTGCACTGCAGATGTTGTGAAGAATTTGTGAGCAGAAGAGGCCAGTTGTTGAGTACCAGCATCAACAAGGCTGTCGGTATTCAGTTCAGACTCCACACATAAGACCTCAGGAGTGGACATGGATGTCAGACATATGTACCATCCACCAAAACTTTGAGGACTCCACCATGATGGTGAGCTGCGATGATGCCATAATTAGGGTCACCATTCCTCTTCTCTGTCTTCTGAATCGCTCTCTGCTCACAATTAAAGAGGATGCATTGCAGGCGGAGCACGATGAGATGGAGAGAGGATCCAAATAGGGTGATTACACACAGCCCAGCCTCATCTCATCCCAACGTGGATTGGGTGACAATGAGGAAGAGGAGCAGGAGGAGGAAGAACAGGAGCTAGTTTCCTGCACTATAGACGATACTACTTGCACAGCTGTCATACTGTCTGTTCAGCGTGAATGGCCTGAGGACAGAGAGGAGGAGGAGGAGAGCATGGTCAGTCATCATCTTGGTGAGGACACGGAAGTCTTGCCTGTTAGTAGTCTGGCATGCATGGCTGCGTTTATGTTACGCTGCCTTTCCCATGACCCTTGCGTTCTCAAAATTTTTGCGTCACAGTCATTACTGGTTGGTGACACTTCTAGACCCACGCTACAAGGAGAACTTTATATCTCTTATTCCTGAGGTGGACAGGTCTACAAAAATGGGCAGTACCAGAAGGCCTGTGTTGCGGAACTATTAAAAAAATTCCCATCTGAAAACGCTGGCAGCTGAAGTCACAGTTCGTTGGACAACCAAGGACTACAGGCGAGAGAGACACAACTCCAATCCAGCAGAGGCAGGGGAACACTGTCAAAGTTCTGGGAGAATTTTCTAAGCCCCTCCCATCACACAGGCCCTGAGACGCGGGGTACTCTCACAAGGAGTGCAAAGTTTGGGAAGATGCTGAGGGAGTACCTTGCCGTGATTCCAAGGTACCTTATAATTATTGGGTATCAAAGTTGGATACGTGGAATGAACTGGCTCTCTACGCCTTGAAGGTCCTGTCCTGCCCTGCCGCCAGCGTTTTATCAGAGCGGGTTTTTAGTGCTGCTGGTGGAGTTATAACTGATAAGCATATCTGCCTCTCAACTGAAAATGCTGGCAGGCTGACTCTTATAAAAATGAACAAGGGGTGGATTGGGCCAGATGTCTCAACACCACCGAATGATAGCAGCGCAGCATAAACTCAGTGTCTTTTTTTGGGAGGTGTAATCCCATGCATCTTTTCACACCCACACAGGGGTATGCGCTTCCTTATTTTGGCTATTTGCTCTTGTCCTCCACCTTCTCCTCATCCTCATCCTCCACCACCATATGACCGTGGTCCGTGATGCAACACCAACAAAAAATTTTTTTTTACAGTATTTTCATGTATACCCCCCAGGGGTAAATGTTTGTCATCCCATACACTTAGTGCATGGGCATTACAAGCATAGGAGACCCGCTCCTTTCCAATGGGAACATTTTTTTATGAGGCCCTCCTCCACGTCTCTTCCAAGGGGCATTGGAGTGCCTTCCAATTTTCGACAGCCCTTGCATTCACTGCATAGGCCAACACTATGGGAGACCCACTTCCTAATAATGTTAAAACTTTTTCATGAGGCCCTCTACGTCTCTTCCAAAGGGCATTGGAGTGCCTCCCAATATTTGGCAACCCTTGCATTCACTGCTTAGGCCAACACTATGGGAGACCCACTTCCTAATAATTGGAACAGTTTATCATGAGGCCCTCTACGTCTCTTCCAAAGGGCATTGGAGTGCCTCCCAACTTTTGGCAGCCCTTGCATTCACTGCATAGGCCAACAATATGGGAAACCCACTTCCTAATAATGGGAACACTTTTTCATGAGCCCCTCTACGTCTCTTTCAAAGGGCATTGGAGTGCCTGCCAATTTTTGGCAGCCCTTGCATTCACTGCATAGGCCAACAAGTCATTACCCTGGAAACGATGTTCCTTAACATATTTCCCAGGAAAATCCATTTTGGTTTCGTTTTTGAATGTTTTATTGTGAGTTTGTAAAAGTGGCATAATACATCTGACAACATTTTTCACAGCAGTGACCTGGGGGTCAGAAATGCTTCCGGGGGCCTTCCCCATGATGTTTCCATGTCATTTGAGCACTGTTCCCATCGATTTGGGTAATTTTTAGGCCCTCTGCAGATCGCCGGGGAAAGCTGCCTGAAAAATGCTCGAGTTTTCCCTAGACTTACATTGGGCTCGTTGCTCAGGTCGAGCACACGAGTATTCCAATGTGCTCAATCCGAGCAACGAGCACCCGAGCATTTTACTGCTCGCTCATCACTAACGGTCACAAGTATTCAGACTCTTTGCTCAGACACTCATATTTAAGTCACATGCTGTCCATTTCCTTGTGATGGTTCTACTCCTTCATTGGAGTCCAGCTGTGTTTAATTAAACTGATAGGACTTGATTTGGAAAGGCACTTTATAAGACCTCACAGCTCACAGTGCACTTCCCAAGGTGCTCAGAGACAGAATTGTGGCAAGGCACAGATCTGCCCCAGGTCATATAAGAATTTCTCCATTACCCAAGGCTCCTAAGAGCACAGTGGCCTCCATATTCCTTAAATGTAAGAAGTTTGCGACCACCAGAAGTCTTTCTAGACCTGGCCATCCAGCCAAACTGAGCAATCTTGGGAGAAGAACCTTAGTGAGAGAGGTAAAGAAGAACCCCAAGATCACTGTGGCTGAGCTCAAGAGATGGAGTAGGGAGCAGAGATGAGCGTTGTTCGACTCGAACTGTTCGCCAATCTCAAATTCGAGCTGTTTTGGGCGGTGTTCGAGCCGTTCGGCGAGCACGAACGATTTGAGAAAAATTCGGATATTCGAGGTTATGTTCGATAACTATTCGTGCACCAAAATCATAACTGGATTTTTTCTCAGTAATGATGAAAATTAATGTTAATACGCAGTTTGAGTGTACAGCGGGGCGGGGGGAGGGGCAGGGGATGGATCTCTGCAGGAATAATGAAGATCTCCATTTTTTTTTCTCTTTCCCGCATTTACAGTGGGGAGGTGCAATCTGTCAGCCTATCAGCAGCGCACACACGGAGCGAAGTGCTTTTTTTCACACAAGCAAGGGCATGTGTCATTGGCAGTGTATGTCACATGTCCTTGCCCTATAAGACCAAGCCATTTTCCCCGTCGCCACCATTTTCTCACTGCTGCAGCTGCGTGTTAGACGTCACCGCTGTTGCTGTGTGCGCTATACCTTGTTAATTTCAAGCCAATTTTCGCACAAATCTACAGATAGCTTGGGAGTAGGGAATAGTTGTGATTGCAGTCCTTTTAAGGACTAGGTTACAGCATTTCCTACTACTTTTATCAAGCAGGTCTGTGCTCTTAAATAGATAGGTTGTGGGAGTAAAGACTAATTGTAATTGCAGTCCTTTTCAGGACTAGGTTACATCAGTTCCTATCAGTTTTTGCCAGGCAGGTCTGTGCCAGTGCTGTGCAAGTTTTTTTCACAGCATTTGGCTGAATCTAGCAAAGCTAATCCTTTTTGGCCTATTGCAGAGTGTGTTAGTCAGTGGAGTAGCCTATCTGTGTTGCAAGATACACCACCTGAGTATAGAATACCAATTTTTTTACTGCACCTAGTGAAGTAAAATCTTTTGGGCTAGCATCATTCTATTAGTCCATCTATACTGACCTCCATCAGGTTGCAAATTGAATATAATTTTTTTCTGCATCTAGCTCTGAAAAAATATTTGGCCTTCTAGCAGTGTGTGGGACTTTCTCTATTAGTCCATCTATACTGACCTCCATCAGGTTGCAAATTAAAAATAATTTTTATCTGCATCTAGCTCTGAAAAAATATTTGGGCTTCTAGCTGTGTGTGGGACTTGTTCTATTAGTCCATCTATACTGACCTCCATCAGGTTGCAAACTGAATATAATTTTTTTCTGCATCTAGCTCTGAAAAAATATTTGGCCTTCTAGCAGTGTGTGGGACTTTCTCTATTAGTCCATCTATACTGACCTCCATCAGGTTGCAAATTAAAAATAATTTTTTGTCTGCATCTAGCTCTGAAAAAATATTTGGCCTTCTAACAGTGTGTGGGACTTTCTCTATTAGTCCATCTATACTGACCTCCATCAGGTTGCAAATTGAATATAATTTTTTTCTGCATCTAGCTCTGAAAAAATATTTGGGCTTCTAGCTTTGTGTGGGACTTGTTCTATTAGTCCATCTATACTGACCTCCATCAGGTTGCAAATTGAATATAATTTTTTTCTGCATCTAACCCAGCCAATAGTTTTGGCCTAATACCACAGTTTGGCCACTCAGCTCTGCTCGGTTCCCATCCATTGTTTTTTTGTGCAAACAACTCCAGAGTTGTGAATTAGTTAACCACCAAAATGAGTGGAAAAAGGCCTGCTGCTGGTGGAAAGGGGAATAGGCATGTTGGGAAGGGGAAAAAAGGTTGTGTCCGTGGGGTAGGTGTTAAAGCAACAGTAACATCTGGAGAAGAAAGACCATCTTCCAGCCAAACTAAAATGTCTACTTCTTTTAGCGGACAATGTGATAAGATCCCTTTCTTACGGCCACGCCAATCGCTACAAATTCCAGATGAGGCACAAAAACAGCAGGTGCTTCAACGGATATCAAGTGTTCCTTTAAGTGGGCTCTCCTCCATATCAACTTCAACATCACAAATACTCCAGTCCTCAAAGGTGTCACCCCAATCGCACTTGCTTCCTCACAGCTCCCAAATCTCCAGCTGCCCGTCTGAGTATGAGGTAGAACAGATGGTTGAGTCTGCAGAGCTGTTTACTCATACTATAGCCTGGGAATCAGAGGTCGACTTCAGCGCTTCTGTGAATCCAGACGAGAAAATGATCTGCACTGATGCCCAGAATCTTTATGAGTCGGATCCAGGACCAGACGCAGAAGGTTCTGACCATAATGTAGACCCTCATTCCCAAACTGTAACTCCTGTTGGTGGAGACAATGAGGAAGACGATGATGAGACTCAAATACCTGATTGGAGCGACAACTTTAGTTTTTTGTCAGGGCAGGAACAGGTTGGCTCTGAGGACGACGGGTGTGATAACGCACAGGGTGATGATGATGAGGTTTGGAGATCCCACTTACTTTCAACCCACAGTCAGCTAAGAGATGAGGTCAGCAGAGGAGGTGGAGGAGAATGCTAGTGACGACGAGGTCAGGTTGCGCCTTCCTGGACAGAGACATAGTACTGGAAGCACTTCAACAACTGCATCCTCAAACACAACTCTGCCTCTCACCACAATTCGTGGTGGCTCTTCAGGTCGCATGGGTGCTAAGCCTTGCATAGCCTGGGCATTTTTTCAGATCGATAAAGATGACCCAACTCATGTTATCTGTAACATTTGTCAGCAAAAGCTAAGTAGAGGCCAAAAAATACATAGTTTGAGTACTTCATGCATGAACCGGCACATGGACATGAAGCATAAGTTGCAGTGGGAAGCTCACTGTGCTACAATGCGGCCTAGCCGGCCGGGCCAACCACCATCTGCCATATCTTGTGCATCCACGGCCTCTTCATCCTCTGTGACTGGGGGGACAGCAGTCACACCTGTTTTGGGGCGCAGACCTGCCACCTCTTTACCCGCAACAGCCAGCGTGATTGGCAGGTCATCATTTTCTTTGGAGGTGGTAACACCAGCTGGTGTTGAGCGCTGTCCGACATCGATAGCACCACCTTTGGATCAAGACAACCTAACATGTCTGCCTGCATCTTCCTCACAGACCGGCAGTTTGCCGGGGACACCCTTATCAACCCCGTCTAAGCACAATAGCCAGCCCTCGGTCCCTCAGATGTGGACAAGTAAAAGACCATTTCCTCCTAGCCATGAGAAAGCTAAGAGGTTGAATTTCACCATCTGCAAGCTCTTGGCTACAGAAATGCTGCCTTTCCGCCTGGTGGACACAGAGGATTTTCGAGACCTTATGTCCGTCGCAGTGCCCCAGTACCAGATGCCCAGTCGGCACTACTTCTCAAAGAAAGGTGTGCCTGCGCTCCACCAGCATGTCGCACACAACATCACCGCTTCTTTGAGAAACTCTGTGTGTGAAAGGGTGCATTTCACCACAGACACTTGGACGAGTAGGCATGGTCAGGGGTGTTACATGTCGCTGACTGGGCACTGGGTAACTATGGTGACAGCAGGACAAGGGGCTGCTGTCCAAGTCTTGCCATCCCCACGAGTTGTGCGTCAATCCTCTTTATGTCAAAGTTCATCCACTGCTTCTGCCTCCTCAACCTCCTCTCGGTCCTCCACCTGCACCCAAAGCCTGTCTGATCATGCCACAAGCTTTCTAACTGCGCAGAAGGGATCCTGCACACCTCCTTACTACGCTGGCAGTAGGGCTCAACATCATCAGGCGGTTTTTACTTTGAAATGTCTGGGAAATGTGAGTCACACAGCTGAGGAGTTGTGGTCAGCTCTGGAGAACCAATTTCATGAATGGTTGTCTCCACTGGACCTGAAACCAGGGAAGGCCGTGTGCGACAATGCTGCAAACCTGGCTGCGGCCCTTCACCGGGGCAATGTCACACACGTGCCTTGTATGGCTCACGTGTTGATCCTTGTTGTCCAGCAATTTTTAGCCCACTATCCCAGACTTGATGGCCTTCTGCAGAGGGCACGGTCGCTGTGTGCTCACTTCCGCCGTTCGCATCCCGCAGCTCAGCGACTTACATCTCTACAGAAGTCGTTGGGCCTGCCACTTCACCGGCTAAAATGCGATGTGCCTACCCGGTGGAAATCAACTCTGCACATGTTGCAGCGACTGTGGCAGCACCGACAAGCCCTGGTGCAATACGTTCTGACGTATAGCCTGGGCCAACGAGATACAGAGTTGGGGCAAATCACGCTGGAGGAGTGGTCTCAGATCAGGGACCTATGCACCCTTCTGCACAGTTTTGAAATGGCGACGAAGATGTTTAGTGCTGACGATGCCATTATCAGCATGACTATTCCGGTGATTTACATGTTGGAGCACATGTTAAACAGAATTCGGAGTCCGGTGGTGGCACAAGAGGAGGTGGAGGAAGTAGAGGAGGAGGAGTTGTATGCGGAAGGGCTAACATCTGCAAGGTCCAGACGGTCGGCAGCAACAAGGCGGCAGGCATCTGAGGGTGGGGGAGATGGTTTTACCAGGGCGCATGGTAGCAGCCAAACTAGTGAGGAAGGTGCAGGAGCCCAGGAGGAAGTGGAGGACGAACTGATGGAAGACTCATCAGATGAGGGAGACCTTGATCACATTTCTGTTGTGCGAGGTTGGGGGGAGAGGACAGAGGAAGGAAGCATGATTGTTACCTCGCCACCAACACAACAGGGACTTGGTGCTCCTGGATGCGCAACACACATGAGTGCCTTCTTGCTGCACTACCTGCAACATGACACTCGAATTGTGAGAATTAGAAATAATCCTGACTATTGCGTTGCCACACTGTTAGATCCCCGGTACAAAAGTAAATTTGCAGAAATTATTCTTGCCATAGAAAGGGATGCACGCATGCAGGAGTATCAGCAGAGACTGTTGCAGAATCTTACATGTGCTTTTCCACAAAACACCAGTGGTGCACGTAGTGAATCTCACAGTTCCAACTTGCCAACCGTGGGACCGTCGAGTGTTCAGCACTCAAACCGTAACAGAACCACAGTATCTGCTGGTAACATCAATTTTGCGGAATCATTTCACCACTTTTTTAGCCCATCCTTTGCAAGGCCACAGGAGACAAGAAGTCTGACACATAGTCAACGCCTAGAGACGATGGTACAGGAGTATCTCCAAGTAAACATTGACTGTGTCACTGGACCCTTGCTCTTTTTGGGCTTCCAATCTGGATAAATGGCCGGAGCTAGCCACTTACGCCTTGGAGATCTTGTCATGCCCCGCAGCCAGCGTTCTGTCTGAACGTGTGTTCAGCGCTGCTGGTGGTGTGCTGACAGATAAGCGCACGTGGCTCTCCACTGATAATGTAGACAGACTCACGTTCATAAAGATGAACAAATCATGGATCCTAAATGCCTTTTCTACCCCTGTGTCATCCTGGGGAGAGTAAAAGCTTGATGATTGGTTAAAATCACCCTACCAACCGTTTTAAGCTTTCAAATTACTAATCATGTTTATCTGTATCTTGGCTGGAAAATAATTTGGGCTTTGTAGCAGTGTGCAGCACTGATTCTATTAGGCCATCTATAATAAGCTCCACCAGATTTAAAATTACTAATCATGTTTATCTGTACCTTGGCTGGAAAATAATTTGGGCTTTGTAGCAGTGTGCAGCACTGATTCTATTAGGCCTATTAGGCCATCTATACTAAGCTCCACCAGATTTAAAATTAATCATAATTTTTAGCTGCATCTAGCCCGGAAAATAATTTTGGGGCCCCGAGATGCGCAAGACACATAAGTGCCTTCTTGCTGCACTACCTGCAACATGACCCTCATATTGTCAGAATTCGAAGTAATCCTGACTTCTGGGTTGCCACACTCTTAGATCCCCCAGCTTTTCGATCAACCTTTTCAATTTAATAAAGACCAAAAAAATGGTCATTTTTGAAATTATAAGCATTAGCAGGTTATTAGAAACTGAAATCAAACAGTTTTCAACTCAAAACTTTATTCTAGGTGATGTTACATTTTCACATAGGACCCCTTGTACGAAAGGAGCTTCTGAACTCTCTCGTCCATTGAATTTGTCAGGTTTTGGATGGTTTCTGCTTCAATTGTTTTGCATGAGGACAGGAATACCCTCCCAGAGCTGTTGCTTAGATGTGAACTGCCTCCCGCCATCGTAGACACTCCTTTTGATGATGCTCCAGAGGTTCTGAATGGGGTAGAGGTCAGGGGAGCATGGGGGTCACACCATAGGTTTGTCCCCTTTTATGCCCATATCAGCCAGAGATGCAGATGTTTTATGTGCAGCATGAGATGGTGCATTATCATGCATAAAAATGATCTTGCTGTGGAATACACTGTTCTTCTTCTTGAACCATGGCAGGAAGTGCTGTTTGGAGTTCATCTTTACCCCTTCAGGGATCCTAAAGGGGCCAACAATCTCTCTCCCCATGATTCCAGCCGAAAACATTACTCCACCTCCTCCTTGTTGGCGCTGTAGCCGTGTTTGCGTGGGGTGTCCATCAACCAGCGATCCTCCACTCCATCCATCTGGACCATCGAGCGTTGCACGGCACTCATCCGTGAACAAAACAGTTTTGAAATCAGTCTTCATGTAATGTTTGGCCCACTGGAGCCGTTTCTGCTTGTGTGAAGTGGATAGAGGAGGTCGACAGGATGGCGTATGCACAGCTGCAAACCTCTGAAGGACCCTGCATCTTGTGGTTCGGGGGACTTCAAAAGCTTCAAAAACTTGTCTGCTGCTATGACAAGGCTTTTTTGCCGCTGCTCTTTTAACCTGACGTAATTGCCTGTAGGAAAGAGTCCTCAATTTGCCCTTATAAGCACGCACACATGTGTACTGTGAATCAGCTACATACCTCTTGATTGCCAACACACTTCATCCTGATCATCGCACAATGTTGATTGTAGTCATGCCTTGACCTAAACACTCCACAATTTATTGCTTCTCAGCAGCCGACACATCCTTTTTCTTTCCCATTTTGGCAGAAAATGTAGGCTGCTTAATAATGTGGGACATCCTTCTTAAGTAGTCTTGCCTTTCATTGGACACACCTGCCAAATTAATTAGCACAGGTGTCTGCAATTGCTTACAGTGATATAAAGAGCCCTGACACACATCACCATCAATGACTTTAACTGACAAACAAAAAATTCTTACCTTATCACTCCTAAACACTTTTTGCATAATAATTTGGAACACAGTGTACATGTACTTTTCCACAAAACAACAGTGGTTCACATAGTGAATCTTGCAGTTCTAACTTGCCAACCGTGGTCTGTATGGAGTTGTTCAATAAAGGGCCCAAAATTAAGATAACATAGATGGGAGAGGTCTCTATGAATAGGAATTCCTAAGCATTTGATACCCTGTGAGGGCCAGGCAAAGGGAAAGTTGGACTGGATGGAATCCTGTATAGATTTGGGGAGGGAGACATCGAGGGCCTCAGACTTCGCTGCATTGATTTTAAAATTTGACCTGGAACAAAGTGATCTATTTCAGCCATAACAGCAGGGAATGATATATGTGATTGAGTGATATATACTAGGACATCATCAGCAACTGCAGAGTACTTGTACTCGGTGCCTCCCACCTCAATCCACCTAATATTGGGGTTATGGCGAATTGATGAGAGCAGGTGCTCCATCACTAGGATGTATAAGAGAGGGGACAGAGGACATCCCTGCCTTGTCCCATTGGTGATTATGAAAGGTGATGAAAATGTTCCATTTATCTTCAGCCTAGGTGACGTATTGCGATACAGGGCCGTGATTTTGGCTATTAAAGGGTCCCCTAGACCCCTACCCCAAGCTTTTTAAGAGAATCATATATGGCGTGCCAGGAGACTCTATGGAATGCTTTCTCAGCATCCAACGAGAGTATCTAATTCCAAATTTTTAACTGCATCTAGCCCAGGAAATACTTTGTGCCTAGTAGCAGTGTCTGCTAGTCAGCGGATTATCCCGGCTGTTAAGCAAGCTACACCACCTGTAGTTTGGACACTTAATTTTTTAAAAGGAAATGCTTCGGGACCACGGGATACTCAGTGAAGAGCATCAGGAGGCACCCCAAGGCATAGGGGCTGGGACTGGCAGTAGGATGCCTTGCGGTGGACAGCCGAGCTCGATCCTTATAAAAGCTTTTTAACTGCAGCAGCTTTAGTGGACGCTACTGGAGCTGGAATTACACGGCTGCTGGCATGAGACTTGCCCTCCAATAGATCCTTGTAAATGGATTTAAAGTGTATTCATTCAAATTAGAGAGACAATTTAAATTAAAAGGCTTAGAGCTGCCTCCACCACAGGGGGGCTCGCTCGACCCACCAGCGGACAGGCACCAGTATTGGGAGAGGGGGGCTGGCCGTCAGGGTTCACCGCGGCTCTGGCACAAACCCGGCGACACGGAGGTGGCACGGGAAGGAGCGGACTGGCCATGTCGGCTTCTCACTTTTTGGATTTTAGAAGGGCATGACATGCCTATATCTGTGTCTCCCCCTCCTTTTACTCCTCCACCTCTTTTCTTTTCGCATGACTATATGTACTTGTCACTTTTCCATGTGTTAGTTGTGTCTTCTGAGCAGTTTGTCAGCTTTTCGACACCTTTGAAGGTGTTTTCTATGTGTTTCTATGTGTTTTTGTTTGCCTGCCATTGGTTTTAACGGTGTTCGAAGGTGTTCGACGAACAGTTCGACGAACAGTTCGGCGAACGCACGGGTGTTCGACGAACCGAACCGAACTCGAACACTACGGGGGTGGCTCAACACTAGTAGGGAGATGGGAGAAAGTTCCACAAAGTCAACTATCACTGCAGCCCTCCACCAGTCGGGCCTTTATGGCAGAGTGGCCGAACGGAAGCCTCTCCTCAGTGCGAGACATACAGTATGATAGCCCGCATAGAGTTTGATCAAAAACACATGAAGGGCTCCCAGACTTTGAGAAATAAGATTCTCTGATCTGATGAGATGAAGATAGAACTTTTTGGTGATAATTCTAAGTGGTATGTGTGGAGAAAACCAGGCACTGCTCATCACCTACCCTATACAATCCCAACAGTGAAACATGGTGGTGGCAACATCATGCTATGGGGGTGTTTTTCAGCTGCAGGGACAGGATGACTGGTTGCAATTGAAGGAAACCTGAATGTGGCCAAGTACAGAGATATCCTGGATGAAAACCTCTACCAGAGTGTTCTGGACCTCAGACTTGGCCAAAGGTTCACCTTCCAACAAGACAATGACCCTAACCACACAGATAAAATAACAAAGGAGTGGCTACAGAACAACTCTATGACCATTCTTGACTGGACCAGTCAGAGCCCTGACCTAAACCCAATTGAGCATCTCTGGAGAGACCTGAAAATGGCTGTCCACCAACGTTCACTATCCAACCTGGTGGAACTGGAGAGGATCTGCAAGGAAGAATGACAGAGAATCCCCAAATCCAGGTGAGAAAAACTTGTTGCATCATTCCCAACAAGACTCATTGCTGTATTAGCTCAAAAGGGTGCTTCTATTCAATACTGAGCAAAGGGTCTCAATACTTATGACCATGTGATATTTCAGTTTTTTTTATCAAGAAATTTGCAAAAAATTCTACATTTCTGTTTTTTTTCAGTCAAGATCGAGTGCAGAGTGTACTTTAATGAGAAAAAAAAATGAACTTTTTAGAATTTACCAAATGGCTGCAATGAAACAAAGAGTGAAACATTTAAAGGGGTCTGAATACTTTCCGTACCCACTGTACATGTACATTACATATTTACACTGCAATAACATCTTTTTCAAATGAGTTAGGTGGAAAAATTGAAAATATGCTCTGACAGAAACATTTTCAAGTAGTTGCTTTAACACATTAGCAATAAATAATACGTTTCATGTCATTTCTCAAAAACCTTACGTGATTTCACCACTGAAATTCCGACCATGAATTCTATATAGAACACCCAAATTCATTCAGGAGACAAAAAACTTGTTATTCAGTGTTACGTGTATGTATAAAAACCTGGTATCTATACTGTGTCATTGCTTGAGAAAGGCTCATATTTGGAGCCGAAACGTCGCATCAGCTCTTATGGCTTTTTTTTCGCTTTTTCAAAGAGGAGTGCTTTCTTCATATTTTTGAATCTACTAAAAATATGAGGTAAGTGTATGACTAAATATATAAAAAAATAGTGTTTTATTTTTAAGTCAAAATCTAATGAATAATATGAATGACTGAATGTGAGAGTAAATTAGACTGTGATATGAAAAGTGAGAAGGTGTATAATCACAAAAAGAGACTTACATTCACACCATAAAATGGTTGTTCAGAGGAGTTAATGTGAATGCTGCATACTCATATAGAGAAAATTTCACATTGAAGTGCAGCAATGTATGTGAAATAAAAAAGGAATGAATAAACATAAAAAAAGTTGAAAAAATAATAATGAAAACCAAAGTACGCAGCTGTGTCTCTTTTTTGGGGGGGTTTCATTATTGTTTTTTCATTATTTTATTTTTATGTTTATTCATATTTATTCAATATGAAAATCACATCTTAAACCAGATAAAAACCCAATGTTTTCATTGTGTGTTTGTGTGTGCCACACTAAGCATGGAGAACAGAAAGAGGAGAAGAGAACTGTCTGAAGACTTGAGAACCAAAATTGTTGAAGAATTTCAACAATCTCAAGGTTGCAAGTCCTTCTCCAGAAATCTTGATGTTCCTTTGTCCACGGAGCACAACATAATCAAAAAGTTTACAACCCATGGCACTGTTGCTAATCTCCCTAGATGTGGACGGCAGAGAAAAATTTATGCAAGGTTGCAATGCAGGATAGTATGGAGGGTGGCTAAGGAGCCCCAATCAAATTCCAAAGAAATTTGAACAGTTCTTCAGGCTCAGGGTGCATCAGTGTCAGCGCGAACTATCAATCGATATTTGAATGTAATGGAATACTATGACAGGAGACCCAGGAGATCCCCACTGCTGACACAGAGACATAAAAAATCAAGGCTGAAGTTTGCCAAAATATACATGAGAAAGACAACATTTTTCTGGGAAACATTCTGTGGACAGATGAGTCTCCAATTTGACAATTTAAACACCTGCAGCAAAAAAAACTGACTCAGTTAAATATCTCCATTTACTGTAATTATTTATTTACAAATTTTTGGGATAGTTCACGTAAGTTTTCCCTGGTCAAAAAGAACCACACTAAAAAATGCCATGAAGTACTAGTACAATCTAAAAATGCAGCAACAGAAGACCGTATGGTTATTTGATGTACAGTTGCTGAAATAGAATATTGAAACAGGTAGTCAAAAAGTAAAGCGTATGTTCTTCCTGCCTGTTGGGGTGCTCTGCCTCCCTCTGTGTGCTGCTGTCCTCGCTCTGCAAGTTCTCCTGCAAGGTTGGGTCAGTTACAATATCATCCACCATCTCGTTTTCTACTTCCGCACCCTGGTCCTCCTCCTGACTTTCTGGCAATTGTGTCTCATCATCGTCCACCTCTTGTGACACTTTCCCACCATCGCCTTCATGTGACCGTGGCTGCTCAAATATTTGGGCATCGCTACACGCGATGTCCTCTTGCCCAGCTTCAAGTGGACCAGGCGAGAGGCCCGAATCTATAAATGGAAAAGTGAACAGCTCTTCAGAGTGTCCAAATGTGGGATCAGTTGTCTCTGGGCACTCAGCATGGTGGGAGGAAGGAGGATCAGGGTGAGGAATATGCGGTCCAGACTCACGGCTACTGAGACTTGACCGTTTGGAAGACAGGGTGGTGATGGTGGTGGCTAAGTGACTGGAAGCATTTTCCGCTATCCAACCAGCAACCTTTTGACACTGGGTTCAATAGTGATGTGCTGCGGCCCCCTAGGAATTGGGACAGGAAGGTCGGGCAAGAAGATGTGGATGTTTGTTGTGGCACAATTTCAGCTTGCCCACGGCCTTGTCCTCGGCCTCTGCATGCACCATCACCATCACGTCCAGTTCCCCGTCCCTTGTCACGTGCCTTGCCCATTTTAAATGGAGGACAGTATCTTCCACTCTCACTACAAATAACAGAGTTTGGAGTGAACTTATATGTGATCCGTGTGGTGGAGAAAACAGATTTTTAAATACCTGGCCTGTAGGTAACTAGTTTGAACTACTGGTGTGAATTTCACTGACACATTGAAGGAAATTTTTAATGGAGGCCAGAAATGGCAGTATTTTCTGACAATGTATATGTGATCCGTGTGATGGAGAAAACAGAGTTTTAAATACCTAGACTGTAGGTAAATAGTTTGAACAGCAAACTGATGTGAATTGCTTCACTGACACACTGAAGGAAATTTTTAATGGAGGCCAGAAATGGCTGTATTTTCTGACAACGTATATGTGATCCGTGTGACGGAAATAACAGAGTTTTAAATACCTGGCCTGTAGGTAAGTAGTTTGAATAGCAACCTGGTGTAAATTGCTTCACTGACACACTGAAGGAAATTTTTAATGGAGGCAAGAAATGGCAGTATTTTCTAACAACGTATATGTGATCCATGTGACAGAGAAAACAGAGCTTTAAATACCTGGCCTGTAGGTAAGTAGTTTGAACAGCAAACTGGTGTGAATTGCTTGGTACACAGAAGAGAAAAGGGCATAGGGCAAACAGAGACCATGCACTCCCAAATGTAATGCAAAATATCAAAAAGTTTTATTAATAATACATCAACAACACACAAACAACCAAGTATTTTTAAAAACACTTAAAACACAACCTGTGTAGAAAATATTCAGCTACAAGAGGTATGGGAAAATAACCCAGCTATGCAGAAAACCTCTAAACTTCGTAGGTACTGTGAAAAGTCAAAACACTACTCCAAAAGCATAAATAATGCATACTGGCTAGAGAAAGAGTATATCATATCTCCCCATCTGATCAAAATGGACAACAACATGCAGTGGGTCCCCAATCATAACACCTATGCTTGGAAAAAATTCTGTGAAAAGTCAAGTATTTATTGAGTCCAGAGAGAAAACAATACCTTAGGTCACTGACCAATGGATCAATATATTAATAAACAATCAATATTTGCGGTAAAAAACGTGACCTTAGCAGATGAAAGCATTATATATAGGATCAATACATATAGTTACCTACAAAGTGAATGGACCCAACGCGTATCGCTGCTCACCAGCAGCTTCGTCAGGGGTAATGAGGTAGTGTGTTGCTCATGTTTAGATAACCAGGATTAAAGGAGCATGTGACCATTGTCAGGTGTAATGAATGAGAGGGAGCAGGCAGGCATACCAGGACACAAACCACGCAGTATAGATAAACTGCCATAAAGGCAGCAGCGGTGTGAATAAACCGCAATAGAAATAGCAGCCGGAAGTGCGATGCGTTCCGCCATGTATCGCGGTGGAACGCAAAAGGTAGCCGCTAGCCGCAGCAAAACGCAAGCCAAGCGGCATGATAAGTAGTACCGCGGTTCAGTATAATGGAGAAGAAAAAGAAAAGGAAAAGAGAGGGGGGTGGCGCATCCGCCAGATATGCAAAGAATGTGTATACACTGCATTTTTTCATGTATTCTGTATACATTACTTGTTTGCTAAATGGTAACTTTTCAAAGGAGAAGGAAAGGAAAAGGGAAGGAGAAAAAAAGAGAGAAGGAAAGGAAAAGGGAAAAAATAAATAAATAAATAAATAAATAAATAAAAGAAAAGGAAAAAAAAAAAAAGAGAGGAATTTTTTTCAAAAGTTTTTTTTTTTGTTTAATATCGATTTTTCTTGACAGTTTAACCCCCTTCTGTTGCATCTGATTTATCAAATCAGTTGATTGAGTTTTAATTTCTTTTTGGTTCCCGATGGTAGGTATAGACGTGTTGTATGTTTGTGTTGTTGAGTTTTTCTCTTTTGGGGAATTCATTTATACTCACACTATGGGTGTGTTTCGTTATATATTTTTTATTTCTTTTATTGTTTTTTTTTGTATGTGTTTTATATTTCATCACATTTCTTCCTTTGTCATTTATTTTATTTTTACATGATTTTTCATTGCTTATTTTTGATTTTCTTATTTTCATTCCTTATTTTTTGCAGGGATGTTTTTTTTTTTTTATTCTACATTATAAATGCCGTGTATACACATTCTTTGCTTATCTGGCGGACGCGACACCCCCCTCTCTTTTCCTTTTCTTTTTCTTCTCCATTATACTGAACCGTGGTGCTACTTATCATGCCGCTTGGCGTTCCACCGCGATACACGGCGGAACGCATGGCACTTCTGGCTGCTATTTCTATGGCGGTTTATTCACACCGCTGCTGCCTTTATGGCGGTTTATCTATACTGCGCTGTTTGTGTCCTGGTACGTTTACCTGTACCAGGACTGCAAATGCTTGCCTTCTCCCTCTCATTCATTACACCTGACAATGGTCACATGCTCCTTTGATCCTGGGTATTTAAACATGAGCAACACACTACCTCATTACCCCTGACAAAGCTGCTGGTGAGCAGCGATATGCGTTGGGTCCATTCACTTTGTAGGTAACTATATGCATTGATCCTATATATAATGTTTTCATCTGCCAAGGTCATGTTTGTTACCGCAAATATTGATTGTTTATTAATATATTGATCCAGTGGTCAGTGACCTAAGGTATTGTTTTCTATCTGGACTCAATAAATACTTGACTTTTCACAGTACCTACAAAGTTTAGAGGTTTTCTGCATAGCTGGGTTATTTTTCCATACCTCTTGTTTCTGAATATTTTCTTCACAGGTTGTGTTTTAAGTGTTTTTAAAAAAACTTGGTTGTTTGTGTGTTGTTGATGTATTATTAATAAAAACTTTTTGATATTTTGCATTACATTTGGGAGTGCATGGTCTCTGTTTGCCCTATGCCCTTTTCTCTTCTGTATACCAATTGATTCCCAGCGTGGGTTTACTGTAGGACCCCTTTGTTAAAAACAAAATTTTTTTTATAGCTAATCATTGAGCGGTGCCCGCTAAATGTGTTGTGTATCTGGTGTAAATTGCTTCACTGACACACTGAAGGAAATTTTTAATGGAGGCCAGAAATGGCAGCATTTTCTGACAATGTATATGTGATCCGTGTGACGGAGAAAATAGAGTTTTAAATGCCTGGCCTGTAGGTAACTAGTTTGAACCGCAAACTGGTGTGACTTGCTTCATTGACACACTGAAGGAAATTTTTAATGGAGGCCAGAAATTGTTCATCTGAAAATACAGGAGTCACACTTTCAGTGACACACAACAAGCTTTGAATTCAGATTTTCGCATGAGTTTCAAAATTAAAGATGTTGAATACTGCTCCTCCTTACTTGAATTGTGTGAAAAAAAATTACAGCTATTAAGGTGTTGTTACTGAAATATATCTCAGATCAATCAATTCACAGTTACAATGAGTGACTACACAGCTGAATCAAACTGCACATCCCAATTCCTTGAATTAAAAATCCAAATTTTATTCCATCTTGATTAAAAAAAACAGCATGTTGTATTATTGCGTATATTCCATAAAAAATATCTGACACTCTTTAGGCGTGTAGCTGCCCTTAATCACTATGATAATACAACATACTGTTTTTTTTTTTTTTTTTAATCAAGATGGAATAAAATTTGGATGTTTTTATACAAGGAATTTAGATGTGCAGGTTTCTCTAGTATTACCACTAATCTAGTTGTTGGTTTGCAACTATAAATGTCACTTCTACATGCTGAGTCTTGTTTCTTTCAATATCAGCAAGAAACCGGATTATAATTGTGGTAAGCTCTGATTTTTTTTTTTTCATGTTTTTTCATATACAGCTGCTGCAGTTTTCTATATATGACTTGAATAAGGCTTTATTCACACATCAATATTTTTTGATCAGTATTTCATCATTATACAGTGCCTACAAGTAGTATTCAACCCCCTGCATATTTAGCTGGTTGACACATGCGGAATTAACTTGGCATTGTGACATTTGTACTGTAGATCAGCCTGGAAGTGGGAAATGCACTGCAGCAAATTTTTTTTTTTTTTTCTTTTTTTTTTTAAAAAAACGTAAAAAGTTAATTCAGAGTGTCATTTATTATTCAACCCCTCAAACCACAAGAATTCTGTTTGGTCCCCCTAAAGTATTAAGAAGTAGTTCAGGCACCAAGAATGATGAGCTTCACATGTGTGGATTAAAGATCTCTTTTGCCAGCCTTTTCTGACTATTTAAGACCCTCCCCAAACTTGTGAACAGCACTCAGACATGGTCAACATGGGAAAGACAAAGGAGCATTCCAAGGCCATCAGAGACAAGATCGTGGAGGGTCACAAGGCTGGCAAGGGGTACAAAACCCTTTCCAAGGAGTTGGGCCTACCTGTCTCCACTGTTGGGAGCATCATCCGTAAGTGGAAGGCTTATGGAACTACTGTTAGCCTTCCACGGCCTGGACAGCCTTTGAAAGCGTCCTCCCGTGCCGAGGCCAGGCTTGTCCGAAGAGTCAAGGCTAACCCAAGGACAACAAGGAAGGAGCTCCGGGAAGATCTCATGGCAGTGGGGACATTGGTTTCAGTCAATACCATAAGTAACGTACTCCAACGCAATGGTCTCCGTTCCAGACGAGCCCGTAAGGTACCTTTACTTTCAAAGCGTCATGTCAAGGCTCGTCTACAGTTTGCTCATGATCACTTGGAGGACTCTGAGACAGACTGGTTCAAGGTTCTATGGTCTGATGAGACCAAGATCAAGATCTTTGGTGCCAACCACACAAGTGACGTTTGGAGACTGGATGGCACTGCATACAACCCCAAGCATACCATCCCTACAGTCAAGCATGGTGGTGGCAGCATCATGCTGTGGGGCTGTTTCTCTGCCAAGGGGCCTGGCCATCTGGTCCGCATCCATGGGAAGATGGATAGCACCGCCTACCTGGAGATTTTGGCCAAGAACCTCCGCTCCTCCATCAAGGATCTTAAGATGGGTCGTAATTTCATCTTCCAACAAGACAACGACCCAAAGCACACAGCCAAGAAAACCAAGGCCTGGTTCAAGAGGGAAAAAGTCAAGGTGTTGGAGTGGCCTAGTCAGTCTCCTGACCTTAACCCAATTGAAAACTTGTGGAAGGAGCTCAAGAATAAAGTCCACATGAGACACCCAAAGAACCTAGATAACTTGGAGAAGATCTGCATGGAGGAGTGGGCCAAGATAACTCCACAGACCTGTGCCGGCCTGATCAGGTCTTATAAAAGACGATTATTAGCTGTAATTGCAAACAAGGGTTATTCCACAAAATATTAAACATAGGGGTTGTATAATAATTGACCCACACTTTTATGTTTAAAATTTAATAAAATTCAACTGAGCAACATAACTTTTTGGTTTGTAAGATTTATGCTTCTGTTCATAAAACCTACTCTCGTTTGCAGTTTGAAGGCTCTAACTTATTTGCATCTTATCAAACCAGCTAAATCTGCGGGGGGTTGAATACTACTTGTAGGCACTGTATATATGCAAAAATCAGGAGTGTCTTCAAAACACAGAAAAGGTGTCAATCTTTCAATTTTAATTTTTCTCTAAAAGTTCCACTCGTGGTTTTGGTATGCAAAATACTGACCAAATACTGACGTATGAATAAGTCCTTATTATTCACAGACTGAGGATATCCCTCCCATTTTCAATCTAGTACATCACATTCTCATTAGGTCTTTTTCTATCCCTATCATGTGTGCTCTGAGCTCCTGAACAGTAGAATCATAAAATTGAGTTCCTTTTGCCAGATCTATTTTTTATATTGGCTATGATAGTACCCCTCCCCATTGTCTGGCTGCACTAGACCACGTGATCTGATTGCTGCAGCAATCCTCGTGAATCAAATGGCAGATTCTTCTAATTCACGTGGAATTCACGTCTTGAATTCAATCCTCTGCAGATCGATCTACTCATCACTAATAAATATGCTTCTCTCGTGATAAAATTTTTGTTGAAAACTGAAACAGTTATTGAAAGTACTACCAAGACAGACAATGCTGTACTTGTTCAATACATGCTAAGATCATCAAAAAAATAATTACAATAATTTGTAAACAAACTATAATAGCAGAAGCACTAGCATCATACCTCATAAAATTATCATTTCAGGTTGAGTAAACATATATTTTTATTTACATATACAGTGAAGGAAATAATTATTTGATCCCTTGCTGTTTTTGTAAGTTTACAAACTGACAAAGACATGAACAGTCTATAATTTTAAGGGTAGGTTAATTTTAACATTGAGCGATAGAATATCCCCCCCAAAAATCCAGAAAATCACATTGTATAAATTAGATTCATTTAGTTGCATTTTGCAGTGAGAAATAAGTATTTGATCCCCCTACAAACCATTATGAGGTCTGGCTCCTACAGACGCGTTAGACACTCCTAATGAATTCATTACCCGCATTAAAGACAGTTGTCTTACATAGTCACCTGTATAAAAGACTCCTGTCCACAGACTCAATTAATCAGTCAGACTCTAACCTCTACAACATGGGCAAGACCAAAGAGCTTTCTAAAGATGTCATGAACAATATTATAGACCTGCACAAAGCTGGAATGGGCTACAAAATCATAAGTAAGATGCTGGGTGAGAAGGAGACAACTGTTGGTACAATAGTAAGAAAATAGAAGAAATACATGACTGTCAATCGACATCGATCTGGGGCACCATGCAAAATCTCACCTCGTGGGGTATCCTTGATCATGAGGAAGGTGAGAGATCAGCTTAAAACTACACGGGGGGAACTTGTTAATGATCTCAAGGCAGCAGGTATCAAAAAAAATTGAGCTCTTTGGCATTAACTCAACTCGCCGTGTTTGGAGGGAGAGAAATGCTGCCTATGACCCAAAGAATACCGTCCCCACTGTCAAGCATGGAGGTGGAAACATTATGTTTTGGGGGTAGTTCTCTGCTAAGGGCACATGACTACTTCACCACATCAATGGGAGAATAGATGGAGCCATGTACCTTAAAATCTTGAGTGACAACCTCCTTCCCTCTGCCAGGACATTACAAATGGGTCTTAGCTAGGTCTTCTAGCAAGACAATGACACAAAACATACAGCCAAGGCAACAAAGTAGTGGCTCAAAAAGCACATTAAGGTCATGGAGTGGCCTAGCCAGTCTCCAGACCTTAATCCCAATCGAAAACTTATGGAGGGAGTTGAAGCTCCGAATTGCCAAGCGACAGCCTCAAAATCTGAATGATTTAGAGATGATCTGCAAAGAGGAGTGGACCAAAATTCCTCCTGACTTGTGCGTAACCCTCATCATCAATTACAAAAAACGTCTGACTGCTGTGCTTGCCGACAAGGGTTTTGCCACCAAGTATTAGGTGTTGCTTGCCAGAGGAATCAAATACTTTTTTCTCACTGCAAAATAAAAATTAATTTATCTAATTTATACAATGTGTTTTTCTTGATTTTTTTTTTTTTTTTTTTTTGGAGATTCTATCTCTCAATGTTAAAATTGACCTACCCTTAGAATTATAGACTGTTCATGTCTTTGTCAGTGGGCAAACTTACAAAAACAGCAAGGGATCAAATAATTATTTCCTTCACTGTATATAGTATTATAATCTATTTTCAAAACAGGTACTTTAATCAAACAGATGAATTGTTCATGCTTTAACGCTAGAGGAAATAACAAATATACACGTATATTAAGTTGTAACAAACATATGTATTTGTTTCTTTTACAGTTGTGCTGAGGAGAGACCTATCATTTTAGTTTTAAGGTCTGCCAGCAGAAGGTAGCACCGTATGCCTCAAGCCTGACATTCGATGCTCTTTCTGCAGTCTAATGTGGCTGTCAAAATGTGTTACAATCATTTATATTCTCTATTACTAACATTGCTGAAAAAGAGAAATAGCAGCCATACTTGGAACACCATGTCCAGACACAAATGCACAACTGGATGCCGGAGGTCCCCCATGATAAAGACGGGGGCAGCACAAGTGCAAAATACTAATAAAAACAACCACTTACTAACCCACCAAACATCCATGAGGTGGCTGTCTAGTATTAAAAATGCACACAGCATTGCATAGGGTGCCATTCACACCGTTATGTGAGATGCACCTTTGTCAGTATAACAGCCTATTACCAACGCCCTTACTATTAGATCAAGTGAGCTGCCAATACCATATGTGCACCGACAGGCCAGACACCCCACATTGGGTTAGTAAGTGGTTGTTTTTATTAGTATTAGCATTTGTGTTTGGACATGGTATTGCAAGTATGGCTGCTATTTCTCTTTTTCAGTGATGTTTTTAACTAATTCGTAATCTTTTTTTTTTTCAGTGACTTACAATCTATTACTATGAATAGTGCAAAATCCATACTAGTCCGGTAAGTTTTTATGAAGAGGTGAGTATAAACCTGGACAGTGGTAGCTATGGCATATAGCATTTTTGGACTTTGTAAGGCATTTGTCACTGTCCCCCATATATGCTTAATGGGAAAATTAAGATCTATAAGCTTAGAAAGAAAGTTTTCTATCCATTTAGAAACCTTTCTCAAAGACTGCAATCAGACAAGTGTGGTGAATGACTTCTACTCTGGATGGTCTCCGGTTATAAGTGGTGTACCCCAAAGTTCAGTGCTGGTGGGTTCTCTATTATTCAATCTATTTACAAATTATATAGAATATGTGATTAATAGTGTTGTTTCTATTTTTGCAGATGACACCATGATATGTAGTACAGTGCAATCTATGAAAGATGTTGGTAAATTACAAACTGAATTGAACAAACTCAGTGTTTGGCAATTGAGATTCAATGTGCAGAAATGTAAAGTTATGCATCTTGGCGCTAACAACCTGAGGCATCACATGTTCTAGGGGTGGTAATATTAAGAGAGTCACTTGAAGAGAAAGATCTGTGTGATCACAAATTACCAGCATGCAACGTCAATCAATGCCTTCTAAAGCCAGCAGGATATGGTCATGAGCTTAAAAAAGTATGAACTCATGGGACAGGGATATAATACCATCACTTTACAAAGAATTAGTACAACCTCATCTAGAATATGCAATTCAATTCTTGGCACCAGTTCATATAAAGGATGTCCTGTAGTTATAAAAGGAACAAAGAAGTGCCACAAAATTGATAAGGGGCAGCAAGGATCTTAGTTATAAAGAAAGATTAAAATAATTAAATGAACTTTCTTTTGCAAAGAGAAGTCTAAAGAGAGAGAGGGTTGTTTATTTGTATAAATCTATAAATGTCTAATAGAAAAAAATATGGTCAAAAGATCTTTCATGTAAAACCCCCTAAAAAGACAAGAGAGCATGCCCTCATTCTGGAGAGAAAAAAGGTTCAATCTCCAGAAAAGACAAGCCTTCTTTACCATGAGAACTATTAATTTGTGTAACAACTTACTGTACCTCAGGAGCTAGTCACATAGGGAATATGGTTTCAAAAAAGGCTTAGATGCTAATTTGAAGACCATAATATAAATACTTGTACATGTACAAGTGTAAAATTATTTTTAAGAATGTTGATTCAGAAGCTAAATACCTGCTCTGAAACACAGACTGTATCATACATTATGAATGCACCTATACCCCATCTCATGGACACGTGTCATTTTATACTTTGCTAACTATTCAATAGTGATGAGCGAGCATGCTCGCCACTGCTCGGTACTCACCCGAGCATCTCAGTACTCGAGATGCTCGGAGCTCGCCGAGTACTTTCGAGATGCTCGGGCGGGAGCTCGGGTCCCCGGCCTGCATGTCTGGCGCTATTTAGAGCACCAATCATGCAGGGAGTGTCTGCCCCTCACTGTAATGCCACAGCCATGGTGGTTGTGGCATTACAGTGGTTGCCCAAATTGATGGGAACAATGCTCACAGTGAAACATGAAAAGTCAGAAATTCAGCAGCGGCATACACCGGTACTGACAATTTAGAACAGAAAGAATAGAGCATCACACATTAGATAGAAACATGTCAGTCACATATATAATAAGTAAAGTGACAGTGTTGGTTACTGTACTTGTCATTTAGTGTTAAAATAAAGGATTTATTAAAAAAAAAAATTGGCGTCGGGTTCCCCGTAATTTTAGTCTCAAGCGGAGGTTAAGCAGACGGCTGGGGCAGATGTTTGAAGCCTGGGAAGGGGGTAATACCCAGGGAGCTTCCCAGGCTAATAATATCAGCCCCCAGCTGAATACCTAGCCTTTACTAGCTATTAAAATGGGGGACCCAAAAAAAATGACGTGGGGTCCCCCCTATTTTAATAGCTAGCAAAGGCTAGGCAGACAGCTGGGGGCTGATATTAATAGCCCAGGAAGGGTGCCATGAATATTTGCCCTCTCCCAGGCTAGAAACACCAGCCGTCAGCTGCCCCAGAGATGGCGCATCTATAGGATGCGCCGATTCTGGCACTTAGCCTCGCTATTCCCACTGCCCTGTAGCGGTGGCAGTGGGGTAATAGGGTTTGGGTTGATGTCAGCTTATAATGCCAGCTGACATCAAGCCCAGGTTAGTAATGGAGTGGCGTCTATAAGACAACCCCATTACTAACCCCATAGTCAAAGTTAAAAAAAAACACAAACATCCAGAATAAAATCCTTTAATTGAAATAAAGACACATTCCTTTAATGTGCTAAATTAAACCCTACTTACTGTATCGCGCATTCCAGCTGAAGCCAACGATCTCCTGCAATAAAAAATATAATAATAAACCAACCTCTTCCTTACCTTTCCATGGTTCCCAGGACAGCTTAATCTCTGCTACATTGACATGACAGGCTGGAGCGCAGCAGAACGCTGCCATCCAGCTTGCCATGCCGCAGACACTGAGAAGGCACTCCAGCCTGTCATGTCAATGTAGCAGAGCTGAAGCTATCCTGGGAACCATGGAAAGGTAAGGATGAGGTTGGTTTATTATTATATTTTTTATTGCCGGAGATTGTTGGCTTCAGCTGGAATGTGCACCCTTCCTGGGCTATTAATATCAGCCCCCAGCTGTCTGCCTAGCCATTGCTAGCTATTAAATTAGGGAGGACCCCGCGTCATTTTTTGGGGGGGTCCCCCATTTTAATAGCTAGTAAAGGCTAGGTATTCAGCTGGGGGCTCATATTAGTAGCCTGGGAAGCTCCATGGGCATTACCCCCTTCCCTGGTTTCAAACATCTGCCCCAGCCGTCTGCTTAACCTCCGCTAGAGACTAAAATTACGGGGAACCACATGCCAACTTTTTTTTAATAAATCCTTTATTTTAACACTAAATGACAAGTACAGTAACCAACACTGTCACTGTACTTATTATTATATATGTGACTGACATGTTTCTATCTATCTATCTAATCTATGTGTGATGCTCTATTCTTTCTGTTCTGAATTGTAATGTACCGATGATGAATTGCCGGCCGGCTTTTTTAAAGATAAGGGTGCATGAAAATCGGAGGGCACTAATGTGTTCCAAGTGCCCTGCTATGTTTTTTCATGCACCCTCCTATATACTCTGCCTGCCTATCTGCCTATATATTCTGCCTGCCTGATGTTTAATTCAGCACTGTTCCCATCGATTTGGGCAATTTTTGACCTTCTGCACACCGCCGGGGGGGACCGCCAGAAAAATGCTCGAGTTTCCCATAGACTTGCATTGGGCTCGTTGCTCGGTTCGAGCACCCGAGTATTCCAATATGCTCGACCCGAGCTTCGAGCACCCGAGCATTTTAGTGCTCGCTCATCACTACTATTCAACAATGTAAAAAGAAAAGCCACTGCATTGAAGGAGTTTCAATGTCCAAATATACCATCTTGTTATATTGCCATTAAACTGCAACATGGGCATGCCATAATCACTGCTATGGGCTACCCTTAACAATGTGAATCAGGGCATAGTGGTTTGCAATGGCATAGCTAATGGAGTCTGATGTGGAAGCTGGGCTTCTTCATAATGCCTTTCAGCAATCCGATCCCATGATGTAGCACAGTCAATTATTGGGGCTATCACAAGCAGTAGAAATATATAGAAGCCAGCCAAAGAATGGCATTTTATGCCAGTACTGTGTAGGGATGAGAGTGCTCAGAGCCTACAGCATGGGGACTGATAAAGGCCTAATTTGATGTTGGTGTACGTTTTCCCACTTCATTGTATGCTCACAAACTGTTTGATTAGTCAAATTTATCAATAATAGATGCCACAATAATACTGCTGGCTGTTGCTGCAAATAACTCTCTATGCTTGTACTTACTTAAGCCCCTGTCTCATATAGTGATATCGCTAGCGAGATCGCTGCTGTGTCATGGTTTTGGTGACGCAACAGCGACCTCACCAGCGATGTCGCTATGTGTGACACTTTGCAGCGATCAGGCCCCTGCTGTGAGGTCGCTGATCGCTGCAAAGTGTCCTGGACCATTTTTTGGTCGTTGCCCTCCCGCTGGTTAGCACACATCACTGTGTGTGACCAGCGGGAGCAGCGGTCAGGCTGGTAACCATGATAAACATCGGGTTACTAAGGGCACACGCGTACCTAGTAACACGTTGTTTATCATGGTTACGATTCTGCTAAAGTGAGCGGTAACCTCCCGCTCACTGTAGCAGAGTGGTAACCATGATAAACAACGGGTTACTAGGTGCGCGTGTGCCCCTAGTAACCCGATGTTTATCATGGAAACCAGCCTGCTAAAGTGAGCGGTAACCTCCCGCTCACTGTAGCAGAGTGGTAACCATGATAAACAACGGGTTACTAGGGGCACACGCGCACCTAGTAACCAGGCTGGTAACCAGGAGCAGGACATCGTGGAAAGATTCTTTCCACGATGTCGCTGCTCCCCTGATCGTTGGTGAGCCTGCCTGTTTGACAGCTCACCAGCGACCACATAGTGATGCAGCAACGATCCCTGACAGGTCATATCGTTGTCGGGATCGTTGCAGCGTCGCTAAGTGTGACGGGGCCTTTACATAGCAATCTCTTTAATTAGGGTTAAGCTTTTTATGTCAAGGGTGGGAGAATTATGAATCCAAAATTGGTTAAAATTGTTAACAAAGTTTAGAAACAAATGAAACATTATACTTTTGTGAAAAATGTTTGATACACCCAAACATGACATGGTGACTGACGTGGCAGGGCGATAGAAAAAAAAACTAATATTATTGTGGTTGCTGCTAGCAGCAGCTCTAACTCCACCAGTAGTGCTCACAGCAACCAACTCAGCAGTAGTCAGTAATAGTCCAAACGCATTAGCAAGGAGAAAGCGGCGGGCGTATTGGAGTATATGTCCAATCGCTGATCTCCATGACAGCATGATAATGTATCATATGACAGTATAAACCATCATCTGGAGTCAGAGTTCTGCACAGTTCACCTCCTCCGCCATCATATAGGTTAATGTTGTGTAGAACGAAATTTCCAATCCATCAATGATACCAGTTTCTATTCTGTTCCAATGTCCCCTCACCCATAGCACCCTGGAGGATAAGGAGCATATTACTATATACACTTCTTCCAGTTGATATCAACTTCTTCCAGTTGATATTTTGGAAGACATGGACATTAGGAATTTGTTCTCAGAAGATAGGGTGCAGGAGGAAATGGACAACACGATTCTAATGCCAACAATGTAACAAACTTTGCAAGCCAAGGTGGCAGGGGCACTGTAAATCGTAATAGCACTGGAAGCCAGGGCAAACCTTGCGGTGATAATCAGGCAGTGAGGCAAGGAGCACTGGCCATTTGACACACAAAATAGTAATTATGCTGTTTTAATAATTACTTACTATTTGAATTTTAGAGCGCAATTTTGGCTGTAATAGATTGTGGATGCCATGTCGCATTTGCTGTACCTCAGAGGTACAAAACTCACAGGTGCTTCACATAATTTTATACCATTGGACATGAAAATTTAATTTGTAATTTTTTCCACAAAAATGTTGCTTTGGCCCCAATTTTTGCATTGTCACAAAAGTAACAGGAGAAAATGGACTGCACAATTTGTACGACTATACTCCAAATGTGCTCAGAAACTACTGTTTGGGCACATGGCAGGGCTCGGAAGGAAGAAGTGCTATTTGAATTTTGAAGTGCCATGTTGGCCATGTTGCATTTGAAGAGACCGTGAGATACTAAAACAGCAGAAACTTCACACAAGTGACCCTATTTTGAAAGCTACACCTCTGAAGAAGTTCATATATGGGTATTGTGAGCATTTACAACCCACAGATGTTTCACAGAACTTTATAACATGTATGCATATGTACAAGAGTACAATAAAATAGACCCTACAATTTGAATTTTGGAGCACCATTTTGGCAGGAACAACTTGTGGACGCCATGATGTATTTTAAGAGCACCTGACATGCCAAAACAGTGGAAATCCTCCACAAGTGCCCCTATTTTGGAAACTACACCCCTCAAAGAATTGATATAGGGGTGTGATGAGCATCTTGAACCCACAAATGATTCACAGAATTGTAAAAAATTGGACTGTGAAAATGAAAAATGTTATTTTTTTTCAACAAAAATGTTGTTTTAGCCCCAAATTTTTCATTTTCAAAAGAGTAACTGTATAAATTGGACCACACAATTTGTTGTGAATTTTTTCTGAGAACGACAATACTCCATATGTGGCCACAAGCTATTATTTAGGCACATGGAAGGGCTTGGAAGAAAAGAAGCGCTGCTTGAATTTTGGATTGCCATTTTGGCTTTATTAGATCTTTTCCCATGTCACATTTGAAGAGCTCTTGACATGGCAAAACAGGGAAAACCCCTACAAGTTAAACTCTTGAGGAATTCATCTAAGGTTTTAGTGAGCATTTTTAACCCTCAAATTTACAGAATTGTATAACATTGAGATGTGAAAATGAAAAATTACCATTTTTTTTCAACGAAAATGATGCTGTGGCCCCAAGTTTATATACTTTAAAAGAGGTAATAGTAAAAAATGCATGGTACAATTTGTTACACAATTTCTCCTAAGTTTGGCAACACCTCATGCTTTCTAAGACTATTTTTGAGGCACAAGGTCAAAAGCTCAGAAAGTAAGCAGCTCCAAACTGAAGTGCAGATTTTGCAGGAATGCTTAGGGGTGTCATGATAGATTGTCAGAGCCTCTGAAGTGGCAGAACAGCAGAAATTCCCCACAGGTTACCCCATTGTGCAAATAGCATCCCTCAGTGAATACATCTAATGATGCAATGATAATTTTGACACTACAGGTGTGTCACAAAATGTTATATTATTGGGCGAAGAAGAAAAAATAATTACATTTTTTTGACTAAAATGTTGTTTCAGCCCCAGATTTCCAATTTTAACAAGGGAAATATGTAACAATGGCCCCATCATTTATTCCACAATTTTTCTGAATGTGGCAATACCTTACATGTGACTGTATGTAATGTTTGGCCACATGGCAAGGCTCGGAGGGAAGTAGCGCTATTTGATTTTTGGAGCAGATATTTTCCTAGAATAGTTTACAGACTTCATTTGTAGAGCCCCCAAGTGCCAGAACAGCAGAACAACCCTCAAGTTACCCCATTTTGGATATTACACCCAACTGGGAATTCATCTACGGGTATAGTGACAATTTTTGCTTCTAGAAAACACTCATGGAGTCAAACGCAGAGAATGTTACAGAATGAAAATTTCAAATATGCCATTGCAGTCCTCAATACATTGTAGTGTCTATGATATTGTGCCAAGCTTGTGCTTCTAGAGATATGAACCATGTAAATGAATTAGCTTCTCCTAGCTACAGAAATGTAAAATATGTGGATGCTAACTGTGGTTTAGGCACAATGTGGAGCTAAGAAGGGAGGGAGGCATTCGGATTTGGAAGAGCCGATGTCACCTGAGTGGGTTTTTTTGGGGGGTTGAGTTGAAGCTTTTATTGGTAGCATTTAGGTGTAAGTTACATTTTGGATTAGTTTACATTTATCCTGTACTCTGAGCACTTAAATTATGGTTCCCTATAATGAGGCAGATTGAAGAGATTGATTTGGAAGTTCAGAGATGGACCACTGAAATACAAATGGTCAAGACAAAAAAGTTTCAGAGAGACATTAATGACAAAAAACTAATAGAGTCTGTAAGTGCAGAAATTATAATGATCAGTCACATTCCATCTATAGAGGTGGATCTACATCTCAATCTAGATCGGCTTCAATTAAGTCCAGCACCTCTTTTGATGACTAAGAAGCTCTGTATAGAAATACTCAGAGGTGGTAGGAGAAGGGACTCAGTCAACTAAGGGAATCAAAACTAGACCGGCCATCATCCCCTCTGGCCAACCAGTTCCGCCTCCCCATCCCGTAGTGGAAAGCAATGATGGAGGAGAGAGGGTCATGTGACACTCCCTCTCACATCATTTCCCCTCTGCGCCTGATGTAGCGGGTGTGATGACATCCCTTCATCGAGCCATGCTGTGTCAGGCATTGGAGCTGCTGAGACACGCTGCAGAGAGCGACCACAGCAGTGGAACTGGGAGGAGAGGTGAGTATATATTCATTTTAAAATCAGTGAGTATGTGGCGCCCATAATAGGAGGACTGTGGGGTGCATTATACCATATGGGAGCGTGCATTATATCCTTTGGGGGTGTGCTTTATACCCTATGGAGGACTATGGGGAGTGCATTATACTCTATGCAGAACCATGGAGAGTGCATTATAGTGTATGGAGGACCAAGGGCAGTGCATTATACTGTATGGATGACCATGGAGAGTGCATTATACTGTATGGAGGACCATGGGGAGCGCATTATGCTATATGGAGGATTATGGGGGTGCATTATACTATATGGAAGGCTTTGTGGGGCCATTATAATATTTGGAGGGCTATGTGCGCGGCCATTACACTGTATGCAAGCAATTATACAGTGTGAAGTTTTGTGTGGGGTCTGTTATACTGTTTGGAGGGCTAATGCAGGCCATTATACAGTATGGGGCCATACTGTATGTAAGCTCATTATACTGCATGGGGGGCTGTGTGGGGGTCACAGTTGGGGGATCATACTGTGTTTGGGTCACCATACTTTGCCTTGGGTGTTGAAGTGGGGTATAGTAGGGTCATTATACTGTGCATGTGGAGGCTAATGTGGAGTAATTCACCATGGAGGTATCATGCTGTGTTTTGAGGCACTCTTGTTGGCATCATATTTTATGAGGGCCTTGAAAGAGGAATCTAGCACTTCAGCAGGAGGAAAATTACTATGTAAAGGCAGAAAAGCTGTGAGATATGCTCTTCTGTGAACCTGACAATTTTTTTAGGGACATAGGAGAGGCCCAATTATAACTTTTATACAATAAAAACTATTTTATAGAAAAAAATAGTTTTTACATGCCTTTATTCTGACAGCTATAGCTTTTTTTATTTCTCTGCTGATAGAGCTGTATGGGGGCTTGTTTTTTGGGACAAGATGACAGCTATACCATTACTAATGACATACAACTTTTTAATCGAGTTATATTCCACTGTTTTGTAGGCTCTATGATGAAAAAATACAGTTTTTGCAACTTTTCTTTTTTTATGGTGTTCACTGTAATGGCTAAATGTGACTGTTCTATAGATCAGGTTGTTTTACAAATTAATTATGGAAAAATCATACAATTTGTTTTTCTAGATTTTTGCTTAGATTTTGTCTCTCACAGTTGAAGTATACCTGTGATAAAAATTACAGGCCTCTCCATTTTCAGTAGGTGGGAAAACCTGCAAAAATCGGCAGTTTTTCAGATACATATTTTCCCCAATGTATCTGTGGGAGTATTGTGCTAGAAAGGCACTGTGTGTACTTTGCAACCCATATATGTGGGAGTACTGTGCCAGAAAACTACTGTGTGTACTCTACACCCCCTGCATGTGAGAGTACTGTGCCTTTAAGACACTGTGTGTACTCTGCACCCTGTGCCTGTGGGAGTAATGTTCCTTTAAGCTGCTGTGTGTACTCTGAACATTTAAGACTTCTGTAACATGTGTTGCACGGTGCTTGCATGGATTTCTGCGATCTCACTATTACGAAGCATATGAGTCACCTCCACTGCTGTCGCACCAGAACTAATAGACCTTGTGATGAGCCAACTTATTGACTCCGATATTTTGCCATGATGTCCACCTTTTGGCTTTTGAATGGATGGATGGAATTCATGTCGTATTCTTCCAACTGTCATGGCACTCACAGTTTGGCAATTTTCTTGGCCGAGAGACAGCTATTGATGAGCAGGATGATGCTGTTTCTCTTTTCTTGGGAAATCTTCTTAATGGGTGCTCCTTGATTCAAATCAGTGAATTTCCCCTTGGGAATCACCCAAATAACACAATGAGCTATTAGGGAATGGAGGAACAGGTTGTATTCTGTAGTATACAGGAAGAAAAAGATTTTTCCATCATCAAGAGCAAAACAGTAACAATGCAGTAACATGACAAGAATCTGCATAACTAATCATATGCTAAATACTTGTAAGTTAAATTTATGTATGAGATAGCAAAGATGAAGTTCTATAAAATGATGGAAGCCTCAGATTAAAAGCAGTAATGGAGGGTAAGTAGGGATGAGCGAATGTGCTCGCCACCTCTCGGTACTCGCCAGAGCATCACGGTGCTCGACAAGCTCGTCGCTCGGCGAGTATTTCCGGGTTGCTCAGGAGGGAGCTTGGTTCCCCGCCCTTCATGTTTGGGCCTCTTTAGAGAGTCAATGAACATGCGGGGATTGCTTTCCATGCACTATAATGCCATAGCCATGTTTGTTGTGGGCATTAGAGTGATTGGCTGGCCGCACAGTGTCATCAGCTCTATATAAGACCAGGCGCCGCTATGCTCATCACAATCTACCCCAGAAACAGGCATAGTAGGGAGAACTGCTGCTGAGTGACGGAGAGATTTGCTTTTTTATAGTTAGTATAGGTATTCCACAACATATACAGTACAGACCAAAAGTTTGGACACACCTTCTCATTTAAAGATTTTTCTGTATTTTCATGACTATGAGAATTGTACATTCACATTGAAGGCATCAAAACTATGAATTAACACATGTGGAATTATATACTTAACAAAAAAGAGTGAAACAACTGAAAATATGTCATATTCTAGGTTCTTCAAAGTAGCCACCTTTTGCTTTGATGACTGCTTTGCACACTCTTGGCATTCTCTTGATGAGCTTCAAGAGGTAGTCACTGGAAATGGTCTTCCAACCATCTTGAAGGAGTTCCCAGAGATGCTTAGCACTTGTTGGCCCTTTTGCCTTCACTCTGCGGTCCAGCTCACCCCAAACCATCTCGATTGGGTTCAGGTCTGGTGACTGTATAGGCCAGGTCATCTGGCATAGCACCCAATCACTCTCCCTCTTGGTCAAATAGCCCTTACACAGCCTGGAGTTGTGTTTGGGGTCATTGTCCTGTTGAAAAATAAATGATGGTCCAACTAAGCGCAAACCGGATGGAATAGCATGCTGCTGTAAGATGCTGTGGTAGCCATGCTGGTTCAGTATGCCTTCAATTTTGAATAAATCCCCAACAGTGTCACCAGAAAAGCAGCCCCACACCATCACACCTCCTCCTCCATGCTTCACGGTGGGAATCAGGCATGTAGAGTCCATCCGTTCACCTTTTCTGCGTCGCACAAAGACACGGTGGTTGGAACCAAAGATCTCAAATTTGGACTCATCAGACCAAAGCACAGATTTCCACTGGTCTAATGTCCATTCCTTGTGGTCTTTAGCCCAAACAAGTCTCTTCTGCTTGTTGCCTGTCCTTAGCAGTGGTTTCCTGGCAGCTATTTTACCATGAAGGCCTGCTGCACAAAGTCTCCTCTTAACAGTTGTTGAAGAGATGTGTCTGCTGCTAGAACTCTGTGTGGCATTGACCTGGTCTCTAATCTGAGCTGCTGTTAGCCTGCGATTTCTGAGGCTGGTGCCTCGGATAAAGCAGAGGTGACTCTTGGTCTTCCTTTCCTGGGGCGGTCCTCAAGTGAGCCAGTTTCTTTGTAGCGCTTGATGGCTTTTGCAACTGCACTTGGGGACACATTCAAAGTTTGCCCAATTTTTCGGACTGACTGACCTTCATTTCTTAAAGTAATGATGGCCACTCATTTTTTCTTTACTTAGCTGCTTTTTTCTTGCCATAATACAAATTCTAACAGTCTATTCAGTAGGACTAACAGCTGTGTATACACCTGACTCCTTCACAACACAACTGATGGTCCCAACCCCATTTATAAGGCAAGAATTCCCAGTTATTAAACCTGACAGGGCACACCTGTGAAGTGAAAACCATTTCCGGTGACTACCTCTTGAAGCTCATCAAGAGTGCCAAGACTGTGCAAAGCAGTCCTCAAAGCAAAAGGTGACTACTTTGAAGAACCTAGAATATAAGACATATTTTCAGTTGTTTCACACTTTTTTGTTAAGTATATAATTCCACATGTGTTAATTCATAGTTTTGATGCCTTCAGTGTGAATGTACAATTCTCATAGCCATGAAAATACAGGAAAATCTTTAAATGAGAGGGTGTGTCCAAACTTTTGGTCTGTACTGTGTGTGTGTGTGTGTGTGTGTGTATATATATATATATATATATATATATATATATATATATATATATATATATATATATATATATATATATATATATATATATATATATATATATATATATATATATATATATATATATATAATCTCCAACTGAACTAACAGTCCTTCTGAGGACTTATCCAGCTGCATATATTCAGTGGTGATAGCAGGAGTTAGGTAGGCATGCAGTGTATGTGGCAGACTGCAGTACATATAGTGGAAGAGGGTGCATTGACGTTCTGTCTTCTTCTGCTGTTCTTACAGATATTTGTAGACATAGCCCCAGGTATCAGGGGCCAGGGCTAATTTTTTTTATCTTAATCCTGGTTATTTGCTTAAAAAGCAAGGCAGGCAGGGTATGTGAGAGACTGCAGTGCATAATACAGCACAAGAGGGTCCATTTCAAATCAATCCAGAGTACACAATTTTTCTGCTCCTCTTGTTTGTTAGCACTGCAGAATACAGCCAGATATTTCCATATTACAGCGATAAAAATCCAGAAATTAGTAGTGAAAATATTGGCCTCAATTTTTCTATTTTGTTGCAGTGTGTCAGTGAAGCTATTCACACAAGGTTGTGTGAAGAATAGTGTCAGTAAACTACAGGCCCGCTTTTTAAAACCGTGGTTCTCTGTCAGATGTATCACATATAACTGTGTTCCAAAATCAGCCATTTCTGGCTTCCATTTACATTTTGTTGCAGTGTGTCAGTCAAGCTATTCACATGAGGTCGCTGTGAAGAATAGTATTAGTAAACTACAGACCCGCTATTTAAAACCGTGGTTCTCCCTCAGACGAATCACATATAACTGCGTTCCAAATTCAGCCACTTGTAGTGAACGTGGACAATATTGTCCTCCATTTACAGTTTGTAGCAGTGTGTCAGTGTACACCATTTTACTACTCCATTTGCTTGTTTGCAGAACACAGCCAGATTCTTTTAGTGTGCCAAATATTTTCCCTCCATTTAAAGTCAGCAAGCTGTGTTTTGTTGAACCAAATGACACTAGGTTGCTGACAGATACCATACTATTAGGCGACTGCCTAAAACCGTGGCCATCAGACATTATCCCTTATGACTGCCCTAATAATTCAGCAATTTTTGAAAGCGTGTCAAATATTACACTCCATTTAAACTATTGCAGTTGTGGGTTCAAACCTATTCACAGTTAGCCGCTGACAAAAAGCATATCTGTGAACAATGTTGTCAGGGTATTATGCCACTTTTACGGACTGACAAAAAAAAACATAAAATAAACAAGCTAAAATGGAAAAAAAAAATTAAGAAACATTCTTTCCAGGGTGACTTGTAAATAAGGCCAAAGAAATAAACAAAAATAAAGTTATGAACTGTGGAAGACATTTATGCGACCACAATGAACACTCATCTGTTGCTGGTGATGACACGACCTAGCAGAACCTGTCCCTATTGTAAATGCATCTAACAGCGTTATTGATAGGGAATAGAATGGATTTTAAAAAAATTGGGCAGCAGCAAGCAGTATAAGGCAATAATACCTGGCTGGATCCGTGTAGTACGCTATCCATACTGGGATACCTCACCCATAAAGGAATTTCCTATAAGACAGTTAATATTCTAGAATCTATTTGAATTGTCCTTCCCATCATTAAGGAGTGTGTCTCATATACTATTATTGCATATGCAGCAATTCCAAGGGCTGCCCAAAATTAAGACTAACCCCAATACCCATTTGAAGAGGTATAAAAACCAGACTCGCCAATGTAACCTCAATGTAATCACATTGTTCCGCTTCTGGACATCCTTATCCTCCTATTGTTCGGCCTCCATCTCCGAAATGACCACATCAGTCACAAGCTGGAAGCACTACAGCACTGCCTTGGCCAAGGGGCAACAGGCTGGGCTGAAGATAATATGCTTAATGCTTATGTGACAAACCGCCCACCACTGCAGAGTTGTTGAAATCTGTAACACAGCAGCCTGATCTGTGGCTCTCACCACTGAACAGACAGCCAGGCATGGCCGTGTGTGACAATGGGCGGAACCTGGTGGAGGAGAAATGACAGCCGGAGTAGATAAAGTTTCCCTCTGTGCCAGTCCTTTCACCAAGCTAAATAATATGGCTGCGGTGAAATACAATTCTCACCGAGAAGCAGTGTAAGACTGAAGAATATTGGGCCCACCAGAGAATTTTATTCTGAGAGCCCATCTTTCTCCCCCGCTCAAGAGCCCCATAGCAGCTGCAAAGTTTGCACTATCATGAACTCTCCTGATTGAGAAGCCAGGGCCCCCCAGGGGAGTCTCCGATTCTACAACCTGTCTACTCCATATATCTGTGACCTAGTCTCCTGGTACATACCTGCACGCAACCTTCGATCATCACAAGATTTCCTTCTCTACTCCAGTCTTATCTCCTTTTCCCACGATCGCATACAAGATTTTTCCTGTGCATCCCTTCTACTCTTGAACTCTGTACCCCAACATATCAGACTCTCGCCTTCTGTTGAAACCTTTAAAAGGAAGCTGAAGACCCACCTCTTCTGACAAGCCTACAACCTACAGTAACTCTCACTCCACCATACCGCTGCACAACCAGCTGTTCCCTCACCTACTGTATCCTCACCCATCCCTTATAGACTGTTTGTGCGCCCAGGCAGGGTCCTTTCTGCTCTTGTACCAGTCAGTGATATCTCTTCACATGTAAAGTGCAATGGAATAAATGGCGCTATAATAATAAATAATATTAATTATACTGCTTGTACTCTGGGTCTATTAATGGCACTTTCCTGGTGACTGCCCCTAAATTGATGTGTTTTGACAGCTTTTGGTCCCGTTTGAATCTGTTGTGTATGCGTTTGGTTTTGGCACCCATTGAATCCAATGGTGTTCGGCGAATATTCGACAATTACATTGGCGAATATTGCAAAAACGGCGATTGTAATCCAAAACAAATATTGAAATATTCACTCGTCTCTAATCAGAAACACCCTTAAAAAAAATATGTGGGTGTTGCATCACAGTCACCCTGGTGATATGGTGGTGGAGGATGAGGAGAAGGAGGAGGGCAACATAAAATAGAACAATTCCTGAAGGGTATACTCATGTCTGGGTGTGAAGGAGTGCATGGGAATAGACCCCCCCAAAAAAAATAACCACTGCATTTGAGTTTATGTTTGATACTATCATCTGGTGGTATTGAGAAGTCTGGCCCAATCCAGCCCTTGTTCATTTTTATGAGTCAGCCTGTCAGCATTTTCAGTTGACAGGCTCATCCATCTATCAGTTTTATCAGTTATAATGCCCCCCGGCAGCAATAAAAAACATCTATGGCAAAACGCTAGTGGCTAGGACCTCCAAGACGTAGAAAGACAGTTCATGTCACATGTCCAGCTTGGATACCCATCAGTTGTAAGGCACAGAGAGAGAGAGAGGAATCATTTAGGACACTGGTATGGTCACCAACGTAGTCCTTCAGCACCATCCAAAACTTTTCCCTCCTTTTCAGAGCACCCCATGTATCAGGGCCTGGGCGCTGGGAGGGTCTGAGAAAACTTTCCCGGACCTTTGAAACCATTGTCGTGCCTCTGCCACATCTGGTTTGGGTCTCCCTTGCTTGTACTCCTTGGTTGTCAACAAGAGCCTGAACTTAATGTCTCCAAAAATGAACTCCTTCGGTTTCCTCCCTCTACTAAACTAACTATACCTGCTTTAGCAATTTCCTTTAGGTGGTGCCACCATAACTCCCATTCGGCATGCCTGCTATCTTGGAGTCATATTTGACACACAACTTTCCTTTATTCAACGTGGAAAATCACTCGCTTATGTCACCTGTACCTTAGAAACATCTCCACTATTCGACCTTTTCTCACCTGTGATACTGCAAAAAGTCTTACTGTTGCTCTTATTCACTACTGCAATTCTCTTCTAATTGGTCTCCCTGTAAACAAACTGTCTCCTCTCCAATCCCTTCTGAATGCAGCAGCCAGGGTCGTTTTTCTATCAAGCCGCTTCACCGACGCCTCTACCCTGTGCCAGTCATTGCACTGTTTAGGTTAAACAGTCACTACAGAATACAATACAAACTCATCTGTCTCACCTACCAAACTGTCCACAGTTCGGCACCGGCCTATATCTCATCCCTCATTTCTGTGTATCATCACCCCTCCCGTGCCCGGTTAAGCAACTGATCTAAGACTGACATCCTCCTTAATCAGAACCTCACACCTCTGTCTCCAAAAATTCTCTTGTGCCGAGCTAGTTTTCTGTAATGCCCAAAATGCAGTCATGGTAAAGGCAGCGGAACATAAAGTCGGCCTTGTGTGCCAGAATTTCCTGTTCTCACCAAGAGTACAACTATCTATGTTCTCCTGCTCCTCCTCTGCCTCCTCATTACTGCCCAATCCACATTGAGATGAGATGAGGCTGGGCTGAGTAGCATCACCCTGTATAGTTCCTTCCGTCGCCTGCAATGCCTCCTCTTTAATTGTGAGCAGCAACTGTTTCAGTAGACAGAGAAGCGGGATGGTGATGTTAACTATGGCGTCAATGCCGCTCACCATCTTGGTGGAGTCCTCAAAGATGTCAGACATCCATGACCTTCTCATCAGCTCTTATGGTGGAGGCAAACCTGAATGCCAATGGACGTGTTGAAGCTGGTACTCAACAACTGCTCTCTGCTGCTCAAAATCATTCCAAACATCTGCAACGCAGCTGAAGCCCTGCCAGGGCGGCTGAAGCTGTAGCTGACTTTCTGAAATGGGCACACACGCGGCGTATTTTTACAAGCCGCTCTGGCAGATCTGGGTAGATTTTGAGAAAATGCAGAACCACTAAGTTGAGCACATGGGCCAGACATGGTATGTGTGTGAGCTTGCCTAGCTTCAGAGCCACCACCAGGTTCTCTGATACAGCTTTCAAAAACTCAGTAACCGTGTGGGGTTTGTCGCCTAAGCATGCAGTCCTGCTTATTCTTATTGGCACACACCAAGTTTAAGTAAATAGTCTTGAATATGTCCTGAAAAAATGAATCAAGTGATGGAGATGGAGGCTGAAGAGGAGGTGGTGCAGGAGCTGTAGAATGTAGGGGCAACCCTGATTGACCCAGAGCCCGCAATCCTCTGCGTCGGGAGGACGTGTTCCGTTCCAGGGTCCCACTGGGTCTTGGCTTCCACAATATTAAATAGTAGAGAAAAAAAAGGTAAAGGCAGCATTCACTGAATCTTCATGGAAAAATTCTTTATTTTCAAATGCAAAACGTGTGGCAGGATCCCTAGCGGGAAGTGCGGTGGAGAAGGGAGAAGAGGACTACAGCCATTTTGCAACCTTCTGGGGCTTCAACGGGGCCTTTACCCCTGAGGAAGCTACATATTTTTGGTAGCGATACACAGGGTTCTCTCCCTCCCTCCCCTTACAATACTCTACTCTATTTGACAGGTATTCACTTTATCATGAGTTTGTTACCTTTGTCTTTGCAGTCCTTTTTGAGTTATTTTTTCATTCAGGATTCTTTCAGCCTGGCTTTAGGATCTTTTGATAGCTTGGTATCCCATTAAATCTTGACGTTAAACTCTCCAATACCATTAAGGGGAGTTATCTACATTTTATGGGTTCTGTCTGATATACCTCATATATTTTGTATGTTGCTTGTATTTGTGAGCAATTTATGTAGTGACAACCTTTGGTATGCTTTTTATGCATTTGCACTTTTTTGCCTTCTTTGCACATACTCGAGCTACCAGGTTCTTAGGGCTGGCCACCTAATTGTCCAGTTGGATGTGGGTTTATACCATGTTGTATTACATTACGTGTGGGTTCCTTGCTTTCTAGCATTGTTTTTCTCATAACTACATCTAAAATGGTGGGAAGTGAATCTTTGCCTATACCCTGGGCAGTTTCCTATGCACTTTGTGGGGTTGTTTTTAGATGTTTGTGCTTTTTGTCTTAATCAAGTGTCAATAAAATATTAATATTAGTATTTTGCTATGAGATCCCCGTTTTGTTGCATAGCTTTCTCTTGTTGTTCACATGGTGCTTTTCATGCAGTGGGTTGATCTCCGGACATTATTGAGTGGTGCCCACTTTCACTTATTGTCCCGGTACTTACCAGCACGCAACCTCCGATTCTCACAAGATCTCCTTCCCCACTCCCCTCTTATCTCCTCTTCCCACAATCACATACAAGATTTGTCCCGTGCATCCCTCCTTCTCTGGAACTCTTTACCTCACCATTTCCGACTCTCGCTTACTGTTGAAACCTTCAAAAAGCACCTGAAGACCCACCTCTTCTGACATGCGTACAACCTGCAGTAACCCTCGCTCCACCATACCACTGCATGACCAACTCTATACTCACCTACTGTATCCTCACCTATCCCTTGTAGACTGTGAGCCCTCGTGGGCAGGGTCTTCTCCTCTCTTCTGTACCAGTCGCTGTCACATTTTTGTTCAAGATTATTGTAATTGCTTTTGCAATGTATACCCCTTTTTCACATGTAAAGCGCCATGGAATAAATGGCGATAAAGTAATAAAAATAATGTGGTCCCGACTCACATCTACTGAGACTGGACCATGTGGAACAGAGGGTGGTGGTGGTGGCAAACTGACTGGATTTATCTGCTATCCAACCAACAACCTTTTCACACTTCTTTGACTTCAGTAGTGGTGTTCCGCGGGCCCCTAGAAATTGGGACAGGAAGGTAGTTCGACATGATGTGGGTGTTTGTTGTGCTCCCTCAGCAGGCACAGTTTCATCTTGCCCACGGCTTCTGAGTGCACGATCACCATCACCATAATGTCCACTTCCCCGTCCCATGAGACACACCTTGCCCATTTTAAATGGAGTTTAAGATTTGTCACGTTGCAAAAATGTCTGTATTATTACCCCAGACATCTCTAATGAGATGACCACAGTTTTAGGCAGTGACCTGGGAGGCAGAGATGCTTTCAGGGGTCTTCCCCGTGCCATTTGATGTCTTTTCAGCACTGTATGAATATGTCTGATCTTGTCTCACACACCACATGGCCAGATAAGGCAGTAAAAGGTTAAAATTACATTTCCCCCGTGAATGCATTTTTCACTGCTGAAAGCAATGCAAAAGTGCAAAAATGCATCAAAAACGCTACTTGTGAACATAGCCAAGGTATGGATGAACATCTTTGTTTTCATATGTTTATTTTGCCTTATATATAAGTCATTACCCTGGAAAGGATGTTTCTTAACATTTTTCCCAGGAAAATCCATTTTGATTTAGTTTTGCAATGTTTTATTGTGAGTCCGTAAGATTGGCATAATACCTCAGACAACATTGTTGACAGCAGTGACCTGGGAGTCAAAGATGCTTCCAGGAGTCTTCCCCATGCTGTTCTCATGTCATTTGAGCACTGTTCCCATCGATTTTGTCAATTTTTAGGCCTTCTGCAGACCGTTGTGGGGGGGCAACCGGAAAAATGCTTGCGTTTCCCATAGACTTACATTGGGCTCGGTGCTCGGACCGTGCACTCAAGCATTCCAATTTGCTTGACCCGAGCAATGAGTACCGGAGCATTTTAGTGCTCGCTCATCACTAATGGTGAGATATGGAGCCTGAAAGTCAAAAGTTCAAAACATTGTTATTTGTTACCCTTTTGCTCTTCACTGTTTCTTTAAATGACATAGAGAATTTCTCTGTGTAAAAGCTAATGTTAAAATCGCATTGCATACAGATGTACGCATATCATTTGGATGTCATAAGGATGCTAGATGAGGAAAATCGCATTGTACTTGCATAGCACTCACATGACACTTGAATGACACTCGTCCAACTTTTCAAGAACATGATCGGACCAATTTTTTTTTAACGCTGATAGGTATGAGCCCTTAGAATGCTTATAGCCAATATAAAAAGTGCCTCAAATAACTTAATACAGACAGATGCCACAAGGAATGGAGACACAATAACAACGTTTAACGATGCATGCACAGAAGAGAGTCCTGCTCTTTCATGGTAGTCCACTGATGTCAACTCACAGCTCCGATATGCGTCCAAAAATAAGCAGAACCCAGCAGCTAGCGTAGCGATCATGTGACTGAATGAAATGGTGTGGAGGTCAGGTGACGCCGAGGTCCAGGTGACCACCGTGTCATGTAACAAGCTATAAGACTGGTCATAATAAGATGTGCATGCGCATCAGAGATTTCAGTACGTACTGAAGGGGCGGAAAATATTAACCCCATTAACAGGAAATAGACCAATAGAGTAATGGAATGGAATAAAAGGGGGAGAAAGAGGAAAGAATGGTAAAGGAATGAAGAAAAAGGTGGAGAGAAAAAAAATACATTAAGAAGAGGGGAGAGAAGAATGAAAACCATGTAAAAGTGAAACATTTGGCGCTAAATAATCAAAAATGTTTTTTTTCATTTCACTTTGCATTAATTTCTGTGTAACACCTGAGGGATTAACAAATCTCCTGACAGTAGTTTTGAAGCATTTTAGGGGTGTGATTTTTAAATTTTATTACTTCTGGGGAGTATCTAATATATAGGCCCCTCAAAGTCTATTTAAATCTGAATAGGTCCCTAAAGAAACAGGTTTTGTAAATTTCTTAAAAAAATGAAAAATTGCTGCTAAACTTTTAACCCTTTTAACATCGTAACAAATTGACGTTAAAAAATGATGCAGATGTAAAGTGGACATATGAAAATGTTATTTATTAATAATTTTGCACAGCATGACTTGGGATGGTTTAGGGATATAAGAATTGAAAGTTTGAAAATTTTCTTTAATATTTTGATATTTTCACAAATCAACACAATACATATCAATCTAAATTTACCACCAACGTAAATTACAATGTGTTACGAAAAATAAGTATCAGAGCCAAGGGAATATGTTGAAGCTTTCCTGAGTACTAACCACATCAGATTTCAAAAACTGAGCTTGGTCATTAAGGTCAAAATTGGCTCTGTCACTTAGTCTACATTCCCACGATGAACTTTTGGTGAGTTTTTGACACTGCACCATTTCTGCACCTATTATTTAAATTTGGTTATTTGCGGTTTTTCATTGCGTTTTTTTGTGTGCGTTTTTTTTAAATGCATTTTTAACTTATTTTTGATGCAGTCACTTTTTGGTGTATAATGCTTTAAATGAAGCTGCTTTGTTTTTGATACTTCCGGGCATTTGGTTTTGACAAATCTTTATTGATATACAGTCATGTCCGAAAGTGTTGGCACCCTTGAAATTGTTCAAGAAAATTAAGTATTTTTCCCAGAAAATTATTGCAATTACACATGGTTTGTTATATACAGTACATGTTTATTTCCTTTGTATGTATTGGAACACTAATAAAACAGAGAATAAACAGCAAATTAGGCACAATTTCACACAAAACCCCAACAATGGGCCACACAAAATTGTTGCCACTTTTTCCAATATGTGAGTAAACAACTTTGTTTGAAGCATGTGATGCTCATTCAAACTCACTTGTGGCAAGCAACAGGTGTGGACAATATGAAAATCACACCTGCAATAAGATAAAAAGGGGAGAGAAAAAGAGAACTATCTGAGGACTTGAGAACCATAGGCGGAACACAGATTAGTTGTCATAACTTGTGGACATATACAATATATTAATTCTATTGTACAAATATGATTTTAAAATTCAAATAAATGTATCCTCTTGTCATTTTATTATATTTTTAAGTTTAATATCTGTTTTCATTGATTGCATGGGTGGTAACAAACAGCCCTATGGGGCCCTTTAACTGACCTTTCCTTGTTTGGTTAACATCTGTCTCAGTGACTTGAAAAAGGGGTGTTTGTAATCCAAAAGCTGTTGTTGTTTGAGACTTTCCAATAAAACTCTCAACTTTACTTTTACTGCCTTATTTGGATATACTTGTGCTCAAGACTTTCCTGGCTACAGAAGATCCGCCTTCATCATTTTTCAATTTACCTGTAAAATTATAAAAGAATGTTTAACCCTAGCATGCGTGACGTCACAAATCTACACTTTTACGTAATGGGGGCCTTTTAGGCCACCGTGCAAATCATATGGACAAACTCGCATAGATAACTTTTACAAGTTTATATCAAAATTGCAAAATAAGATATGAATAATGCACAACATTTTAATTATAATTTTTCATAGAAAACACCCAAAAACATTTTTTTTTTCAAATTTCAAAACAAAGATATGAAAAACACACAGAGGTATATAAATCTAGAGTAAACTAGCTGCAGCTACATTTCTTTTCTAACTTTTTCTTTTCAATTTTATTGGTCTTCCAATCAATTTTCACATGTTATCTTTTCTGAAGAATGTTCTTTACAGACATTTTCCCCACAAGTGGTACAATATCGCTCAGTTTTCCTCTATAAATTTCTTGGACAAAAGAAACAACGCTTTTGTTTTCTTTCTCCTGGCCCTGGAATATCCTGAAACTGTACGCCATACCGTTTCATTGTTTTTAATGCTTCTTTAGTTTGCTTTGGCAAGCATTTCATGTTTCTTCGCTCCATCATGTGAGGCATTACAAGTTCATGGCAAAGGTCCTTCAAGAATAGGCGTTTCCTGTCCTTCCTCCTTGCAAGGAATTCTGGATGAGTTTCTGTATAAATAATGCATAAATTCAGGGCTGCTACATCAAGCATATTTGAAAAAAATTACTATAGGCCAACATCAAGTTTGCCTCTTGCATGAATATTCTCCCACCATTTCATCCATTTTGTCTACACCTCCTTTAGTTTTATTGTAATACAGGATGATTTCTGGTTACAATTTCCCATCATTGCTGCCAATACTGCAATCATAATGTATGGTACTGAGTAATATGACGGATTTCTCCTTCTTCGCTTTGTAAGATACCAGTGTCGCTTTTTTGTTGAAACCAAAGACACTCTCATAAAGTGCTCACTGTGGATTGTGTTTCATTGCTTGAGGAATTTCTCGTCGGTTTGGCTTCAGAGTACCAACAAGTGTAACAGCTTTTTCAAGCAGTGCAACATTGGTAAAATAATTGTCCATGGTAATGTTTGTAACTGAATTGTATATTGGTACAGCAAGTGTTTTCACAATCTCAGACCCTAGATCTTTCTGTACTGGTGCATCAACTTCTTTGCCACAGTAGATAAGCCCATTTATGCCATAATAATTTGCAGAATCACACATCCAGAAGATTTTTATTCCATACTTGGCTGGTTTACTGGGCATGTAGTGTAAGTACTTGCAACATCCTCTGAAGGGTACAAGTTGCTCATCTACTGTAACATTAGTACTAGGATTGTAAAGTTTGGTGCAATTTTTGATAAATATGTTCCAGATATAACTGATAGGGGCTAATTTGTCTGTTTGGAACCTCGCTGCACAAGTTCGCTTATAATCAAATCGAATGTTTCCTATAATTTCCACATATCTGTCCACTGCCATTGTCGCTTTATAGTGTGGGTCTAGAAATAATTCTCTGATTGATTGGAACATCATACGATTTTTGACTCCCTGCCAGCAGTAAAAGTCCAATATATGCATAAAGTTCCTCTTTTGAGATATTTTTACAGGACTTATTTTTTGCAGAAGTGATATGTCTTCCTTCTAGGCCTTATCACTCCCTCCCAAAATCACATGACATCCTCACATGGCATGATCCAGCAACCCTGACTTCAAATAAAGTAACTTGAGACACAAACAATGCTGAGTACATGATAAAAATATCAGGGGACTAGAGGCCCCCATTCTGTACAGATGTGATTTTCCCCAAAAAAAGCATTGTTACACCAAAATGCCTATCAAAAAAATTATATGAACAACTGAAAATTACCAACAACGACATACTTGAGGAATACCTAGAGTTTAAAAATTCTAACTAAAGTAATTTTGTAGATAATAGCAAAAAAGTAAGCACTGGGACCTAAAAGGCCCCTGATACGCATTGTAGGGTTAAAAAATTATGCATAAAGACTAGTGTTGAGTGAGCACTAAAATGCAACGAGCCCAATGTTAGTCGATGGGAGACCCGAGCATTTTTGCGGCGGTACCCCCGGCAGTCTGTAGAAAGCCTAAAAAGTGCCCAAAACGATAGTGACAGTGCTCAAATGACATGGGGACAGCATGGGGATTACCCCAGGAAGCATTTCTCACCCCCAGGGCACTGCTGTCAGAGGTATTAAGCCACTTTTACCGGCTCACAATAAAACGTTCAAAAATTAAACTGAAACTGTTTTCCTGTGAAATATGTTAAGGAGCATCCTTTCCAGGGTAAAGACTTGTGCATAAGGTAAAATAAATGACGAAAAGCAATAATACTTCTCCACACCTTGGGCTATGTACACAAGTAGCATTTTTTATGCGTTTTTGCACTTTTGTATTGCTTTCAACCGTGACAAATGCATTCACCGGGAAATGTCATTTTAACATTTTACAACCTTATCTGGCCATGTGCTGTGTGACACATGCATACAGTGCTGAAAAGACATGGGAACAGCATGGGGAAGACCCCTGGAAGCATCTCTGACACCCAGGTCACTGCCTAAAAGTGTGCCCATCATAAGTGATCCTTGCCGCATCAGAAGATGCAGACTTGCAACTATCCCCGTGCAAGTCCTTGTCCCAGGGCAGTGTTCAATTGTACCTCCCCAATTCCTTGCAAAGCAAGCTCAAATATGCAGCCAATCACCCACCCACCCGCAGGTTGCAATAATATACTTGTAGCTTGCACTTGAAATGGGGCCTTTTAGTTTGGAGGAGGCCGAAGCTGGCCACTACCTCATGGCTGCTTCGGCAGAGAGGTCTCCATACTCAGTCCCCTGCCGCCACTATTTGTCCCGGTAACCTTCCCCACACTTTTCTTAGCCTGGCCTGCTTTAGGGCAGCATTGGACGAGCCCACCAGACAACCAGACTCCTCTGGTGGGCCCTGGCTTCTCCATCAGGGGAGTTGAGAGTGCCAAGGTGAGGAGCATGATGATAGAAGTTAGTATCTGCTTTGTTTTCTTGGAATGCAAGCGTAAGTGTGCAGCCTGCCACCCACCCACCCCCAGGCTGCAATACCATACTGCTAGCTTGCTTGCACTTAAAATGAGGCCTTTTAGGCTTGTAGAGGCAGACGCCGGCCACCATGTCATGGCTGCATTGACGGCCTGGTATCCATACTCAGTCCCCAGCCGCCCAGCGGCCGGGTGTCCACACTCGGTCCCCAGCCACCCCTATTTGTCCCGGTGCGCCTTATACACAAGCGCGCATACCAAAACATTACCTGTGCCCTCCCCAGTGCATTTAGTGGGAAGGACAGCCTATTCCACTGTAGTGTCTGCAGGCGAACCCCCCTTTCATGGCACATGCGAAGATGCCTCCCGCCCTGCACCTGTCGTTGCAGACTTTCAACTATCCCCATTCAAGTCCTTGACCCAGGGCAGTGTTCAATTGTACCTCCCCCATTCCTTGCAATGCAAGCGCAAGTGTGCAGCCTGCCACCCACCCACCCCCAGGCTGCAATACCATACTGCTTGCTTGCACTTGAAATTGGGCCTTGGGCGGAATCTGGCCACCACGTCATGGCTGCGTCGGCGGCCTGGTATCCATACTCGGTCCCCAGCCACCCGGTGGCCGGGTGTCCACGCTTGGTCCCCAGCCGCCCCTATTTGTCCCGATGCGCCTTCTACGCAAGCGCGCATACCAAAACATTACCTGTGCCCTCCCCAGTGCATTTAGTGGGAAGGACAGCCTAACCACAAACACCTGTACAAGTGAATGTGGCCTGGGATGGTCCAGATCACTGACGCCTTCATGCTAGGTTAATATTGTGGAAGCTGGGACAAAGTTGGACACTGGGATGCAACACGTCCTCCAGACATAGAGGATTGCGGGTCCTGGGTCAATCAGGCTTCAACGCAAAGTTCAGAAGGTAGATAGCAGCAGTGGTAGGCCTTCTACACAATGAGTAAATTATTCATGTTCATGAGGCCATCCATTTCCTTAGCTTTCTTCCTTGGAATGCAAGCACATGTACAGTACAGACCAAAAGTTTGGACACACCTTCTCATTTAAAGATTTTCCTGTATTTTCATGACTATGAGAATTGTACATTCACACTGAAGGCATCAAAACTATGAATTAACACATGTGGAATTATATACTTAACAAAAAAGTGTGAAACAACTGAAAATATGTCTTATATTCTAGGTTCTTCAAAGTAGCCACCTTTTGCTTTGATGACTGCTTTGCACACTCTTGGCATTCTCTTGATGAGCTTCAAGAGGTAGTCACCGGAAATGGTTTTCACTTCACAGGTGTGCCCTGTCAGGTTTAATAAGTGGGAGTTCTTGCTTTATAAATGGGGTTGGGACCATCAGTTGTGTTTGCAGAAGTCTGGTGGATACACAGCTGATAGTCCTACTGAATAGACTTTAGAATTTGAATTATGGGAAGAAAAAAGCAGCTAAGTAAAGAAAAACGAGTGGCCAGCATTACTTTAAGAAATGAAGGTCAGTCAGTGCGAAAAATTGGGAAAGTTTTGAAAGTGTCCCCAAGTGCATTTGCAAAAACCATCAAGCGCTACAAATAAACTGGCTCACATGAGGACCGCCCCAGGAAAGGAAGACCAAGAGTCACCTCTGCTTTATCCGAGTCACCAGCCTCAGAAATCGCAGGTTAACAGCAGCTCAGATTAGAGACCAGGTCAATGCCACACAGAGTTCTAGCAGCAGACACATCTCTACAACAACTGTTAAGAGGAGACTTTGTGCAGCAGGCCTTCATGGTAAAATAGGTGCTAGGAAACCACTGCTAAGGACAGGCAACAAGCAGAAGAGACTTGTTTGGGCTAAAGAACACAAGGAATGGACATTAGACCAGTGGAAATCTGTGCTTTGATCTGATGAGTCCAAATTTGAGATCTTTGGTTCCAACCACCGTGTCTTTGTGCGACGCAGAAAAGGTGAACTGATGGACTCTACATGCCTGGTTCCCACCATGAAGCATGGAGGAGGAGGTGTGATGGTGTGGGGGTGCTTTGCTGGTAACACTGTTGGGGATTTATTAAAAATTGAAGGCATACTGAACCAGCATGGCTACCACAGCATCTTGCAGCGTCATGCTATTCCATCCGGTTTGCGTTTAGTTGGACCATAATTTATTTTTCAACAGGGCAATGACCCCAAATACACCTCCAGGCTGTGTAAGGGCTATTTGACCAAGAAGGAGAGTGATGGGGTGCTACGCTAGATGACCTGGCCTCCACAGTCACCAGACCTGAACCCAATCGAGATGGTTTGGGGTGAGCTGGACCGCAGAGTGAAGGCAAAAGGGCCAACAAGTGCTAAGCATCTCTGGGAACTCCTTCAAGATTGTTGGAAGACAATTTCCAGTGACTACCTCTTGAAGCTCATCAAGAAAATGCCAAGAGTGTGCAAAGCAGTCATCAAAGCAAAAGGTGGCTACTTTGAAGAACCTAGAATATAAGACATATTTTCAGTTGTTTCACACTTTTTTGTTAAGTATATAATTCCACATGTGTTATTTCATACTTTTGATGCCTTCAATGTGAATGTACAATTTTCATAGTCATGAAAATACAGAAAAATCTTTAAGTGAGAAGGTGTGTCCAAACTTTTGGTCTGTACTGTATGTAGTAGCGCTAGGCCTGAGGTGGTCAGCGTTTTGGGGCATATCCTACCTCCTCCGAGGATTGCTGGATATTTTCCTGCTACTATCCCAGTTCTAGGACTCCCGTTTAGTGTTGAGCCACCCCCGTAGTGTTCGAGTTCGGTTCGGTTCGTCGAACACCCGTATGTTTGCGAACTGTTCGTCAAACTGTTCATCGAACACCTTCGATCGCCGTTAAAACCAATGGCAGGCAAACAAAAACACATAGAAACACATAGAAAACACCTTCAAAGGTGTCCAAAAGCTGACAAACTGCTCAGAAGACACAACTAACACATGGAAAAGTGACAAGTACATATAGTCATGAGAAAAGAAAAGAGGTGGAGGAATAAAAGGAGGGGGAGACACAGATATAGGCATGTCATGCCCTTCTAAAGTCCAAAAAGTGAGAAACCGACACGTTCAGTCCGCTCCTGCCCGTGCCACCTCCGTGTCGCCGGGTTTGTGCCAGAGCTGCGGTGAACCCTGACAGCCAGCCCCCCTCTCCCAATACTGGTGCCTGTCCGCTGGTGGGTCGAGCGAGCCCCCCTGTGGTGGAGGCAGCTCTAAGCTTTTTAATTTAAATTGTCTCTCTAATTTGAATGAATACACTTTAAATCCATTTACAAGGATCTCTTGGAGGGCAAGTCTCATGCCAGCAGCCGCGTAATTCCAGCTCCAGTATCGTCCACTAAAGCTGCTGCAGTTATAAAGCTTTTATAAGGATCGAGCTCGGCTGTCCACCACAAGGCATCCTACTACCAGTCCCAGCCCCTATGCCTTGGGGTGCCTCCTGATGCTCTTCACTGAGTATCCCGTGGTCCCGAAGCATTTCCTTTGAAAAAATGAAGTGTCCAAACTACAGGTGGTGTAGCTTGCTTAACAGCCGGGATAATCCGCTGACTAGCAGACACTGCTACTAGGCACAAAGTATTTCCTGGGATAGATGCAGTTAAAAATTTGTAATTAGATACTCTCGTTGGATGCTGAGAAAGCATTCCATAGAGTCTCCTGGCACGCCATATATGATTCTCTTAAAAAGCTTGGGGTAGGGGTCTAGGGGACCCTTTTATAGCCAAAATCACGTCCCTGTATCTCAATACGTCACCTAGGCTGAAGATAAATGGAACTGTAGCACCCTGAGGGCTCGGTTGCTACAGAGGTATTGCACCTCACCCAGAGGTGTGATATCTCACTCTCAGGTAAGGATGGAGTGTGGATCAGGACCCGACACCTGCATGCATTACACCACATTGCCGTGGGGCAGGGCGACCAATATGCCCCTGAGATGGGCACGACAGTCCCTGTCCCTGGCTTGAGTGGGGGGAGGGAACACTGAGGAAGGGGAACCCTGTAGTGCAGGAGCAGGGAGGAAGCAGTTCCTGGGTGCATTGAGAAGGGAGTATAAAAGGTGGGCACCATCTTAGTTCAGTGCAGAGAAGTCTGAGCAGAAGTGTCAGGGAGCAGGGGCTCTGCATGAACTCTGCTCCGGAGGCAGGCCTAGTAACAGAGGCCCAGGCCTGGAAGAGGGAGAAGGAAGGAAGAGGAGTGGAGAAGGCTCCAGGAACGAGGAACGAAGGGATCCCAGGGGTGCGGACGGGCGAGTCGCCACCGCACGCCCGAATCCACCTGCATGGAGGGGTCAGGCCAAAGGGGGAGCCCGGTCCCCAAAACTAGTGGAGGCAGGAAACGACCCTCAGCTAGAAACTGGAGGCTGTGACATTTTATGTGGCGCAGCCCCTCGCTACACCCGGTAGGAGGGCACCACATAGGGTCAGGGAAACTGGCGCCAAGTTTACCAAGAGGAGGCCCGAGGCAGCCGGACAGAAGGGTTGGTAAGAAAGGCCAGACAAAGGACACACAAAGGGGGTCCTGTGAAGCGCTCCAAAGTTATCTGGGAGTTGTCTGAGCCCCTCACCTGGTGAGCACAGTACGACGTGGGCAGCCGTTACCTGCAGACGTGGTCTGGATAATAAGAACTGTGAGTAAAGGCCCTGGACTGCATCACTGACTCCGTGTCGTTACTGCTGCTGCCCTGCACCATCACCCCCATCCTCCGCATACACTGCCCTGAGGCTATACTCCTACCGTGGGGAGTTATGCTACGCTCTGCTGCACCCACAACACCAGCCTCAGCGGTCTGCCCTGCAGCGGCGGTTCACTCTGACCGCAATGAACGGGTGGCGTAGTCGGACATTTAAACATCAAAACCACATAAATAGTTCCGCCACTGGTTTGACCACCCTGAGCCACGGAACCGGGTCGCCGCCACGAAGACTACAACCACCAGCATCCACCAAAAAGGGTCCGGCTCCAGGTGTCCCAAGGCCCAGGGGGTGCATCAGAACATTTTCATCACCTTTCACAATCCCCAATGGGACAAGGCAGGGATGTCCTCTGTCCCCTCTCTTATACATCCTAGTGACGGAGCACCTGCTCTCATCAATTCGCCATAAACCCAATATTAGGTGGATTGAGGTGGGAGGCACCGAGTACAAGTGCTCTCTATTTGCTGATGATGTACTAGTATATATCACTCAATCACATATATCCATCCATGCTGTTATGGCTGAAAAAGATCACTTTGTTACATGGTCAAATTTTAAAATCAATGCAGCGAAGTCTGAGGCCCTCGATGTTCCCCTCCCCAAATCCATATAGGATTCCATCCAGTCCAACTTTCCCTTTGCCTGGCCCTCACAGGGTATCAATTACTTAGGAAATCCTATTCATAGAGACCTCTCCCATCTATGTTATCTTAATTTTGGGCCCTTTATTGAACAAGTCCATACAGACCACGGTTGGCAAGTTAGAACTGTAAGATTCACTACGTGAACCACTGGTGTTTTGTGGAAAAGCACATGTACACTGTGTTCCAAATTATTATGCAAAAAGTGTTTAGGAGTGATAAGGGAAGAATTTGTTTGTTTGTCAGTTAAACTCATTGATGGTGATGTGTGTCAGGGCTCTTTATATCACTGTAAGCAATTGCAGACACCTGTGCTAATTAGTTTGGCAGGTGTGTCCAATGAAAGGCAAGACTACTTAAGAAGGCTGTCTCACATTATTAAGCAGCCTACATTTTCTGCCAAAATGGGAAAGAAAAAGGATGTGTCGGCTGCTGAGAAGCAACAAATTGTGGAGTGTTTAGGTCAAGGCATGACTACAATCAACATTGTGCGATGATCAGGATGAAGTGTCTTGGCAATCAAGAAGTATGTAGCTGATTCACAGTACACACGTGTGCGTGCTGATAAGGGCAAATTGAGGACTCTTTCCTACAGGCAATTACGTCAGGTTAAAAGAGCAGCGGCAAAAAAGCCTTGTCATAGCAGCAGACAAGTTTTTGAAGCTGCTGGTGCCTCCAACGTCCCCCGAACAACAAGATGCAGAGGTTTGCAGCTGTGCATATGCCATCCTGTCGACCTCCTCTATCCACTGCACACAAGCAGAAACGGCTCCAGTGGGCCAAACATTACATGAAGACTGATTTCAAAACTGTTTTGTTCACGGATGAGTGCCGTGCAGCGCTCGATGGTCCAGATGGATGGAGTGGAGGATGGCTGGTTGATGGACACCCCACGCAAACACGGCTACAGCGCCAACAAGGAGGAGGTGGAGTAATGTTTTGGGCTGGAATCATGGGGAGAGAGATTGTCGGCCCCTTTAGGATCCCTGAAGGCGCTAAAGATGAACTCCATAATGTATGTGGATTTTCTCAAACAGCACTTCCTGCCATGGTTCAAGAAGAAGAACCGTGTATTTCACAGCAAGATCATTTTTTTGCATGATAATGCACCATCTCATGCTGCACATAAAACATCTGCATCTCTGGCTGATATGGGCATAAAAGGGGACAAACTTATGGTGTTACCCCCATGCTCCCCTGACCTCTACCCCATTCAGAACCTCTGGAGCATCATTAAAAGGAGTGTCTATGATGGCGGGAGGCAGTTCACATCTAAGCAACAGCTCTGGGATGGTATTCTGTCATCATGCAAAACAATTGAAGCAGAAACCATCCAAAACCTGACAAATTCAATGGACGAGAGAGTTCAGAAGCTCCTGTCGAACAAGGGGTCCTATGTGAAAATGTAACATCACCTAGAATAATGTTTTGAGTTGAAAACTGTTTGATTTCAGTTTCTAATATCCTGCTAATGCTTATAATTTCAAAAATGACAATTTTTTTGGTCTTTATTAAAATGAAAAGGTTGATCGAAAAGTTTGGGGGATCTAAGAGTGTGGCAACCCAGTAGTCATGATTACTTCGAATTCTGACAATATGAGGGTCATGTTGCAGGTAGTGCAGCAAGAAGGCACTTATGTGTCTTGCGCATCTCGGAGCCCCAAAATTATTTTCCGGGCTAGATGCAGCTAAAAATTATTATTAATTTTAAATCTGGTGGAGCTTAGTATAGATGGCCTAATAGGATCAGTGCTGCATACTGCTACAAAGCCAAATTTATTTTCCAGCCAAGATACAGATAAACATGATTAGTAATTTGAAAGCTTAAAACGGTTGGTAGGGTGATTTTAACCAATCATCAAGCTTTTACTCTCCCCAGGATGACACAGGGGTAGAAAAGTCGTTTCGGATCCATGATTTGTTCATCTTTATGAACGTGAGTCTGTCTACATTATCAGTGGAGAGCCGCGTGCGCTTTTCTGTCAGCACACCACCAGCAGCTCTGAACACACGTTCAGACAGAACGCTGGCTGCGTGGCATGACAAGATCTCCAAGGCGTAAGTGGCTAGCTCTGGCCATTTATCCAGATTGGAAGCCCAAAAAGAGCAAGGGTCCAGTGACAGTCATGGCTTCAATGTTTACTTGGAGATACTCCTGTACCATCGTCTCTAGGCGTTGACTATGTGTCAGACTTCTTGTCTACTGTGGCCTTGCAAAGGATGGGCTAAAAAAGTGGTGAAATGATTCCGCAAAATTGATGTTACCAGCAGATACTGTGGTTCTGTTACGGTTTGAGTGCTGAACACTCGACGGTCCCACGGTTGGCAAGTTGGAACTGTGAGATTCACTACGTGCACCACTGGTGTTTTGTGGAAAAGCACATGTAAGATTCTGCAACAGTCTCTGCTGATACTCCTGCATGCGTGCATCCCTTTCTATGGCAGGAATAATTTCTGCAAATTTACTTTTGTACCGGGGATCTAACAGTGTGGCAACCCAGTAGTCAGGATTATTTCTAATTCTCACAATTCGAGGGTCATGTTGCAGGTAGTGCAGCAAGAAGGCACTCATGTGTATTGCGCATCCAGGAGCACCAAGTCCCTGTTGTGTTGGTGGCGAGGTAACAATCATGCTTCCTTCCTCTGCCCTCTCCCCCCAACCTCGCACAACAGAAATGTGATCTAGGTCTCCCTCATCTGATGAGTCTTCCATCAGTTCGTCCTCCACTTCTTCCTGGGCTCCTGCACCTTCCTCACTAGTTTGGCTGCTACCATGCGCCCTGGTAAAACCATCTCCCCCACCCTCACATGCCTGCCGCCTTGGTGCTGCCGACCGTCTGGACCTTGCAGATGTTAGCCCTTCCGCATACAACTCCTCCTCCTCTACTTCCTCCACCTCCTCTTGTGCCACCACCTGACTCCGAATTCTGTTTAACATGTGCTCCAGCATGTAAATCACCGGAATAGTCATGCTGATAATGGCATCGTCGTCACTAAACATCTTCATCGCCATTTCAAAACTGTGCAGAAGGGTGCATAGGTCCCTGATCTGAGAACACTCCTCCAGCGTGATTTGCCCCACCTCCGGATCTCGTTGGCCCAGGCTATTCGTCAGAACGTATTGCACCAGTGCTTGTCGGTGCTGCCACAGTCGCTGCAACATGTGCAGAGTTGAATTCCACCGGGTAGGCACATCGCATTTTAGCCGGTGAAGTGGCAGGCCCAACGACTTCTGTAGAGATGTAAGTCACTGAGCTGCGGGATGTGAATGGCGGAAGTGAGCACACAGCGACCGTGCCCTCTGCAGAAGGCCATCTAGTCTGGGATAGTGGGCTAAAAATTGCTGGACAACCAGGTTCAACACGTGAGCCATACAAGGCACGTGTGTGACATTGCCCCGGTGAAGGGCCGCACCCAGGTTTGTAGCATTGTCGCACACGGCCTTCCCTGGTTTCAGGTCCAGTGGAGACAACCATTCATGAAATTGGTTCTCCAGAGCTGACCACAACTCCTCAGCTGTGTGACTCACATTTCCCAGACATTTCAAAGTAAAAACCGCCTGATGACGTTGATCCCTACTGCCAGCATAGTAAGGAGGTGTGCAGGATCTCTTCTGCGCAGTTAGAAAGCTTGTGGCATGACCAGACAGGCTTTGGGTGCAGGTGGAAGACCGAGAGGAGGTTGAGGAGGCAGAAGCAGTGGAGGAACTTTGACATAAAGAGGATTGACGCACAACTCGTGGGGACGGCAAGACTTGGACAGCAGCCCCTTGTCCTGCTGTCACCATAGTTACCCAGTGCCCAGTCAGCGACATGTAACGCCCCTGTCCATGCCTACTCGTCCAAGTGTCTGTGGTGAAATGCACCCTGTCACACACAGAGTTTCTCAAAGAAGCGGTGATGTTGTGTGCGACATGCTGGTGGAGCGCAGACACACCTTTCTTTGAGAAGTAGTGCCGACTGGGCATCTGGTACTGGGGCACTGCGACGGACATAAGGTCTCGAAAATCCTCTGTGTCCACCAGGCGGAAAGGCAGCATTTCTGTAGCCAAGAGCTTGCAGATGGTCAAATTCAACCTCTTAGCTTTCTCATGGCTAGGAGGAAATGGTCTTTTACTTGTCCACATCTGAGGGACCGAGGGCAGGCTATTGTGCTTAGACGGGGTTGATAAGGGTGTCCCCGGCAAACTGCCGGTCTGTGAGGAAGATGCAGGCGGACATGTTAGGTTGCCTTGATCCAAAGGTGGTGCTATCGATGTCGGACAGCGCTCAACACCAGCTGGTGTTACCACCTCCAAAGAAAATGATGACCTGCCAATCACACTGGCTGTTGCGGGTAAAGAGGTGGCAGGTCTGCACCCCAAAACAGGTGTGACTGCTGTCCCCCCAGTCACAGAGGATGAAGAGGCCGCGGATGCACAAGATATGGCAGACGGTGGTTGGCCCGGCCGGCAAGGCCGCATTGTAGCACACTGAGCTTCCCACTGCAACTTATGCTTCATGTCCATGTGCCGGTTCATGCATGAAGTACTCAAACTATGTATTTTTTGGCCTCTACTTAGCTTTTGCAGACAAATGTTACAGATAACACGAGTTGGGTCATCTTTATCGATCTGAAAAAATGCCCAGGCTATGCAAGGCTTAGCACCCATGCGACCTGAAGAGCCACCACGACTTGTGGTGAGAGGCAGAGTTGTGTTTGAGGATGCAGTTGTTGACGTGCTTCCAGTACTACGTCTCTGTCCAGGAAGGCGCAACCTGACCTCGTCGTCACTAGCATCTTCCTCCACCTCATCTCTTGGCTGACTGTGAGTTGACAGTAAGTGGGATCTCCAACCTCATCATCATCACCCTGTGCGTTATCACACCCGTCGTCCTCAGAGCCAACCTGTTCCTGCCCTGACAAAAAACTAACGTTGTCGCTTTAATCAGGTATTTGAGTCTCATCATCATCTTCCTCATTGTCTCCACCAACAGGAGTTACAGTTTGGGAATGAGGGTCTACATTATGGTCAGAAACTTCTGCGTCTGGTCCTGGATCCGATTCATAAAGATTCTGGGCATCAGTGCAGATCATTTCCTCGTTTGGATTCACAGAAGCGCTGGAGTTGACCTCTGATTCCCAGGCTATAGTATGAGTAAACAGCTCTGCAGACTCAACCATCTGTTCTACCTCATACTCAGACGGGCAGCTGGAGATTTGGGAGCTGTGAGGAAGCAAGTGCGATTGGGTTGACACCTTTGAGGACTGGAGTATTTGTGATATTGAAGTTGATGTGGAGGAGAGCCCACTTAAAGGAGCACTTGATATCCGTTGAATCACCTGCTGTTTTTGTGCCTCATCTGGAATTTGTAGCGATTGGCGTGGCCGTAAGAAAGGGATCTTATCACATTGTCCACTAAAAGAAGTAGACATTTTAGTTTGGCTGGAAGATGGTCTTTCTTCTGCAGATGTTACTGTTTCTTTAACACCTACCCCACGGACACAACCTTTTTTCCCCTTCCCAACACGCCTATTCCCCTTTCCACCAGCAGCAGGCCTTTTTCCACTCATTTTGGTGGTTAACTAATTCACAACTCTGGAGTTGTTTGCACAAAAAAACAATGGATGGGAACCGAGCAGAGCTGAGTGGCCAAACTGTGGTATTAGGCCAAAACTATTGGCTGGGTTAGATGCAGAAAAAAATTATATTCAATTTGCAACCTGATGGAGGTCAGTATAGATGGACTAATAGAACAAGTCCCACACACAGCTAGAAGCCCAAATATTTTTTCAGAGGTAGATGCAGAAAAAAAATATATTCAGTTTGCAACCTGATGGAGGTCAGTATAGATGGACTAATAGAGAAAGTCCCACACACTGCTAGAAGGCCAAATATTTTTTCAGAGCTAGATGCAGACAAAAAATTATTTTTAATTTGCAACCTGATGGAGGTCAGTATAGATGGACTAATAGAGAAAGTCCCACACACTGCTAGAAGGCCACATATTTTTTCAGAGCTAGATGCAGACAAAAAATTATTTTTAATTTGCAACCTGATGGAGGTCAGTATAGATGGACTAATAGAACAAGTCCCACACACAGCTAGAAGCCCAAATATTTTTTCAGAGGTAGATGCAGAAAAAAATTATATTCAGCTTGCAACCTGATGGAGGTCTTTATAGATGGATTAATAGAACAAGTCCCACACACTGCTAGAAGGCCAAATATTTTTTCAGAGCTAGATGCAGAAAAAAATTATATTCAGTTTGCAACCTGATGGAGGTCAGTATAGATGGACTAATAGAATGATGCTATGCCCAAAAGATTTTACTTCACTAGGTGCAGTAAAAAAATTGGTATTCTATACAAAGGTGGTGTATCTTGCAACACAGGCTACTCCACTGACTAACACACTCTGCAATAGGCCAAAAAGGATTAGCTTTGCTAGATTCAGCCAAATGATGTGAAAAAAACTTGCACAGCACTGGCACAGACCTGCTTGGCAAAAACTGATAGGAACTGATGTAACCTAGTCCTGAAAAGGACTGCAATTACAATTAGTCTTTACTCCCACAACCTATCTATTTAAGAGCACAGACCTGCCTGATAAAAGTCGTAGGAAATGCTGTAACCTAGTCCTTAAAAGGACTGCAATCACAACTATTCCCTACTCCCAAGCTATCTGTAGATTTGTGCGAAAATTGGCTTGAAATTAACAAGGTATAGCGCACACAGCAACAGCGGTGCCGTCTAACACGCAGCTGCAGCAGTGAGAAAATGGTGGCGACGGGGAAAATGGCTTGGTCTTATAGGGCAAGGACATGTGACATACACTGCCAATGACACATGCCCTTGCTTGTGTGAAAAAAGCACTTCGCTCCGTGTGTGCGCTGCTGATAGGCTGACAGATTGCACCTCCCCACTGTAAATGCGGGAAAGAGAAAAAAAAATGGAGATCTTCATTATTCCTGCAGAGATCCATCCCCTGCCCCTCCCCCCACCCCGCTGTACACTCAAACTGCGTATTAACATTAATTTTCATCATTACTGAGAAAAAATCCAGTTATGATTTTGGTGCACGAACAGTTATCGAACATAACCTCGAACAGCCGAATTTTTCTCAAATCGTTCGTGTTCACCGAACGGCTCGAACACCGCCCAAAACAGCTCGAATTTTGAGATTGGCGAACAGTTCGAGTAGAACAACACTCATCTCTACCCTCGATGTCTCCCTCCCCAAATCTATACAGGATTCCATCCAGTCCAACTTTCCCTTTGCCTGGCCCTCACAGGGTATCAAATACTTAGGAATTCTTATTCATAGAGACCTCTCCCATCTATGTTATCTTAATTTTGGGCCCTTTATTGAACAACTCCATACAGACCACGGTTGGCAAGTTAGAACTGCAAGATTCACTATGTGAACCACTGTTGTTTTGTGGAAAAGCACATGTACACTGTGTTCCAAATTATTATGCAAAAAAGTGTTTAGGAGTGATAAGGTAAGAATTTTTTTGTTTGTCAGTTAAACTCATTGATGGTGATGTGTGTCAGGGCTCTTTATATCACTGTAAGCAATTGCAGACACCTGTGCTAATTAATTTGGCAGGTGTGTCCAATGAAAGGCAAGACTACTTAAGAAGGCTGTCCCACATTATTAAGCAGCCTACATTTTCTGCCAAAATGGGAAAGAAAAAGGATGGGTCGGCTGCTGAGAAGCAACAAATTGTGGAGTGTTTAGGTCAAGGCATGAATACAATCAACATTGCCAAGACATTTCATCCTGATCATCGCACAATCAATCAGCATGTAGCTGATTCTCTTTACACACGTGTGCGTGCTGATAAGGGAAAATTGAGGACTCTTTCCTACAGGCAATTACGTCAGGTTAAAAGAGCAGCGGCAAAAAAGCCTTGTCATAGCAGCAGACAAGTTTTTGAAGCTGCTGGTGCCTCTAACGTCCCCCGAACAACAAGATGCAGGGTCCTTCAGAGTTTTGCAGCTGTGCGTAAGCCATCCTGTCGACCTCCTCTATCCACTGTACACAAGCAGAAACGGCTCCAGTGGGCCAAACAATACATGAAGACTGACTTCAAAACTGTTTTGTTCACCGATGAGTGCCATGCAACGCTCGATGGTCCAGATGGATGGAGTGGAGGATGGCTGGTTGATGGACACCCCATGCAAACATGGCTACAGTGCCAACAAGGAGGAGGTGGAGTAATGTTTTGGGCTGGATTCATGGGGAGAGAGATTGTCGGCCCCTTTAGGATCCCTGAAGGGGTAAAGATGAACTCCGTAATGTATGTGGAGTTTCTCAAACAGAATTTCCTGCCATGGTTCAAGAAGAAGAACCGTGTATTCCGCAGCAAGATCATTTTCATGCATGATAATGCACCATCTCATGCTGCACATAAAACATCTGCATCTCTGGCTGATATGGGCATAAAAGGGGACAAACTTATGGTGTGACCCCCCCCTCCCTTGCTCCCCTGACCTCAACCCCATTGAGAACCTCTGGAGCATCATCAAAAGGAGTGTCTATGATAGCAAGAGGCAGTTCACATCTAAGCGACAGCTCTGGGAGGGTATTCTGTCCTCATGCAAAACAAGTGAATCAGAAACCATCCAAAACCTGAAAAATTCAATGGACGAGAGAGTTCAGAAGCTCCTTTCGAACAAGGGGTCCTATGTTCAAATGTAACATCACCTAGAATAAAGTTATGAGTTGAAAACTCAAAACTGAGTTGTTTGATTTCAGTTGCTAATAACCTGCTAATGCTTATAATTTAAAAAATGACCTTTTTTTTTTTTCTTTATTAAAATGAAAAGGTTGATCGAAGAGTGTGGGGGATCTAAGAATGTGGCAACCCAGTAGTCAGGATTACTTCGAATTCTGACTTTCTGAGGGTCATGTTGCAGGTAGTGCAGCAAGAATGCACTCATGTGTCTTGCGCATCTAGGAGCCCCAAAATTATTTTCCGGGCTAGATGCAGCTATAAATTATTATTAATTTGAAAGCTGGTGGAGCTTAGTATAGATGGCCTAATAGAATCAGTACTGCACACTGCTACAAGGCCCAAATTATTTCCAGCCAAGATACAGATAAACATGATTAGTAATTTTAAAGCTTAAAATGGTTGGTGAGGTGATTTTAACAAATCATCAAGCTTTTACTCTCCCCAGGATGACACAGGATGTAGAAAAGTCGTTTCGGATCCATGATTTGTTCATCTTTATGAACGTGAGTCTTTCTTCATTATCAGTGGAGAGCCTCGTGCGCTTTTCTGTCAGCACACCACCAGCAGCGCTGAACACACGTTCAGACAGAACGCTGGCTGCGGGGCATGACAAGATCTCCAAGGCGTAAGTGGAGAGCTCCGGCCATTTATCCAGATTGGAAGCCCAAAAAGAGCAAGGGTCCAGTGACACAGTCATGGCTTCAATGTTTACTTGTAGATACTCCTGTACCATCGTCTCTAGGCGTTGACTATGTGTCACACTTCTTGTATCCTGTGGCCTTGCAAAGGATGGGCTAAAAAAGTGGTGAAATGATTCCGCAAAATTGATGTTATCAGTAGATACTGTGTTTCTGTTACGTTTTGAGTGCTGAACACTTGACGGTCCCACGGTTGGCAAGTTGGAACTGTGAGATTCACTACGTGCACCACTAGTGTTTTTGGAAAAGTACATGTAAGATTCTGCAACAGTCTCTGCTGATACTCCTGCATGCGTGCATCTCTTTCTATGGCAGGAATAATTTCTGCAAATTTACTTTTGTACCGGGGATCTAACAGTGTGGCAACCCAGTAGTCAGGATTATTTCTAATTCTCACAATTCGAGGGTCATGTTGCAGGTAGTGCAGCAAGAAGGCACTCATGTGTCTTGCGCATCCAGGAGCACCAAGTCCCTGTTGTGTTGGTGGCGAGGTAACAATCATGCTTCCTTCCTCTGCCCTCTCCCCCCAACCTCGCACAACAGAAATGTGATCAAGGTCTCCCTCATCTGATGAGTCTTCCATCAGTTCGTCCTCCACTTCTTCCTGGGCTCCTGCACCTTCCTCACTAGTTTGGCTGCTACCATGCGCCCTGGTTAAACCATCTCCCCCACCCTCACATGCCTGCTTCCTTGGTGCTGCCGACCGTCTGGACCTTGCAGATGTTAGCCCTTCCGCATACAACTCCTCCTCCTCTACTTCCTCCACCTCCTCTTGTGCCACCACCTGACTCCGAATTCTGTTTAACATGTGCTCCAACATGTAAGTCACCAGAATCGTCATTCTGATAATGGCATCGTCAGCACTAAACATCTTCGTCGCTATTTCAAAACTGTGCAGAAGGGTGCATAGGTCCCTTTTCTGAGAAGACTCCTCCAGCGTGATTTGCCCCACCTCTGGATCTCGTTGGCCCAGGCTGTACATCAGAACATATTGCACCAGTGCTTGTCGGTGCTGCCACAGTCGCTGCAACATGTGCAGAGTTGAATTCCACCGGGTAGTCACATCGCATTTTAGCCGGTGAAGTGGCAGGCCCAACGACTTCTGTAGAGATGTAAGTTGCTGAGCTGCGGGATGCGAATGGCGGAAGTGAGCACACAGCGACCCTGCCCTCTGCAGAAGGCCATCTAGTCTGGGATAGTGGGCTAAAAATTGCTGGACAACCAGGTTCAACACGTGAGCCATACAAGGCACGTGTGTGACATTGCCCCGGCGAAGGGCCGCACCCAGGTTTGCAGCATTGTCGCACACGGTCTTCCCTTGTTTCAGGTCCAGTGGAGACAATCATTAATGAAACTGGTTCTCCAGAGCTGACGACAACTCCTCAGCTGTGTGACTCACATTTCCCAGACATTTCAAAGTAAAAACCCCCTGATTACGTAGAGCCCTGCTGCCAGCATAGTTAGGAGGTGTGCAGGATCCCTTCTGCGCAGTTAGATAGCTTGTGGCATGACCAGACAGGCTTTGGGTGCAGGTGGAGGACCGAGAGGAGGTTGAGGTGGCAGAAGCACTGGAGGAACTTTGACATAAAGAGGATTGACGCACAACTCGTGGGAATGGCAATACTTGGACAGCAGCCCCTTGTCCTGCTGTCACTATAGTTACCCAGTGCCCAGTCAGCAACATGTAACGCCCCTGTCCATGCCAACTCGTCCAAGTGTCTGTGGTGAAATGCACCATGTCACACACAGAGTTTCTCAAAGAAGCGGTGATGTTGTGTGTGACATGCTGGTGGAGCGCAGGCACATCTTTCTTTGAGAAGTAGTGCCGACTGGGCATCTGGTTCTGGGGCACTGCGACGGACATAAGGTCTCGAAAATCCTCTGTGTCCACCAGGCGGAAAGGCAGAATTTCTGTAGCCAAGAGCTTGCAGATGGTGAAATTCAACCTCTTAGCTTTCTCATGGCTAGGAGGAAATGGTCTTTTACTTGTCCACATCAGAGGGACCGAGGGCTGGCTGTTGTGCTTAGACGGGGTTGAGAACGGTGTCCCCGGCAAACTGCCGGTCTGTGAGGAAGATGCAGGCGGACATGTTAGGTTGCCTTGATCCAAAGTTGGTGCTATCGATGTCAGACAGTGCTCATCACCAGCTGGTGTTTCCACCTCCAAAGAAAATTATGACCTGCCAATCACGCTGGCTGTTGCGGGTAAAGGCGTGGCAGGTCTGCGTCCCAAAACAGGTGTGACTGCTGTCCCAACAGTCACAGAGAATGAAGAGGCCTCGGATGCACAAGATGTGGCAGACGGTGGTTGGCCCGGCCGGCTAGGCCTCATTGCAGCACAGTGAACTTCCCACTGCAACTTATGCTTCATATCCATGTGCCGGTTCATGCATGAAGTACTCAAACTATGTATTTTTTGGCCTCTACTTCGCTTTTGCTAACAAATGTTACAGATAACACGAGTTGGGTCATCTTTATCAATCTGAAAAAATGCCCAGGCTATGCAAGGCTTAGCACCCATGCGACCTGAAGAGCCACCACGACTTGTGGTCAGAGGCAGAGTTGTGTTTGAGGATGCAGTTGTTGACGTGCTTCCAGTACTACGTCTCTGTCCAGGAAGGCACAACCTGAGCTCGTCGTCACTAGAATCCTCCTCCACCTCCTCTGCTGACATCATCGACTGGCTGACTGTGGGTTGACAGTAAGTGGGATCTCCAACCACGTCATCATCACCCTGTGTGTTATCACACCGGTCGTCCTCAGAGCCAACCTCTTCCTGCCCTGACAAAAAACTAAAGTTGTCACTCCAATCAGGTATTTGAGTCTCATCATCGTCTTCCTCATTGTCTTCACCAACAGGAGTTAGTTTGGGAACGAGGGTCTACATTATGGTCAGAACCTTCTGCGTCTGGTCCTGGATTTGACTCATAAAGATTCTGGGCATCAGTGCAGATCATTTCCTCATTTGGATTCACAGAATCTCTGGAGCCGACCTCTGATTCCCAGGCTATAGTATGAGTAAACAGCTCTGCAGACTCAACCATCTGTTCTACCCCATAATCAGTCGGGCAGCTGGAGACTTGGGAGCTGTGAGGAAGCAAGTGTGATTGGGGTGACACCTCTGAGGACTGGAGTATTTGTGATGTTGAAGTTGAGGTGGAGGAGAGCCCACTTAAAGGAACACTTGATATCCGTTGAAGCACATGCTGTTTTTGAGCCTCATCTGGAATTTGTAGCGATTGGCGTGGCCGTAAGAAAGGGATCTTATCACATTGTCCGCTAAAAGAAGTAGACATCTTAGATTGGCTGGAAGATGGTCTTTCTTCTGCAGTGGTTACTGTTGCTTTAACACCTACCCCACAGACACAACCTTTTTTTCCCTTCCCAACACTCCTATTCCCCTTTCCACCAGCAGCAGGCCTTTTTCCACTCATTTTGGTGGTTAACTAATTCACAACTCTGGAGTTGTTTGCACAAAAAACAATGGATGGGAACCGAGCAGAGCTGAGTGGCCAAACTGTGGTATTAGGCCAAAACTATTGGCTGGGTTAGATGCAGATAAAAATTATATTGAATTTGCAACTTGGTGGAGGTTAGTATAGATGGACTAATAGAACAAGTCCCACACACTGCTACAAGCCGAAATATTTTTTCAGAGCTAGATGCAGAAAAAAATTATATTGAATTTGTAACTTGGTGGAGGTTAGTATAGATGGACTAATAGACCAAGTTCCACACACTGCTACAAGCCCAAATATTTTTTCAGAGCTAGATGGAGATAAAAATTATTTTGAATTTGGAACCTGGTGGAGGTTGGTATAGATGGACTAATAGAATGATGCTATGCCCAAAAGGTTTTACTTCAATAGGTGCAGTAAAAAAATTTGTATTCTATACACAGGTGGTGTAGCTTGCAACACAGATAGGCTTCTCCACTGACTAACACACACTGCAAGAGGCCAAAAAGGATTTGCTTTGCTAGATTTAGCAAAATGCTGTGAAAAAAACTTGCACAGCACTAAAACAGACCTGCCTGTCAATAAGTGATAGGAACTGATGTAACCTAGCCCTCAAAAGGACTGCAATTACAATTAGTCTTTACTCCCAACCTATCTATTTAAGAGCACAGACCTACCTGATAAAAGTCGTAGGAAATGATGTAACCTAGTCCTTAAAAGGACTGCAATCACAACTATTCCCTACTCCCAAGCTATCTGTAGATTTGTGCGAAAATTGGCTTGAAATTAACAAGGTATAGCGCACACAGCAACAGCGGTGCCGTCTAACATGCAGCTGCAGCAGTGAGAAAATGGTCGCGACAGGGAAAATGGCTGGGTCTTATAGGGCAAGGACATGTGACATACACTGCCAATGACACATGCCCTTGCTTGTGTGAAAAAAAGCAGTTCGCTCCATGTGTGCGCTGCTGATAGGCTGACAGATTGCACCTCCCCACTGTAAATGCGGGAAAGAGATAAAAAAAAAAAGGAGATCTTCATTATTTCTGCAGAGATCCATCCCCTGCCCCTCCCCCCGCCCCTCTGTACACTCAAAGTGCGTATTAACATTAATTTTCAGCATTACTGAGAAAAAATCCAGTTATGATTTTGGTGCACGAACAGTTATCGAACATAACCTCGAACAGCCGAATTTTTTTCAAATTGTTTGTGTTCGCCGAACGGCTGGAACACCGCCCAAAACAGCTCGAATTTGAGATTGGCGAACAGTTCGAGTCTAACACCGCTCCTCTCTATTCCCGTTCAAACAAAGCTTCAGGTGATGAATTATGGATGAGGTCGTGGCAAAGGAGAAAGAGAAGGAGGAACAGGGACCATTCACATCAATATCAGGCCAGTCAACTACACATGTCTTGTAGGATATGTTTCTGTACCAAAAGGATCGGTTCGGCTTCACAGTTATAGGGCATACAGTGAGTGCAATGCCTACCAAAAATTTTGAGGCACTCCAATGCCCCTTGGAAGTGACATGGAGGTCAGAAGGCCTTAACTAAACCGTTTTTTCCATTTATAGCAACTGGGTCTCCTGTACACTGTTGGCCTAAGCAGTGAATGGAAGGCTTTCCAAAAATTATGAGATACTGCAATGCCCCTTGAAACAAACGTGGATTACAGTGTACTAAAAGCCTTCTACCCATTATTGGGGAGTGGGTCTCCCTTAGTGTTCGCCTATGCATTGAAAAGCAAAAGCTAACTTAAATTAGGAGGAAATGCCATGCCCGTTGGAAGAGTCGTGGAGGTTAGAGGTAATTAAAAACAACATTTCAATGCCCCTTGGAAGAGCTGTGAAGTTCAGAGTGGTTTAATATGACGCTTTTAATGCACCTTGGAAGAGATGTGGAGTTCAGAGTGGTTTAACAAAATGGTTTAATGCCCCTTGTAAGAGTGGTGGAGGTCCCAGTGGAATAAAAAGACCATATCAATGACCCTTGGAAGAGATGTGGAGGTCAAAGTAGCTTAACAAGACGGTTTTAATGCCCCTTGGAAGAGACGTGGAGTTCAGAGTGGTTTAACAAGACAATATCAATGACCCTTGGAAGAGACGTGGAGGTCACAGTAGCTTAACCAGACGATTTTAATGCCCCTTACAAGAGCCATGCAGTACAGCATATTAAAAACATTATTCCCATTATAGGGGAGTGGGTCTAACATAGTCTTTGCCTATGCCTTCCAAGCAAAAGCAGCCAAAAATTAGGAATACACCTCCCGAAATAACACAGTGGATTTGACTTTGTTACTCTGCTGTCATTTGGTGGTTATGAGAAGTCTGGCCCCATCCAGCCCTTGTTCATTTTGATAAGGGTCAGCTTGTCAGCACTGTCAGTTGACAGGCGAGTGCGCTTATCAGTTATAATTCCCACAGCGGCACTAAATACACGCTCCGATAACATGCTAGTGGCAGGGCAGGCCAGGACCTCCAAGGCATACAGAGCGAGTTCATTCCAAGTGTCCAGCTTGGATACCCAATAATTAAAAGGCACAGAGGAATCATGGAGGATGCTGGTACGGTCGGCAAGGTACTCCCTCACCATCTTTTGAAACTTTCCACTCCTTGTGAGAGTGCCCCGCGCCTCAGGGCCAGTAAGCTGGGCGGGTCTCAGAAAACTGTCCCAGAACGTTGACTGTGTTCCCCTGCCTCTGCTGGATTGGAGCTGCGTCTCTCTCGCCTGTATGCCTTGGTTGGACAACGAACTGTGACCTCTGCCGCTAGCGTGTTCAGATGGGAATTTTTTTAACAGTTCTGCAGCAAGGGCCTTCTGGTACTGCCCCATTTTTGTAGACCTCTCCACCTCAGGAATAAGAGAGTGAAAGTTCTCCTTGTAGCGGGGGTCTAAAAGTGTTCCCAGCCAGTAATGACTGTCACCCAACATTTTGACAACGCGAGGGTCACAGTTAAGGCATAATAACATAAAGTCAGCTATGCGTGCCAGACTGGTAACAGGCAAGACTTCCGTGTCCTCACCAAGATGACTACTGACCATGCTCTCCTCCTCCTCCTCCTCCTCCTACCCCCTGTCCTCCGGCCACCCACGCTGAACCGACGGTATGACAGTTGCACAGGTACTACCATCTACAGCGCATGATGCCAGCTCCTGTTCTTCCTCCTCCTCCTCCTACTCCTCCTCTCCCGCATTGTCCCCCAATGCACGTTGGGATGAGATGAGGCTGGGCTGTGTGTAATCGACGGCTATGGCTTCTTGATCCATCTCATCATACTCTGGCTGCAATGCCTCCTCTTTAATTCTCTGCAGAGAGCGTTGCAAAAGACAGACAAGTGGGATGCTGACGCTAATGATGGCGTCATCGCCACTCACCATCTTGATGGACTCCTCAAAGTTTGTCAGGATGGTACATATGTCAGACATCCAGGTCCACTCCTGAGGTCTTATGTGTGGAGTCTGACCTGAATATCGAAGGCCTTGTTGCAGCTGGTACTCCACAACTGCTCTCTTCTGCTCACAAATCCTTTGCAACATGTGGAGGGTAGAGTTCCAACGTGTGTTCTTGAGCCAGAAGCAGCAAACGCTGCTGCAAAACAGCAAGGGCAGCGGAAGCTGTAGCCGACTTCTGAAAATGAGCTGACAGGCGGCAGATCTGGCAACTCGGGGTACGATTTAAGAAACCGCTGAACCACGAGATTAAGCACATAAGCCAGGCATGGTACGTGTGTGATCTCGCCTCGCCTCAGAGCCGCTACCAGGTTGCAGCCATTGTCACACACGACCATGCCTGGATGTAGGTTCAGATTTCTCAGCCCCAGATCTGCCTGCTCTTTCACAGCTGTCCACAACTCACAAGCAGTGTGAGGTTTATCACCTAAGCTTATGAGTTTCAGCACAGCCTGTTGCCGCTTGGCTGAGGCAGTACTGCAGTGCTTCCAGCTTGTAACTGATGTGGTGATATCTGAGATGGAGGCTGAACATGAGGAGGAGGAGGAGGAGGATGATGCGCAGGAGCTGTACACTGTGGGGGCAACTCTGACTGACATAGGGCCCGCAATCCTCGGTGTGGGGAGGATGTGTTCCGTCCCAAGGTCCGACTGGGTCCCGGCTTCCACTATGTTTACCCAGTTTGCCGTCAGGGAGATGTACCGTCCCTGGCCACAAGCACTTGTCCACGTGTCCGTTGTCAGGTGGACTCTCCCAGTAACTGTGTTGTTGAGGGCACGGCAGATGTTTTGGGACACGTGCTTGTGTAGTGCGGGGATGGCACACCGGGCAAATTAGTGTCGGCTGGGTACCGAGTACTGAGGGACGGCCACCGCCATAAGGTTGCGGAAGGATTCCGTCTCCACTAGCCTAAAAGGCAGCATTTCCAACGCAAGCAGTCGTGAAATGTGCGAATTTAGGACTGTGGCCTGTGGGGCATTGGCTGCAAATTTGCGCTTTCATTCAAAGGTCTGGAATATGGACAAGTGAACGCTGCGGTGGGACGTGGACATTGATGCTGTTTCTTGAGAAACTGCCATAACAAGTGAAGACTGAGAGGAGGGGCATCTTTGCATGCAGTATGGACAGAGGATTTACTTGCATGCACAACAGAGGGTTCTCTTACACGCACAACAGCGGAAGAAGCAGTGTTGACACCCGCTGACACTGGTCGTGGACCCTGGGGTTTGCCCCACAAAGTCGGGTGCTTTGCTGACATGTGCCTGATCATGCTGGTGGTGGTCAGGCTGATAGTTTTGTCACCCCTGCTGATGACGGCCTGATAGGTGGTACAAATGGCCTTTTTGGGGTTTTCAGCAGAGTCTTTAAAAAAATTCCAGACTCTGGAAGACCTACCGGCTGTACTGGCAACATCCCTCGTGTTGGTTTTACGGGGAGCCGTTGCCCGCCTTCTGTCTGCGGCCATCACACTGCTTCTTCCTGCCTGTTGTGGTACTCTGCCTCCCTCCCCCTGTGTGCTGCTGGCCTTGCTCTGCGTGTCCTCCTGCCACATTGGGTCAGTTTCTAGATCATCCACCACCTCCTCCTCTTCCACTTCTGCACCACTGTCCTCCTCCTCACTTCGTGGCAATTGTATCTCATCATCGTCCACCTCTTGTGACAAATTGCCAGCGTCGCCTTCCTGTGGCCATGGCTGTTCAAATATTTGGCCATCGCTACATGGGATCTCCTCTTCCACCACTTCAAGCGGAGCAGGCGAGGGGCCCAAATATGGAAATGGACCAGTGAACAGCTTTTCAGAGTGTCCAAGTGTGGGATCAGTTGCTGTCTGACGACCCTCTGCATGGTGGGGGGAAGGAGCATCAGGGTGAGGAGGAGTATGCGGTCGAGACTCTCGGCTACTAAGACGTGACCGTGTGGAAGACAGACCGGAGGTGGTGGTGCCCAGGTGACTGGAAGTATTATCTGCTATCCAATTAATATCCTGTTCACACTGATCGTTTCGCAATAGTGGTGTTGTTGTGTGCTTCCATAGTAATTCGGTCAAGAACTGAGAGCGAGAAGATGTGGATGTTGGTTGTGGCACATTTTCACCTTGGCCACGGCCCCGTCCTCTGCACGCACCATCACCGAACGTCCAGTTCCACGTCCCTTGCCAAGCACCTTGCCCATTGTAAATGAAGTAAAATAGCTTACACTCGCACTATCAATGGCAAAAGGGTAATAAAAAGGAGATTTGAACTGTGGAAGAGGAAAACCACAGTTCTAGTTCTCTGGCCTACACCAGAATCTTTTAAACAGATATATTTGTGTCTGAACAGTCAGCGAGACACTCAAATAGTTTTTTTTTATGGAAAAAAGGCAAAAAAGTGGATAATACAGAGATTTGAACCGTGGAACTGAAAAACCACAGTTCTAGTTAACTGTTCGAAACCAGACACTTTTAAACAGGTATATTTGTGTCTGAACACTCACAGACACACTCAATTTTTTTTTTTTTTTGGGGGGGGGGATACCAAAAGGTTAATAAGACGGGTATTTGTACAGTCTGACTGAGAAAAAAAAAAAAAAGGATTTAGATGAAAAAAAAAGGATTTTTTCCTGGCCCCTGAGACCTGGGGCTACATCTAGCAATTTGAGCAGCAGCAGCACACAGGACTGTAATGCAGTGTTTGTTGGTATAACCACTATGTCTCATATTCAGCCTGCCTGCCTGATATCTGGGATGGATATTAGTCCTCAGAAGGACTGTTTGTTTGCTGTTGCAGGCTTTAGAAACCCTACACTACCTATTTCGCAGTATAAATCTCTCCCTAGCTCAGCAGCACTCTTCCTACACTGTCTGATCCAGAACGACTGTGTCCAAGATGGCAGCGCCCGGTTTTAAATACTCGAGGCGACGCTGTGCGGCCAGCCAATCACTGTAATGCCCACTACCAACATGGCTGCGGCATTACAGTGACTGGCTGGCAATCCCTGCATGTTCATTGGCTCTGTAAAGAGCGCCAAACATGCAGGGTGGAGACCCGAGCTCCTGCCCAAGTAACCCGAAAATGGTCGGTGCTCGCCGAACATCCCGAGTAGTGAGATGCTCGGGCGAGTACCGAGCAGTGTCGAGCATGCTCGCTCAAAACTAATAAAAACATGAGGTAAATTTTTTTTATTAACTACTGACCATCTATTATAAGGGAATACAATTCTAATATTGAAAACTGTAAATTTTTCACCACTTTCTGACAATTTCATAAATAATCAAAATGTTCAGTGATCTACATATACCACAACTATGAAGTTCACAGTGTGAAACATTTAAAAACTTTCTCAGAATCAATGGGATTGTAAGGGTATATGCTTTGCACATAGAGTTTTTTTAAGTCTTTTGGAATGGGTCTTCTTTTACAGATAAAAATCTAAAGAGATGAACTGTAGTGATGAGCGAGCATGTTCGCTACTGCTCGGTGCTCGCCCGAGCATCTCACTGCTTGACATGCTCGGCTCTTGCTGAGTATTTCCGGGGTTGCTCGGCGGGAGCTCGAGTCTCCTCCCTGCATGTTTGCCGCACTTTAGACAGCCAATGAACATGCAGGGATTACCTGCCACTCACTGTAATGCCAAAGCCATGTTGGTTGTGGCATTACAGTGATTGGCTGGCCGCACAGCATCATCAGGTCTATATCAGACTTGGCGCCACAGTCACTCCGAAATCAGACAGCGTAGGGAGAGCTGCTGCTGCACTAGGGAGAGATTTGCTTGTTTCTAGTTAGAGTAGGTGTACAAACTATATTAGAGACACATATCCATCTCAACAAACCATCCTTCTGTGGACTAATCCATCTGCAGAGATATCAGGCAGGCTGTGTATATAGGCAGGCTGGCAGCGTATATAGCAGACTGCAATGCGTATAGCACAAGAGGCTCCATTTCAGTTATGTCTGCTGCTGCTGTTATATTTCTAGAAATAGGCCCAGGTCTCAGGGGCCAGGAATAATTTTTTATTTAATTTTTGGATCTTAATCCTCATTATTTGCTTAAAAAGCAATCCAGAGAACACAGTTTTTCTGTGCCATTTGCTTGTTGGCACTGCAGAATACAGCCAGGTCCTTTCCAAATTACAGCGCTAAAAATCCAGCAATTCAAAAATGTGTTTTCACCGTCACATGGATCACATATACGTTTTCAGAAAATACTGCCATTTCTGACCTCCATTAAATATTTTTTTCAGTGTGTCAGCAAAGTTTTTGACACCGGTTTGCTTTTCAAAATAGTTACCTACAGGCCAGGTATTCAAAACTGTGTTTTCTCCGTCACACGGATCACATATACATTTTCAGAAAATACTGCCATTTCTGACCTCCATTAAAAATTTGTTTCAGTGTGTCAGTGAAGCAATTGACACCAGATTGCTGTTCAAAATAGTTACCTACAGGTCAGGTATTTAAAACTGGTTCGTCAGTCACACGGATCACATATAAGTTCGCTCCAAATTCAGTCATTTGTTGTGAGCGTGGAATATATTGTCCTCCATTTAAAATGGGCAAGGCACGTGGCAAGGGACGGGAACTGGATGTGATGGTGATGATGGTGCATGCAGAGGCCGAGGCCGTGGGCAAGCTAAAATTGTGCCACAACAAACACCCACATCTTCTCGCTCGACCTTCCTGTCCCAAATAATAGGGGACCACAGAACACCACTATTGAACACAGAGCAGTGTCAAAAGGTTATTGGATCGATAGCAGATAATGCTTACAGTCACATAGCCACCACCACCACCCTGTCTTACACACGATCAAGTCTTAGTAGCTGTGAGTCTGGAACGCATATTCCTCACCCTGAACCTCCTTCCTCCCACCATGCCGAGTGCCCAGAGACAACAGATCCCACACTTGGACACTCCGAAGAGCTGTTCACTTTCCCATTTATAGATTCAGGCCTCTTGCCTGGTCCACTTGAAGCGGGGAAAGAGGAGATCGCATGTATCAATGCCCAAATATTTGAGCAGCCGTGGTCACACGAAGGCGACTGTGGGAAAGTGTCACAAGAGGTGGACGATGATGAGCCACAATTGCCAGAAAGTCAGTAGGAGGACCAGAGTGCGGAAGTGGAAGACGAGGTGGTGGATGATATAGTAACTGACCCTACCTGGCAGGAGGACATGGAGAGCGAGGACAGCAGCACACAGGGGGAAGGAGGCAGAGCACCCCAACAGGCAGGAAGAAGCAGTCTGGTGGCCGCAGAAATAAGGCAGACAACTGTTCCCCGTAACACCAACACGAAGGAAGTGGCCAGTACAACTGTTAGGTCTTCCCGAGTCTGGTTGTTTTTTAAAGACTCTGCGGATAACCCCAAAAAGGCCATTTGTACCACCTGCCAGGCCAGCATCAGAATGGGTGGCAAAATGACCAGCCTGACCACCACCAGCATGATCAGACACATGGCAGCAAAGCACTCGACTTTGTGGGCCAAACCCCAGGGTCCAGGAACAGTGTCTGCAGGTGGCACCATTGCTTCTTCCGCTGTTGAGCATGCAAGCCAATCCCCTGTCCATGGTGCATACGAAGATGCCTCCTGCCCTGCACCTGTCATTGCACACTCTCAAGTAGCAGCATCAGGAACATGCTTATGCATGTTGTTTCTCAATCCGCATTTCAGATCAGGCCATTGCCCAACTCTGTACTCATGAAATTAAATGCACAAAGAAAGATGTGTGTGTGTGTGTGTGTAAAAGCACCACCGACAAGTGCGAGTTGATGTTGGACGGGCTGCCATTGCTTCTGCAACAAGCTGCATTTGAGGACTTCCTGGGAGAAATGACACCCAGAGCAAATACGGTTTCCCTCTATGCCAGTCCTTTCACCGAGCTAAATACAACTTAGCAAAAAAAGCTGTGGACTGGCTCCGTACCGTTTCTGGCCACATTCACCTGTCCATGTGTTTGTGGTTAGGCGGTCCTTCCCAGTAAGTGCACTGGGGAGGGCATGGGCAATGTTGTGGGACCCGTGCTTGTGGAAGGCAGAGACGATATCAGGAGAAATAGTGGCGGCTGGGGACAAAGCATGGACACCCGGAGGCCGCCGGCATGAGGTTATGAAAAGCTTCCACCTCCACAAGCCTAAAAGGTTACATTTCAAGTGAAAGCAGCTTTATGGTTTCCCAAGTCCTTTCACCAAGCTAAAGAATATGGCTGTGGTGAAATACAACTCAGCAAAAAAAGCTGTGGACTGGCTCTGTACCGTCCCTGGCCAAATTCACCTGTTCACGTGTTTGTGGCTAGGCGGTCCTTCCAATTAAGTACACTGGGGAGGGCACGGGTAATGTTGTGGGACCTGTGCTTGTGGGACGCAGAGACGATACCGGGAAAAATAGTAGCGGCTGGGGACCGACTATGGATACCCAGTCGCCGCAGCCATAAGATTGTGGACAGCTTCCATCTCCACAAGCCTAAAAGGCCACATTTCAAGTGCAAGCAGCTGTCAAAAATTTGGCTGTATAGTATTGCAGCTTGTGGGAGGGTGGGTGGCTGAATGCATACTTGCGCTTGCATTCCAAGGAATGGAGTAGGGACAACTGAACGCTGCACTGGGACAAGTATGTGGACAGTGATTGTTGCAAGTCTGCAACGACATGCGCATCGGGGGAGGCATCCTCTCATGCGCCAAGGATAATTTATGATGGGCACACTTTTAGGCAGTGACCTGGGAGTCAGAAATGCTTTCAGAGGTCTTCCACATGCTGTTCCCATGTCTTTTCAGCACTGTATGCATGTTTCTGATGATGTGTCACACACCACATGGCCAGATAAGGTTGTAAAATGTAAAATAACATTTTCCAGTGAATGCATTTGTCTTGGTTGAAAGCAATGCAAAAGTGCAAAAATGCATCAAAAACGCTACGTGTGAACATAGCCCAAGGTGTGGAGGAGTATTTTTGGTTTTGGTTATTTATTTTGCCTTATATATCATGTCATTACCGTGGAAAGGATGTTCCTTAACATATTTCCCAGGAAAATCCATTTTGGTATCGTTTTTTAAGGTTTTATTGTGAGTCCGTAAAAGTGGCGTAATACTCTGACAACGTTGTTGACAGCGATGACTTGGGAGTCAGAAATGCTTCCAGGGGTCTTCCCCATGCTTTTCCCATGTCATTTGAGCACTGTTACCATCGATTTGGGCAATTTTTAGGCCCTCTACAGACTGCCGGGGGGAGCCGCCTGAAAAATGGTCGAGTTTCCCATAGACTTACATTGGGCTCGTTGCTCAGGTCAAGCACCTGAGTATTCCAATTTGCTCAACCCGAGCAACGAGTATCCGAGCATTTTGGTGCTCACTCATCACTAATGAACTGTAATATACACTACACTCCCTGACAGAAGTTATGTCGCATATCCATGTTATGTAAATAAAAGCTTATAACCTGACGTTAAATTCATCCATTGGTTTTATAAATTACTCTTTTGAAAGCTGAAACCCTCCCAAATTTGGTTTAGGTTAAGAAAATAAATTGGCATCAATGCTGAAATATTGATCATTTAATGAACACAGAATGGTCAGATTTGGGCAAGACAAAAGTTTTGTCGCCCACAGAAAGTAATGAGATATTCAAACAAATAATTATCTTAAAATACAAATATATGTTGCATAACATTAGTGAATGAAGTTGTGGTGCTATTAGAGTCATATTTAATATTTTGTGTGACTTCCATGAGCTTGAAGGACTGCATCATTGCGGTTCAACAATGATTCATACAATTTATTAATGTAGTCATCAGGAAGAGCAAAGAATGCAGTCTTACATGCCTCCCAGAGTTCATCTAGATTCTTTGGTTTTGTCTTCCAAGCTTCCTCATTCATCCTACCCCAAACATGCTCAATGATGTTCATGTCTGGTGACTGGGCTGGGCCGTCCTTGAGCACCTTGATCTTTTTTGCCTGGAGGAACTTTGTTGTAGAGATGGATGTATGAGATGGAGCACCATCCTGCTGCAGAATTTGACCCCTTTTATGATTTGGAATGTAAGAGGTAGCTAATACTTCTTGATATTTTAGGCTATTGATATTGCCTTCCACCTGGCAAATGTTTCGCACACCCTCATACTGAATGTAACCCCAGACCATGATCTTTCCACCACCAAATGTAACTGTTTTCTGGGTGTATTTTTGATCCATACAGGCTCCAGTAGGTCTCCTGCAGTATTTGCGGCGGCTGTGGTGTAATTCTACTGAAGATTCATCAGAGACATCCACCTTCTGCCACTTTTCCAGCGTCCATTTGTTTAGCAGGCTGTGGGACTTTGCAAATCCCACACTGTTTTTTATTTACCTTTTGTTTAGTGCTGGCTTCTGGGCACTGATTCAACCATGGAGGCCATTTTGAGACAGAATCCTACAAACTATTCTAGTTGACACAGGGACTTGAGGTGACCATGCCTGTTGGAGCTCTGCTGCAGTGGAAGAGGGGCTTGCTTTGGATTTTCTAACCAACAAATGTTCCTCCTGAGCAGTTGTCTTGCGGGGTCTGCTGGACCTGGGCTTGTCAAACACATCTCCAGTCTCTTCAAATCCTTTTTTAATTCTTTGTACTTGACGCTGAGACACATTAAAGGTGCCAGCCACCTCTGCAGTGGATCTGGTCTTCAGCCTCTTGATAATCAAGGCTTTGTTCACAGGGTGGAATTTTGGCACGTTGTCAGAGCTCAAGTTGCAGTTCAAGTGAAGGTCTGGGGTGCTGGGTTTCTTTTTATACACACCCACTAATGAAACGATCATTTACTGAGCACTGGTGAGGATGTAAACTAGGATTGGGTGCATTACGTATATGACCAGGCAACAAGACTTTTGTCTTGCCAAAATCTCACCATTCTATGTTCATTAAATGATCAATATTTCAGCATTGATGCCAATTTATTTTCTTAACCAAAACCAAATTTGAGAGGGTTTCAGCTTTCAAAAGAGTAATTTATAAAACCAATGGATGAATTTAACATCAGGTTATAAGCTTTTATTTACATAACATGGATAAGCGACATAACTTCTGTCAGGGAGTGTACTCACAAAAAGAAAGGGATATTTGTCTTTCAGGCGAAATTTATGGAAAACATAAAAAGTTTACGCTATAATGATATTTATCATGAAAGTAGGGCATTCAAACTAGAAGCATGCAATGGTGATTTCCTCATCTCAAACAATTTATTGAATCAAAAGCCAATAACAGTGGTGGTTATACCCCAACAAAAAATGTCAATGTCTTAATAACTTGTCATGTGGCCTTGAGCATCAATTACAGCTTGACAACAAGGTCACATGATGCTCACAATTTGAGTTATTGCCTGCTGAGGCATTGCATACCTCTCTTCTTGAATGGCGGTCCTTGGGTCATTGAGGTTCTGGAGTACAGAGTTATGAGACTCTACATGGTGACTCATCTGATAAGTTTTCTGTGGGATTCAGGTCTGGAGAAAGTGCTGGCCACTCCATTTGAAGTACCTGGGTCTCCAGCAGCCGTTCACTAATGATGCGACCTCGATGAGATGGAGCATTGTCATCTATGAAGATAAAATTAGACCTGTGTTTTTCATGCAGAGGCACAATGACTGGATTAATGATGTTATTCAAGTAGTAGGGGCTTGTAACTGTAACATTCACAAAGTGTAGGGCAGTTCTGTATTGACTAGACACCCCAGCCCACACTCTAACACCACCACCACCAAAGCATTGTCTAGTGACAACAGTGGCTGATGCATACCGCTCTCCTTGACGTCTCCAACATTGTTGGTGGCCATCATTTCTGCTCGGCATGAATCGACTTGCATCAGTGAACAGCACTTAAGCATACTGGTCTTTCATCCAGCGAAGATGCTTCTTGTCATATGCTTGAAGACACCTGTGCTTGGTGGTGTGATCAGGTACAATTGCAGGTCAACTAGCACGCAGACCACTCTGATGTAAACAGTTCTGAATGGTCTGACATGACACTTGGGTGCTACCACCTCCCTTAAATGTGCCTGGAGTTGTGTGGCATTCATCATCTGGTTCCAAATGCCATTGTTCACAATGAAGCATTCATCAGTGTGGAATGTGGCCAAAGGACGTAAACTTCTCTGCCTTTCTGTGACACTTCCAGTCTCTTTGTATCTCTATTGAAACCTGCTGATGATATTCTGTGACAATCTAAGCTCAGTGGCCACTTCCATTTGAGAACATCCTGCTTGAAGCCTCGCAATAGCGAGATATTGTTGATCAATTGTTAGGTGTTGTCTTGGTCTCATGATGTCAAAATGTGAACAGCAGGGTGTGGAAGACTGTTTAAATAGCAACTCTAATTGAACCCCTAAATGTATTCGCCAATTTATGGATCAAACACTTGTTGTGAATTTTGCCATTAAGCGCTTTGTTAGAGAACAGCAAGTTGTGCAAAAAGTACTGAAACATTGAACAGTTGGAAATGTGCATTCAAAAGTTTAGAGAAGGTCACATTAAGTTCACCTGAAAAGGTAAGAGTGCATTTTAGGTTCATCCAGAAATTTTGCCCATAAGCCTAACATCTCTAACTTTTTGTGAGTAGTGTAACTTGGTATGCATGTAACATGAATACGCACGTGTTAGTTGTGGCCACTAAACAAAGAAAACCTAAAATAAAAACAAAATTGGCAAATACCATGCATTAAATAAATAAATATCAATAGTGCATAAAAATAACATAGGCTACTTAGTTAATATAATTTTGAACATGCGCCTATACGTTGCATGCATACAAACTTATATAAAGGTTCATCTCTTTAGGTTTTTGTTTCAGGTTTTTGCACTCTGTGCAAATTAGGGCATGGCCTCCCTTTCCTTTGAGCTGGACATTACTTTAAATAGCTCCCCATGACTGGGTGTCCAACAGTCGAGGCCTCAGTCCTGCTTGGCCCTTATTCAAATATACGTCATTTGACAAATAGTGCAAGGGAGAAACCCAGAGAAATCACACAGATCCCACCACAGCCAAAAATGTGTCAAGGGGAACACTGGAGAGATCATGCAGAACCCACCTCTGCCAACAAATTTGTAAAGGAATGCAACCCTATCGCCTCCAATCGTCTGGACAATTACGCAATTGACTGACGAGTGATGGATGAGGCCCCGGCTGTTTCCACTACTAGGCCAGTTATTGGGGAACTCACACCTCCAATTCCAGTGTATGGAATATATATATGTATATATATGTATATACCTCGATATGATCACTGCCAATTCCAACTCCACAATAAAAAAATAAACTACTAGCTGCCACCATTACTCATTTATACAGGCTGATTGATCACCCATTACAGGTAGCATATGGCTTCAGGGGTGTGGTTTACAGATCAAGAGGAACGGAGGTATTAAATTTTATATATTCAATCCAGAAAGGTAAGCAGTGTTTATAAAAAATATACAAAGATTATACAAAATGGGAACACAACAGTACAGTATAAACAATTATATAAAAATAAAAAGGATAAACAGAAGTACTGTACTGAACCTAATGTTGCAGGGTTGTCTCTGGCTTTTATGAAGGGGAGCTCTTCGTTTTTGTAGAGGTAATGGGCAGGATGACAGTAAACTGCATCCCCCAGGATTGATGAATGATAGAAACACAAACTCTGAATTTTTATTAGGTCAAGGTTATGCCCACTTACCTCCCCTTGGTGAGCTCATATGAGGGTTGGTCGTGAGAGTATCAGGTATTTTATAAGTTTATGAGATCCCCAACTTTCAGGATATCTTTGCTCCTGGAGGTCCCAGGCGGTTGATATAGTGGTCATGTTTCCTATCACAAATTTATCTTTCCATAGAGATAAAACATGGCATAAATAGCATCATCCATCATCCGATATTAAGTTGGAGGTGTTTGGCCGGCCTTACGGTGATGTGAGTTATATTCGTCCCTTTGCTACGACGCCAAAAATATATCTCCCATAAACATCATAAACATCGGATCGATGCAAACCTCAATATTCATCACTGACCGCTGGCTCCAGAATTTGAGATAATTCCTTTAAACAGAGGAAGCTCTTGCCTCTGGAATTGTACTTCTCTCGGCCTCTGCTTTTTTATGTTGTTCAGATTTCCATTTGTGGACTATGTTGGATTTCCTGGACTATGTTGGACCTGCATGTTTTTTTGTTTTATTAAATAAAATGATAAACCAGGGAAAGTGCGGGGGAGTATTTATTCAAATAAATTATTTTTTGTGTGTGTTTTCTTTTTATTACTGGGCTAGTAATGGGGAGTCAGAGGTGTCTGATGGATACCTCTTCATTATTAACAGCAGGGCTTGATGCCAGCTGTGATTTTCAACAAATCACAGCTGACATCAACCCCAACTACAATTACCCAGATTGCCAACGCTCCAGGGCTATCGGGAACTGCTGAGACAAAGCGCGAGAATTGGCGCATCTAATGTGATGTGCCACTTCTGGGATGTCTGAGGGCTGGTATTTTTAGGCTGGGAAGGGCCCAATAACTATGGACATTTTCAGCCTGATAATATCAGCTCTCAGCTGTCTGCTTTACCTTTGCTGGTCATCAAAAATTGGGGTGACCACACATCATTTTTTTTCATTTATTTATTAGCTTAATACATGTACAGTATGCTACACACACAAGGCTGTAATTATATATCTCACGGATTTCTATCTATCTACCCCATATCTTTTTTTTTAACTATATATCTATATACTGTATCTATCACCTATTTACCGCATATCTATCTATCTATTTCAGAAGAAAATGGAACAGCACAAAATCCATGGGTGGGTGCAAATCCTTCCAGACAATGATTCCGTTGTCTTAATGTAATATACAGTGCCTTGTGAAAGTGTGAAGGGAGGACCGGGGAGCGGCACCGCCTAGGCCACCGGTCGGGGTACTTCTGCTGCGAGCAGCCGGGAGATGACCGGCTAACGCCGGTCATCTCCCGGCTGCATCGCCGATGACCTCCGTGCGGCAGATGAGCCGCTAACGGCCGCCATCTTGTTCTGAAATCCCGCATCACTGATTAGCCACGGCTGGACCAATCAGCGACGCGGGATTTCCTGGACGGACAGACAGACGGGATAAGCCGATTATATAGTAGATGTTTGAAGCCAGAAATGTGGCAAAAGGTAGAAAAGTTCAAGGGGGCCAAATACTTACACAAGGCACTGTACCTCCAAAGAAAAAAAGGCAGCACTCCATATATAGTGGAAAAAAATAGTACTTTATTAGCTCATCTATTATATGAAGATCATTACTTGCCCTTATGAATGATTTATTTTAATGACCTTGTGTAATTTTAATTAATTTTTGTTTTATATTTCTTGTTTCCACCATATATAGCTGTCTTATTTTTTGTTTTTTTTCACTAAAAGATTTGTTGTATGTGTTTTGTAATGGAGGAATTATTGTGTCTGGAGACCTAGCCGTTCATGTTTCTTAATAAATAGATGATGGGGAATGGACATGCCCTTCATTAGGGGTGGAACATAGGGTTACAGTCGAATAGCATGTAATACTCTTTCCTTAGGATGTCAGTGGAGGGTGTCCTCATTGGGGGATTACAATCCACTAAGATATCCAATTTCTGAGCCATTTTTTGCCGGAGGGTGAATATGGATTGGATTAAGGGAATTGAGTTTGTGCAAGAGGACTGACCTGTTCCATATTCCCCTGTTCATATATTTGAAATGATGTTAAAATGGGTGAGATGCTTCTACAAGTTTATAGATTTTATGGTGCAGTCCTAATATTAAAGAATTTATATATTTATAGCATGTCTGCCGGTTCTGTGTGCTTAGGGATAGATACTGTTGGAGAGTATTCTGGGCATGCGCGGGTATTCGGCTGAATCCTGTAGCAGTATGATTGGCTAGACCTCTAAGACACGCGCAGTATCGCACTTCCTGACGCCGGGTATCGGCGGTTTTTACATGCCTGCATGATATCTATGATATGGGTGAGTCCTCCCATTTTATATGCTAATATGCTAATACTAATATTGCACAGGTGCAAATGATGCACCAATTATTGCACATAACACTTTACTTTATACGAAAATGATGAAATGTTATATTGAATCATGATGGAATTTTTCTATATCATGTTTTACAACACATTATGTCAACATACTATGTTGTATCACTATTTATATGGAATTTTTTTAAATTGCCTTATGAATTTATTATGCAAATTTGTCTCTATAAATTATTCTCACTGAGTATTACACATTGCTTGAGAAAGGCTGTGCTCAGCCGAAATGTTGCCACCAATTTGATGGGCTAATAAAGTCCTATTTTTTCCACTATATATGGAGTGCTGCCTTTTTTTCTTTGGAGGTATCTATCTATCTATCTATCTGCACATCTTTAACACCTAAACCTAAACATATTTCAGTATGTGTCACATGGATGGTGCACATGGATAGCACGCAGGTGGTATACACATACACACAGATGGCCAACAGAAAGCGATGCGGATAGTAAAAACGGACCTTCTCTTGCGTATGTTTTTTTAAGCGGACATGTGAACGGGGCCTAATACTGAGGATGTCATCCAGTGCTGCTCACTATTATTGGCACCCCTTAATTTTTACCATAGATTGTACAATATCTTCAGAAATAAATGGAAATGTACCAAAGTTATTTCCTCATGATTTTTTAATTAGTGGTCCAAAGTAATACAACAATAAAACATTGTTTTTCAACTTCCATGTTGCAATCTCAAAGAAAAAACAGAATAAACAGCATGTGCAGCAGTAAAGGCACCCCTAATTAATGCTTGGTTGCACACCCTTTGGCATTGCTGACAGCCTCCAGACGTTTCTTGTAGCCATCTATAAGCTTCTTGCACTTCTCAGCTGGAATTTTCTCCCACTCTTTCTTTCCAGTTTGTTCAAGCTCATGAATGTTTGCAGGATTCTTTTTCCCAATGGCAGACTTCAGCTCACTCCAAATATTTTCAATGGGATTGAGGTCAGGACTCATTGCTGGCCATTTTAAAACAGTCCATTTTTTCTTTTTTGTACTTTTGGATGTGTGCTTTGTCATTGTTTTACAGGAGTACCCATGATCTTTGACTGAAAGCAAGTTTTCTTACACTGGGTTGGACATTTTACTCTAAAATCTCTAGATAATTCTCTGATTTCATGATTCCTGTGATACGGTCAAGGCCTACAGTACCGGATGCACCTAAGCAACCCCACAGCATTATAAATCCTACATCATGCTTAACTGTTATTAACATGTTCTTTTCCTTATAAGCTTCATTGCGCCGTCTGTAAACAAACTGTTGCTTTGCATTGCCAAAATAGCTCTATTTTTGTTTCGTCTGTCCAAACAACATTTCCCCAAAAGCATTGTTGTTTGTCAAGGTACTCTTTGGCAAAGATCAGTCCTTTTTATGCCTTTTCTTCAGCAATAGTTTCTTCCTTGGCCTTCGCCCATAAAGCTCTCCTTGGTTTAGTGTGAGGCGTATGGTATTTGTTGAAACCATGATCCCAGACTGTTTCAGGTTGACATTAAAGTCTTTGGATGTTTGAAGTGGTCTTTTTTCCACCATTCGCACCAACCTTCGAAGAGATCTCTTGTCAATTTTCCTCTTTCGCCCACATTCAGGTAGGTTTTTGACAGTTCCATGCTTGGCAAACTTCTTAATAACATTGCGAACTGTTGAAACTGGGATACCAAGGGCTTTGGAGATGGTCTTGTACCCTTTGGAAGTCTTGTGTTTTCTAATAAAAGCAGTTCTGATGCCCCCAGATAGCTCCTTTGTCTTCACCATTGTGACGTAGGAACAGGGCCTACGATGTGGCTTTTTAAAACAATGAAGTCATCAATCATTGGCTAATTCATGTCACATGGGCACCGACAATTAATCACAGGTGAATCTCTTTTGTGATTTACAACAGGCGAGTTAAAATGTATTTCCATACTAAATTAATGAAAAGGGTGCCAATACCAGTGACACAGCAAGCTTTAGGTTTTTCTATTTTTCCCTCCCATTGTTTTTTTGTTTTAAATTATTGTTTATCGTTTGCTCTTTTGTATTTAACACGAATGCTCTATACAAAAAAACTGTCTTACTTGATTCAGTTTTTTCAGGAGATATTCTATATTATGTACTTAAACTTCATGGGTGCTAATAATGATGAGCAGGACTGTACAGTTATTACCACTGTTCACTTACAGATACTAGTTCAACACAGACTGTCATGCAAAGACTAAATCCTGGTGTATTTGCTTAGTTGCTTTCCAAACAACTATTCTTTCAACCTGACAATGGTCTGTTATCAAATGACTCAGGCAGAGGTCTTGTGTAGTGGTCAATGTGAAGCAAGTGCAATGTCAAAGTATTGCTGCAGTTGCTTAAAAGTTTCAGAGTCTTTCTGAGATAATAATAAATTTGTTGCAAATGACTTGCTTTTTGTAAATTGCAGAAACCCTATCACCACTTCCAATAAGCAAGTAATGAGGGACTCAAGCCTCAAAGTAGTTCTCCCGGTATATACAGTAGTTCTTGTTTCTCTTTTAGAACAGATGCAGTAACACACTCCATGCAATTAGTATCTGCTATGACACTGAGAGGACACTTAGAGTACAGTACATGTATAGTAGCACAAGACATTTGAAATAAGGATTATGACTTAGCTCGTGTGATCACAGGATATCTTAAAAATGTTATTTTAAGTCAAAAGTGAAAAATAATCTAACCATTTACTTGCACTATACCATGTAGCAGAGGCATACAGCGATTTTTGGCTAGGTGACCTTTCTCATAGTCGAAGTCACCATGTAGCCCCAGCCTATAAGTGCATACATATAAGCTTTTACCAAGGTACAATATGTAGAAAGGGCAGGTATGACCACAAGCAAAAAGCAGAACTGCAGCAAATATAGTAAAGAAAACTGTGCAATTACTCATCCAATGGTTCTAATGAGTTGCTGAAATGTTGCCTGCTGAATTTGGGTGAATCACAGTACATTTTCCTTCACTACATATGCCGGACTGTTGCTTCTTCCTTGTGGTGTCTGGAGGATAAGGAGTTTAGCATTTAGAAGCCTGCACCCACCTGCTGAATTCTCTTGGGTGTGTGTTTCTACTAGAAAAATCAGTATATATACATTTTTCAAACCATATTACCTTTTATGTCCTGATACTAAGCTAAAAATAAGTAATATAATGATGTGATGGCTGAAATTTTCTTTTTAAAGAAATATTTTGGACATTCTTTTGAAATGAATGACAAAAAAAGTCTATTGCATATCAGCATACGTGCCTAAAAAAAAAATCACCAAATCCACATCTAAAATGTATTGTTAATAGAGTCTCACATGACAGAAAATGACACAAAAGTGACTTCAACCTCAGATCTCCAATCCAGATCAATCTCCTCTGATAACAGCAGGTAAAAATGGATTACATTTCCAGGTTTGTCAGAAGTGTTTTGAGCATACAGTATGTATTACAAAATTACAAATATGTGTGAATGTTGTGTTTTTTTTTAATTTGTATCTGATATTGGAAGCGACTTTGAGAAAAGATTGTCTGAATCACTGATTATCTCTAAGGCTCTGTTCACATGTCTGTTTATTTTTTCCACTAATCTGATCAGTTTAGAATGGAACTAGCATACTGTGCATTCATGAGTCAAACGGAAGCAGAGGTGCCCTACTGATTTATATGGGAATGTTTCTAGTTTCTGTTTGCTGTTTCTTTTTTAGAATCTGAGAAAAGCATCTGCATATGGAACTTTTTTCAATTCTTAAAAAAGCAAACCAAAAACAAAGTAAAATAAACAGACAAATGAAAAAGATAGACATGTAAACTTGCCCACAATCCTAAATCTTGCTAAAAAAATATATATATACATTTACACTTGTTACATTTCCTTCTGTAATCAGGTTAATTTTCTATTAAAAATATGTTTGCTGAAGCTGTAGAAGTATTATTTTTCTATTACGTTTATAAAAATATATTTATTGTCTCCATGATGTAAATCCGAGGGCATAAAACAGTGAAAATAGGAAAGCTAAATATAAAACTTGTAGCATGGTTTGACCTTGACAGTATTTTTCATCATATTGTTCCTACCATGGAAATGATCTTAAAACAGCAGCAGAGCCAGATCATCAAATTCATGTATAGTAAATGATGTGTTTCCAGGCAAGTGCAAGAGGTTGGGAGCAATGGTGCTCTGGACACAGTTTACAATGGAATGAGTAGCACACATCACATATTTTACCTTTCTACAACATCTGCAACAGGTTGCAGCACAGCTATGTGCTTTCTAAGTATTCCTCTATTACTCAATAACTGAGGACTCCGACAATGACAATGGAAGGGATAAGAAGAGCCGAGGAGGAGAAGCTCTGCATGGATCATAGTAGTAATACTTGCCGAATCAGTGCTGATTCCTCTGCTCGACAAATATCTATTAACCCACGTACATAAATATGAGCTGTACTGCATATATACAGCTATATGTCGATAGATAAATTTGAGACAAAAATAAAGGAAGAAAATAGGTAAATTTAAAATAGATGTTAGATGGATAGACATATGATAGAGAGGAGGTAAATATATGATTAGATGATTGATTATGAGATATATTGATAGATGATAGATATGAGATAAATATGAGGTAGATACATGGATTGATGGATAAAGTGATAGGTAGGTAGATAGATTAAATAGATGGATTGAAATCTAGATGATAATGAGATAGATAATTGGATAGAAAGATAATAGATGATATCAGGTGGATGGATAATAGTTATATAGATAGATAATGAGATGGATAGACAGATGATAGATTGATGGATAGATATACAGTTATATGAAAAAGTTTGGGCACCCCTATTAATCTTAAGCTTAATGTTTTATAAAAATTGGTGTTTTTGCAACAGCTATTTCAGTTTGATATGTGTAATAACTGTTGGACACAGTAATGTTTCTGCCTTGAAATGAGGTTTATTGTACTAACAGAAAATGTGCAATCTGCATTCAAACAAAATTTGACAGGTGCATAAGTATGGGCACCTCACTCGAAAAGTGACATTAATATTTAGTAGATCCTCCTTTTGCAAAAATAACAGCCTCTAGTCGCTTCCTGTAGCTTTTAATGAGTTCCTGGATCCTGGATGAAGGTATTTTTGACCATTCCTCTTTACAAAACAATTCCAGTTCAGTTAAGTTTGATGGTCGCCGAGCATGGACAGCCCTCTTCAAATTATCCCACAGATGTTCAATGATATTCAGGTCTGGGGACTGGGATGGCCATTCCAGAACATTGTAATTGTTCCTCTGCATGAATGCCTGAGTAGATTTGGAGCGGTGTTTTGGATCATTGTCTTGCTGAAAGATCAATCCCCTGCGTAACTTCAACTTTATCACTGATTCTTGGACATTATTGTCAAGAATCTGCTGATCATGAGTGGAATCCATGCGTCCCTCAACTTTAACAAGATTCCCAGTCCCGGCATTGGCCACACAGCCCCAAAGCATGATGGAACCTCCACCAAATTTTACTGTGGGTAGCAAGTGTTTTTCTTGGAATGCTGTGTTTTTTTGCCGCCATGCATAACGCCCTTTTGTATGACCAAACAACTCAATCTTGGTTTCATCAGTCCACAGGACCTTCTTCCAAAAAGAAATTGGCTTCTCCAAATGTGCTTTTGCATACCTCAGCTGACTCTGTTTGTGGCGTGCTTGCAGAAACGGCTTCTTTTGCATCACTCTCCCATACAGCTTCTCCTTGTGCAAAGTGCGTTGTATAGTTGACCGATGCACAGTGACACCATCTGCAGCAAGTTGATGCTGCAGCTCTCTGGAGGTGGTCTGAGGATTGTCCTTGACTGATCTCACCATTCTTCTTCTCTGCCTTTCTGATGTTTTTCTTGGCCTGCCACTTCTGTCATTAACAAGAACTGTCCCTGTGTTCTTCCATTTCCTTACTATGTTCCTCACAGTGGAAACTGACAGGTTAAATCTCTGAGACAGCTTTTTGTATCCTTCCCCTGAACAACTATGTTGAATAATCTTTGTTTTCAGATCATTTAACAGTTGTTTTAAGGAGCCCATGATGCCACTCTTCAGAGGAGATTCAAACAGGAGAACAACTTGCAAGTGGCCACTTTAAGTAGCTTTTCTCAAGATTGCATACACCTGGCTATGAAGTTCAAAGCTCAATGAGGTTACAAAACCAAAAAAAGTGCTTTAGTAAGTCAGTAAAAAGTAGGTAGGAGTATTTAAAACAAGAAAATGATAAGGGTGCCTATACTTATGCACCTGTCAAATTTTGTTTGAATGCAGATTGCACATTTTCTGTTAGTACAATAAACCTCATTTCAAGGCAGAAACATTACTGTGTCCAACAGTTATTACATATATCAAACTGAAATAGCTGTTGCAAAAGCACCAATTTTTATAAAACATTAGGCTTAAGATTAATAGGGGTGCCCAAACTTTTTCATATAACTGTAGATAGATAGTGAGATAGATAAATACAGTCACATATATTTGCAGTGTTTTTTCTTGACCAAATGCCTGTGGAGACAAGAAAAACTCTTCGTACAATACACGCGTTTTTGACACATTTTTATATGTATTGTTACGCCGTTTTATGCACCAAATGCACTGCATAAAATACGCAACAAAAACGCCACGTGTGAACATGCCATCATAGTGATGTAAATAAAATGCAGAAATGATTATAAAGGAGACTGATAAATCCTCCTAACAAGATACACTCTGGCACGGCCAGGATCTGTCCCGTCACATACAGCCGGCCGCTTTATTACATTCATGTGTGATTCATTTGCTTTCTTTCCCATTATCATTTTTCTATTAGATTTCCTAAATGAATGGAATCCTAGACAAGCACCATGATGACAGGACATCACCAACAATATAACGAGGACACAAACCTTTATTTTTTTCATTTGTAAGTTTTAAATATTATGAAGATAATATTTTATGAATGCAATATCATTTCTAATGCTGCATAGTGTAATATGCGTTGTGTAAGAACAATGTAATACGAGGTATAATAATGATGCTATCTATCAGAGCACAATGACAGATGCTACTATACTGTATAATAGATGTAGTATAATAGACTGTAATAATAATTATTAGGTACTGTCAGCACAATGTACGATATAGAAGTATTAGAAATGAGGATACAGCCTGAAGTATCCAAGTCTCAGCCATTGTGGATGACCCTGTACCAATAGGGTAAGCGAGGGTCAGTGAGGTGGAAGCTCAGCCTTGGGGCAGACACACTCCTGGTGGGGGGACAACACAGAAAAGTGATAGGTGGCCATCACTGTCCTGCTGCAGCTGCTAGTATACTTTCTTCCGGGCCTCCCCTCTTCTAAAATGGTGCACTCTGTCCTGTATAAATCAGTGCAGCAGCTCCCGGAGAACAGTCCCTTTGTGTCAGGGGGACAATACTGAATGCTTCGTTCCTGCAGACTAGTGCTCGGCAGCATGGGCAAACTACAACTCCCAGCATGCATGTCGGGAATATTAAAAGTTGTGATTTAGCAAGAAATGGATATACACATAACATAGGCTAAACTAGTGCAACTGCCTCACATCGTCAAGAAAAAGTTTCACCTTTCCTCTCAAAATCAGCATTTGCTTCATTCACATTAAAATAAATTGTGATATATAACGTGAATGCTGGCTTATTTTATTTTTTATATTTACTTTATTGAATTACTCCAGATAATGTAGGGATTTATCTTTTTATTGTATATATAACAACCTTATTTTTGTGATATTATAAATTAATAAAATGATTATGATAATGATTTCTTTGTTTGTGAGGGATGTTGACATTTTCCTGAAAAGTGAACACCTTGTAAACTTCTGGACCATACAAGGTAAAGGAGAAGAACTCTGCTCGAATCTGCAAATAATGGCAAAACATTGCACCTCTATCCACCTGATCACCAAAGGTTTAGTGTTATTTGTGGTAGTTTAAGAAACCAAGAAAAAGCCTCACTCAGGACAAAGTCATCAAAAAGCTTTGAAGATGCATTAAAATGCATTTATTTTCTCTGCACAATTTAGTAGAGATGCTATTAGGTTAAGGTTAATTGTTCTTGTTATAGATAAAGACAGATGTTTACGAGAAAAACGCTGTAACTAATATAAGAATTAATTGTTAGGAGAGGTGGGAACTCAATTGTTTGTGGTTTCTGAAAAGTGTGTGTTCCCTTACAAACCTTGCGGGAAGCTATGGAAGGAAGCCAAGCTAATGTTTGAGCTAGTACAGGCATGATTCATGGAGCATCAGCGCCACCTGTTGGCAGAGATTGTGCTAGTGTTGTAAGGTCCTCTACATCCAGAGCTGGATTCAGAAAAAGAAAAAACAATGAAATCTTTTAGGCACAGTTCAGCATTTTAATTAAAAGTCACTTTTTTTTTTGTCTTGTGTAATTCGTTGACTTTTTTTAAGACAAATTCTACAAAAATGGAGCATGTGATTCATGCAATTGGTGCAAATAAATGTGCTATTTTTCTTTTACCTGTTCTTTGCACCGAAAGTCATATTCTATACCTAAATATTGCAAAATTTGTACTGAAATGTAATAATTTCAGTTGATGAACCATCCTCAATCATACACACACACACAATGAAGAACATAAAAAGGTGGGCACATATAAAATTGATTTAAATAAAAGGAAAAAATTAAATAGTGCACAAATGACAAACGGGCAAAAAATACCAAAAATGAGAGCAAATGCAATAATGAATCGGGTTCAGAATTTTAGAAATGTTATGCTTACAAAATCAAGGTAATATAGAAAAATAATGTATTTCTATATTGTCATAACTAGCATAGACAGAGGGGCATACTCATAAGTAGACCTGAGCGAACATTTCAATGTTCGGTTTGAAAAAGTTCACCGAAGAAGCAGAAATTCGCCGAATTTGTTAGTCGAACATTCGACGAACATTCTCGAACACCATAGGAGTCAATAGGGGCACCAAAAAAATGCATATACAACACCTACAAACGGGCCCAAAAGCTGCCGAAACACATCAAATTAGGTGTAGACAGCAAGAAAGAGCCATCAATTGACCCAGAGTACAAGCACTATAATTATTATTACTATGACAGGGATATTTATTCCGTGGCGCTTTACATGTCAAAAGGGGTCACCGACTGGTACAAGAGGAGAGAGGACCCTGCCCGCGAGGGCGCACAAACAATCTGCAAGGGATGGGGGAGGATACAGTAGGTCAGGGTACAGCTAGTCGTGCAGCGGTATGCTGGAGCGAGGGTTACTGCAGATCGTACACTTGTCACAAGAAGTTGGTCTTCAGCTTTCTTTTCAAGGTTTCCATGGTAGGTGACAGTGTGATGTGTTGGGGTACAGATTTCCACAATAGCGGAGATGCACCGGACAAACTTTGTATGCGATTATGACAAGAAGAGATAAGAGGTAAGTAGAGAAGGAGATATTGAAAGGATAGGAGGTTGCGTGCAGGTAACTAGTACAGGGAGACTAGGTCACACATGTATGGAGGAAACAGGTTTTCAATGGCTTGGTATGCCAAAGTTAGGCTTTTCAACTGAAGAGTCTGGGCAACAGGGAGCCCGCGCAGGGATTTACACAGGGGAGAAACCTGAGAATAGCGGGGTTACAGGTGGATTAATCCGCCAGCACACTTTAGGATAGATTGGACGGGTGCGACAGTGGTAGAATGGAGGCCACAGAGCAGAAGCTTGTAGTAAAAGAGGCGGGAGATGATGAGAGCATGCACTGTTGTTTTTCTAGATGCATGGTTGAGGAATGTGCAGATCCCCGAGATACTTTGGAGTTGGAGTCAGCAGCAAATGGAAAGGGCTTGGATCTGACGTTTGAAGGACAGATCAGAGTCAAGCTTGTGGGACTGGGGAGAGTGGGCAGACATTCACTTTGATGGATAGGTCAGTTGGGGGAGGATGAACTAGATGGTGGAAAGATGATGCATTCGGATTTATCCATGTTAACTTTTACAAATCTAGCAGAGAAGAAAGATGAAATACAGGACACACATTGTGGAATTCTGGTTAGTAAGGAGGTGATATCAGGTTCAGAGAGGTAAATCTCTGTGTCATCAGCATAGAGGTGATACTGAAAGCAGGGAGACCATGAGCTGTCCCAGGCCGAAGGTGTAGATGGAGAAGAGCCTGGGTCTCAGAACATTACCCGTGCCCTCACCAGTGCACTAACTGGGAAGGACCGTCTAACCACAAACACGTGTACAAGTGAATGTGGCCAGGGACAGTCCACAGCTTGTCAGTGAGAACTGTATTTCACCACAGCCATATTCTTTAGCTCGGTGAAAGGACTTGGGAAACCGTATCTACTCCAGCTGTCATTTCTCCCAGGAAGTCCTCTAATAAGCAATGGCAGCTCTTCCAACATCAGCTCACACTTCTCGTTGGTGCTTAGCCACAGACAAAGATCTTTCTTTACGCCTTGAATTTAATCACTACAGAGTTGGACAATGACCTGATCTGCAATGTTTTTTGAGAAATAATGTGCATAAGCAAAGCCATGGTTTAGGCCACTGAAGGTCATTAAGTGAAACTCATACAGCTTTCCCAGAGACTGAAAGAGGGGTATCAAGACTTCCAAGAAAGCCAATACTTCCCTGTCCTCACCAAGAAGACGACTGTCCATGTTCTCCTCCTTATCCTCCTACTCCTCATTATCACCCAATCTGAATTGAGATGAGATGAGGCTGGGCTGCATAGTTCCTTGCTCCACCAGCAATGCCTTCTCTTTAACTGTGAGCAGCGAGAGTTTCAGTAGACAGAGAAGCGGGATGGTGACACTAGTTATGGCGTCATCGCCACTCACCATCTTGGTGGAGTCCTCAAAGTTTTGGAGAACGGCACAGATGTCAGACATCCATGCCCACTCATCAGCTCTTATGTGCGGAGGCTGACCTGAATGCCGATGGGCGTGTTGAAGCTGGTACTCAACAACTGCCCTCTGCTCCTCACAAATCCTTCCCAACATCTGCAATGTTGATTTCCAACATGTGGTGACATCGCACAACAGTCGGTGAGCTGGAAGCTGCAAACACTGCTGAAGCACTGCCAGGGTGGCGAAAGCTAAGCTACGTGATCACAACTGTGGGACTTAGGGCTGACTGCAGTGCTGAGAGAGGGCAGAGTATGGTCAAATGGACAAACTGATAGACCGGGAGTGAGGTGCAAGCGGAGATATTATGTTGGATTGAGAAACATGTGGTGTGCTCAGTGAAACAAACACAGCTGGCATGTCCACTTCTGTTACAGCTGACGGGCTCTCACTCAGCCTAACTGCAGAGGGTATACAGCTGGTTCTGTCTGAGACCTGCATGACAATACTTGGAATGGTAACAGAAGAGGAGAAAGAAGCAGCAGAGGCATTTGATGGGGCGGCTGATGGTTGTATATTGAAAATCAATTTATTGTTTATCATGTTTGTGTACTCATTTGGGGGGAACAATATCTGCACCAAATACTCAATTTCACTAGAGTATAACTACACAAATGCATGGAGACCCAAACCTATTCCACTACAGCCAACCAAATAGATGGAGACAGAATCAGGATTCTCCATATTTCCAAAAATTAGTGGCAGACGCCAGTAAAGTGTAATCAATTTCACTACAGTAAAAATAGTGTAAATAAGACCCACACCTCTTCCACTACAGCCAACCCAGGAGATGGAGACCAAACCAGGAGTGTTCACATTTCCCTAAATTAGACCTTAACACACCGAAGTGGCATAAATTTCACTAGAGTATAAGTATTGTAAAGGAGAGCAAAACCTCTTCCACTACAGCCAACCCAATAGATGGAGACCCAATCAGGATTCTCCACATTTACAAACATTAGCGGCAGACACCAGCAAAGTGGCATCAATTTCACTACAGTAGAAATAGTGTAAATAAGATCCACACCTCTTCCAGTACAGCCAACCCAGGAGATGGAGACCTAACCAGGACTGTTCACATTTCACTAAATGAGGGCCTAACACCACCGAAGTGGCATAAGTTTCACTAGAGTATAAGTATTGCAAAGGAGACCAAAACCTCTTCCACTACAGCCAACCCAATAGATGGAGACCGGATCAGAATTCTCCACATTTCCAAAAATAAGCGGCAGACACTAGCAAAGTGGCGTCAATTTCACTACAGTAGAAATAGTGTAAATAAGACCCACACCTCTTCCACTACAGCCAACCAAGGAGATGGAGACCTAGCCAGGACTGTTCACATTTCCCTAAATGAGGGCCTAACACTACCGAAGTGGCATCAATTTCATTAGAGTATAAGTATTGTAAAGGAGAGCAAATCCTCTTCCACTACAGCCAACCCAATAGATGGAGACCCAATCAGGATTCTCCACATTTACAAACATTAGCGGCAGACACCAGCAAAGTGGCATCGATTTCACCCGAGTAGAACTGGTTTAATGGAGACAGAAATCACTTCCACTACAGCCAAACTCAATAGATGGAGACCCAATCAGGATTCTCCACATTTCCAAAAATTAGCGGCAGACACCAGCAAAGCGGCATCAATTTCACTACAGTAGAAATAGTGTAAATAAGATCCACACCTCTTCCAGTACAGCCAACCCAGGAGATGGAGACCTAACCAGGACTGTTCACATTTCACTAAATGAGGGCCTAACACCACCGAAGTGGCATAAGTTTCACTAGAGAATAAGTATTGCAAAGGAGACCAAAACCTTTTCCACTACAGCCAACCCAATAGATGGAGACCGAATCAGAATTCTCCACATTTCCAAAAATAAGCGGTAGACACTAGCAAAGTGGCGTCAATTTCACTACAGTAGAAATAGTGTAAATAAGACCCACACCTCTTCCACTACAGCCAACCAAGGAGATGGAGACCTAGCCAGGACTGTTCACATTTCCCTAAATGGGGCCTAACACTACCGAAGTGGCATCAATTTCATCAGACTACAAGTAGTTTAATGGAGACCCAAACCTCTCCCACTACAGCCAACCCAATGGAAGGAGACCCAATCAGTATTCTCCACATTTACCTAAATTAGGGCCTAAAACCTGCTGCAGCAGCAACAAGAGCAGGCACAGAAGCCATATCACAGACTGTAAATCCGCGAGATCAATGCAGCACACTAAAAACTATAACACTGTACAGTCTGTAATTGGGGTGCAAAAGTCCTGGTAGATCCATGACTTGTTCATCTTGATGAAAGTTTGGCGGTCTACACTTTCATGGGACAGCCGGCTGCGCTTATCCGTCAAGACACCAATAGCAGCTCTGAAGACACGTTCTGAGAGAACGCTGGCTGCCGGGCATGATAAAACCTCTAAAGCATGAAAGGCAAGCTCAGGCCACTCATTCATTTTTGAAGACCAAAATATAAAAGGGTCCAAACCCTCCCTGATGGTACTGATACTATGATGTGCTGGTGCATGAGCTGGTCTAAGAAATGTGTGAAAGGACTCACAGAAATTTCTTCTGCCACTTACTCTGCTGCTGCTGCTGCTAATGTTTTGCCGTTGACGAACTGCTGTGCCAGAGGTTGAAAGACTACAGCTGCTATCTTGGGGAAAATCTCTATTAAGGTTGCTTAAAAGCTTGCTTCGATAATCCAACATAAGCGGGTCCCTTTCCAGGGCGGGAAGCATCTGTCAAAATTGACTCTTATAACGTGGATCTAACAGAGTGGCAACCCAGAATTCAGCATTATTTTGAATCCTAACTATATGGGGATCATGTTGCAGATAGTGCATCAGGAAGGCACTCATATGTCGGGCTCTTTCAGGAGGTCCAAAGCCAGGCTGTATTGTGGGCTGTGTAACACTGATTCTTGTTTCCTCCATCCCCTCCTGCCAACCACGTTCAACCGAGAGGGGATGATTATCCTCTTCATCCTCTAACAGCTGCTCGCTCATCATCTCTTCCTCCTCCATTACTTCCTCGGCTCTTGCACCTTCACTAACAGGTTGCCTGGTATCACCAAACCCCCTCGATCGCAGGAATCCACCGTCACTTGGCATCCGAGAGTCTGGAACTTTGAGACATTCTCATTCCTTCCGCATCCTCCTCTTCTTCTGGGACCCCCACCTCCTGCCTCAGGTTATTCAAAGTCTGCTCCAGCATATAGATGACCAGAATAGTGATGCTGATGATGGCATCATCAGCAATAACCAGTTTAGTAGCCATTTCAAAACTGTGCAGAAGGGTGCAGACGTCCTTAATCTGTTCCCACTCCACAAACATGATATGCCCCACGTTCATACTGCGTTGGCTCCGTCTGTACAACATGACATACTGCGTCAGAGCTCGTTGCTGCTGACACAGTCGATGCAACATGTGCAGAGTGGAATTCCACTGCGTCGGCACATCGCAGATCATCCTGTTAACTAGCACGGACAAAGAAATCTGTATCGATGCAATTCAATGACATTAGGGGTGCGAACGGCGAAAGTGAGCACATAGCTTCCATACTTTGTGAAGCAGCTCATCCAGGCCAGGATAGTGGTGGAGAAATAGCTGTATCACCAGGTTGAGGATGTGAGCCACGCAAGGCACGTGTGTGAGCTTGACTCGGCCTAGGGCCGCTAACAGGTCCAACAGGTTCGTACCGTTAACGCACACGACCTTCCCTGGCTCTAGGTTCAGCGGAGACGGCCATTGCTCAACCTGAGCCTAGGGAGCTGCCCACAACTCTTCACCTGTATGATTGCGATCTCCAAGGCATATTAATTTTAAGACTGCCTGATTGCACTAAGCCCTGACTGCGCAGTAAGGAGGTTGTGTGGATTCGCTCTGCACTGTTGGAATGCGTGTCTCGTTAAGGCAGAGGTTGAGAGCACAGGTGGAGGCCCTAGAGGAGGTGGAGGATGCAGAAGCAGTGGAGGAAGTGGGAAATACAGAGGTTTCTTCTGCAAGCCTTGGGGATTCCAAGACTTGTGAAGCATGTCCTTCCCCGCCTGTCCCCACAGCCACCAGAGTCACCCAGTGCCCAGTCAGCGAGATGCAACGTCCTTGGTCATGCTTACTCATCCAGGTGTCGGTGGTGAAATGCACCCTGGCAGACGCAGATTTAGACAAGTAATGCGTGATGTTGTCTGCGACATGCTGGTGTAGCGCAGGCACAGATTTCTTAGAGAAGTAATGGCGACTGGGCAACTGGTACTGGGAGACTGTGACGGCCATCAGCTTTCGGAAACTGTCTGCATCTATAAGGCGGAAAGGCAGCATTTACGTGGCCAACAGATTGGAGATGGTGGAGTTCAACCTCTTAGCTTTGTCATGCGTAGGATGAAACAATCTTTTACGTGACCACAACTGCGGGACCGAGGGAAGAAATTATTTAGTGTGGATGAGGCCGATAAAACATACAAGATATTCTCCAAACTGAGATGTCCCCTGTTCTATCACATTAGGAACAGAAGAAATGTTTTTTTTTTACTGCAGATGAGCCCAGTATGACACAGAATATAAGCGCCAAAATATTTCAAACTCAGATCTAGCCTGCTGTATCATGTTACTCAGAACAAAAATATTTTTTTTGTTACTTTGCATAAGCTCTGCGTGACGCTGAATTTGACCACCACTGATGTAGTAGCTGGCTTATAACACAGTGTATCACGTTTGTCACACGAAAAAATATTTTTTGGACTGTGCTTAGCAAGAGAAAAAATGTATTTTTTTACTTTGAAACCAGCTGAAGTTCAATGCCACTAAAATAGTATCTGGCTTTTAGCAGACTGGATCACATTTGTGACACTAAAAAAACTTTTGTGGACTCTGCATGCCAACAAAAAATATATATTTGTTTGACTGTGCATGCAGTGAATTTGACCACCACTGACGTAGTAGCTGGCTTATAGCACAGTGTATCACGTTTGTCACACAAAAAAATATTTTTTGGACTGTGCATAGCAAGAGAAAAAATTTATTTTTTTTACTCTGAAACCAGCTGAAGTTCAATGCCGCTAAAATAGTATCTGGCTTTTAGCAGACTGGATCACGTTTGCGACACAAACAAAACTTTTGTGGACTCTGCCTGCCAACCCAAAAAATATATTTGTTTTACTGTGCATACAGCTGCATTTCACCCACCAAAAAAAAGAAAAACTGGGCTAACACAGCTTGCACTATCACATTATCAAGAGAAAAAAAAGAAAAGTTTTTGTGCTCTGCAATCATAAGCTCTGCAGACTCTGCATAGAGCAGAATTTCAACCCCACAAATGAAAAGGTGCACTGCGCTTGCTTGCTTGATCACATTAGCAAGTGCAAAAATAGATTGAAGGTATACTCATGCATGGAGCTCAATTCAAGCAGTGGACAAAATTGTTCTATGGCATGGGCCCTGCTCTTTCTGTCAGACTCCCAGTACTTGCACAAGAAAACAAAAAATGTGCTGCACCATCGATTGCACAGGTACACAGGCCAGGAATTATCTACACTATCTGATTTCCACACAAGCGCCCATCTAGCTAGCTAATATCTATCATTACACAGGAGCACACTGAGCTGCGTCTGTCTCCCCAGTAGTTACATGGATAGAATTGCGCTGAGGGAACATGGCTGCTTTTTATATAAAGAGGACATGATTTCAGCAGCCAATTGCACAAGCCCAGACAGCTCTGATATATATATACAGTTATATGGAAAAGTTTGGGCAACCCTATGAATCTTAAGCTTAATGTTTTATAAAAATTGGTGTTTTTGCAACAGCTATTTCAGTTTGATATATGTAATAACTGTTGGACACAGTAATGTTTCTGCCTTAAATGAGGTTTATTGTACTAACAGAAAATGTGCAATCTGCATTCAAACAAAATTTGACAGGTGCATAAGTATGGGCACCTCACCAGAAAAGTGACATTAATATTTAGTAGATCCTCCTTTTGCAAAAATAACAGCCTCTAGTCGCTTCCTGTAGCTTTTAATGAGTTCTTGGATCCTGGATGAAGGCATTTTTGACCATTCCTTTTACAAAACAATTCCAGTTCAGTTAAGTTTGATGGTCGCCGAGCATGGACAGCCCTCTTCAAATGATCCCACAGATGTTCAATGATATTCAGGTCTGGGGACTGGGATGGCCATTCCGGAACATTGTAATTGTTCCTCTGCATGAATGCCTGAGTAGATTTGGAGCAGTGTTTTGGATCATTGTCTTGCTGAAAGATCAATCCCCTGTGTAACTTCAACTTTATCACTGATTCTTGAACATTATTGTCAAGAATCTGCTGATACTGAGTGGAATCCATGCGTCCCTCAACTTTAACAAGATTCCCGGTGCCGGCATTGGCCACACAGCCCTAAAGCATGATGGAACCTCCACCAAATTTTACTGTGGGTAGCAAGTGTTTTTCTTGGAAAGCTGTGTTTTTTTGCCGCCATGCATAACGCCTTTTTGTATGACCAAACAACTCAATCTTGGTTTCATCAGTCCACAGGACCTTCTTCCAAAAATAAATTGGCTTCTCCAAATGTGCTTTTGCATACCTCAGCCAACTCTGTTTGTGGCGTGCTTGCAGAAACGGCTTCTTTCGCATCACTCTCCCATACAGCTTCTCCTTGTGCAAAGTGCGTTGTATAGTTGACCGATGCACAGTGACATCATCTGCAGCAAGTTGATGCAGCAGCTCTCTGGAGGTGGTCTGAGGATTGTCCTTGGCTGATCTCACCATTCTTCTTCTCTGCATTTCTGATGTTTTTCTTGGCCTGCCACTTCTGGCCTTAACAAGAACTGTCCCTGTGTTCTTCCATTTCCTTACTATGCTCCTCACAGTGGAAACTGACAGGTTAAATCTCTGAGACAGCTTTTTGTATCCTTCCCCTGAACAACTATGTTGAATAATCTTTGTTTTCAGATCATTTGACAGTTGTTTTGAGGAGCCCATGATGCCACTCTTCAGAGGAGATACAAACAGGAGAACATCTTGCAAGTGGCCACTTTAAGTAGCTTTTCTCATGATTGCATACACCTGGCTATGAAGTTCAAAGCTCAATGAGGTTACAAAACCAAAAAAAGTGCTTTAGTAAGTCAGTAAAAAGTAGGTAGGAGTATTTAAAACAAGAAAATGATAAGGGTGCCCATACTTATGCACCTGTCAAATTTTGTTTGAATGCAGATTGCACATTTTCTGTTAGTACAATAAACCTCATTTCAAGGCAGAAACATTACTGTGTCCAAAAGTTATTACATATATCAAACTGAAATAGCTGTTGCAAAAACACCAATTTTTATAAAACATTAAACTTAAGATTAATAGGGGTGCCCAAACTTTTTCATATAACTGTATAGAGTATATATGATAGCCCATCCACCCTATCTGCTACTCAGTTCTATATTTGGGCGCTTATACTTCTTCACACACCGGAATGTATCTTTCTTTTTGCCCGGTTTTGCCCATCTGACTTATCCTGTTTCCATTTGCCAGGTTTCTCCTCCTTTTATCATCTACATTCAGGTTCTGTACACATGGTCCATTTTTTCTGACATATGGTAGTTATCTTTCTTCACCCATAGGTTGAATGTGTCACTCTCCTCCTAGGTTTTTGCCTAGATTGGGGGGCTTCATGGTATATAAGTGGTTTGTTGTGATTTTTATACCATTACATCCTTATTGCTCATCATTCCTTTTGGGTGTTTTTCTCACAGTTAACCAATTGACGAGAGTTATTTGGGTTATATCGTTTACCGATTAATATCAACTATATTCTCTTGACTACAATTTTATGGGCCATCTTGGGTATTGACCATCAGTGATATTTTTGTCTGTAATTGCACTTTGCCTGTCTTTACCATTAGGAGGAAATGCATAGTGGGTGGACTCTCACTCAGTGAAGATTTTTCCACTTAATTTTTACGTGTGTTTTAATGTTTTTTTGGGTTATTTTGTAATCATGCATATTTAATAAAATTTATATATTTACATGTATTTATTCTCTGGGTGATCACTGCTGCATGGTATACCCTCTTTTTTCTTGTTTACTCAACAGGGCTTCAAGTTCACCCTCACATGTGGCTCCGTCAGAACCTCGTGTTCTATGACTCTTGTGCAGCCCAGCAATTCCGAGAAAAGATCCCGGTTCTTCTGCAGCAACTCCTGACACTTCTGTTTCTGGTCCTTCATTAGCCTTTCCCGCTATTGCGACTCCTCCAACGTCACCTTCTGGCTCGCCCAGCAAGTATGGAGCTTCCACAGCCTCTCTGCCTTGCCACGGCTTGATGAGGTTGACGCAGTATATCTTGTATGGCTTACATCGTCCCGGTTTATGAACCTTGTAGTTCACTTCACCCACTTTTTCCACCACCTCATACGGCCCTTGCCATTTGACCAAGAACTCCACCTCACTCTGGCTGACCGGTTGTAGACCCTGGCCTGAGCTTCTTGTGCCTGCAGGAGATGTTCTTTTACGATGGGCATCACCTTCGCAAACCTCTTCTTCATCAAAGTGACGTGCTCGATGATGCTCCGGTGGAGCGTGACCTCGGCTTCAAAGGTTTCCTTTGCAACATCCTGGAGACCCCGCAGATGTCAGTCATACAGGAGTTTGAATGGTGAAAACCCCGTAGAGGCCTGTGGAACCTCTCGGATAGAGAACAACAGTTACGGTAGGAGACAGTCCCAGTCTCTACCGTCCTTTTCTATGGCCTTCCTTAGCATGCTCTTCAGAGTCTTATTAAACCTTTCGACAAGGCCATCTGTCTGAGGATGTTATACTGAAGTCCTCAGTTGGGAGATTTGCACGACTTTGCATAACTCCCTTATCACCTTACTCTTAAAGGGAGTTCCCTGGTTTGTCAGGATCTCCTTTGGTAAGCCTGTTCGGGAAAAAACGTGGACCAACTCGCGGGCTATACTCTTTGCGGAGGAGTTTCTCAGTGAAATCGTTCAGGATAGCATGTGGCATAGTCCAGGATAACCAATATATATTGATGCCCATGAGCAGATTTAACCAGGGGACCAACTAAGTCAATAGCAATTCTCTTGAACGGCACTTCAATAATGGGCAATGGCATGAGGGGACTTCGAAAGTGAGAGGTGGGGGCAGTTAACTGGCACGTAGGGCAAGACCTGCAATACTTCAATATTTCCCGGTGACATCTGGGCCAATAGAACCTCTGCATGATCTGTTCCTGCGTTTTTACACTCTCAGATGTCCCCCCAAGACATGAGAATGGGCCATGTCCAACACCTTCCGTCTATAGCGACCCAGTACTATTAACTGCTCCATATGCTCCTCCCTCACTTTTGTGACCCGGTACAACAACTCCCCACTCATCATAAAATGTGGAAACCTGATGTCAGCCCCCGGCTCCAGTGCAACCCCATTTATGACAGTGACATTATCAAAGGTTTCCTTCAGAGTTAGGTCCCTATGTTGGGCCGACCCAAAATTCTCGCTGGTCACCCCTAACTCCGGAAGGTCAGACTCAGAGGGCACTACCTCCTCATCCCCCACAAGGACACAAAAGGGAAACCCGTCTGGTTCTGGGTGTGGTGATAACTAGTGTTGAGCCACCCCCGTAGTGTGCGAGTTCGGTTCGGTTCGTCGAACACCCGTGTGTTCGCCGAACTGTTCGTCGAACTGTTCGTCGAACACCTTCGAACACCGTTAAAACCAATGGCAGGCAAACAAAAACACATAGAAACACATAGAAAACACCTTCAAAGGTGTCCAAAAGCTGACAAACTGCTCAGAAGACACAACTAACACATGGAAAAGTGACAAGTACATATAGTCATGCGAAAAGAAAAGAGGTGGAGGAGTAAAAGGAGGGGGAGACACAGATATAGGCATGTCATGCACTTCTAAAATCCAAAAAGTAAGAAGCCGACACGTTCAGTCGGCTCCTGCCCGTGCCACCTCCGTGTCGCCGGGTTTGTGCCAGAGCCGCGATGAACCCTGACGGCCAGCCCCCCTCTCCCAATACTGGTGCCTGTCCGCTGGTGGGTCGAGCGAGCCCCCCTGTGGTGGAGGCAGCTCTAAGCTTTTTAATTTAAATTGTCTCTCTAATTTGAATGAATACACTTTAAATCCATTTACAAGGATCTATTGGAGGGCAAGTCTCATGCCAGCAGCCGCGTAATTCCAGCTCCAGTAGCGTCCACTAAAGCTGCTGCAGTTAAAAAGCTTTTATAAGGATCGAGCTCGGCTGTCCACCGCAAGGCATCCTACTGCCAGTACCAGCCCCTATGCCTTGGGGTGCCTCCTGATGCTCTTCACTGAGTATCCCATGGTCCCGAAGCATTTCCTTTGAAAAAATTAAGTGTCCAAACTACAGGTGGTGTAGCTTGCTTAACAGCCGGGATAATCCGCTGACTAGCAGACACTGCTACTAGGCACAAAGTATTTCCTGGGCTAGATGCAGTTAAAAATTTCTAATTAGATACTCTCGATGGATGCTGAGAAAGCATTCCATAGAGTCTCCTGGCACGCCATATATGATTCTCTTAAAAAGCTTGGGGTAGGGGTCTAGGGGACCCTTTTATAGCCAAAATCACGGCCCTGTATCACAATACGTCACCTAGGCTGAAGATATATGGAACTGTAGCAACCTGAGGGCTCGGTTGCTACAGAGGTATTGCAACTCACCCAGAGGTGTGATATCTCACTCTCAGGTAAGGATGGAGTGTGGATCAGGACCCGACACCTGCATGCATTACACCACATTGCCGTGGGGCAGGGCGACCAATATGCCTCTGAGATGGGCACGACAGTCCCTGTCCCTGGCTGGAGTGGGGGGAGGGAACACTGAGGAAGGGGAACCCTGTAGTGCAGGAGCAGGGAGGAAGCAGTTCCTGGGTGCATTGAGAAGGGAGTATAAAAGGTGGGCACCATCTTAGTTCAGTGCAGAGAAGTCTGAGCAGAAGTGGCAGGGAGCAGGGGCTCTGCATGAGCTCTGCTCCGGAGGCGGGCCTAGTAACAGAGGCCCAGGCCTGGAAGAGGGAGAAGGAAGGAAGAGGAGCGGAGAAGGCTCCAGGAACGAGGAATGAAGGGATCCCAGGGGTGCGGACGGGCGAGTCGCCACCGCACGCCCGAATTCACCTGCATGGAGGGGTCAGGCCAAAGGGGGAGACCAGTCCCCGAAACTAGTGGAGGCAGTAAACGACCCTCAGCTAGAAACTGGAGGCTGTGACATTTTATGTGGCGAAGCCCCTCGCTACACCCGCTAGGAAGGCACCACATAGGGTCATGGAAACTGGCGCCAAGTTTACCAAGAGGAGGCCCGAGGCAGCCGGACAGAAGGGTTGGTAAGAAAGGCCAGACAAAGGACACACAAAGTGGGTCCTGTGAAGCGCTCCAAAGTTATCTGGGAGTTGTCTGAGCCCCTCACCTGGTGAGCACAGTACGACGTGGGCAGCCGTTACCTGCAGACGTGGTCTGGATAATAAGAACTGTGATTAAAGGCCCTGGACTGCATCACTGACTCCGTGTCGTTACTGCTGCTGCCCTGCACCATCACCCCCATCCTCCGCATACACTGCCCTGAGGCTATACTCCTCCCGTGGGGAGTTATGCTACGCTCTGCTGCACCCACAACACCAGCCTCAGCGGTCTGCCCTGCAGCGGCGGTTCACTCTGACCGCAATCCACGGGTGGCGTAGTCGGACATTTAAACATCAAAACCACATAAATAGTTCCGCCACTGGTTTGACCACCCTGAGCCACGGAACCGGGTCGCCGCCACGAAGACTACAACCACCAGCATCCACCAAAAAGGGTCCGGCTCCGGGTGTCCCAAGGCCCAGGGGGTGCATCAGAACATTTTCATCACCTTTCACAATCACCAATGGGACAAGGCAGGGATGTCCTCTGTCCCCTCTCTTATACATCCTAGTGACGGAGCACCTGCTCTCATCAATTCGCCATAACCCCAATATTAGGTGGATTGAGGTGGGAGGCACCGAGTACAAGTGCTCTCTATTTGCTGATGATGTCCTAGTATATATCACTCAATCACATATATCCATCCATGCTGTTATGACTGAAATAGATCACTTTATTACATGGTCAAATTTTAAAATCAATGCTGCGAAGTCTGAGGCCCTCGATGTCTCCCTCCCCTAATCCATATAGGATTCCATCCAGTCCAACTTTCCCTTTGCCTGGCCCTCACAGGGTATCAAATACTTAGGAATTCCTATTCATAGAGACCTCTCCCATCTATGTTATCTTAATTTTGGGCCCTTTATTGAACAACTCCATACAGACCACGGTTGGCAAGTTAGAACTGTAAGATTCACTACGTGAACCACTGGTGTTTTGTGGAAAAGCACATGTACACTGTGTTCCAAATTATTATGCAAAAAGTGTTTAGGAGTGATAAGGGAAGAATTTGTTTGTTTGTCAGTTAAACTCATTGATGGTGATGTGTGTCAGGGCTCTTTATATCACTGTAAGCAATTGCAGACACCTGTGCTAATTAGTTTGGCAGGTGTGTCCAATGAAAGGCAAGACTACTTAAGAAGGCTGTCTCACATTATTAAGCAGCCTACATTTTCTGCCAAAATGGGAAAGAAAAAGGATGTGTCGGCTGCTGAGAAGCAACAAATTGTGGAGTGTTTAGGTCAAGGCATGACTACAATCAACATTGTGCGATGATCAGGATGAAGTGTCTTGGCAATCAAGAAGTATGTAGCTGATTCACAGTACACACGTATGCGTGCTGATAAGGGCAAATTGAGGACTCTTTCCTACAGGCAATTACGTCAGGTTAAAAGAGCAGCGGTAAAAAAGCCTTGTCATAGCAGCAGACAAGTTTTTGAAGCTGCTGGTGCCTCCAACGTCCCCCGAACAACAAGATGCAGGGTCCTTTAGAGGTTTGCAGCTGTGCATACGCCATCCTGTCGACCTCCTCTATCCACTTCACACAAGCAGAAACGGCTCCAGTGGGCCAAACATTACATGAAGACTGATTTCAAAACTGTTTTGTTCACGGATGAGTGCCGTGCAGCACTCGATGGTCCAGATGGATGGAGTGGAGGATGGCTGGTTGATGGACACCCCACGCAAACACGGCTACAGCGCCAACAAGGAGGAGGTGGAGTAATGTTTTGGGCTGGAATCATGGGGAGAGAGATTGTCGGCCCCTTTAGGATCACTGAAGGTGCTAAAGATGAACTCCATAATGTATGTGGATTTTCTCAAACAGCACTTCCTGCCATTGTTCAAGAAGAAGAACCGTGTATTTCACAGCAAGATCATTTTTTTGCATGATAATGCACCATCTCATGCTGCACATAAAACATCTGCATCTCTGGCTGATATGGGCATAAAAGGGGACAAACTTATGGTGTGACCCCCATGCTCCCCTGACCTCTACCCCATTCAGAACCTCTGGAGCATCATCAAAAGGAGTGTCTATGATGGCGGGAGGCAGTTCACATCTAAGCAACAGCTCTGGGAGGGTATTCTGTCCTCATGCAAAACAATTGAAGCAGAAATCATCCAAAACCTGACAAATTCAATGGACGAGAGAGTTCAGAAGCTCCTGTCGAACAAGGGGTCCTATGTGAAAATGTAACATCACCTAGAATAATGTTTTGAGTTGAAAACTGTTTGATTTCAGTTTCTAATAACCTATTAATGCTTATAATTTCAAAAATGACCATTTTTTTGGTCTTTATTAAAATGAAAAGGTTGATTGAAAAGTTTGGGGGATCTAAGAGTGTGGCAACCCAGTAGTCATGATTACTTTGAATTCTGACAATATGAGGGTCATGTTGCAGGTAGTGCAGCAAGAAGGCACTTATGTGTCTTGCGCATCTCGGAGCCCCAAAATTATTTTCCGGGCTAGATCCACTAAAAATTATTATTAATTTTAAATCTGGTGGAGCTTAGTATAGATGGCCTAATAGGATTAGTGCTGCACACTGCTACAAAGCCCAAATTATTTTCCAGTCAAGATACAGATAAACATGATTAGTAATTTTAAATCTGGTGGAGCTTATTATAGATGGCCTAATAGAATCAGTGCTGCACACTGCTACAAAGCCCAAATTATTTTCCAGCCAAGATACAGATAAACATGATTAGTAATTTGAAAGCTTAAAACGGTTGGTAGGGTGATTTTAAACAATCATCAAGCTTTTACTCTCACCAGGATGACACAGGGGTAGAAAATTCGCTTCGGATCCATGATTTGTTCATCTTTATGAACGTGAGTCTGTCTACATTATCAGTGGAGGGCCGCGTGCGCTTATCTGTCAGCACACCACCAGCAGCGCTGAACACACGTTCAGACAGAACGCTGGCTGTGGGGCATGACAAGATCTCCAAGGCGTAAGTGGCTAGCTCCGGCCATTTATCCAGATTGGAAGCCCAAAAAGAGCAAGGGTCCAGTGACACAGTCATGGCTTCAATGTTTACTTGGAGATACTCCTGTACCATCGTCTCTAGGCGTTGACTATGTGTCAGACTTCTTGTCTCCTGTGGCCTTGCAAAGGATGGGCTAAAAAGTGGTGAAATGATTCCGCAAAATTGATGTTACCAGCAGATACTGTAGTTCTGTTACGGTGTGAGTGCTGAACACTTGACGGTCCCACGGTTGGCAAGTTGGAACTGTGAGATTCACTACGTGCACCACTGGTGTTTTGTGGAAAAGCACATGTAAGATTCTGCAACAGTCTCTGCTGATACTCCTGCATGCGTGCATCCCTTTCTATGGCAGGAATAATTTCTGCAAATTTACTTTTGTACCGGGGATCTAACAGTGTGGCAACCCAGTAGTCAGGATTATTTCTAATTCTCACAATTCGAGGGTCATGTTGCAGGTAGTGCAGCAAGAAGGCACTCATGTGTGTTGCGCATCCAGGAGCACCAAGTCCCTGTTGTGTTGGTGGCGAGGTAACGATCATGCTTCCTTCCTCTGTCCTCTCCCCCCCACCTCGCACAACAGAAATGTGATCAAGGTCTCCCTCATCTGATGAGTCTTCCATCAGTTCGTCCTCCACTTCTTCCTGGGCTCCTGCACCTTCCTTACTAGTTTGGCTGCTACCATGCGCCCTGGTAAAACCATCTCCCCCACCCTCACATGCCTGCCGCCTTGGTGCTGCCGACCGTCTGGACCTTGCAGATGTTAGCCCTTCCGCATACAACTCCTCCTCCTCTACTTCCTCCACCTCCTCTTGTGCCACCACCTGACTCCGAATTCTGTTTAACATGTGCTCCAGCATGTAAATCACCGGAATAGTCATGCTGATAATGGCATCGTCAGCACTAAACATCTTTGTCGCCATTTCAAAACTGTGCAGAAGGGTGCATAGGTCCCTGATCTGAGACCACTCCTCCAGCGTGATTTGCCCCACCTCTGGATCTCGTTGGCCCAGGCTATACATCAGAACGTATTGCACCAGGGCTTGTCGGTGCTGCCACAGTCGCTGCAACATGTGCAGAGTTGAATTCCACCGGGTAGGCACATCGCATTTTAGCCGGTGAAGTGGCAGGCCCAACGACTTCTGTAGAGATGTAAGTCGCTGAGCTGCGGGATGCGAACGGCGGAAGTGAGCACACAGCGACCGTGCCCTCTGCAGAAAGCCATCTAGTCTGGGATAGTGGGCTAAAAATTGCTGGACAACCAGGTTCAACACGTGAGCCATACAAGGCACGTGTGTGACATTGCCCCGGCGAAGGGCCGCACCCAGGTTTGCAGCATTGTCGCACACGGCCTTCCCTGGTTTCAGGTCCAGTGGAGACAAGCATTCATGAAATTGGTTCTCCAGAGCTGACCACAACTCCTCAGCTGTGTGACTCACATTTCCCAGACATTTGAAAGTAAAAACCGCCTGATGACGTTGAGCCCTACTGCCAGCATAGTAAGGAGGTGTGCAGGATCCCTTCTGCGCAGTTAGAAAGCTTGTGGCATGACCAGACAGGCTTTGGGTGCAGGTGGAAGACCGAGAGGAGGTTGAGGAGGCAGAAGCAGTGGAGGAAAAATGACATAAAGAGGATTGACGCACAACTCGTGGGGACGGCAAGACTTGGACAGCAGCCCCTTGTCCTGCTGTCACCATAGTTACCCAGTGCCCAGTCAGCGACATGTAACGCCGCTGTCCATGCCTACTCGTCCAAGTGTCTGTGGTGAAATGCACCCTGTCACACACAGAGTTTCTCAAAGAAGCGGTGATGTTGTGTGAGACATGCTGGTGGAGCGCTGGCACACCTTTCTTTGAGAAGTAGTGCCGACTAGGCATCTGGTACTGGGGCACTGCGACGGACATAAGGTCTCGAAAATCCTCTGTGTCCACCAGGCGGAAAGGCAGCATTTCTGTAGCCAAGAGCTTGCAGATGGTGAAATTCAACCTCTTAGCTTTCTCATGGCTAGGAGGAAATGGTCTTTTACTTGTCCACATCTGAGGGACCGAGGGCTGGCTATTGTGCTTAGACGGGGTTGATAAGGGTGTCCCCGGCAAACTGCCGGTCTGTGAGGAAGATGCAGGCAGACATGTTAGGTTGCCTTGATCCAAAGGTGGTGCTATCGATGTCGGACAGCGCTCAACACCAGCTGGTGTTACCACCTCCAAAGAAAATGATGACCTGCCAATCACGCTGGCTGTTGCGGGTAAAGAGGTGGCAGGTCTGCGCCCCAAAACAGGTGTGACTGCTGTCCCCCCAGTCACAGAGGATGAAGAGGCCACGGATGCACAAGATATGGCAGATGGTGGTTGGCCCGGCCGGCTAGGCTGCATTGTAGCACACTGAGCTTCCCACTGCAACTTATGCTTCATGTCCATGTGCCGGTTCATGCATGAAGCACTCAAACTATGTATTTTTTGGCCTCTACTTAGCTTTTGCTGACAAATGTTACAGATAACACGAGTTGGGTCATCTTTATCGATCTGAAAAAATGCCCAGGCTATGCAAGGCTTAGCACCCATGCGACCTGAAGAGCCACCACGACTTGTGGTGAGAGGCAGAGTTGTGTTTGAGGATGCAGTTGTTAACGTGCTTCCAGTACTACGTCTCTGTCCAGGAAGGCGCAACCTGACCTCGTCGTCACTAGCATCTTCCTCCACCTCCTCTGCTGACCTCATCTCTTGGCTGACTGTGGGTTGACAGTAAGTGGGATCTCCAACCTCATCATCATCACCCTGTGCGTTATCACACCCGTCGTCCTCAGAGCCAACCTGTTCCTGCCCTGACAAAAAACTAAAGTTGTCGCTCCAATCAGGTATTTGAGTCTCATCATCGTCTTCCTCATTGTCTCCAACAACAGGAGTTACAGTTTGCGAACGAGGGTCTACATTATGGTCAGAACCTTCTGCGTCTGGTCCTGGATCTGACCCATAAAGATTCTGGGCATCAGTGCAGATCATTTCCTAGTCTGGATTCACAGAAGCGCTGGAGTCGACCTCTGATTCCCAGGCTATAGTATGAGTAAACAGCTCTGCAGACTCAACCATCTGTTCTACCTCATACTCAGACGGGCAGCTGGAGATTTGGGAGCTGTGAGGAAGCAAGTGCGATTGGGGTGACACCTTTGAGGACTGGAGTATTTGTGATGTTGAAGTTGATGTGGAGGAGAGCCCACTTAAAGGAGCACTTGATATCCGTTGAAGCACCTGCTGTTTTTGTGCCTCATCTGGAATTTGTAGCGATTGGCGTGGCCGTAAGAAAGGGATCTTATCACATTGTCCGCTAAAAGAAGTAGACATTTTAGTTTGGCTGGAAGATGGTCTTTCTTCTGCAGATGTTACTGTTGCTTTAACACCTACCCCACGGACACAACCTTTTTTCCCCTTCCCAACACGCCTATTCCCCTTTCCAACAGCAGCAGGCCTTTTTCCACTCATTTTGGTGGTTAACTAATTCACAACTCTGGAGTTGTTTGCACAAAAAAACAATGGATAGGAACCGAGCAGAGCTGAGTGGCCAAACTGTGGTATTAGGCCAAAACTATTGGCTGGGTTAGATGCAGAAAAAAATTATATTCAATTTGCAACCTGATGGAGGTCAGTATAGATGGACTAACAGAACAAGTCCCACACACAGCTAGAAGCCCAAATATTTTTTCAGAGGTAGATGCAGAAAAAAATTGTATTCAGTTTGCAACCTGATGGAGGTCAGTATAGATGGACTAATAGAAAAAGTCCTACACACAGCTAGAAGCCCAAATATTTTTCAGAGGTAGATGCAGAAAAAAAATATATTCAGTTTGCAACCTGATGGAGGTCAATATAGATGGACTAATAGAGAAAGTCTCACACACTGCTAGAAGGCCAAATATTTTTTCAGAGCCAGATGCAGACAAAAAATTATTTTTAATTTGCAACCTGATGGAGGTCAGTATAGATGGACTAATAGAGAAAGTCCCACACACTGCTAGAAGGCCAAATGTTTTTTCAGAGCTAGATGCAGATATAAATTATTTTTAATTTGCAACCTGATGGAGGTCAGTATAGATGGACTAATAGAGAAAGTCCCACACACTGCTAGAAGGCCAAATATTTTTTCAGAGCTAGATGCAGAAAAAAATTATATTCAGTTTGCAACCTGATGGAGGTCAGTATAGATGGACTAATAGAACAAGTCCCACACACAGCTAGAAGCCCAAATATTTTTTCAGAGGTAGATGCAGAAAAAAATTATATTCAGTTTGCAACCTGATGGAGGTCTGTATAGATGGATTAATAGAACAAGTCCCACACACAGCTAGAAGCCCAAATAATTTTTCAGAGGTAGATGCAGAAAAAAATTATATTCAGTTTGCAACCTGATGGAGGTCTGTATAGATGGATTAATAGAATAAATCCCACACACAGCTAGAAGCCCAATATTTTTTCAGAGGTAGATGCAGAAAAAATATATATTCAGTTTGCAACCTGATGGAGGTCAGTATAGATGGACTAATAGAGAAAGTCCCACACACTGCTAGAAGGCCAAATATTTTTTCAGAGCTTGATGCAGACAAAAAATTATTTTTAATTTGCAACCTGATGGAGGTCAGTATAGATGGACTAATAGAGAAAGTCCCACACACTGCTAGAAGGCCAAATATTTTTTCAGAGCTAGATGCAGATATAAATTATTTTTAATTTGCAATCTGATGGAGGTCAGTATAGATGGACTAATAGAGAAAGTCCCACACACTGCTAGAAGGCCAAATATTTTTTCAGAGCTAGATGCAGAAAAAAATTATATTCAGTTTGCAACCTGATGGAGGTCTGTATAGATGGATTAATAGAACAAGTCCCACACACAGCTAGAAGCCCAAATATTTTTTCAGAGGTAGATGCAGAAAAAAATTATATTCAGTTTGCAACCTGATGGAGGTCTGTATAGATGGATTCATAGAACAAGTCAGACACACAGCTAGAAGCCCAAATATTTTTTCAGAGGTAGATGCAGAAAAAAAATATATTCAGTTTGCAACCTGATGGAGGTCAGTATAGATGGACTAATAGAGAAAGTCCCACACACTGCTAGAAGGCCAAATATTTTTTCAGAACTAGATGCAGACAAAAAATTATTTTGAATTTGCAGCGTGATGGAGGTCAGTATAGATGGACTAATAGAACAAGTCCCAGACACTGCTAGAAGGCCAAATATTGTTTCAGAGCTAGATGCAGAAAAAAATTATATTCAGTTTGCAACCTGATGGAGGTCAGTATAGATGGACTAATGGAACAAGTCCCACACACTGCTAGAAGCCCAAATATTTTTTCAGAGCTAGATGCAAAAAAAAATTATATTCAGTTTGCAACCTGATGGAGGTCTGTATAGATGGATTAATAGAACAAGTCCCACACACAGCTAGAAGCCCAAATATTTTTTCAGAGGTAGATGCAGAAAAAAATTATATTCAGTTTGCAACCTGATGGAGGTCTGTATAGATGGATTAATAGAACAAGTCTGACACACAGCTAGAAGCCCAAATATTTTTTCAGAGGTAGATGCAGAAAAAAAATATATTCAGTTTGCAACCTGATGGAGGTCAGTATAGATGGACTAATAGAGAAAGTCCCACACACTGCTAGAAGGCCAAATATTTTTTCAGAGCTAGATGCAGACAAAAAATTATTTTGAATTTGCAGCGTGATGGAGGTCTGTATAGATGGACTAATAGAACAAGTCCCACACACTGCTAGAAGGCCAAATATTGTTTCAGAGCTAGATGCAGAAAAAAATTATATTCAGTTTGCAACCTGATGGAGGTCAGTATAGATGGACTAATAGAGAAAGTCCCACACACTGCTAGAAGGCCAAATATTTTTTCAGAGCTAGATGCAGATATAAATTATTTTTAATTTGCAATCTGATGGAGGTCAGTATAGATGGACTAATAGAGAAAGTCCCACACACTGCTAGAAGGCCAAATATTTTTTCAGAGCTAGATGCAGAAAAAAATTATATTCAGTTTGCAACCTGATGGAGGTCTGTATAGATGGATTAATAGAACAAGTCCCACACACAGCTAGAAGCCCAAATATTTTTTCAGAGGTAGATGCAGAAAAAAATTATATTCAGTTTGCAACCTGATGGAGGTCTGTATAGATGGATTAATAGAACAAGTCAGACACACAGCTAGAAGCCCAAATATTTTTTCAGAGGTAGATGCAGAAAAAAAATATATTCAGTTTGCAACCTGATGGAGGTCAGTATAGATGGACTAATAGAGAAAGTCCCACACACTGCTAGAAGGCCAAATATTTTTTCAGAACTAGTTGCAGACAAAAAATTATTTTGAATTTGCAGCGTGATGGAGGTCAGTATAGATGGACTAATAGAACAAGTCCCACACACTGCTAGAAGGCCAAATATTGTTTCAGAGCTAGATGCAGAAAAAAATTATATTCAGTTTGCAACCTGATGGAGGTCAGTATAGATGGACTAATGGAACAAGTCCCACACACTGCTAGAAGCCCAAATATTTTTTCAGAGCTAGATGCAGAAAAAAATTATATTCAATTTGCAACCTGATGGAGGTCAGTATAGATGGACTAATAGAATGATGCTATGCCCAAAAGATTTTACTTCACTAGGTGCAGTAAAAAAATTGGTATTCTATACACAGGTGGTATATCTTGCAACACAGATAGGCTACTCCACTGACTAACACACTCTGCAATAGGCCAAAAAGGATTAGCTTTGCTAGATTCAGCCAAATGCTGTGAAAAAAACTTGCACAGCACTGGCACAGACCTGCCTGGCAAAAACTGATAGGAACTGATGTAACCTAGTCCTGAAAAGGACTGCAATTACAATTAGTCTTTACTCCCACAATCTATCTATTTAAGAGCACAGACCTGCCTGATAAAAGTCGTAGGAAATGCTGTAACCTAGTCCTTAAAAGGACTGCAATCACAACTATTCCCTACTCCCAAGCTATCTGTAGATTTGTGCGAAAATTGGCTTGAAATTAACAAGGTATAGCGCACACAGCAACAGCGGTGCCGTCTAACACGCAGCTGCAGCAGTGAGAAAATGGTGGCGACGGGGAAAATGGCTTGGTCTTATAGGGCAAGGACATGTGACATGCATTGCCAATGACACATGCCCTTGCTTGTGTGAAAAAAGCACTTCGCTCCGTGTGTGCGCTGCTGATAGGCTGACAGATTGCACCTCCCTACTGTAAATGCGGGAAAGAGAAAAAAAAATGGAGATCTTCATTATTCCTGCAGAGATCCATCCCCTGCCCCTCCGCCCACCCCGCTGTACACTCAAACTGCGTATTAACATTAATTTTCATCATTACTGAGAAAAAATCCAGTTATGATTTTGGTGCACGAACAGTTATCGAACATAACCTCGAACAGCCGAATTTTTCTCAAATCGTTCGTGTTCGCCGAACGGCTCGAACACCGCCCAAAACAGCTCGAATTTGAGATTGGCGAACAGTTCGAGTCGAACAACGCTCATCTCTAGTGATAACTCATCAGAGTTAACTGGTTTCTTATCCGAGCCAGCGAACCTGGAACTCTTCCCCCACAGCTCCCAAAATAAACAAAAGTCCCAGCCTATAATAATGGGGTGCGACAAGTCCTAAACGATGCTGATCTCGTGGGACTCAGTACCGTGGGCCGTTTCAATGTCCACTCTGGCCATGGGGTAGTCCTTTGCATCACCATGAATGCACCATACGCCGACTTTTTTTCCCTGGATCAGTTGGAGAGGAAGGGTGGCCCTCACAAGGGTCACCAGACTCCCGGAGTCTAGCAGTGCCGTTACCTGCCGCCCGTTCACATTCACGGGACGTGCTTGTGGCCCCTCGCTGACTGGATAGTTCACACTGCAGGCCGGATATGTGTAATACGAACAGTGGTGTCACATGCTGCAGTCCATCTTCTCGGGAGTCAGGGGACAATGGGTGGCTGTAAGGCCTGGGATGTGGCACCTCCAGCAAATAACATCACCCGTAGGGACCATGGGCACTACCCCCCCACCCCTTTGGACCTTGGATGCCCCATCCTCTTTTGGACCTCCGCCCTCTGTTGGGAGCCCCAGTATGGAGTGGGCTGTCTTTTCAAGGAACCCTCAACCCCCTGGTGTCTCTCGACCAGTCCAATCAGTTTATCGGCATTCCGGGGATCACCCTGGGCAACTCAAGTCTGTATTGGCTTCAGCAGTGAATGTACAAACCGATCCATCACAACTCACTCTACCATCTGCGCAGATGTAGAGGACTCCGGCTGCAGCCACTTCTGGACCAGGTGCAAAAGGTCAAACATCTGGGAGCGAGGTGATTTGTCACTGTGATACGCCCAGCGGTGGACCTGCTGCCCCCTGATAGTCATTGTCAACCCCAAGCACACCAGAATCTAGGCTTTTGGCTTGCCATACTCTTTGGTGTCCTGCAAAGCTAAATCAGAGTAGGCCTTCTGGGGCTCCCCCTTTAAGTATGGCGCCAGTACCTCTGTCCTCTGCTCTGGTGGAAGTTTCTCCCTCTCGGCGACCCTTTCAAACACTGTAAGGAAGGCCTCTACGTCATCTCCTGGGGTCATTATCTGCAAGGCCCATCTTACCACCTACCGGCCATGGGAGTCATCAGTAGGACATGGAGTTGGGGAGCTCGTCCTGCCCCAGATGGCATTTGCCAGAAGCTGCATCTGCTGCCGCTGTTCCTGCTGGTGCTACTGGATCTGCTGTAACAACAACCTGTTGGACTCCTTTTGCTGCTGCTGCGACTGGACCAGGTGTTTCAGCTGTTCGTCCATTTTGTACGGCGATACTTGCTGGCTTGTTGCAGACTTTACCTAGGACACATAGTCCTGTTTGTTGCAGTCACATGTATCTGCTGGGAACGCTGCCCGCACGTCTAACACCAATTGTAGGGATTGTACTTACTTAGCTGTGGTGGGATTCAAACAGGAGGCATGTTCCTTTAAATGTCCAGAATGGTTTATTTTCTTCATAAACCAGTCAAAAGCAAAATGCAATCAAGCAGCCTTTAGTGCAGGCAAAAACAAAGAAAACAGTCCTTTTAGCAATGTCTCTGGTTAGCCAGTGCTGTGGTCACACAGGCTGGTATGCATCCAGTACGCGGCCGAGTCTGGAGACAACCACACGCAGGAGGCCTTTCTCACTCCAGATACACAGACCATGTGCTAAAGAACAGCCTCCATTCCTCCATTAAATAGGCTGTTAACCACACCCAGAGGCGAGGTGTGTGGGTAGCTAGACCCGTCCAATTCTTCACAGCTACCCGTAACCCGGTCCCAGGTGCAACAAACAATCCTCTTAGTGCTTATGTGCACTAGAGAAAACACTCCGGGTTACATCACAGAGACCAGCCATCTCTGTGACATATACCTCCCATCGACTATGCGACTATTAGCCACCTTATAATATATGCAATATTTATTTTTCCTTGAAGCATGGTTTGCCTTCAGACTCAAACTCTTAGCATCTAGCATGGCAGACAGAAGTTTTAGCAGTGAGCCAATGGCTAAGTATAGTATATTTTTCTCTGCGTAAAGATCTAAATAGTATTCTTCATTACAGGAATGATGCAGTGGTGCATAGAGAGACATCTCTACAGTATATACCAGCAATCTCTATATACCTCTGAATTAGGGGTGAACATAGTTTTTTTGCATATTTGAAATGGAAGAATACTGCCAGTATAGAGGACAGTCCAAAGAGAATAGCTCCATTAAGGGCTCTGTTGAGGTTCCTGTTGGTATCATGATTTTCAGGGATTCTGACAGAAAGTCTGTCATAATGCTCAGTGGACAGTACTGTATGAGTGTAAAACTATACAGATGCATCTCACTAAATTAGAATATCATCAAAAAGTTAATTTATTTCAGTTCTTCAATACAAAAAGTGAAACTCATATATTATATGGAGTCATTATAAACAGAGTGATCTATTTCAAGTGTTTACTTCTGTTAATGTTGATGATTATGGCTTACAACCAATGAAAACACAAGAGTCATTATCTCAGTAATTTAGAATACTTTATAATAACAGCTTAAAAAATGTTTTTAAAATCTGAAATGTTGGCCTACTGAAATGCATGTTCAGTAAGTGCACTCAATACTTGGTCGGGGCTCCTTTTACATCAATTACTGCATCAATGCAGCGTGGCATGGAGGCGATCAGCCTGTGGCGCTGCTGAGGTGTTATGGAAGCCCAGGTTGCTTTGATAGCAGCCTTCAGCTCATCCTCATTGTTGGGTCTGGTGTCTCTGATCTTCCTCTTGGCAATATCCCATAGATTCTCTATGGGGTTAAGGTCAGGCGAGTTTGCTGGCCAATCAAGCACAGTGATACTCTTGTTTTTAAACCAGGTATTGGCACTTTTGGCAGTGTGGACAGGTGCCAAGTATTGCTGGAGAATGAAATTTCCATCTCCATAAAGCTTGTCGGCAAGCATGAGGTGCTCTAAAATTTCCTGGTAGATGGCTGCATTGACTTTGGTTTTGATAAAACACAGTGGACCTACACCAGCAGATGACATGGCTCTCCAAACTATCATTGATTGTGGAAACTTCACACTAGACCTCAAGCAGTTTGGATTGTGTGCTTCTGCACTCTTCCATGAGACTCTGGGACCTTGATTTTCAAATGAAATGCAAAATTTACTTTCATCTGAAAACAACACCTTTGGACCACTGAGCATCAGCCGAGGTCTTTTTCTCCTTGGCCCAGGTAAGACACTTCTGGCATTGTCTATTGGTCACACAAGGAATGCGACACTTGTAGCTCATGTCCTAGATACGTCTGTGTGTGGTGGCTCTTGAAGCAATGACTCGAGCAGCAGTCCACTCCTTGTGAATCTCCCCCAAATTTTTGAATGGCCTTTTCTTAACAATCCTTTCAAGACTTCGGTTATCCTGGTTGCTTGAGCACCTTTTTCTACCACACTTTTTTCTTCCACTCAACTTTCCATTAATATGCTTCGATACAGCACTCTGTAAAGAGCCAGCTTCTTTAGCAATGACCTTTTGTGGCTTATCCTCCTTGTGGAGAGTGTCAATGAATGCCATTTGGACATCTGTCAAGTCAGCAGTCTTCCTCAAGATTGTGGAGCCTACTGAAACAGACTAAGGGACCTTTTTAAACGCTTAGGAAACCTTTGCAAGTGTTTTTTGTTAATTCTAATTTACTGAAATAATGACTTTTGTGTTTTCATTGGCTGTAAGCCATAATCATCAACATTAACAGAAATAAATACTTAAAATAGATCACTCTGTTTGTAATGACTCTATATAATATATGAGTTTCACTCTTTGTATTGAAGAACTGAAATAAATGAACTTTTTGATGATATTCTAATTTAGTGAAATGTATCTGTACATGTTCCTATTTTAAAGATGCTTGTGTGCATATTTGCTCAATGCATACCGAATATGTATATAATGTGTAAATACTCATGTAATTTATTAGCAACTGCATATTATATATATGGGTGTATGTGAATGCCTAAGGTGAATATGCATGTAAATGTGAGTGGGACATGATGGAGGTAGGAAAGAGGGGAACATGTCCTGCACAGGGGCTCTTCAATGCTTTATTGACTTCATTGACCATAAATTGGTAACTATGTTTGCTTTTTATATTTCTTTTAATTACTTAAAGGGTCAGTCCACTAAGCAGATGTACTGTACAAACTGTATATATTAGGCTGCTTTGCTTTAATTATACTTGCCTACATACACTAGGTCATATGTAGAGATGAGCAAACATGTTCAAAAAACGTTCGCCAACACAAACGTTGCACGTTCAGATTCATGATCGGATACCTGAGCGTTTTTACTTAAAATTGGCAAAATTTGGTAAAAGTCCGGAAAATTATTGTGTTTCCACTACAGTATTTTCAGCACTTTGGCTAGGATAGTGGTGCTGTATGATGAGCAAGGGGGACGTGTTTGTTGAGGGGAAGGGGTGGGGAGAGGTCAGAGGAGCGGCGTGCTTGTAATCTAATTTTTTCCCCCCTAACTTAATGTGTGCAAATTGCGGCTAGCCAATCAGGGTGCAGGAACCATCCACAATGTCCAGACACAAGGGCTTGTGTCATTGGCTGATGAAATCACATTTCGCTCTCTATATAAAGTGTGGACATGTTGTTTTAGCACCATTTTGTGAGTATAACAGGTCAGAGAGGCTGCTCCTGCTGCTGCTCCTGGATGCTGAGCAATTTTAGATAGTTAGCTAGGCACTTGTTTCTAAGTCAGATAGTTTAGATAGATAGGTTCCTGTGGGGCTGTGAAATCAACCTTCCAGCAGATTTTTTTTGTGCTATTAGTGAGGTCCAGAGAAAGACAGCAGGGTACATTTCAGCATAGTACTTTGTTGTGCACTGCTTCTATTGTGGTCCATGCACAAGTACTCCTTTAAAAATCTAATTTTTCCTGTTACTAGCATGATACATCTCAGCTTGTCATTTTGTGGCGGTGAAATTCAGCTGTATGCAGAGCTCGTTCAGAGTGAAAAAAAACTATTTTTTTCTGTTACTAACGTGATACAGCATGCCAAATCTTAGCTTGTCATTTTATGGCGGCGATATTCAGCTGTATGCAGAGCTCTTTCAGAGTAAAAAAATCTATTTTTTTCTGTTACTAACTTGATACAGCACGCCACATCTCAGCTTGTCATTTTGTGGTGGTGAAATTCAGGAGTATGCAGAGCTCGTTCAGAGTAAAAAAAAATTTTTTTTTCTGTTACTAACATGATACAGTGCGCCACATCTCAGCTTGTCATTTTCTGCCATTGAAATTCAGCTGTGTGCAGAGCTCGTTCAAAGTAAAAATAATCTAATTTCTTCTGTTAGTAATGTGATACAGCAGGCCATATCTCAGTTTGAAATAGTTTGGAGCATATATTCTATTTAATAAATGCCTCATCCTCAGTAAAAAAAAAAAATTTCTTCTGTTAATAAGGTGATACAGCAGGCTAGATCTCAGTTTGAAATTTCTTGGCGCATATATTCTATGTTATACAGGCCTCATCCACAGTAAAAAAAAATTGTTCTGTTACTAACGTGATACAGTTGGCCAGATGTCAGTTTGAAATTGTTTTGGAGCATATTTTCTATTTAATACAGGCCTCATTCACAGTAAAAAACTCATCTTTTGTTGCTACTAGCGTGCTCCAACAACACTATACGAGCAACATGATTGGGAAAAAGAAGTCATGTTGGAAGGGAAATAGACTTGGTGTTCAAGGTATACGTGGGTAGGTCGTAATGTTAGTGAAAGCACTAGTGAACAAACACTGTCACGTCCTATTCAAAGACAACTGACAACTTCTGTTACTGGACGGGCTACTCCACTCCCTTTCTTTGGTAGCCACAAAGCGGTATGCCCTGTAAAGGAGGGCCAGAAAGAGCATGTGCTCCATTGGATGGCAAGCTCTGCCTCAAGTAGCCTCTCTTCCTCTTCCCCTACCTCAACATCACGCACAGTACATTCCACAGAGTTGGCACCCCAATTACCCTTGTTGTCCTCCGGGTCACAACCCTCCAACCGCCCAACTGACTGCAGGGAACCACAGATGGGTGAGTATGCAGAACTGTTCACACATTCTATGCCATGGGAATCAGAAGTCTGCTCCAAAGATTCACAAATTCAAGAGGAGGAAAGCATCTGCACCGATGCCCAAAATTTTTTTAGGTTGGATCCGGGACAGGATGAAGTAGGGTCAGGGCAGCATCCTGACCCTCTTCACCAGACTTTAACCCCTGGAGAAAAGTTGATCTTGATGAGACTCAGATACCCGAGGCTCACACGGACTGTGCTGTCAGGGCAGGAAGATGATGAGAGTGACTCTCTGGGCAAGAAATGAGAAAACAAAGCGAATGATGAGGTTGTAGATCCCACTTGGTGTGAACCCAGAGGCACGCAGCTGAGGAGCTCACTTGAGGAAGAGGAGGAAGATGAGGAGGTTACATTGCACTCTATGGCACAGACACAGAATGATTCAACCACGACAAGCACTGCATCCTTAGCCACAACTGTGGCTGTGGCCAGCAGCGGTTGCGGGTCTGCAGCTTGCAGGGGCAGCAAGGGTTGCCTAGCCTGGGCCTTTCTTGACACTGCAAAGGATGAGCCAACTCATGTTATCTGCCAACTTTGTAAAAAATACTCAGTAGAGGGAAAAAATGCAATAAATTCACTACTCCATGCATGACGCTCACTTGTGTGATCAACATGCATTACTCTGACAATCTCCCTGTGATAAAATGTGGAGCATCGGGCTGCACCAACAGTTGACCGCCCCATCAACTGCATCTGTTGCTTCTTCCTCCTCCTCTGTCACCGTGCCAAATGTTGTCACGCAGGTCTCCAGCCACAGAACCTCCACTTGTTTACTCGCTCCAGCCAGGCTGAGTGGGAACCCGTCAGCTGTAATGGAAGAGGACATGCCTGATGTTTTTGCTTCAATGAGCACACCACATTTTTCTCAATCCATCATAAAATCTCCGCCTGCACCTCACTCACGGTTCACCAGTTTGTCGTGTTCACCCTACTCCGCCCTCTCTCAGCAATGCAGTCAGCCCTCGGTCCCATGGTTGTAGTCACGTAAAAGATTATTTCATCCTACACATGTCAAAGCTAAGAGGTTGAGCTCCACCATCTCCAATCTGTTGGCCATGGAAATGCTGCCTTTCCACCTGGTAGATACAGACAGTTTCTGAAAGCTGATGGTCGTTGCAGTCCCCCAGTACCAGTTGACCAGTCACCATTACTTCTCTAAGAAAGCAGTGCCTGTGCTACACTAGCATGTCGCAAACAACATTACCCATTCCTTGACAAAATCTATGTCTGCCATGGTGCTTTTCACCACAGATACCTGGATGAGTAAGCATGGTGTTACACCTCACTGACTGGGCACTGGGTGACTCTGGTAGTTGTGGGGGCAGGCAGGGAAGGGGCTGTTCCACAAGTCTTGGAATCCTCAAGACTTGCAGGACAAACCTTTGTATTTAATACTTCCTCCACTGCTTCTGCCTCCTCCACCTCCTCCAGGGCCCCCACCTGCGTCCTTAACCTCTGCTTTAATGAAACATGTGTTCCAACAGTGCAGAGCGAACCCCCACCACCTCTGTACTGCACAGACAGGGCTCACTGCAATCAGTCAATGTTAAGATTAATATCCCTTGGAGATCGCAGTCATACAGCTGAAGAGTTTTGAATAGCTATGCAGGCCGAATTTGAGCAATGACTGTCTCTGCTGAACCCGGAGCCAGGGAAGGCTGTGTGCAATAATGGTGCTAAGATGATGGCGGCCCTATGCCGGGGCAAGCTCACACACGTGCCTTGCATGGCTCACGTCCTCAACCTGCTGGTACAGCAATTTCTCCGCCACTTTCTCGGCCTGTATGCACTTCTGCAGAAAGCACAAAAGCTTTGTGCTCATATCCACCATTCCCACCCCTCAGGTCATCGACTTGCATCGATACAGAGGTCTTTGTTCATGCAAGTTAACCGGTTGATATACGATGTGGAATTCTACTCTGCACATGTTGCAGCGACTGTGTCAGCAGCGACGAGCTCTGATGCAGTATGTCATGTCGTATAGCCTGGGCCAACGCAGTATGGACATGGAGCATATGAAGTTTACAGAGTGGGCACAGATTGAGGACCTCTGCACCCTTCTGCACAGTTATGAAAAGGATACTAAGATGGTTAGCGATGACGATGCCATCATCATCATCACTATTCCAGTCATCTGCTGGAGCAGACTTTGAATAGCCTGCGGGAGTAGGTGGTCGTCCCTGGAGAAGAGGAGGAAGCAGAGGAGGATGCGAAAGGGATAACAATGTCTCAAAGTTCAGGACTGTCGTCACACAGGCGGCTGCCAAGGGAGGGTGGATTACAGCGATCGAGGGGGGCTGGTGATACCAGACAAACTGTTAGTGAAGGTGCAGGACTCGAGGAACAAATGGAGGAGGAAGAGGAAACAGTCAGGAGATGAAGACGATAATCATCCCCTCTCTGTTGTTCGTGGTTGGTGGGAGGGGACAGAGGAAACAAGCATCAGTCTTACCCAGCCACCAACACACCATGGGCTTGGACCTCATGGATGAGCCTTATATATGAGTGCCTTTTGCAACATGATCCCCGTATAGTTATGATTCGAAATAGTGCTGACTACTGGCTTGCCACTCTGTTAGATCCACTTTTAAAGAGTAAATTTTTCCAGATGCTTCCCATCCTGGAAAGGGACCCGCTAATGCTGGAGTATGAAAACACACTTTTACACAACCTTAAGAGAGGATTTTCCCAAAACAGCAGTGAGGCACACAGTGTGCATCGCAGCTCCAACCTCCGGAATGTCAGTTCGTCAACGCCAAAACATTAGCAGCAGCAGCAGTGTAAGTGGCAGAAGCAATTTCTGTGAGTCCTTTCACACATTTTTATACCAGCTAATGCACAAGCACAACAGAGTACAAGTCTGACATGTGGTGAATGACTGGAAAGGATGATGCAGGAGTATCTAGAGCTCAATATCAATACCATCAGGGACGGTTTGGACCCTTTTACATTTTGGTCTTCAAAAATGGAAGAGTAGCTTGAGCTTGCCTTTCATGCTTTAGAGGTTTTATCATGCCCAACAGACAGCATTCTCTCAGAACGTGTCTTTAGCGCTTCTGGTGGTGTCCTGATGGATAAGTGCTGCCGGCTGTCCCCTGAAAGTGTAGACCACCTAACTTTCATCAAGATGAACAAGTCATAGATTTCCAAGGACTTTTGCACCCCAATTGCAGACTGTGCAGACTCGGCGATGGTGTAGTTTTTAGTGTGCTACATTGATCTTGCCTAATTGCAGTCTGTTATATCTTTGTCGTGGCTTCTGTGCTTGCTGTTGCTACTTCTGCTGCAGATGTTAAAAATGATTTTTGGAACTGTGAAGACTCCTGGTTGGGTCTCCATCTACTGGGTTGGTTTTAGTAGAAGAAGTGTCGGTCTCCATTATACTATTTCTTCTCTAGAGAAATTAATCTCACATTGGTGGTGTCCGCCCATAATTTTTTTAAATTTGAAGACTCCTGATTGGTCTCCATCTGCTGAGTTGGCTGTAGTGGAAGAGGTGTCGGTCCCTATTATACTATTTCTACTCTAGTGAAATTGATGCCACTTTGGTTCTATCAGCCCCTATTTTTTTTAAATTTGAAGACTCCTGATTGGTCTCCATCTGCTGAGTTGGCTGTAGTGGAAGAGGTGTCGGTCCCTATTATACTATTTCCACTCTGGTGAAATTGATGCCACTTTGCTGGTGTAAGTCCCTAATTTTTAAAATGTGGAGACTTCTGGTTGGGCCTCCATCTGCTGGATTGGTTGTAGTGTAAGAGATGTCGGTCCCCATTATACTTTTTCTACTCTAATGAAATTTATGCCACTTTGGCGGTGTCAGCCCCTAATTTTTGGAAATGTGGAGACTCCTGATGGGGTCTCTATCTTCTGGGATGGCTGTAGTGGAAGAGGTGTCGATCCCTATTATACTATTTCTACTCTAGTGAAATTGATGCCACTTTGGTTCTATCAGCCCCTATTTTTTTTAAATTTGAAGACTCCTGATTGAGTCTCCATATGCTGGGTTGGCTGTTATGGAAGAGGTGTCAGTCCCTATTATACTATTTCTATTCTATTGAAATTGATGCCACTTTGGTGGTGTCAGCCCCTAATTTTTGGTAATGTGGAGACTCCTGGTTGTGTCTCCATCTGCTGGGTTGGCTGTAGTAGAAGAGGTGTCGGTCCCCGTTATACTAATTCTACTCTAGTGAAATTGATGCCACTTTGGTGGTGTCAGTCCCTAATTTTGGAAATGTGGAGACTCCTGGTTGGGTCTCTTTCATGTGTGTTGCCTGCAGCAGTAGGCTTCCGATACTGATATGCCTCCACTTACTTTCAGTCAACTACCAATTGTACTATCCTTAAATTTTTGTACCAATACTACTCTATGAAACTTATTTTTCTGCCATCTGAGTGTGGATGAGCAGAAAAGCAGGTTGAGCTGTTACATGTGGTATCAGGACTCCCAGCACAGCAAGCCTACACTGATCCCTCACCCATCTCATCTTAATTTGAAGTTCAATTCAAAGCTGTAAATGCTGGCTCAGACCCTGATCCCTCATGCATGGCTCATGGCTGATTGCTGGTGTGGCATTATAACATTTGTACTGTTGGTCAATTGATGTCACTTTTCCTGGTGTCTGCCCCTAATATGAGCTGTTTTGGCAGCTTTTGGGCCCGTTTGACGGTCTTTTGTATGCGTTTGCTTTTGCCACCCATTGAATCCAATGGGGTTCAGCATGTTCGACGAACAGTTCGGCAAATTATTTGGCGAACATAGGAAAGTTCACCGAGCTGGGACGAACCAAACATTTAAAGGTTCGTTCATCTGTAGTCATATCTATTGATTTTTTTTTCTTTTAGCCGTCTGAGTCTTCATAGCTTCCAGTTATTATAACAAATCTATATGTAGAATATGTTTAGTGAAATTTCCTTAAAATAGATCTGAATCTTGTACTAATTTGAATATATTTCTAAGAGCAAATATGCATTTAGAAAGACTTGTTAAGATTGGTGTGAAGAATGTATTGTGATCTCAATCATTTGTAAAATCAATTCAAGAGGTCGATAGCAGTTTTCAGATCACAATATAATAATATATATTTAATGTATGTATAATAGTATGTTTTGTACAATAAGGTCAGAGTATGCGTGGTCTATAAAGAAAAGACAATTTATACATATTACTTGAGAGGGAGGCAAAGACCTCACTGAGGAAAAAGCAAATTTTTCTCATATTAGGAAATAATTCCTTCCTGACTGGAAATATGGGATTCAGGTTAAATTCTTGGATCAACAAAACATCACCAGTAATCCAGTAACTATAGCTTGTTAGGCTCAAAAATGGCATGCGAGCTGTTTTTGAAACCTTTTAATGAATTTACCATGACCACTCCTTAGGAAAAGTTCCATATTCTCACTGCTCGTACAGTAAAGAATCTCCCTTTTTTTGGTGTAGGAATCGTCATTACTCTCAATGTTGTTTTGAGTGATATTTGTATTAAAGAGACTGACCTTGGTGAGTAAGGAAAAATCCCTACCAGAATATCAGGAACCACAAAATTACACCTGTAAATCTAAGAAAAAACAAGATTTAATTCATCAATTATTCAATATATCCAAAAGAATCTAGAAGCAATTAAAATAACATTTTCCTATATTACAGCCCTAATAATTTAGTTGTACGCAAAATGAAAAATATAAAAACCTTTCTTTATTAATAAATATTAATAAATATAAATATTAATAAATAAGTGGTACACCAAAAGTTGCCACAAGTACAATAAATGAACAATACAAAAAACCCTAAAAAAAACTCTGAGGTCATTCTGCTCAGATAAATGTGTTCAAGTCTAAGTGTCCATTTAGACCAGTGTTTCCCAAACCTCATCTTTATAACCCCCTGACTCATCATGTTTTCAGGATTTTCTTAGTATTGCATAGGTGAGAAAACCTGTGGCAATATCTGATACCTTAATATTAAATCCATCACCTCTGCAATACTAAGGAAAGCTTGAAAACATGATGCGTGGAGGGCCACAAGGACTGGAGTTTGGAAAGCACTGCTTTAGACTGACCAACTGGCATCACAATACGACTGCCAATCAGTAAACATTTAAAAATCGGCAGTAGTTTGAATGCTTCTTTGCACAGGCAGACCAATGCAAATGAGGCTCACTAAGCAATCTATAACAAATCACTCAGTGGGCCTAAACTGTCATAGTTTTCGATACTGAGAGTTCTGCTTACAAAGGACATTGCGCCACCGGAAACAATGATCTTTTATGCCACATAAAAGATCATTTCTCCCCTTTGAATGAGTGATTTGCTCGGTCATTCGGTGATCGGAAGGCTGTTTACATTGCAAGATAATCGTGAAACAACGTTCACAATTATCTTGAATTGTAAACCACATTTTAGTCTAAGTAGATGTCTATAACATCTTTTGTTATTATTTATTTATATAGCGCCATTGATTCCATGGTGCTGTACATGAGAAGGGGTTACATACCAATTATAAATATCAGTAACAGTAAACAAACTAACAGTGATATCCATACATAGCCAGTATCATGGACTAAGAAAAGGACCATGGTCCTATAGAAAGGGCACTCGCCAAAGACTAACATATACTGAAGAGAGAAATGTAGGAACATGAAGCCCAATTGAATATTTTAAGTTAGCCCAGAAAACCTGTTTATTAATAAAAATAAATCATAATTCAAAAATTATCTAAAAACACTAATTGTACAGTATATGAACAGGAGGGCAACAACACAAAAATGCGAAGGTGTGAGCATTATAACAGATTAAAATGCTATGTTCCTCATTTTGTAATATACCCCAAGATATACCCAAACATGGGGATAGGGAAGATTTGTAATGACAAAAGGGAACAAAGCAAAAAGGTAGAGAAGGTTACACATATGGTAATAATTGTGCGCCTCTACCCAGATGCATGAATACATTCCCAAAGAATATTACCATGTAATGCATCTACAAATATAGTCACCTATCAAGCCAGTAATATGCATATAGGATAGACTAGTAAAGTGCTTAGTGCAAGATCATAAAGAGAAACTAGTGGTGCCCCCCGAAACAAGCATCGGGGCAGTGGCGTGGCGTGTGAGTGGCATTCAGTGATGGGTAAGAGTACCTGATAGGTTCTAGTATACCTGTGGCATTTGGAGGCAAATGGGAGCAGCGATATGGGGTGGTAAGTGGACAAGGCGGTTGGGTCGAGGGATGACTTTTTGAGGATAGGCGTGATTGTGGCATGTTTGGAGGCAGAGGGGAAGGTACCAGAAGTTAGTGATAGGTTGAAGAGATGGGTTAGGCATGAAATGAGTGTGGGGGTGAGGTTGGAAAGGAGGTATGGGATGAGGTCGAGTGCATAAGTGGTGAGGTGTGATTTGGAGAGGAGACGAGTAAGGTCTCCTTCAGTGATGTTGGAAATGGAGGTTATGGGGGAAGGGCAATGGTCTGGAAAACAAAGGGGTTGTGGTGATCAGATAGTAAAGACTTGCCTTGTTTGGTTAATCTTGTTTTTGAAGTGTGTGGCAAACTCTTCAGCAGAGATGACAGAGGTCAAAGGGGGCAGTGGAGGGTGGAGGAGAGAGTTAAAAGTGTTGAATAACTGTTTCGGGTTGTAGGATAAGGAAGATATAAAGGGTGTGACGTAGGCCTGTTTAACAGAGGTGAGGGCTGATTTGAATGCAAGCTTTGCTTGTTTAAATGCAGTGAAGTCATCTTGAGAATGTATTTTCTTCCAACGCCGCTCCGAAACCCTGGATGCTTGCCAAAGCTTTTTAGTGAAGTTGTTGTGCCAGGGTTGTCTATTGATTTGTCGCACTCTGGCATGCACAAGAGGGGCGACCGAGTCAATATTTGATGCGAGAGTGACATTGTAGAAAACAGTGGCGCTGTCCGTGTCGTGGAGTGAAGATATGGATGTCAGTGGTAGAATAGAGTCAGAGAGTGTGTGGGCGTCTAGATGTGCAAGGTTTCTGCGGGTGTGCTAGTTGCTGGACATGGGTGACAGGAGAGCAGGACAGGGATGAGAACGTGAGTAGATGGTGGTCAGACAGTGGCAGGAGAGAGGTTGTGAGGTTGGATAGGGAGCAGAGTCGGGTAAAGATGAGGTCTAGTGTGTGTCCGTCTGTGTGGGTGACTGAGGAGAACCACTGAGTAAGTCCAAAAGATGAAGTAAGCGACAGGAGTTTTGAAGTTGCTGGCTGGCGAGTGTCAGTGGGGAGGTTGAAATCGCCCATGATGTTTGTGGGAATGTCAGCAGAGAAAAAGTAAAGAAGTCAGGTGGAGAAATGGTCAATAAAGGTGGTGGCCGGGCCCGGAGGTCGGTATATTACAGCTACTTGGAGCTTGGAGGGAAAGTAGATGCGGACAGAGTGGTCTTCAAAAGAAGGGAGAATAAGGGAGGGCAGAGGTGGGATAGGGCTAAAGGTGCAGTTGATATAAAAAAGAAGACCTACTCCTCCACCATGTCTGTTACCTGGGCAAGGAGTGTGGGTGAAGTAGAGTCCACCGTAACACAGTGCAGCAGGGGAGGCAGTGTCGGACGGTGTCAATCATGTCTCTGTAATGCCCAGGAAGGAGAGATTATGAGAGGTGAAGAGGTAATGAATAAAATAGAGCTTGGGCGTTGCAGACAGAGCGGGCATTCCAGAGTGCTCCAGAGAGAGGGAGCAAGGGGGTGTGCATCAAGGGCATGGGTTTTATGTAGGAGAGTTTGCAGTAGTTTACATTTGGTTGGAAGCGATAGGAGGGGGAATTGGTGGAAGGTATAAGCTGTGGGGGTCCAGTATTGGGAGAGATGTCGCCAGCAGTGAGGAGAAGCAGAGAGAGGGAGAGCAGGTGGGAAGGAAAGTGTCTGGCTTGTTTTGTGTTATGGTAGGATAGATCTGAGGTTGAGGAGCAGGTCTGCAGATTGGTTAGGTGAGGAGGTAAGAGGGTGCTGGGGTTAGGCGATAGCAAAGGAGAGTAAGAATTAGTGGTGCAAAAACAGTAAGGGCCTATGTAAGCATATTGAAAGTTTTAGTGTGAATAAAAAAGGGAAGCCAAGTACATTTAATAAATAGTTACTCGTACCTTCTGGCCACTTCTGGCCCATTTCTGGCATATTTCTGATTAGACACTTAAGAACGACACTTCTGAGCGAGACCACGGTCAGACAGACCTGCATATCTAAATTTATAAAGCTTATCAGCACATAGAGTCGGTCAGGTGTGAGCAGAAGGCAGAAGGGAGGAACCGCAGGGAGACTGGTCACGGAAGCACAGGGTGGGAAAATTAGACAGATGCTAAAATGCATTCAGGAAATAGACAGACAGTAGAGACAAGTGAGTATTGGCATAAAAGGATTGATGAAACTTGCAGATGGGATCACACATACCAGGAGACAGATACAATATGAAAAGGCAGTCAGGATATATGCACAGTGGTTTTGCAGATGGGATCACACATTCCTGTGGATGAAGAAAAGAGATTGTCAGATGAAGAGTGGTGATGGCATTGAAGCATGTATGCCAAGTGAATCTGGCATATTTCTTATTAGACATTTAAGAGTGACACTTCTGAGCCGGACCATTATTATTATTATTATTATTATTATTATTATTTAATATTATTGCGCCATTTATTCCATGGCGCTTTACATGTGAAAAAGGGGGTATACATAGCAAAAACATTAACATAATCTTAACAAAACGAGTCAGCGACTGGTACATGTCCAACATCTAGGTAGGTATCTATAACCTTGAAAGATTAGGGCAAGCTTGCACAACATACGGCCCGCGGGCCGCATGCTGCCCGACGAAGGATGTTGTGTGGCCTGTAGAGAACAGGGAAAGTCCGGCTCTCATCTCCCTATGTTCAACTGTATTCATGATTTTCAGATGGAGAGGAGCTGTGTGGGGGCAATATTATGGAGAGGAGATGTGTGGGGGGGAATATTATGGAAAAAAGATTTGTAGGAGGAATATTACGTAGAAGTGCAGCGAGGAGTACTTTATAGAGGGGAGCTGTGTTTTGGGGAATATCATAGAGAGGAGCTGTGTGGGGGGACATTATGGAGAGGGGCAGTGTGGGGGGACATCATTGCCTATAGATAAGATAAACAAAGATGTGAAAATCAATTTGCAGGGCCCTGGTGCAGCAGCCATATCAGTTGCCCATGGCCACCAGACAAGAGCACTGTGAACTGCCTACAAATCAAAAATGGAACTGGGGATGTTGGCAGGTAGGCTGTGGTTCGCAGAATTCCTGTCTGACACCATGGACAACTGAAATGACCACTGGACTAGGGTCCTGCAATTGATTCACTTATCTCTAATGATAAGGCATTACCACCAACCACCACCCCAAGTTCTGCTGTTTTTGTCAGGAAATGGTTAAATGCAGAAATTAGAATCCTTTGATAATCTACTGACTAATGTATGAGGCGTCAGTCCCATATTTTTTAATAAAAAAAAGACTTAGGGTATGTGCCCACGATGCAGAATTGAAGCAGAAAATTTCTGCAGCGTTTCTGCATGTTCTTGGCAGTAAAAACGCTTGCGGATTTTACACACGTTTTGGACGCGGTTTTGCAGCGTTTTTACATGTGGATTTGATTTGTGCTTTTCAAATGCATTGGGACCTCAAATTCGCATGCGGAAATGCACAAATAATGGAGATGCTGCGGATTTTTCCGCAAGGAAAATCTGCTGCGGAAAATTCCACAGCATGGGCACAGAACATGCAGGTTTTCATTGGGGATCATGGGGCACGAATTATCAAGCATTTTGAAACGTTTATGCTGCGGAATTTCCGCATCAAAAATGCTTGAAAAACGCATAGTGGGCACGCAGCCTAAGGCTTCATTCACAACAAGCAACCACAGTGTATTTTTTGTCATGATTGTAGAAAAAAAAACAGCTGCAAAGTGTGAATGCAGCCTTAGGGGAGGGGATTTATTAAAACTGCCATTTTATATGATAGTCTTAATAAAAAGCTCCGCACATCTATGGATATCCATGCAACTAAAAAAGTATGACAGTCATGACCTGAAGGATATTTGCGCTATAACTTAAGTGAATTTCAGGCATAAAATATTGAAAATTTTCAGTGGGAGGCTACTCCCCTCGTGTTAAGCACCACCCACTTTTTTAACAGCTGAGAAAGTTAAAAAATGTTGTGCCTTTTGCTCCAGTTGTTTGGCATAGTATGTATGATCAATTCCCAATAGGGAATTATAGATTTTCAACACAGTGTTAAATGCTGAATAGTGATCAGCGAGCACTAAAATGTTCGGGTACTCGTTTCTCGAGTCGAGCAAATTGGAATGCTTGAGTGCTCAACCCGAGCAACAAGCCCCATGTAAGTATATGGGAAACTCAAGCATTTTTCCGGCTTCCCCCTCGGCGGTCTGCAGAGGGCCTAAAAATTGTCCAAATCGATGGGAACAGTACTCAAATGACATGGAAACAGCATAGGGAAGATCACTGCTGTCAACAATGTTGTCAGAGTAATACGCCACTTTTATGGACTCACAATAAAACATACAAAAACAAAACGAAATTGGATTTTCCTGGGAAAAATGTTAAGAAACATCTTTTCCAGGGTACTGACTTGTATATAAGGCAAAATAAATAACCAAAAACAAAGTTTTTGCACTTTTGCATTGCTTTCAACGGTGAAAAATACATTCACCGGTAAATGTCATTTTAACATTTTACTACCTTATCTGGCCATGTGGTGTGTGAAACATGAACAGACACATAATGTTTCATTTATGAAGGAGGGACTCTGAAATTCACAAAGCCTATTTTTATAGGGCCATCAGGCTGCCTTTACTATTCTTAAAGGGCCAGCAGTCGGCCCTCAATATTGTTAGAGGGCCATCAGCTGGCTATGCTTTGTTGTTCCCATTATTAACAAGTGGGTCTCCTTTACTGCTATTGCGTATGCAGTGACTGCAAGGGCTGCCCAAAATCTGGATGCACCCCAATACCCCTTTGAAGAGACATAGAGGAGCGCCGCTAAAACAGAAGGGAAAATAGACCAGTACTAAAAAAAAAAAAAGGCAGCACACAATGCTAATTCTGTGTGTGCAGGAAAAATATTGCTTTGCCTCTTACAAGAGCTGTTTTAAGATGTACACTGGAAGAATACGTTATCCTCTCCCTAGCCAATACACAAGCTCTCCCATGTACTCTGACTTTGATGTGAGTCTTCAGCTCTGAAAAGAGCTATTTTTTGGTGGTATTATGGGGCTAGTGAGCGGCTCTTTAAACACAGAACTAGTACACACTGCAGGTAGCCCTTTCAATGGCTTTTCTTTGATCAAGAGGCCTAAACACTCTCCCTAGCAGCTCAGCGATCTCTTGTTATGCTTATAGAACGCAGGCTCCAGACGCAATGTGCACAAAATGGTGGAGGCAGGGCTTAAATAGACCCTATGACGCTGGGCGGCCAGCCAATCACGGTAATTCCACAATCAAGACGTCTGCGGCATTACTGTGATTGGTTAAGAAGCCCAGCATGTTTAGTGGCTGCAAAGGAGGCGGCAAACTGCAGGGCGGAACTCCGAATATAGCGAGGTGAGTACACAAATACTCTCCGAATAACGATTAACCCAAATACCGTACGATTTGTGCGAATAGCGGATAGTAACGAATACACTCGCTCATCACTAAGTATGACATGTTCCCATTAGAAAGGAACGGCTGCTAAAATTCAGGAAATCTCCAATAACAATTTAAAAAACATAAAGGTAGGCCACAGTATCGACATGTTCCCATTAGAAAGGAGAGGGTCTGTTATCCAGTTATAGGGTATGCAGTGAGTACAAGGGCTGCCAAAATTTAGGAAAAACCCCAATAACAATTTAAAGACACATAGAGGTGGGCCTCAGTAACAACATGTTCCTAGAAAGGAGGGGTTCTGCTATGCAGTTATAGGCTGTGCAGTGAGTACAACGGCTGCCAAAAATTTGGAGTCACTCCATTGCCTCTTGCAAGAGACGTAGATATGGTGATATGGTAGATATGGTGGTGATTTGGTGGTGGAGATGAGGATGAGGAGAAGGAGGAGGACAAGAGCATATAGATAAAAACAGGAAGCGCATACCCATGTCTGGGTGTGAAGACAGAGGTGCCTGGGAATAGAGTTAGACCTCCCAGAAAAAAGACACTGTAATTGAGTTTAGGTTACGCTGCTATCATTTGGTGGTGTTGAGAAGTCTGACCCAATCCAGCCCTTGTTTATTTTTATAAAAGTCAGCCTGTCAGCATTTTAAGTTGACAGGCGGATGCGCCTATCGGTTATAATTCCACCGGCGGCACTAAAAACCCGCTCTGACAAAATGCTAGCGGCAGGGCCAGCCTGGTCCTCCAAGGCATAGAGAGCCGGTTCATGCCAAGTGTCCAGCTTGGATACCCAATGATTATAAGGCACAGAGGAATCACGGAGGACCTTGATACGGTCGGCAATGTACTCCTTCAGCATCTTCCCAAATTTTTCCCTCCTTGTGAAAGTACCCCAATCATCAGGGCCCTTTGCGATAGAAGGGTCTGAGAAAACTGTCCCAGAACTTTGACAACGTTCCCCTGCTTCAGCTGGATTGGATTTGTGTCTCTCTCGCCTGTTGTCCAACCAACTATGACCTCTGCCGCCAGCGTTTAGAGATGGGAATTTTTTTAAGAATTCCACAACAAGGGCCTTCTGGTACTTTCCCATTAAATTAGGCCTGTCCGCTGTGGGAATAAGAGATAGAAAGTTCTAAGTAGCGTGGCTCTAGAAGTGTCATCAACCAGTAATGACTGTCACCCAAAATTTGGACAACGCGAGGGTCACCGGAAAGGCATTGTAACATAAACTCAGCCATGTGTGCCAGAATGCTAACAGGCAAGACTTCCATGTCCTCACCAAGAGGACGACTGAACATGCACTGCTCCTCATCCTCCTCCTCCTCCTCCCTGTCCTCAGGCCATCCACGCTGAACAGAAGCTATGACGGTTGTGCAGGTAGTACCGTCTATAGCGCAGGAAACTTGCTCCTATTCTTCCTCCTCCTCTTCCTCATTGTCACCCAATCCATGTTGGAATGAGATGAGGCTGGGCTGTGTGGAATCACCCTGTATGGTTCCTTGCTCCATCTCATTGTGCTCCGCCTGCAATGCATCCTCTTTAATTGTGAGCAGATGGGAGAAATTATGGTGGCTGGTGACCGAATACTGAGGGACGGCCGCCACGATCAGGTTGTGGAAATCTTCTGTCTCCACAAACCTAAAAGGCAAAATCTGTGAATTTAGTAGTGTGGGCTGTGTGGCGTTGGCTGCGTATTTTCCTTTGCATTCCAACGACTGGGGTAGGGACACCTGAATTCTGTGCTGGGACAAGGACGTGGATGTGCTTGCTGATGGTGCTAGTTGAGAGTATGCAACGATAGGTGCAAGATAGGATGCAACTTCGCATGCACCATGGACAGGGGATTGGCGTGCACACACAACAGTGGAAAGAATCAGCAGTGACACCCGCAGACAATGTTTCTGGACCATGGGGTTCGGCCCACTTAGTGGCGTGCTTTGCTGCCATGTGCCTGACTTTTCTGGTGGTGGTCAGGCTGCTAGTTTTGCTACTCATGCTGATGCTGGCCTGGCAGGTGGTGAAAATGGCCTTTTTGGGGTAATCTGCAGTCTTTAAAAAACAACCAGACTCGGGAAGACCGAAAAGTTGTACTGGCAACTTCCGTGGTGTACGTATTACAAAGAACTTTTTCCCGCCTTGTGTCTGCCGCCACCACACTGCTTCTTCCTGCCTGTCGTGGTGCTACGCCTCCCTCCCCCTGTGTGCTGCTGTCCTCGCTCTGCATGTCCACCTGCCAGGTTGGGTCAGTTACTATATCATCCACAACCTCGTCTTTCACTTCCGCACCCTTGTCCTCTTCCTGACTTTCTGGCAATTGTGTCTCATCATCATCCACCTCTTGTGACAGTAATTGCACTTTTTCACCATTACCTTCATGTGACCGTAGCTGCTAAAATACTTGGGCATCGCTACACACATTTTCCTCTTGACTCACTTAAAGCTGTCCGGGCGAGAGGCCCTAATTTTTAAATGGAAAAGTAAACAGCTCTTCTTAGTGACCAAGTGTGGGATCAGTTGTCTCTGGGCACTCGGCATGGTGGGAGGAAGGAGGATCAGGGAGAGGAATATGGGGTCCAGACTCACGGCTACTGAGACTTGACCGTGTGGAAGACAGGATGGTGGTGGTGGCAAAGTGACTGGAAGTATTATCTACTATCCATCCAACAACCTTTTGACACTGCTCTGGGTTCAATAGTGGTGTTCTGCGGTCCCCTAGTAATTGGGACAGGAAGGTCGAGCGACAAGATTTGGGTGTTTGGCACAATTTCAGCTTGCCCACGGCCTCGGCCTCTGCATGCACCATCACCATCACTTCCACTTCCCCGTCCCTTGCCATGCGCCTTGCCCATTTTAAATGGAGGACAATATTTTCCACGTTCACTTCAAATGGCTGGATTTGAACCGCAGTGATATGCGATATGTCTGGCAGACAGCCACGATTTTAAATAAAGGCCTGTAGATTACTAATACTATTCTTCACAGCGATCTTGTGTGAATAGCTTCACTACCACACACTGCAACAAAATGTAAATGGAGGCCAGAAATGGCTGATTTTGGACCGCAGTTATATGTGATACGTCTGACGGACAACCACAATTTTAAATAGCGGGCTTGTAGTTTACTAATACTATTTTTCACAGCGACCTAGTGTGAATAGCTTCACTGACACACTGCAACAAAATGTAAATGGAGAACAGAAATGGCTGATTTTGGATCGCAGTTTTATGTGATATGTCTGATGGACAACCATGATTTTAAATAGCAGGCCTGTAGGTTACTATTCTTCACAGTGACTAAGTGTGAATAGCTTCACTGACACACTGCAAGAAACAGTAAATGGAGGCCAATATTTTCCATGTTCACTACAAATTTCTGAATTTTTATCGCTGTAATATGGAAAATATCTGGCTGTATTCTGCAGTGCTAACAAGCAAATTGAGCGGAAAAATGGTGTACTCTGGATTTCTTTTTAAGTAAATAATCAGGATTAAGATAAAAAAAAATCCTTGGTCCCTGATATCTGGGGCTATGTCTACAAATATCTGTAACTGCAGAATCAGTCAGAACATGCAATGGACCCTCTTGTGCTGTATACACTGTCTGCCACAAACCCTGCCTGCCTTGCTTTTTAAGCAAATCACCAGGATTAAGATAAAAAAAAGATTAGCCCTGGCCCCTGATATCTGGGGCTATGCCTACAAATATCTGAAACAACAGCAGCAGCAGACAGAAAGTGCAGTGGACCCTCTTGTGCAGTCTGCCACAAACCCTGCCTGCCCGCCTAACTCCTGCTATTACCACTGAAGATATGCAGCTGGATTAGTCCTCAGAAGGACTGTTAGTTCAGATGTATATATAGATATGCTGTGGAATACTTTTACTAACTATAAACAAGCAAATCTCTCCCTGACTCAGCAGCAGCTCTCCCTACTCTGCCTGTTTCTGGGGTAGACTGTGAAGAGCCTAGCGTCACCGTGTCTTAAATGTGTAATTTCAATATTTTTCTGCAAGAAATACTTCATTTTCTGGAAAAATTTCAAGGGTGCCAATACTTTTGGCCGCCATGATTGTATATAAAGATCAGGTCAGTTCTGGAGATGAAGCCAGTAATGAGTCAGTAATAGGCCTTAGTCTACAACATCACTTTTTTACAAGCAACATTGAAATCTGGTAGAATAGGAGAAAGTAAATGCAAATTTCTTAAAGGAGTTGTCCAGTATTAAACTATTCAGAACTTGTGACCTGAGATCAGTGAGGTCCAATCCCCAGCACCCCATCGATCAGATGATATCTGTTGCAGCAGTGGTTGAAAGTAAGGAAGGCTGAAATATGGGTAATCAACAACAAACACTTCCACAAATCAGCAGGTATCTGCTCTGGCTGAGGTCGGATGTAAGCAGTGTATGGGGAAGAACACCTCAGCTCCATAAATTCACTTGAATGGAAGATAAAATGCAGTACTCAGCATTGAGCTGCTGCATACACATATATGCTTACATCCGACCACTGCTAAATCATATAGCTGATTCATGGGGGTTTCAGATGTTAGACCCCAAGTGATCTTAGGTTAAAGTTCATCAATATTTCAGTCTGAAACAATCTCTTTAAGAAATGTGCATGTACTTTTTTCCACATGAGAACATAGTTAGCCAAGAAAGACTGCTGTGATAAACTAATTACAACATTCACAGCTATGATAAGCCTATCACAGCTTCTTCCCATGGAGAGTTCAACATCGCTTGCAAAAAGTTGGTGCTGTAGAATAAGCCCATTAAAGGGGTATTCCCTTCTCCAAGATCCTATCCCAATATTTAGCAGTTGTAATAATAATAATAATACTATTAGCAAATACCTCCAATTAGAAATGTAGTATAGTTTTTCTGATGCGCTATGTCTCTTTACTAATATGCAGGCATTGCAGAACCATAGGTATCCATAGTTACGACCACAGATATAGTTGCTAGTGGTCATAACCATGGATACCTAAGGTCCTGCAATACAATGCAATCCTGAAAAACAATACTACATTTCTAATTGGAAGTATTTGCTAATATTATTCTTATTACAACTACTACATATTGGGATAGGATCTTGGAGATGGTATACTCCTTTAATGACTTCCATAAAAAGGCGTATCGTCAGTCATTACACAAACTGTAATATGGAGGGGATTATAGACAGATGTAAAGACAAAACCAGAAAATGTCTGTGAGAAGGAAGAGGAAGCATGAGAAATGTAGTCCTTCCAATAAAAAATATGCACAAGATGCTGGCTGTAAAAGAATACTTTTGAGCTATGGTGGAATCATGTAGTGAGCATTCAGATACATGTTTTAACTTAATATTTTTATAAATCACCAAACCCTTTTTTATTGTTGTTGATGGTGCTATCCTTAAACATATTTTCAACTTTTAGAAAAGTAGAACCAAAAGAAATTTCAGTGCTCTAAAAGTGATCAGTGACCTTCATAGGGATGTAATAAAAGAGACTGCACATAATCAGGTGCAAAAAAAAAACATTTACTTAACATAAAACTAATAACTCTGAAATACAAACATTTCAAAACTCCCGCCAAATAGTCCCCAGTTCGACTCTGTCAAAAAACTCTACAAAGAAAATTTATGGAAACAAACTTCATTTTAAGGTACCTTAAGTACTATTAAACACATATTCAATCAGAATTAGATCCTGAAGTTTCCCCAGAAAAATTACACTTGCAGAGAAAAGAGCAAGAATTACACATCATTTTTGCATGTGTCAGGCAGATTGCATTATGACATTTGTGACATTCATAATTAGAAAGCCTTCTGATTCCGCTTTCCGTGGTGCAGGTGGTGCATCTCCTTCTTTTGGGAGGTGGTGCAGGTGGTGAATTTTCACTATCATCTTCTGGGCGGAATCTTTTGAGCTGAACTTGAAGGCGAGAGGTGATACCGATTGTTTTCATACTTCTCCTGCGTAGCTCTCCAAGCACTAGTTCATGGGCCAATTTTTTCAGATTGAATCGTCTACGGAGTGGTTCAAACTTGTTTTCAAGGTAAAAGACTTGTGAATTTATACCACCCAAATTCAACATAGCAAAAAATATGACCATTGGCCAGCGTTTGGTGTTTCTGCTGACGTTGAAAGTTGAGCACATCTGATCAGCTGTATCAACACCCCCTTTGGTTGCATTATAAAATGTAATTATCTCCGGGTTTTTTTGTGCCTCAGTCCCAGGATCGATGGCATCATCATCATGAAGTGTTGATAGAAGAAGTACAATTTTTTTTGCTCGTGGTACATAGGAAACCAAAACCTTTCCATTATGGAATGCAAACATACTGCTGTACTGTTGTCTCCCTTTCACACTTACAAACTGTATAGGCAATTCTTTTTTATTTTTTCTTACAGTTCCGACATATGAAAGCTTCTGCATTTTCAGATAATCAATCAGATCACAATTTGAAAACCAATTGTCAGCTGTTATATTGCGACCCGATCCAAATAAGGGCTCAGCCAGTCTTTTTACAACATCACTGGGTTTGTTGCTGACACAGTAAGGACCTTCTGGTTGTTTTCCTGCATAAACTTCCAGGTTGTAAGTGTAGGTCTTACTGGCATCAACAAGGGCATACATTTTTATTCCATATTTGTTAGGCTTTGATGGAATATATTGACGAAAGGCACATTTACCACGAAAACCAGGGAGCATTTCGTCAATAGTGAGATTCTCCCCAGGGCAATAGCTTTTTTACAGTTTTCAACAAATTTTTGGAATATATCACGAATTGGAGCAAGTCGGTCATGTGTTTTACGTTCGGTTCGGGTAGTTCTGTCGTCAAACCGAAGGCAACGAATTAGAAGCTTGAATCTGTTTATGGACATAACAAGGCCAAATTTTTCAACTCCATCCCCATCTTTACTCCAAAGTTCCTCCAAACTTTGTCTATTTGCCCTATAAGCTCCTGCAAGGTATAATAATCCAAAAAAAGCACTCAGTTCTATTTCATCTGTGGCCTTGATGGTTCTGTTGCAGATGAACTTGTCCTTTATAATGTCTATATATTGGTTGGTATATGTGACAATAGAGTCCAGAATGTCATCTGTGAATAAACTATTCCAGCATTCAACTGCAGTTTTTGCATTGCTTGCAGTTCCTATAACTGCAGGAAGGTGAGTAATAATGTTTTGAGGTTCCCTACGTTTTTTCTGGAGTGGCTTCTTGTTCCATTGTTTTTTTTTATCTTTTCCCATATAATAAGATTCTACATCTTCATCCTAATCACTGTCGCCATCTTGCTCTGTTTCAGAATCCACTTAACATACTTCCACCTCATCATGAGAATCAATCTCACTTTCCTCTCCTAAATCCTCATTCAGTGTGGGGTCTGCATCATCTAACAGCATGTTTGCTACTTCCTCAACATCAAGGTTTTTTGATAAATTGTACATTTTCCTCTCCATTTCAGCAGATAATCTGAAGCAAGAGAAGGAATATGTGTTAGGGAACTACTGTATATGCCTGAGCAGCACACTTTCTTTTTTAATCTGCCTTATTTCTATGAAATATCCTCACACTTTGTGCTATACATTCATAAAACAAGCTAAATAAACAATTGTGATGAATAAAAACATAAAATACCAACCTTATTGAGTGTGACGTGTTCACATACAATGAGCCTGAGAGATTAGCGCAGTTATATCTGTCCTCCTGAAGCTCTGCAATCCAACTGTGGCATGAGGTTTCACAGAGCTGCTAGAGACAGGAGACTACCTGAAGGGAGGGGATTTCCTCACAATCTGGTGAGGAAGGAGATATGAAAGTAAAAGAGATGTGCCTGTCAGGCCTATTGTATGTGACGGAGGGTTAAAAGAGTGGGCGTCTGTCAGATGTATCACATATAACTGCGGTACAAATCCAGCCATTTGTAGTGGTCGTGCAAAATATTGTCCTCCATTTTCAGTTTGGCAGCAGCGTGTCAGTGAAGCTATTCACACTTGGTCACTGCCAATAGTAGGAAATTACAAACCCAATATTTAAAACCGTGGACGTCCGTCAGACGTATCAGATATGACTGCGGAACAAATCCAGCCATTTGTAGTGACCATGCAAAATATTGTCCTCCATTTACGGTTTGGCAGCAGTGTGTCAGTGAAGCTATTCACATGTGGTCGCTGACAATAATAGGAAACCACAAGCCCACTATTTAAAAGCGTGGGCGTCCATCAGACGTATCACATATAACTGTGGTACATATCCAGCCATTTGTTGTGACCCTGCAAAATATTGTCCTCCATTTAAAATGGCCAAAGCGCAGGGCAAGGGATGGAGAAGTGGACGTCATGGTGATGGTGCATGCAGGGGCCGAGGCCGGGGCTGTGGGCAAGCTGAAATTGTGCCACAACAAACACGCAAATGTTGTCGTCATACGTTCCTGTCCCAATTGCTAGGGGACCACAGCACAAAACAATTGAACCCAGAGCAGTGTCAAAAGTTTGTTGGTAGGATAGCAGATAATGCTTCCAGGCACTTTGCCACCTCCACCACCCGGTTTTCCACACGGTCAAGTCTCAGTAGCCGTGAGTCTGGACCGCATATTATTCACCCTGATCCTTCTTCCTTCCACCATGCCGATTGCCCAGAGACAGCTGATCCCACATTTGGACACTCCGAAGAGCAGTTCACTTTTCCATTTATAGATTAGGGCCTCTCTCCCGGCCAGCTTCAAGCGGGGCAAGAGAAGAACGTATGTAGCAATGCAGAAATATTTGAGCAGCGACAGTCACACGAAGGCAGCGGTGGGAAAGTGAAATTACTGTCGCAACAGGTGGATAATGATGAGACACAATTTCCAGAAAGACAGGAGGAGGACTATGGTGCAGAAGTGGAAGACGAGGTCGTGGACGATGAAGTCACTGACCCAACCTGGAAAGGTGACATGCAGAGCAAGGATAACAGCACACAGGGGGGGAGAGGCATAGCACCACAACAGGCTGGAACAAGCAGTGTGGTGGCCGCAGACACAAGGCGGACAACTGTTCCCCAGACCACCAACACGAAGGAAGTTGCCAGTACAACTGTTAGGTCTTTTAAAGACTCTGCAGATAGCCCTAAAAAGGCCATTTCTTCATCTGCCAGGCCAGCATCAGCAGGTCCAGCAAAACTACCAGACTGACCACCACCGGCATGCTCTTGCAAATGACAGCAAAGCACCTGACTAGGTGGGCCGAACGCCAGGGTCCAGAAACAGTGTCTGTGGGTGACACCACTGCTTGTTCCACTGTTGTGCAAGCACGCCAATCCCCTGTCCATGGCGCATGGGAAGATACCTCCCGCCCTTCACGTGTCGTTGCACACTTGCAACTAGCACCATCAGAAAACATGTCCACATCCTTGTCTCAGTGCATCGTTCAGTTGTCCCTATCCCAGTCCTTGGAACGCAAGTGCAATTATGCAGCCAACGCCCCATAGGCAACACTACTAAACTCACACATTTCACGAATGCTTGCGCTCAAAATGCTGCCTTTTAGGCATGTGGAGACGAAAGCTTTCTGCAACCTGATGGCAGTGTGACGTCCTTGTATTACACAAGCACGTGTCCCACAACATTAGGTGTGCTCTCAACAACGCTGTTACTGAGAAGGTTCACCTAATCACGGACACGTGGACAAGTGCTTGTGGGCAGGGACGGTACATTTCATTGACTGCACACAGGGTTAATATAGTGGAAGCCGGGACCCAGTGTAGCGTCGGCGTCCCTGCCTCCTGCTAGGCAGGGACGCTGTTCCACTCACCTCTCTGCTCCGTGCCCGGCGGCTTCCTCCAGCTCTGCCTGCAGCGCCCGCTCTCCCCCGGTCACTGTGCTTAGGGCGCGCGCACGCGTGCTCCCCCTCTCTTAAAGGGGCCGCACGCGTCACCCTAAGGAGTCCCCGGCCAATGGCCGGAGGATCCCTCCATATATAAGGCACCTCCTCCAAAATGGAGGTGCCCGAGCAATGTTGTTGCACTGTTCACTACTCTGCTTCAGCCCTCAGGTCCCGTTGCCAGTTACCTGCCAGTTACCTGCCAGTCTCCTGCCAGTTTGCTGCCTGATTCCTGCCTGTCATCCGCTTTCCTGCTTACTAGCCTGAGGTCCGATGGTCTGCCTTCCGACACCTGTCAGTCTGTCTATGGACCAGCTTGCCCGCTCACCTGGGAGCGCTCACCTGCTACCTGCCTGATAGCCTACCTGGAGGCTCCGCCGTCACGTGCTGTGACCACCTGCCAGTCTAGAGACTCTTGCCCGCTCACCTGGGAGCGCTCACCTGCTACCTGCCTGATAGCCTTCCTGGAGGCTCCGCTGTCACGTGCTGTGACCACCTGCCAGTCCAGAGACTCTTGCCCGCTCACCTGGGAGTGCTCATCTGTTACCTGCCTGATAGCCTACCTGGAGGCTCCGCCGTCACGTGCTGTGACCACCTGCCAGTCCAGAGACTCTTGCCCGCTCACCTGGGAGCGCTCATCTGCTACCTGCCTGTTAGCCTACCTGGAGGCTCCGCCGTCACATGCTGTAACCACCTGCTTATCCTGAGACTCTCGCCTGCTCACCTGGGAGCACTCATCTGCCATCTGCCTGCTAGCCTACCTGGAGGCTCAGCCGTCACAGGTCGTACCTGCCCGTTTACCCACAGACTGCCCCGGTCACTTGCCGTGACCTCCTGCCCGTTTACCCAGAGACTGCCCCGGTCACTTGCCGTGACCTCCTGCCCATTTACCCAGAGACTGTCCCGGTCACTTGCTGTGACCTCCTGCCCGTTTACCCAGAGACTGTCCCGGTCACTTGCTGTGACCTCCTGCCCATTTACCCAGAGACTGTCCCGGTCACCTGCTGTGACCGCCTGCCTGTCTTCCCTGGTCGCCACCCGCTTCCTTACAAAGACTGCCCCCTTGTATAAGTTGCTTAGAGGTTCCGCCTCCCAGACCCGTTACACCCAGTCGGACCTTGGGACAGAAAACGTCCTCCCGACACCAAGGATTGCGGGCTGTGAATCAATCAGGGTTGCCCCCACATTCTACAGCTCCTGCACCTCCTCCTCTTCAGTCTCCATCTCCAAAGTGACCACATCAGTCAGAAGCTGGAATCACTGAAGCACTGCCTCGGCCAAGCGGCAACAGGCTGTGCTGAAACTAATATGCTTAGGTGAGAAACTGCACACTGCGGAAGAGTTGTGGGCAGCTCTGAAAGAGCAGGAAGATCTGTGGCTGTCACCGCCCATCACACAGTCAGGCATGGTCATGTGTGACAATGGCCAGAACCTTGTAGCAGCTCTGAAGCGAGGCGAGCTCACCCATGTACCACGCCTGATTCTTGTGCTCAACCTCATGGTTCAGCAGTTTCTCAAAACCTACCCGGATCTGCAGGATCTGCTTGTCAAAGTACGCCGCGTGTGTTCCAATTTTAGAAAGTCAGCTACAGCTTCGACTATCCTTGCCGTGCTTCAGCAGCGTTTGCAACTTTCAGCTCACCTACTGGTGTGCGATGTTCGCATGCATTGGAACTTAACACTGCAGATGTTGGGAAGGATTTCTGAGCAGCACAGGGCAGTTGTTGAGTACCAGCTTCAAAATGTCTGTCGGTATTCATGTCAGCCTCCACACATAAGACCTCAGGAGTGGTCATGGATGTCAGACATCTGTGCCATCCTCCAAAACTTTGAGGACCCCACTAAGATAGTGAGCGGCGATGATGCCATAATTAGCATCACGATCCCGCTTCTCTGTCTTCTGAAATGCTCTCTGCTCACAATCAAAGAGGATACATTGCAGGCGGAGCACGATGAGAAGGAGCAAAGAACCATACAGGATGATTACACACAGCCAAGCCTCATATCATGCCAACGTGGATTGGGTGACAATGAGGAAGAGGAGGAGAAGGAAAGACAGGAGCTAGTTTCATGCACTATTGATGGTACTAACCACACAACTGTCATACCGTCTGTTCAGCGTGGATGGCCAGAGGACAGAGAGGAGGAGGAGGAGGAGGAGAGCATGGTCAGTAGAGATGAGCGGTGTTCGACTCGAACTGTTCGCCAATCTCAAATTCGAGCTGATTTGGGCGGTGTTCGAGCCGTTCGGCGAACACGAACAATTTGAAAAAAATTTGTCTGTTCAAGGTTATGTTCGATAACTGTTCGTGCACCAAAATCATAACTGGATTTTTTCTCAGTAATGCTAAAAATTAATGTTAATACGCAGTTTGAGTGTACAGCGGGGCGGGGGAAGGGGCAGGGGATGGATCTCTGCCGGAATAATGAAGATCTCCATTTTTTTTTCTCTTTCCCGCATTTACAGTGGGGAGGTGCAATCTGTCAGCCTATCAGCAGCGCACACACGGAGCGAACTGCTTTTTTTCACACAAGCAAGGGCATATGTCATTGGCAGTGTATGTCACATGTCCTTGCCCTATAATACCCAGCCATTTTCCCCATCGCCACCATTTTCTCACTGCTGCAGCTGCGTGTTAGACGGCACTGCTGTTGCTGTGTGCGCTATACTTTCAGTGTTAATTTCAAGCCAATTTTCGCACAAATCTACAGATAGCTTGGGATTAGGGAACAGTTGTGATTGCAGTACTTTTGAGGACTAGGTTACATCATTTCCTATGACTTTTATCAGGCAGGTCTGTGCTCTTAAATAGATAGGTTGGGAGTAAAGACTAATTGTAATTGCAGTCCTTTTGAGGGCTAGGTTACATCAGTTCCTATCACTTTTATCAGGCAGGTCTGCGCTCTTAAATAGATAGGTTGGGAGTAAAGACTAATTGTAATTGCAGTCCTTTTGAGGGCTAGGTTACATCAGTTCCTATCACTTTTTGCCAGGCAGGTCTGTGCCAGTGCTGTGCAAGTTTTTTTCACAGCATTTAGCTAAATCTAGCAAAGCAAATCGTTTTTGGCCTCTTGCAGTGTGTGTTAGTCAGTGGAGTAGCCTATCTGTGTTGCAAGCTACACCACCTGTGTATAGAATACAAATTTTTTTACTGCACCTAGTAAAGTAAAACCTTTTGGGCATAGCATCATTGTATTAGTCCATCTATACTAACCTCCACAAGGTTGCAAATTCAAAATAAGTTTTACCTGCATCCAGCTCTGAAAAAATATTTTGGCTTCGGCTTGTAGCAGTGTGTGGGACTTGTTCTATTAGTCCATCTATACTAACCTCCACCAGGTTGCAAATTCAATTTAATTTTTATCTGCATCTAGCTCTGAAAAAATATTTGGGCTTCGGCTTTTAGCAGTGTGTGGGACTTGTTCTATTAGTCCATCTATACTAACCTCCACCAGGTTGCAAATTCAATAGAATTTTAATCTGCATCTAGCTCTGAAAAAATATTTTGGCTTGTAGCAGTTTGTGGGACTTGTTCTATTAGTCCATCTATACTAACCTCCACCAGGTTGCAAATTCAATATAATTTTTATCTGCATCTAGCTCTGAAAAAATATTTTGGCTTGTAGCAGTGTGTGGGACTTGTTCTATTAGTCCATCTATCCTAACCTCCACCAGGTTGCAAATTCAATATAAATTTTATCTGCATCTAGCTCTGAAAAAATATTTTGGCTTGTGGCAGTGTGTGGGACTTTTGCTATTAGTACATCTATACTAACCTCCACAAGGTTGCAAATTCAATATATATTTTATCTGCATCCAGCGCTGAAAAAATATTTTGGCTTGTAGCAGTGTGTGGGACTTGTTCTATTAGTCCATCTATACTAACCTCTACCAGGTTGCAAATTCAATATAATTTTTATCTGCATCTAGCTCTGAAAAAATATTTTGGCTTGTAGCAGTGTGTGGGACTTGTTCTATTAGTCCATCTATCCTAACCTCCACCAGGTTGCAAATTCAATATAAATTGTATCTGCATCTAGCTCTGAAAAAATATTTTGGCTTGTAGCAGTGTGTGGGACTTTTGCTATTAGTACATCTATACTAACCTCCACAAGGTTGCAAATTCAATATATATTTTATCTGCATCCAGCGCTGAAAAAATATTTTGGCTTGTAGCAGTGTGTGGGACTTGTTCTATAAGTCCATCTATACTAACCTCTACCAGGTTGCAAATTCAATATAATTTTTATCTGCATCTAGCTCTGAAAAAATATTTTGGTTTGTAGCAGTGTGTGGGACTTATTCTTTTAGTCCATCTATACAAACCTCCACCAGGTTGCAAATTCAATATAATTTTTATCTGCGTCTAGCTCTGAAAAAATATTTGGGCTTCGGCTTGTAGCAGTGTGTGAGACTTGTTCTACTAGTCCATCTATACTAAACTTCACCAGGTTGCAAATTCAAAATAATTTTTATCTGCATCTAGCTCGGAAAAAATATTTCGGCTTCTAGCAGTGTGTGGGACTTGTTCTATTAGTCCATCTATACTAACCTCCACCAGGTTGCAAATTCAATATAATTTTTATCTGCATCTAGCTCTGAAAAAATATTTCGGCTTGTAGCAGTGTGTGGGACTTGTTCTATTAGTCCATCTATACTAACCTCTACCAGGTTGCAAATTCAATATAATTTTTATCTGCATCTAGCTCTGAAAAAATATTTTGGCTTGTAGCATTGTGTGGGACTTGTTCTATTAGTCCATCTATACTAACCTCCACCAGGTTGCAAATTCAATATAATTTTTATCTGCATCTAGCTCTGAAAAAATTTTTGGGCTTCGGCTTGTAGCAGTGTGTGGGACTTGTTCTAATAGTCCATCTATACTAACCTCCACCAGGTTGCAAATTCAAAATAATTTTTATCTGCATCTAGCTCTGAAAAAATATGTGGGCTTCGGCTTGTAGCAGTGTGTGGGACTTGTTCTAGTAGTCCATCTATACTAATCTCCACGAGGTTGCAAATTCAATATAATTTTTATCTGCATCTAGATCTGAAAAAATATTTCGGCTTGTAGCAGTGTGTGGGACTTGTTCTATTAGTCCATCTATACTAACCTCCACCAGGTTGCAAATTCAATATAATTTTTATCGGCATCAAGCTCTGAAAAAATATTTAGGCTTGAGCAGTGTGTGGGACTTGATCTATTAGTCCATCTATACTAACCTCCACCAGGTTGCATATTCAATATAATTTTTATCTGCATCTAGCTCTGAAAAAATATTTCGGCTTGTAGGAGTGTGTGGGACTTTTTCTATTAGTCCATCTATGCTAACCTCCACCAGGATGCAAATTCAATATAATTTTTATCTACATCTAGCTCTGAAAAAATATTTTGGCTTGTAGCAGTGTGTGGGACTTGTTCTGTTAGTCCATCTATACTAACCTCCACCAGATTGGAAATTCAATATAATTTTTAGCTGCATCTAGCTCTGAAAAAATATTTCGGCTTGTAGCTGTGTGTGGGACTTGTTCTATTAGTCCATCTATACTAACCTCCACCAGGTTGCAAATTCAATATCATTTTTATATGCATCTAGCTCTGAAAAAATATTTGGGCTTTGACTTGTAGCAGTGTGTGGGACTTGTTCAATTATTCCATCTATACTATCCTCCATCAGGTTGCAAATTCAATATAATTTTTATCTGCATCTAGCTCTGAAAAAATATTTCGGCTTGTAGCAGTGTGTGGGACTTTTTCTATTAGTCCATCTATACTAACCTCCACCAGGTTGCAAATTCAATATAATTTTTATCTGCATCTAGAACTGAAAAAATATTTCGGCTTGTAGCAGTGTGTGGGACTTGTTCTATTAGTCCATCTATACTAACCTCCACCAGGTTGCAAATTCAATATAATTTTTATCTGCATCAAGCTCTGAAAAAATATTTCCGCTTGTAGCAGTGTGTGGGACTTGTTCTATTAGTCCATCTATACTAATCTCCACCAGGTTGCCAATTCAATATAATTTTTATCTGCATCTAGCTCTAAAAAAATATTTTGGCTTGTAGCAGTGTGTGGGACTTGTTCTATTAGTCCATCTATACTAACCTCCACCAGGTTGCAAATTCAATATAAATTTTATCTGCATCTAGCTCTGAAAAAATATTTTGGCTTGTAGCAGTGTGTGGGACTTTTGCTATTAGTACATCTATACTAACCTCCACAAGGTTGCAAATTCAATATATATTTTATCTGCATCCAGCGCTGAAAAAATATTTTGGCTTGTAGCAGTGTGTGGGACTTGTTCTATAAGTCCATCTATACTAACCTCTACCAGGTTGCAAATTCAATATAATTTTTATCTGCATCTAGCTCTGAAAAAATATTTTGGTTTGTAGCAGTGTGTGGGACTTATTCTTTTAGTCCATCTATACAAACCTCCACCAGGTTGCAAATTCAATATAATTTTTATCTGCGTCTAGCTCTGAAAAAATATTTGGGCTTCGGCTTGTAGCAGTGTGTGAGACTTGTTCTACTAGTCCATCTATACTAAACTTCACCAGGTTGCAAATTCAAAATAATTTTTATCTGCATCTAGCTCGGAAAAAATATTTCGGCTTCTAGCAGTGTGTGGGACTTGTTCTATTAGTCCATCTATACTAACCTCCACCAGGTTGCAAATTCAATATAATTTTTATCTGCATCTAGCTCTGAAAAAATATTTCGGCTTGTAGCAGTGTGTGGGACTTGTTCTATTAGTCCATCTATACTAACCTCTACCAGGTTGCAAATTCAATATAATTTTTATCTGCATCTAGCTCTGAAAAAATATTTTGGCTTGTAGCATTGTGTGGGACTTGTTCTATTAGTCCATCTATACTAACCTCCACCAGGTTGCAAATTCAATATAATTTTTATCTGCATCTAGCTCTGAAAAAATTTTTGGGCTTCGGCTTGTAGCAGTGTGTGGGACTTGTTCTAATAGTCCATCTATACTAACCTCCACCAGGTTGCAAATTCAAAATAATTTTTATCTGCATCTAGCTCTGAAAAAATATGTGGGCTTCGGCTTGTAGCAGTGTGTGGGACTTGTTCTAGTAGTCCATCTATACTAATCTCCACGAGGTTGCAAATTCAATATAATTTTTATCTGCATCTAGATCTGAAAAAATATTTCGGCTTGTAGCAGTGTGTGGGACTTGTTCTATTAGTCCATCTATACTAACCTCCACCAGGTTGCAAATTCAATATAATTTTTATCGGCATCAAGCTCTGAAAAAATATTTAGGCTTGAGCAGTGTGTGGGACTTGATCTATTAGTCCATCTATACTAACCTCCACCAGGTTGCATATTCAATATAATTTTTATCTGCATCTAGCTCTGAAAAAATATTTCGGCTTGTAGGAGTGTGTGGGACTTTTTCTATTAGTCCATCTATGCTAACCTCCACCAGGATGCAAATTCAATATAATTTTTATCTACATCTAGCTCTGAAAAAATATTTTGGCTTGTAGCAGTGTGTGGGACTTGTTCTGTTAGTCCATCTATACTAACCTCCACCAGATTGGAAATTCAATATAATTTTTAGCTGCATCTAGCTCTGAAAAAATATTTCGGCTTGTAGCTGTGTGTGGGACTTGTTCTATTAGTCCATCTATACTAACCTCCACCAGGTTGCAAATTCAATATCATTTTTATATGCATCTAGCTCTGAAAAAATATTTGGGCTTTGACTTGTAGCAGTGTGTGGGACTTGTTCAATTATTCCATCTATACTATCCTCCATCAGGTTGCAAATTCAATATAATTTTTATCTGCATCTAGCTCTGAAAAAATATTTCGGCTTGTAGCAGTGTGTGGGACTTTTTCTATTAGTCCATCTATACTAACCTCCACCGGGTTGCAAATTCAATATAATTTTTATCTGCATCTAGAACTGAAAAAATATTTCGGCTTGTAGCAGTGTGTGGGACTTGTTCTATTAGTCCATCTATACTAACCTCCACCAGGTTGCAAATTCAATATAATTTTTATCTGCATCAAGCTCTGAAAAAATATTTCCGCTTGTAGCAGTGTGTGGGACTTGTTCTATTAGTCCATCTATACTAATCTCCACCAGGTTGCCAATTCAATATAATTTTTATCTGCATCTAGCTCTAAAAAAATATTTTGGCTTGTAGCAGTGTGTGGGACTTGTTCTATTAGTCCATCTATACTAACCTCCACCAGGTTGCAAATTCAATATAAATTTTATCTGCATCTAGCTCTGAAAAAATATTTTGGCTTGTAGCAGTGTGTGGGACTTTTGCTATTAGTACATCTATACTAACCTCCACAAGGTTGCAAATTCAATATATATTTTATCTGCATCCAGCGCTGAAAAAATATTTTGGCTTGTAGCAGTGTGTGGGACTTGTTCTATAAGTCCATCTATACTAACCTCTACCAGGTTGCAAATTCAATATAATTTTTATCTGCATCTAGCTCTGAAAAAATATTTCGGTTTGTAGCAGTGTGTGGGACTTCTTCTTTTAGTCCATCTATAATAACCCCCACCAGGTTGCAAATTCAATATAATTTTTATCTGCATCTAGCTCTGAAAAAATATTTGGGCTTCGGCTTGTAGCAGTGTGTCGGACTTGTTCTATTAGTCCATCTATACTAATCTCCACCAGGTTGCAAATTCAAAATAATTTTTATCTGCATCTAGCTCGGAAAAAATATTTCGGCTTGTAGCAGTGTGTGGGACTTGTTCTATTAGTCCATCTATAGTAACCTCCACCAGGTTGCAAATTCAATATAATTTTTATCTGCATCTAGCTCTGAAAAATATTTCGGCTTTTAGCAGTGTGTGGGACTTGTTCTATTAGTCCATCTATACTAACCTCTACCAGGTTGCAAACTCAATATAATTTTTATCTGCATCTAGCTCTGAAAAAATATTTTGGCTTGTAGCATTGTGTGGGACTTGTTCTATTAGTCCATCTATACTAACCTCCACCAGGTTGCAAATTCAATATAATTTTTATCTGCATCTAGCTCTGAAAAAATTTTTGGGCTTCGGCTTGTAGCAGTGTGTGGGACTTGTTATAATAGTCCATCTATACTAACCTCCACCAGGTTGCAAATTCAAAATAATTTTTATCTGCATCTAGCTCTGAAAAAATATGTGGGCTTCGGCTTGTAGCAGTGTGTGGGACTTGTTCTATTAGTCCATCTATACTAATCTCCACCAGGTTGCAAATTCAATATAATTTTTATCTGCATCTAGCTCTGAAAAAATATTTGGGCTTCGGCTTGTAGCAGTGTGTGGGACTTGTTCTATTAGTCCATCTATACTAACCTCCACCAGGTTGCAAATTCAATATAATTTTTATCTGCATCAAGCTCTGAAAAAATATTTAGGCTTGAGCAGTGTGTGGGACTTGATCTATTAGTCCATCTATACTAACCTCCACCAGGTTGCATATTCAATATAATTTTCATCTGCATCTAGCTCTGAAAAAATATTTTGGCTTGTAGCAGTGTGTGGGACTTGTTCTATTAGTCCATCTATACTAACCTCCACCAGGTTGGAAATTCAATATAATTTTTAGCTGCATCTAGCTCTGAAAAAATATTTCCGCTTGTAGCTGTGTTTGGGACTTGTTCTATTAGTCCATCTATACTAACCTCCACCAGGTTGCAAATTCAATATCATTTTTATATGCATCTAGCTCTGAAAAAATATTTGGGCTTCGACTTGTAGCAGTGTGTGGGACTTGTTCAATTAGTCCATCTATACTATCCTCCATCAGGTTGCAAATTCAATATAATTTTTATCTGAATCTAGCTCTGAAAAAATATTTCGGCTTGTAGCAGTGTGTGGGACTTTTTCTATTAGTCAATCTATACTAACCACCACCAGGTTGCAAATTCAATATAATTTTTATCTGCATCTAGAACTGAAAAAATATTTCGGCTTGTAGCAGTGTGTGGGACTTGTTCTATTAGTCCATCTATACTAACCTCCACCAGGTTGCAAATTCAATATAATTTTTATCTGCATCAAGCTCTGAAAAAATATTTCCGCTTGTAGCAGTGTGTGGGACTTGTTCTATTAGTCCATCTATACTAATCTCCACCAGGTTGCCAATTCAATATAATTTTTATCTGCATCTAGCTCAGAAAAAATATTTGGGCTTCGGCTTGTAGCAGTGTGTGGGACTTTTTCTATTAGTCCATCTATACTAACCTCCACCAGTTTGGAGATTCAATATAATTTTTATCTGCATCTAGCTCTGAAAAAATATTTTGGCTTGTAGCAGTGTGTGGGACTTGTTCTATTAGTCCATCTATACTAACCTCCACCAGGTTGCAAATTCAATATAATTTTTATCTGCATCTAGCTCTGAAAAAATATGTGGGCTTCGGCTTGTAGCAGTGTGTGGGACTTGTTCTATTAGTCCATCTATACTAATCTCCACCAGGTTGCAAATTCAATATAATTTTTATCTGCATCTAGCTCTGAAAAAATATTTCGGCTTGTAGCAGTGTGTGGGACTTGCTCTATTAGTCCATCTATACCAACCACCACCAGGTTGCAAACTCAATATAATTTTTATCTGCATCTAGCTCTGAAAAAATATTTGGGCTTCGGCTTGTAGCAGTGTGTGGGACTTGTTCTATTAGTCCATCTATACTAACCTCCACCAGGTTGCAAATTCAATATAATTTTTATCTGCATCAAGCTCTGAAAAAATATTTAGGCTTGAGCAGTGTGTGGGACTTGATCTATTAGTCCATCTATACTAACCTCCACCAGGTTGCATATTCAATATAATTTTTATCTTCATCTAGCTCTGAAAAAATATTTCAGCTTGTAGGAGTGTGTGGGACTTGTTCTATTAGTCCATCTATGCTAACCTCCACCAGGATGCAAATTCAATATAATTTTTATCTGCATCTAGCTCTGAAAAAATATTTTGGCTTGTAGCAGTGTGTGGGACTTGTTCTATTAGTCCATCTATACTAACTTCCACCAGGTTGGAAATTCAATATAATTTTTATCTGCATCTAGCTCTGAAAAAATATTTCGGTTTGTAGCTGTGTGTGGGACTTGTTCTTTTAGTCCATCTATACTAACCTCCACCAGGTTGCAAATTCAATATAATTTTTATCTGCGTCTAGCTCTGAAAAAATATTTGGGCTTCGGCTTGTAGCAGTGAGTGGGACTTGTTCTACTAGTCCATCTATACTAAACTCCACCAGGTTGCAAATTCAAAATAATTTTTATCTGCATCTAGCTCGGAAAAAATATTTCGGCTTGTAGCAGTGTGTAGGACTTGTTCTATTAGTCCATCTATACTAACCTCCACCAGGTTGCAAATTCAATATAATTTTTATCTGCATCTAGCTCTGAAAAAATATTTCGGCTTGTAGCAGTGTGTGGGACTTGTTCTATTAGTCCATCTATACTAACCTCTACCAGGTTGCAAATTCAATATAATTTTTATCTGCATCTAGCTCTGAAAAAATATTTTGGCTTGTAGCATTGTGTGGGACTTGTTCTATTAGTCCATCTATACTAACCTCCACCAGGTTGCAAATTCAATATAATTTTTATCTGCATCTAGCTCTGAAAAAATTTTTGGGCTTCGGCTTGTAGCAGTGTGTGGGACTTGTTCTAATAGTCCATCTATACTAACCTCCACCAGGTTGCAAATTCAAAATAATTTTTATCTGCATCTAGCTCTGAAAAAATATGTGGGCTTCGGCTTGTAGCAGTGTGTGGGACTTGTTCTATTAGTCCATCTATACTAATCTCCACCAGGTTGCAAATTCAATATAATTTTTATCTGCATCTAGCTCTGAAAAAATATTTCGGCTTGTAGCAGTGTGTGGGACTTGTTCTATTAGTCCATCTATACTAACCTCCACCAGGTTGCAAATTCAATATAATTTTTATCGGCATCAAGCTCTGAAAAAATATTTAGGCTTGAGCAGTGTGTGGGACTTGATCTATTAGTCCATCTATACTAACCTCCACCAGGTTGCATATTCAATATAATTTTTATCTGCATCTAGCTCTGAAAAAATATTTTGGCTTGTAGGAGTGTGTGGGACTTTTTCTATTAGTCCATCTATGCTAACCTCCACCAGGATGCAAATTCAATATAATTTTTATCTACATCTAGCTCTGAAAAAATATTTTGGCTTGTAGCAGTGTGTGGGACTTGTTCTATTAGTCCATCTATACTAACCTCCACCAGGTTGGAAATTCAATATAATTTTTAGCTGCATCTAGCTCTGAAAAAATATTTCGGCTTGTAGCTGTGTGTGGGACTTGTTCTATTAGTCCATCTATACTAACCTCCACCAGGTTGCAAATTCAATATCATTTTTATATGCATCTAGCTCTGAAAAAATATTTGGGCTTCGACTTGTAGCAGTGTGTGGGACTTGTTCAATTAGTCCATCTATACTAACCTCCACCAGGTTGCAAATTCAATATAATTTTTATCTGCATCTAGAACTGAAAAAATATTTCGGCTTGTAGCAGTGTGTGGGACTTGTTCTATTAGTCCATCTATACTAACCTCCACCAGGTTGCAAATTCAATATAATTTTTATCTGCATCAAGCTCTGAAAAAATATTTCCGCTTGTAGCAGTGTGTGGGACTTGTTCTATTAGTCCATCTATACTAATCTCCACCAGGTTGCCAATTCAATATAATTTTTATCTGCATCTAGCTCAGAAAAAATATTTGGGCTTCGGCTTGTAGCAGTGTGTGGGACTTGTTCTATTAGTCCATCTATACTAACCTCCACCAGTTTGGAGATTCAATATAATTTTTATCTGCATCTAGCTCTAAAAAAATATTTTGGCTTGTAGCAGTGTGTGGGACTTGTTCTATTAGTCCATCTATACTAACCTCCACCAGGTTGCAAATTCAATATAATTTTTATCTGCATCTAGCTCTGAAAAAATATTTGGGCTTCGACTTGCAGCATTGTGTGGGACTTGTTCTATTAGTCCATCTATACTAATCTCGACCAGGTTGCAAATTCAAAATAATTTTTATCTGCATCTAGCTCTGAAAAAATATTTCGGCTTGTAGCAGTGTGTGGGACTTGTTCTATTAGTCCATCTATACTAACCTCCAGCAGGTTGCAAATTCAATATAATTTTTATCTACATTTAGCTCTGAAAAAATATTTCGTCTTGTAGCAGTGTGTGGGACTTGTTCTTATAGTCCATCTATACTAACCTCCACCAGGTTGCAAATTTAATATAATTTTTATCTGCATCTAGCTCTGAAAAAATATTTTGGCTTGTAGCAGTATGTGGGACTTGTTCTATTAGTCCATCTATCCTAACCTCCACCAGGTTGCAAATTCAATATAAATTTTATCTGCATCTAGCTCTGAAAAAATATTTTGGCTTGTAGCAGTGTGTGGGACTTTTGCTATTAGTACATCTATACTAACCTCCACAAGGTTGCAAATTCAATATATATTTTATCTGCATCCAGCGCTGAAAAAATATTTTGGCTTGTAGCAGTGTGTGGGACTTGTTCTATAAGTCCATCTATACTAACCTCTACCAGGTTGCAAATTCAATATAATTTTTATCTGCATCTAGCTCTGAAAAAATATTTCGGTTTGTAGCAGTGTGTGGGACTTCTTCTTTTAGTCCATCTATACTAACCTCCACCAGGTTGCAAATTCAATATAATTTTTATCTGCATCTAGCTCTGAAAAAATATTTGGGCTTCGGCTTGTAGCAGTGTGTCGGACTTGTTCTATTAGTCCATCTATACTAATCTCCACCAGGTTGCAAATTCAAAATAATTTTTATCTGCATCTAGCTCGGAAAAAATATTTCGGCTTGTAGCAGTGTGTGGGACTTGTTCTATTAGTCCATCTATACTAACGTCCACCAGGTTGCAAATTCAATATAATTTTTATCTGCATCTAGCTCTGAAAAAATATTTCGGCTTGTAGCAGTGTGTGGGACTTGTTCTATTAGTCCATCTATACTAACCTCTACCAGGTTGCAAACTCAATATAATTTTTATCTGCATCTAGCTCTGAAAAAATATTTTGGCTTGTAGCATTGTGTGGGACTTGTTCTATTAGTCCATCAATACTAACCTCCACCAGGTTGCAAATTCAATATAATTTTTATCTGCATCTAGCTCTGAAAAAAATTTTGGGCTTCGGCTTGTAGCAGTGTGTGGGACTTGTTATAATAGTCCATCTATACTAACCTCCACCAGGTTGCAAATTCAAAATAATTTTTATCTGCATCTAGCTCTGAAAAAATATGTGGGCTTTGGCTTGTAGCAGTGTGTGGGACTTGTTCTATTAGTCCATCTATACTAATCTCCACCAGGTTGCAAATTCAATATAATTTTTATCTGCATCTAGCTCTGAAAAAATATTTCGGCTTGTAGCAGTGTGTGGGACTTGTTCTATTAGTCCATCTATACCAACCTCCACCAGGTTGCAAATTCAATATAATTTTTATCTGCATCTAGCTCTGAAAAAATATTTGGGCTTCGGCTTGTAGCAGTGTGTGGGACTTGTTCTATTAGTCCATCTATACTAACCTCCACCAGGTTGCAAATTCAATATAATTTTTATCTGCATCAAGCTCTGAAAAAATATTTAGGCTTGAGCAGTGTGTGGGACTTGATCTATTAGTCCATCTATACTAACCTCCACCAGGTTGCATATTCAATATAATTTTTATCTGCATCTAGCTCTGAAAAAATATTTCGGCTTGTAGGAGTGTGTGGGACTTGTTCTATTAGTCCATCTATGCTAACCTCCACCAGGATGCAAATTCAATATAATTTTCATCTGCATCTAGCTCTGAAAAAATATTTTGGCTTGTAGCAGTGTGTGGGACTTGTTCTATTAGTCCATCTATACTAACCTCCACCAGGTTGGAAATTCAATATAATTTTTAGCTGCATCTAGCTCTGAAAAAATATTTCAGCTTGTAGCTGTGTTTGGGACTTGTTCTATTAGTCCATCTATACTAACCTCCACCAGGTTGCAAATTCAATATCATTTTTATATGCATCTAGCTCTGAAAAAATATTTGGGCTACGACTTGTAGCAGTGTGTGGGACTTGTTCAATTAGTCCATCTATACTATCCTCCATCAGGTTGCAAATTCAATATAATTTTTATCTGAATCTAGCTCTGAAAAAATATTTCGGCTTGTAGCAGTGTGTGGGACTTTTTCTATTAGTCAATCTATACTAACCACCACCAGGTTGCAAATTCAATATAATTTTTATCTGCATCTAGAACTGAAAAAATATTTCGGCTTGTAGCAGTGTGTGGGACTTGTTCTATTAGTCCATCTATACTAACCTCCACCAGGTTGCAAATTCAATATAATTTTTATCTGCATCAAGCTCTGAAAAAATATTTCCGCTTGTAGCAGTGTGTGGGACTTGTTCCATTAGTCCATCTATACTAATCTCCACCAGGTTGCCAATTCAATATAATTTTTATCTGCATCTAGCTCAGAAAAAATATTTGGGCTTCGGCTTGTAGCAGTGTGTGGGACTTGTTCTATTAGTCCATCTATACTAACCTCCACCAGTTTGGAGATTCAATATAATTTTTATCTGCATCTAGCTCTGAAAAAATATTTTGGCTTGTAGCAGTGTGTGGGACTTGTTCTATTAGTCCATCTATACTAACCTCCACCAGGTTGCAAATTCAATATAATTTTTATCTGCATCTAGCTCTGAAAAAATATGTGGGCTTCGGCTTGTAGCAGTGTGTGGGACTTGTTCTATTAGTCCATCTATACTAATCTCCACCAGGTTGCAAATTCAATATAATTTTTATCTGCATCTAGCTCTGAAAAAATATTTCGGCTTGTAGCAGTGTGTGGGACTTGTTCTATTAGTCCATCTATACCAACCACCACCAGGTTGCAAACTCAATATAATTTTTATCTGCATCTAGCTCTGAAAAAATATTTGGGCTTCGGCTTGTAGCAGTGTGTGGGACTTGTTCTATTAGTCCATCTATACTAACCTCCACCAGGTTGCAAATTCAATATAATTTTTATCTGCATCTAGCTCTGAAAAAATATTTCGGCTTGTAGGAGTTTGTGGGACTTGTTCTATTAGTCCATCTATGCTAACCTCCAAAAGGATGCAAATTCAATATAATTTTTATCTGCATCTAGCTCTGAAAAAATATTTTGGCTTGTAGCAGTGTGTGGGACTTGTTCTATTAGTCCATCTATACTAACCTCCACCAGGTTGGAAATTCAATATAATTTTTAGCTGCATCTAGCTCTGAAAAAATATTTCGGCTTGTAGCTGTGTTTGGGACTTGTTCTATTAGTCCATCTATACTAACCTCCACCAGGTTGCAAATTCAATATCTTTTTTATATGCATCTAGCTCTCAAAAAATATTTTGGCTTTGACTTGTAGCAGTGTGTGGGACTTGTTCAATTAGTCCATCTATACTATCCTCCATCAGGTTGCAAATTCAATATAATTTTTATCTGCATCTAGCTCTGAAAAAATATTTCGGCTTGTAGCAGTGTGTGGGACTTTTTCTATTAGTCAATCTATACTAACCACCACCAGGTTGCAAATTCAATATAATTTTTTTCTGCATCTAGAACTGAAAAAATATTTTGGCTTGTAGCAGTGTGTGGGACTTGTTCTATTAGTCCATCTATACTAACCTCCACCAGGTTGCAAATTCAATATAATTTTTATCTGCATCTAGCTCTGAAAAAATATTTGGGCTTCGACTTGTAGCATTGTGTGGGACTTGTTCTATTAGTCCATATATACTAATCTCGACCAGGTTGCAAATTCAAAATAATTTTTATCTGCATCTAGCTCTGAAAAAATATTTCGGCTTGTAGCAGTGTGTGGGACTTGTTCTATTAGTCCATCTATACTAACCTCCAGCAGGTTGCAGTTTCAATATAATTTTTATCTGCATTTAGCTCTGAAAAAATATTTCGTCTTGTAGCAGTGTGTGGGACTTGTTCTATTAGTCCATCTATACTAATCTCCACCAGATTGCAAATTCAATATAATTTTTATCTGCATCTAGCTCTGAAAAAATATTTGGGCTTCGGCTTGTAGAAGTGTGTGGGATATGTTCTATTAGTCCATCTATACTAATCTCGACCAGGTTGCAAATTCAAAATAATTTTTATCTCCATCTAGCTCTGAAAAAATATTTCGGCTTGTAGCAGTGTGTGGGACTTGTTCTATTAGTCCATCTATACTTACCTCCTCCAGGTTGCAAATTCAATATAATTTTTATCTGCATCTAGCTCTGAAAAAATATTTCGGCTTGTAGCAGTGTGTGGGACTTGTTCTATTAGTCCATCTACACTTACCTCCTCCAGGTTGCAAATTCAATATAATTTTTATCTGCATCTAGCTCTGAAAAAATATTTAGGCTTGTAGCAGTGTGTGGGACTTGTTCTTTTAGTCCATCTATACTAACCTCCACCAGGTTGCAAATTCAATATAATTTTTATCTGCATCTAGCTCTGAAAAAAATGTTGGGCTTCGGTTTGTAACAGTGTGTGGGACTTGTTCTAATAGTCCATCTATACTAACCTCCACCAGGTTGCAAATTCAATATAATTTTTATCTGCATCTAGCTCTGAAAAAATATTTGGGCTTCGGCTTGTAGCAGTGTGTGGGACTTGTTCTATTAGTCCATCTATACTAACCTCCACCAGGTTGCAAATTCAATATAATTTTTATCTGCATCTAGCTCTGAAAAAATATTTCGGCTTGTAGCAGTGTGTGGGACTTGTTTTATTAGTCCATCTATACTAACCTCCACCAGGTTGCAAATTCAATATCATTTTTATATGCATCTAGCTCTGAAAAAATATTTGGGCTTCGACTTGTAGCAGTGTGTGGGACTTGTTCTATTAGTCCATCTATACTAATCTCCACCAGATTGCAAATTTGATATAATTTTTATCTGCATCTAGCTCTGAAAAAATATTTGGGCTTCGGCTTGTAGAAGTGTGTGGGACTTGTTCTATTAGTCCATCTATACTAATCTCGACCAGGTGGCAAATTCAAAATAATTTTTATCTGCATCTAGCTCTGAAAAAATATTTCGGCTTGCAGCAGTGTGTGGGACTTGTTCTATTAGTCCATCTATACTTACCTCCACCAGGTTGCAAATTCAATATAATTTTTATCTGCATCTAGCTCTGAAAAATTATTTCGGCTTGTAGCAGTGTGTGGGTCTTGTTCTTATAGTCCATCTATACTACCCTCCACCAGGTTGCAAATTCAATATAATTTTTATCTGCATCTAGCTCTGAAAAAATATTTCGGCTTGTAGCAGTGTGTGGGACTTGTTCTATTAGTCCATCTATACTAACCTCCACCAGGTTGCAAATTCAATATAATTTTTATCTGCTTCTAGCTCTGAAAAAATATTTCGGCTTGTAGCAGTGTGTGGGACTTATTCTATTAGTTCATCTATACTAACCTCTACCAGGTTGCAAATTCAATATAATTTTTATCTGTATCTAGCTCTGAAAAAATATTTTGGCTTGTAGCATTGTGTGGGACTTGTTCTATTAGTCCATCTATACTAACCTCCACCAGGTTGCAAATTCAATATAATTTTTATCTGCATCTAGCTCTGAAAAAAAATTGGGGCTTCGGCTTGTAGCAGTGTGTGGGACTTGTTCTAATAGTCCATCTATACTAACCTCCACCAGGTTGCAAATTCTAAATAATTTTTATCTGCATCTAGCTCTGAAAAAATATGTGGGCTTCGGATTGTAGCAGTGTGTGGGACTTGTTCTATTAGTCCATATATACTAATCTCCACCAGGTTGCAAATTCAATATAATTTTTATCTGCATCTAGCTCTGAAAAAATAATTCGGCTTGTAGCAGTGTGTGGGACTTGTTCTATTAGTCCTTCTATACTAACCTCCACCAGGTTGCAAATTCAATATAATTTTTATCTGCATCTAGCTCTGAAAAAATATTTGGGCTTCGGCTTGTAGCAGTGTGTGGGACTTGTTCTATTAGTCCATCTATACTAACCTCCACCAGGTTGCAAATTCAATATAATTTTTATCTGCATTAAGCTCTGAAAAAATATTTAGGCTTGTAGCAGTGTGTGGGACTTGATCTATTAGTCCATCTATACTAACCTCCACCAGGTTGCATATTCAATATAATTTTTATCTGCATCTAGCTCTGAAAAAATATTTCGGCTTGTAGCAGTGTGTGGGACTTGTTCTATTAGTCCATCTATACTAATCTCCACCAGATTGCAAACTCAATATAATTTTTATATGCATCTAGCTCTGAAAAAATATTTGGGCTTCGGCTTGTAAAAGTGTGTGGGACTTGTTCTATTAGTCCATCTATACTAATCTCGACCAGGTTGCAAATTCAAAATAATTTTTATCTGCATCTAGCTCTGAAAAGTTATTTCGGCTTGTAGCAGTGTGTGGGACTTGTTCTATTAGTCCAACTATACTTACCTCCTCCAGGTTGCAAATTCAATATAATTTTTATCTGCAATTAGCTTTGAAAAATGATTTCAGCTTGTAGCAGTGTGTGGGGCTTGTTCTTATAGTCCATCTATACTACCCTCCACCAGGTTGGAAATTCAATATAATTTTTAGCTGCATCTAGCTCTGAAAAAATATTTCGGCTTGTAGCTGTGTGTGGGACTTGTTCTATTAGTCCATCTATACTAACCTCCACCAGGTTGCAAATTCAATATCATTTTTATATGCATCTAGCTCTGAAAAAATATTTGGGCTTCGACTTGTAGCAGTGTGTGGGACTTGTTCAATTAGTCCATCTATACTATCCTCCATCAGGTTGCAAATTCAATATAATTTTTATCTGCATCTAGCTCTGAAAAAATATTTCGGCTTGTAGCAGTGTGTGGGACTTTTTCTATTAGTCCATCTATAGTAACCTCCACCAGGTTGCAAATTCAATATAATTTTTATCTGCATCTAGAACTGAAAAAATATTTTGGCTTGTAGCAGTGTGTAGGACTTGTTCTATTAGTCCATCTATACTAACCTCCACCAGGTTGCAAATTCAATATAATTTTTATCTGCATCAAGCTCTGAAAAAATATTTCTGCTTGTAGCAGTGTGTGGGACTTGTTCTATTAGTCCATCTATACTAATCTCCACCAGGTTGCCAATTCAATATAATTTTTATCTGCATCTAGCTATGAAAAAATATTTGGGCTTCGGCTTGTAGCAGTGTGTGGGACTTGTTCTATTAGTCCATCTATCCTAACCTCCACCAGTTTGGAGATTCAATATAATTTTTATCTGCATCTAGCTCTGAAAAAATATTTTGGCTTGTAGCAGTGTGTGGGACTTGTTCTATTAGTCCATCTATACTAACCTCCACCAGGTTGCAAATTCAATATAATTTTTATCTGCATCTAGCTCTGAAAAAATATTTGGGCTTCGACTTGCAGCATTGTGTGGGACTTGTTCTATTAGTCCATCTATACTAATCTCGACCAGGTTGCAAATTCAAAATAATTTTTATCTGCATCTAGCTCTGAAAAAATATTTCGGCTTGTAGCAGTGTGTGGGACTTGTTCTATTAGTCCATCTATACTAACCTCCAGCAGGTTGCAATTTCAATATAATTTTTATCTGCATTTAGCTCTGAAAAAATATTTTGTCTTGTAGCAGTGTGTGGGACTTGTTCTTATAGTCCATCTATACTAACCTCCACCAGGTTGCAAATTCAATATAATTTTTATCAGCATCTAGCTCTGAAAAAATATTTCGGCTTGTAGCAGTGTGTGGGACTTGTTCTCTTAGTCCATCTATACTAATCTCCACCAGATTGCAAATTCAATATAATTTTTATCTGCATCTAGCTCTGAAAAAATATTTGGGCTTCGGCTTGTAGAAGTGTGTGGGATATGTTCTATTAGTCCATCTATACTAATCTCGACCAGGTTGCAAATTCAAAATAATTTTTATCTGCATCTAGCTCTGAAAAAATATTTCGGCTTGTAGCAGTGTGTGGGGCTTGTTCTTATAGTCCATCTATAATACCCTCCACCAGGTTGCAAATTCAATATAATTTTTATCTGCATCTAGCTCTGAAAAAATATTTAGGCTTGTAGCAGTGTGTGGGACTTGTTCTATTAGTCCATCTATACTAACTTCCACCAGGTTGCAAATTCAATATAATTTTTATCTGCTTTTAGCTCTGAAAAAATATTTCGGCTTGTAGCAGTGTGTGGGACTTGTTCTATTAGTCCATCTATACTAACCTCTACCAGGTTGCAAATTCAATATAATTTTTTTCTGCATCAAGCTCTGAAAAAATATTTTGGCTTGTAGCATTGTGTGGGACTTGTTCTATTAGTCCATCTATACTAACCTCCACCAGGTTGCAAATTCAATATAATTTTTATCTGCATCTAGCTCTGAAAAAATATGTGGGCTTCGGCTTGTAGCAGTGTGTGGGACTTGTTCTATTAGTCCATCTATACTAACCTCCACCAGGTTGCAAATTCAATATAATTTTTATCTGCATCTAGCTCTGAAAAAATATTTCGGCTTGTAGCAGTGTGTGCGACTTGTTCTATTAGTCCATCTATACTAACCTCCACCAGGTTGCAAATTCAATATAATTTTTATCTGCATCTAGCTCTGAAAAAATATTTCGGCTTGTAGCAGTGTGTGGGACTTGTTCTACTAGTCCATCTATACTAACCTCCACCAGGTTGCAAATTCAAAATAATTTTTATCTGCATCTAGCTCTGAAAAAATATGTGGGCTTCGGTTTGTAGCAGTGTGTGGGACTTGTTCTAATAGTCCATCTATACTAACATCCACCAGGTTGCAAATTCAAAATAATTTTTATCTGCATCTAGCTCTGAAAAAATATGTGGGCTTGGGCTTGTAGCAGTGTGTGGGACTTGTTCTATTAGTCCATCTATACTAACCTCCACCAGGTTGCAAATTCAATATAATTTTTATCTGCATCTAGCTCTGAAAAAATATTTGGGCTTCGGCTTGTAGCAGTGTGTGGGACTTGTTCTATTAGTCCATCTATACTAACCTCCACCAGGATGCAAATTCAATATAATTTTTATCTGCATCTAGCTCTGAAAAAATATTTCGGCTTGTAGCAGTGTGTGGGACTTGTTCTATTAGTCCATCTATACTAACCTCCACCAGGATGCAAATTCAATATAATTTTTATCTGCATCTAGCTCTGAAAAAATATTTCGGCTTGTAGCTGTGTGTGGGACTTGTTTTATTAGTCCATCTATACTAACCTCCACCAGGTTGCAAATTCAATATCATTTTTATATGCATCTAGCTCTGAAAAAATATTTGGGCTTCGACTTGTAGCAGTGTGTGGGACTTGTTCTATTAGTCCATCTATACTAATCTCCACCAGATTGCAAATTCAATATAATTTTTATCTGCATCTAGCTCTGAAAAAATATTTGGGCTTCGGCTTGTAGAAGTGTGGGGACTTGTTCTATTAGTCCATCTATACTAATCTCGACCAGGTGGCAAATTCAAAATAATTTTTATCTGCATCTAGCTCTGAAAAAATATTTCGGCTTGCAGCAGTGTGTGGGACTTGTTCTATTAGTCCATCTATACTTACCTCCTCCAGGTTGCAAATTCAATATAATTTTTATCTGCATCTAGCTCTGAAAAAATATTTCGGCTTGTAGCAGTGTGTGGGGCTTGTTCTTATAGTCCATCTATACTACCCTCCACCAGGTTGCAAATTCAATATAATTTTTATCTGCAACTAGCTCTGAAAAAAGATTTCAGCTTGTAGCAGTGTGTGGGGCTTGTTCTTATAGTCCATCTATACTATCCTCCATCAGGTTGCAAATTCAATATAATTTTTATCTGCATGTAGCTCTGAAAAAATATTTCGGCTTGTAGCAGTGTGTGGGACTTTTTCTATTAGTCCATCTATACTAACCTCCACCAGGTTGCAAATTCAATATAATATTTATCTGCATCTAGAACTGAAAAAATACTTTGGCTTGTAGCAGTGTGTGGGACTTGTTCTATTAGTCCATCTATACTAACCTCCACCAGTTTGGAGATTCAATATAATTTTTATCTGCATCTAGCTCTGAAAAAATATTTCGGCTTGTAGCAGTGTGTGGGACTTATTCTATTAGTCCATCTATACTAACCTCTACCAGGTTGCAAATTCAATATAATTTTTATCTGCATCTATCTCTGAAAAAATATTTTGGCTTGTAGCATTGTGTGGGACTTGTTCTATTAGTCCATCTATACTAACCTCCACCAGGTTGCAAATTCAATATAATTTTTATCTGCATCTAGCTCTGAAAAAAATTTGGGGCTTCGGCTTGTAGCAGTGTGTGGGACTTGTTCTAATAGTCCATCTATACTAACCTCCACCAGGTTGCAAATTATAAATAATTTTTATCTGCATCTAGCTCTGAAAAAATATTTGGGCTTCGGCTTGTAGCAGTGTGTGGGACTTGTTCTATTAGTCCATCTATACTAACCTCCACCAGGTTGCAAATTCAATAAAATTTTTATCTGCATTAAGCTCTGAAAAAATATTTAGGCTTGTAGCAGTGTGTGGGACTTGATCTATTAGTCCATCTATACTAACCTCCACCAGGTTGCATATTCAATATAATTTTTATCTGCATCTAGCTCTGAAAAAATATTTGGGCTTCGGCTTGTGAAAGTGTGTGGGACTTGTTCTATTAGTCCATCTATACTAATCTCGACCAGGTTGCAAATTCAAAATAATTTTTATCTGCATCTAGCTCTGAAAAGTTATTTCGGCTTGTAGCAGTGTGTGGGACTTGTTGTATTAGTCCAACTATACTTACCTCCTCCAGGTTGCAAATTCAATATAATTTTTATCTGCAACTAGCTCTGAAAAAAGATTTCAGCTTGTAGCAGTGTGTGGGGCTTGTTCTTATAGTCCATCTATACTACCCTCCACCAGGTTGCAAATTCAATATAATTTTTATCTGCATCTAGCTCTGAAAAAATATTTCGGCTTGTAGCAGTGTGTGGGACTTGTTCTATTAGTCTATCTATACTAATCTCCACCAGATTGCAAATTCAAAATAATTTTTGTCTGCATCTAGCTCTGAAAAAATATTTGGGCTTCGGCTTGTAGAAGTGTGTGGGACTTGTTCTATTAGTCCATCTATACTAATCTCCACCAGGTTGGAAATTCAATATAATTTTTAGCTGCATCTAGCTCTGAAAAAATATTTCGGCTTGTAGCTGTGTGTGGGACTTGTTCTATTAGTCCATATATACTAACCTCCACCAGGTTGCAAATTCAATATCATTTTTATATGCATCTAGCTCTGAAAAAATATTTGGGCTTCGACTTGTAGCAGTGTGTGGGACTTGTTCAATTAGTCCATCTATACTATCCTCCATCAGGTTGCAAATTCAATATAATTTTTATCTGCATGTAGCTCTGAAAAAATATTTCGGCTTGTAGCAGTGTGTGGGACTTTTTCTATTAGTCCATCTATACTAACCTCCACCAGGTTGCAAATTCAATATAATATTTACCTGCATCTAGAACTGAAAAAATACTTTGGCTTGTAGCAGTGTGTGGGACTTGTTCTATTAGTCCATCTATACTAACCTCCACCAGTTTGGAGATTCAATATAATTTTTATCTGCATCTAGCTCTGAAAAAATATTTTGGCTTGTAGCAGTGTGTGGGACTTGTTCTATTAGTCCATCTATACTAACCTCCACCAGGTTGCAAATTCAATATAATTTTTATCTGCATCTAGCTCTGAAAAAATATTTGGGCTTCGACTTGCAGCATTGTGTGGGACTTGTTCTATTAGTCCATCTATACTAATCTCGACCAGGTTGCAAATTCAAAATAATTTTTATCTGCATCTAGCTCTGAAAAAATATTTCGGCTTGTAGCAGTGTGTGGGACTTGTTCTATTAGTCCATCTATACTATCCTCCAGCAGGTTGCAAATTCAATATAATTTTTATCTGCATTTAGCTCTGAAAAAATATTTCGTCTTGTAGCAGTGTGTGGGACTTGTTCTTATAGTCCATCTATACTAACTTCCACCAGGTTGCAAATTTAATATAATTTTTATCTGCATCTAGCTCTGAAAAAATATTTTGGATTGTAGCAGTATGTGGGACTTGTTCTATTAGTCCATCTATCCTAACCTCCACCAGGTTGCAAATTCAATATAAATTTTATCTGCATCTAGCTCTGATAAAATATTTTGGCTTGTAGCAGTGTGTGGGACTTTTGCTTTTAGTACATCTATACTAACCTCCACAAGGTTGCAAATTCAATATCATTTTTATATGCATCTAGCTCTGAAAAAATATTTGGGCTTCGACTTGTAGCAGTGTGTGGGACTTGTTCTATTAGTCCATCTATACTAACCTCCAGCAGGTTGCAATTTCAATATAATTTTTATCTGCATCTAGCTCTGAAAAAATATTTGGGCTTCGGCTTGTAGAAGTGTGTGGGATATGTTCTATTAGTCCATCTATACTAATCTCGACCAGGTTGCAAATTCAAAATAATTTTTATCTGCATCTAGCTCTGAAAAAATATTTCGGCTTGTAGCAGTGTGTGGGACTTGTTCTATTAGTCCATCTATACTTACCTCCTCCAGGTTGGAAATTCAATATAATTTTTATCTGCATCTAGCTCTGAAATAATATTTCGGCTTGTAGCAGTGTGTGGGGCTTGTTCTAATAGTCTATCTATACTAACCTCCACCAGGTTGCAAATTCAAAATAATTTTTATCTGCATCTAGCTCTGAAAAAATATGTGGGCTTCGGCTTGTAGCAGTGTGTGGGACTTGTTCTATTAGTCCATCTATTCTAACCTCCACCAGGTTGCAAATTCAATATAATTTTTATCTGCATCTAGCTCTGAAAAAAATGTTGGGCTTCGGCTTGTAGCAGTGTGTGGGACTTGTTCTAATAGTCTATCTATACTAACCTCCACCAGGTTGCAAATTCAAAATAATTTTTATCTTCATCTAGCTCTGAAAAAATATTTCGGCTTGTAGCAGTGTGTGGGACTTGTTCTAATAGTCCATCTATACTAATCTCCACCAGATTGCAAATTCAAAATAATTTTTGTCTGCATCTAGCTCTGAAAAAATATTTGGGCTTCGGCTTGTAGAAGTGTGTGGGACTTGTTCTATTAGTCCATCTATACTAATCTCCACCAGGTTGGAAATTCAATATAATGTTTAGCTGCATCTAGCTCTGAAAAAATATTTCGGCTTGTAGCTGTGTGTGGGACTTGTTCTATTAGTCCATATATACTAACCTCCACCAGGTTGCAAATTCAATATCATTTTTATATGCATCTAGCTCTGAAAAAATATTTGGGCTTCGACTTGTAGCAGTGTGTGGGACTTGTTCAATTAGTCCATCTATACTATCCTCCATCAGGTTGCAAATTCAATATAATTTTTATCTGCATGTAGCTCTGAAAAAATATTTCGGCTTGTAGCAGTGTGTGGGACTTTTTCTATTAGTCCATCTATACTAACCTCCACCAGGTTGCAAATTCAATATAATATTTATCTGCATCTAGAACTGAAAAAATACTTTGGCTTGTAGCAGTGTGTGGGACTTGTTCTATTAGTCCATCTATACTAACCTCCACCAGGTTGCAAATTCAATATAATTTTTATCTGCATCAAGCTCTGAAAAAATATTTCCGTTTGTAGCAGTGTGTGGGACTTGTTCTATTAGTCCATCTATACTAATCTCCACCAGGTTGCCAATTCAATATAATTTTTATCTGCATCTAGCTCAGAAAAAATATTTGGGCTTCGGCTTGTAGCAGTGTGTGGGACTTGTTCTATTAGTCCATCTATACTAACCTCCACCAGTTTGGAGATTCAATATAATTTTTATCTGCATCTAGCTCTGAAAAAATATTTTGGCTTGTAGCAGTGTGTGGGACTTGTTCTATTAGTCCATCTATACTAACCTCCACCAGGTTGCAAATTCAATATAATTTTTATCTGCATCTAGCTCTGAAAAAATATTTGGGCTTCGACTTGCAGCATTGTGTGGGACTTGTTCTATTAGTCCATCTATACTAATCTCGACCAGGTTGCAAATTCAAAATAATTTTTATCTGCATCTAGCTCTGAAAAAATATTTCGGCTTGTAGCAGTGTGTGGTACTTGTTCTATTAGTCCATCTATACTATCCTCCAGCAGGTTGCAAATTCAATATAATTTTTATCTGCATTTAGCTCTGAAAAAATATTTCGTCTTGTAGCAGTGTGTGGGACTTGTTCTTATAGTCCATCTATACTAACTTCCACCAGGTTGCAAATTTAATATAATTTTTATCTGCATCTAGCTCTGAAAAAATATTTTGGCTTGTAGCAGTATGTGGGACTTGTTCTATTAGTCCATCTATCCTAACCTCCACCAGGTTGCAAATTCAATATAAATTTTATCTGCATCTAGCTCTGATAAAATATTTTGGCTTGTAGCAGTGTGTGGGACTTTTGCTATTAGTATATCTATACTAACCTCCACAAGTTTGCAAATTCAATATATATTTTATCTGCATGCAGCGCTGAAAAAATATTTTGGCTTGCAGCAGTGTGTGGGACTTGTTCTATAAGTCCATCTATACTAACCTCTACCAGGTTGCAAATTCAATATAATTTTTATCTGCATTTAGCTCTGAAAAAATATTTCGGTTTGCAGCAGTGTGTGGGACTTCTTCTTTTAGTCCATCTATACTAACCTCCACCAGGTTGCAAATTCAATATAATTTTTATCTGCATCTAGCTCTGAAAAAATATTTGGGCTTCGGCTTGTAGCAGTGTGTGGGACTTGTTCTATTAGTCCATCTATACTAATCTCCACCAGGTTGCAAATTCAAAATAATTTTTATCTGCATCTAGCTCGGAAAAAATATTTCGGCTTGTAGCAGTGTGTGGGACTTGATCTATTAGTCCATCTATACTAACCTCCACCAGGTTGCAAATTCAATATAATTTTTATCTGCATCTAGCTCTGAAAAAATATTTCGGCTTGTAGCAGTGTGTGGGACTTGTTCTATTAGTCCATCTATACTAACCTCTACCAGGTTGCAAACTCAATATAATTTTTATCTGCATCTAGCTCTGAAAAAATATTTTGGCTTGTAGCATTGTGTGGGACTTGTTCTATTAGTCCATCTATACTAACCTCCACCAGGTTGCAAATTCAATATAATTTTTATCTGCATCTAGCTCTGAAAAAATTTTTGGGCTTCGGCTTGTAGCAGTGTGTGGGACTTGTTATAATAGTCCATCTATACTAACCTCCACCAGGTAGCAAATTCAAAATAATTTTTATCTGCATCTAGCTCTGAAAAAATATGTGGGCTTCGGCTTGTAGCAGTGTGTGGGACTTGTTCTATTAGTCCATCTATACTAATCTCCACCAGGTTGCAAATTCAATATAATTTTTATCTGCATCTAGCTCTGAAAAAATATTTCGGCTTGTAGCAGTGTGTGGGACTTGTTCTATTAGTCCATCTATACCAACCTCCACCAGGTTGCAAATTCAATATAATTTTTATCTGCATCTAGCTCTGAAAAAATATTTGAGCTTCGGCTTGTAGCAGTGTGTGGGACTTGTTCTATTAGTCCATCTATACTAACCTCCACCAGGTTGCAAATTCAATATAATTTTTATCTGCATCAAGCTCTGAAAAAATATTTAGGCTTGAGCAGTGTGTGGGACTTGATCTATTAGTCCATCTATACTAACCTACACCAGGTTGCATATTCAATATAAATTTTATCTGCATCTAGCTCTGAAAAAATATTTCGGCTTGTAGGAGTGTGTGGGACTTGTTCTATTAGTCCATCTATGCTAACCTCCACCAGGATGCAAATTCAATATAATTTTTATCTGCATCTAGCTCTGAAAAAATATTTTGGCTTGTAGCAGTGTGTGGGACTTGTTCTATTAGTCCATCTATACTAACCTCCACCAGGTTGGAAATTCAATATAATTTTTATCTGCATTTAGCTCTGAAAAAATATTTCGTCTTGTAGCAGTGTGTGGGACTTGTTCTTATAGTCCATCTATACTAACTTCCACCAGGTTGCAAATTTAATATAATTTTTATCTGCATCTAGCTCTGAAAAAATATTTTGGCTTGTAGCAGTATGTGGGACTTGTTCTATTAGTCCATCTATCCTAACCTCCACCAGGTTGCAAATTCAATATAAATTTTATCTGCATCTAGCTCTGATAAAATATTTTGGCTTGTAGCAGTGTGTGGGACTTTTGCTATTAGTATATCTATACTAACCTCCACAAGTTTGCAAATTCAATATATATTTTATCTGCATGCAGCGCTGAAAAAATATTTTGGCTTGCAGCAGTGTGTGGGACTTGTTCTATAAGTCCATCTATACTAACCTCTACCAGGTTGCAAATTCAATATAATTTTTATCTGCATTTAGCTCTGAAAAAATATTTCGGTTTGCAGCAGTGTGTGGGACTTCTTCTTTTAGTCCATCTATACTAACCTCCACCAGGTTGCAAATTCAATATAATTTTTATCTGCATCTAGCTCTGAAAAAATATTTGGGCTTCGGCTTGTAGCAGTGTGTGGGACTTGTTCTATTAGTCCATCTATACTAATCTCCACCAGGTTGCAAATTCAAAATAATTTTTATCTGCATCTAGCTCGGAAAAAATATTTCGGCTTGTAGCAGTGTGTGGGACTTGATCTATTAGTCCATCTATACTAACCTCCACCAGGTTGCAAATTCAATATAATTTTTATCTGCATCTAGCTCTGAAAAAATATTTCGGCTTGTAGCAGTGTGTGGGACTTGTTCTATTAGTCCATCTATACTAACCTCTACCAGGTTGCAAACTCAATATAATTTTTATCTGCATCTAGCTCTGAAAAAATATTTTGGCTTGTAGCATTGTGTGGGACTTGTTCTATTAGTCCATCTATACTAACCTCCACCAGGTTGCAAATTCAATATAATTTTTATCTGCATCTAGCTCTGAAAAAATTTTTGGGCTTCGGCTTGTAGCAGTGTGTGGGACTTGTTATAATAGTCCATCTATACTAACCTCCACCAGGTAGCAAATTCAAAATAATTTTTATCTGCATCTAGCTCTGAAAAAATATGTGGGCTTCGGCTTGTAGCAGTGTGTGGGACTTGTTCTATTAGTCCATCTATACTAATCTCCACCAGGTTGCAAATTCAATATAATTTTTATCTGCATCTAGCTCTGAAAAAATATTTCGGCTTGTAGCAGTGTGTGGGACTTGTTCTATTAGTCCATCTATACCAACCTCCACCAGGTTGCAAATTCAATATAATTTTTATCTGCATCTAGCTCTGAAAAAATATTTGAGCTTCGGCTTGTAGCAGTGTGTGGGACTTGTTCTATTAGTCCATCTATACTAACCTCCACCAGGTTGCAAATTCAATATAATTTTTATCTGCATCAAGCTCTGAAAAAATATTTAGGCTTGAGCAGTGTGTGGGACTTGATCTATTAGTCCATCTATACTAACCTACACCAGGTTGCATATTCAATATAAATTTTATCTGCATCTAGCTCTGAAAAAATATTTCGGCTTGTAGGAGTGTGTGGGACTTGTTCTATTAGTCCATCTATGCTAACCTCCACCAGGATGCAAATTCAATATAATTTTTATCTGCATCTAGCTCTGAAAAAATATTTTGGCTTGTAGCAGTGTGTGGGACTTGTTCTATTAGTCCATCTATACTAACCTCCACCAGGTTGGAAATTCAATATAATTTTTAGCTGCATCTAGCTCTGAAAAAATATTTCGGCTTGTAGCTGTGTTTGGGACTTGTTCTATTAGTCCATCTATACTAACCTCCACCAGGTTGCAAATTCAATATCATTTTTATATGCATCTAGCTCTGAAAAAATATTTGGGCTTCAACTTGCAGCAGTGTGTGGAACTTGTTCAATTAGTCCATCTATACTATCCTCCATCAGGTTGCAAATTCAATATAATTTTTATCTGCATCTAGCTCTGAAAAAATATTTCGGCTTGTAGCATTGTGTGGGACTTTTTCTATTAGTCAATCTATACTAACCACCACCAGGTTGCAAATGCAATATAATTTTTATCTGCATCTAGAACTGAAAAAATATTTCGGCTTGTAGCAGTGTGTGGGACTTGTTCTATTAGTCCATCTATACTAACCTCCACCAGGTTGCAAACTCAATATAATTTTTATCTGCATCAAGCTCTGAAAAAATATTTCCGCTTGTAGCAGTGTGTGGGACTTGTTCTATTAGTCCATCTATACTAATCTCCACCAGGTTGCCAATTCAATATAATTTTTATCTGCATCTAGCTCAGAAAAAAATATTTGGGCTTCGGCTTGTAGCAGTGTGTGGGATTGGTTCTATTAGTCCATCTATACTAACCTCCACCAGTTTGGAGATTTAATATAATTTTTATCTGCATCTAGCTCTGAAAAAATATTTTGGCTTGTAGCAGTGTGTGGGACTTGTTCTATTAGTCCATCTATACTAACCTCCACCAGGTTGCAAATTCAATATAATTTTTATCTGCATCTAGCTCTGAAAAAATATGTGGGCTTCGGCTTGTAGCAGTGTGTGGGACTTGTTCTATTAGTCCATCTATACTAACCTCCACCAGGTTGCAAATTCAATATAATTTTTATCTGCATCAAGCTCTGAAAAAATATTTAGGCTTGAGCAGTGTGTGGGACTTGATCTATTAGTCCATCTATACTAACCTCCACCAGGTTGCATATTCAATATAATTTTTATCTGCATCTAGCTCTGAAAAAATATTTTGGCTTGTAGGAGTGTGTGGGACTTGTTCTATTAGTCCATCTATGCTAACCTCCACCAGGATGCAAATTCAATATAATTTTTATCTGCATCTAGCTCTGAAAAAATATTTTGGCTTGTAGCAGTGTGTGGGACTTGTTCTATTAGTCCATCTATACTAACCTCCACCAGGTTGCAAATTCAATATCATTTTTATATGCATCTAGCTCTGAAAAAATATTTGGGCTTCGACTTGTAGCAGTGTGTGGGACTTGTTCTATTAGTCCATCTATACTAACCTCCAGCAGGTTGCAATTTCAATATAATTTTTATCTGCATCTAGCTCTGAAAAAATATTTGGGCTTCGGCTTGTAGAAGTGTGTGGGATATGTTCTACTAGTCCATCTATACTAATCTCGACCAGGTTGCAAATTCAAAATAATTTTTATCTGCATCTAGCTCTGAAAAAATATTTCGGCTTGTAGCAGTGTGTGGGACTTGTTCTATTAGTCCATCTATACTTACCTCCTCCAGGTTGCAAATTCAATATAATTTTTATCTGCATCTAGCTCTGAAAAAATATTTCGGCTTGTAGCAGTGTGTGGGGCTTGTTCTAATAGTCTATCTATACTAACCTCCACCAGGTTGCAAATTCAAAATAATTTTTATCTGCATCTAGCTCTGAAAAAATATGTGGGCTTCGGCTTGTAGCAGTGTGTGGGACTTGTTCTATTAGTCCATCTATTCTAACCTCCACCAGGTTGCAAATTCAATATAATTTTTATCTGCATCTAGCTCTGAAAAAAATGTTGGGCTTCGGCTTGTAGCAGTGTGTGGGACTTGTTCTAATAGTCTATCTATACTAACCTCCACCAGGTTGCAAATTCAAAATAATTTTTATCTGCATCTAGCTCTGAAAAAATATGTGGGCTTCGGCTTGTAGCAGTGTGTGGGACTTGTTCTTTTAGTCCATCTATTCTAACCTCCACCAGGTTGCAAATTCAATATAATTTTTATCTGCATTTAGCTCTGAAAAAATATTTGGGCTTCGGCTTGTAGCAGTGTGTGGGACTTGTTCTATTAGTCCATCTATACTAACCTCCACCAGGTTGCAAATTCAATATAATTTTTATCTGCATCAAGCTCTGAAAAAATATTTCCGCTTGCAGCAGTGTGTGGGACTTGTTCTATTAGTCCATCTATACTAATCTCCACCAGGTTGCCAATTCAATATAATTTTTATCTGCATCTAGCTCAGAAAAAAATATTTGGGCTTCGGCTTGTAGCAGTGTGTGGGATTGGTTCTATTAGTCCTTCTATACTAACCTCCACCAGTTTGGAGATTTAATATAATTTTTATCTGCATCTAGCTCTGAAAAAATATTTCGGCTTGTAGCAGTGTGTGGGGCTTGTTCTAAAAGTCTATCTATACTAACCTCCACCAGGTTGCAAATTCAAAATAATTTTTATCTGCATCTAGCTCTGAAAAAATATGTGGGCTTCGGCTTGTAGCAGTGTGTGGGACTTGTTCTATTAGTCCATCTATTCTAACCTCCACCAGGTTGCAAATTCAATATAATTTTTATCTGCATCTAGCTCTGAAAAAAATGTTGGGCTTCGGCTTGTAGCAGTGTGTATGACTTGTTCTAATAGTCTATCTATACTAACCTCCACCAGGTTGCAAATTCAAAATAATTTTTATCTGCATCTAGCTCTGAAAAAATATGTGGGCTTCGGCTTGTAGCAGTGTGTGGGACTTGTTCTATTAGTCCATCTATTCTAACCTCCACCAGGTTGCAAATTCAATATAATTTTTATCTGCATTTAGCTCTGAAAAAATATTTGGGCTTCGGCTTGTAGCAGTGTGTGGGACTTGTTCTATTAGTCCATCTATACTAACCTCCACCAGGTTGCAAATTCAATATAATTTTTATCTGCATCAAGCTCTGAAAAAATATTTCCGCTTGTAGCAGTGTGTGGGACTTGTTCTATTAGTCCATCTATACTAATCTCCACCAGGTTGCCAATTCAATATAATTTTTATCTCAATCTAGCTCAGAAAAAAATATTTGGGCTTCGGCTTGTAGCAGTGTGTGGGATTGGTTCTATTAGTCCATCTATACTAACCTCCACCAGTTTGGAGATTTAATATAATTTTTATCTGCATCTAGCTCTGAAAAAATATTTTGGCTTGTAGCAGTGTGTGGGACTTGTTCTATTAGTCCATCTATACTAATCTCCACCAGGTTGCAAATTCAATATAATTTTTATCTGCATCTAGCTCTGAAAAAATATGTGGGCTTCGGCTTGTAGCAGTGTGTGGGACTTGTTCTATTAGTCCATCTATACTAACCTCCACCAGGTTGCAAATTCAATATAATTTTTATCTGCATCAAGCTCTGAAAAAATATTTAGGCTTGAGCAGTGTGTGGGACTTGATCTATTAGTCCATCTATACTAACCTCCACCAGGTTGCATATTCAATATAATTTTTATCTGCATCTAGCTCTGAAAAAATATTTTGGCTTGTAGGAGTGTGTGGGACTTGTTCTATTAGTCCATCTATGCTAACCTCCACCAGGATGCAAATTCAATATAATTTTTATCTGCATCTAGCTCTGAAAAAATATTTTGGCTTGTAGCAGTGTGTGGGACTTGTTCTATTAGTCCATCTATACTAACCTCCACCAGGTTGCAAATTCAATATCATTTTTATATGCATCTAGCTCTGAAAAAATATTTAGGCTTCGACTTGTAGCAGTGTGTGGGACTTGTTCTATTAGTCCATCTATACTAACCTCCAGCAGGTTGCAATTTCAATATAATTTTTATCTGCATCTAGCTCTGAAAAAATATTTGGGCTTAGGCTTGTAGAAGTGTGTGGGATATGTTCTATTAGTCCATCTATACTAATCTCGACCAGGTTGCAAATTCAAAATAATTTTTATCTGCATCTAGCTCTGAAAAAATATTTCGGCTTATAGCAGTGTGTGGGACTTGTTCTATTAGTCCATCTATACTTACCTCCTCCAGGTTGCAAATTCAATATAATTTTTATCTGCATTTAGCTCTGAAAAAATATTTCGGCTTGTAGCAGTGTGTGGGGCTTGTTCTAATAGTCTATCTATACTAACCTCCACCAGGTTGCAAATTCAAAATAATTTTTATCTGCATCTAGCTCTGAAAAAATATGTGGGCTTCGGCTTGTAGCAGTGTGTGGGACTTGTTCTATTAGTCCATCTATTCTAACCTCCACCTGGTTGCAAATTCAATATAATTTTTATCTGCATCTAGCTCTGAAAAAAATGTTGGGCTTCGGCTTGTAGCAGTGTGTGGGACTTGTTCTAATAGTCTATCTATACTAACCTCCACCAGGTTGCAAATTCAAAATAAGTTTTATCTGCATCTAGCTCTGAAAAAATATGTGGGCTTCGGTTTGTAGCAGTGTGTGGGACTTGTTCTATTAGTCCATCTATTCTAACCTCCACCAGGTTGCAAATTCAATATAATTTTTATCGGCATTTAGCTCTGAAAAAATATTTGGGCTTCGGCTTGTAGCAGTGTGTGGGACTTGTTCTATTAGTCCATCTATACTAACCTCCACCAGGTTGCAAATTCAATATAATTTTTATCTGCATCTAGCTCTGAAAAAATATTTCGGCTTGTAGCAGTGTGTGGGACTTGTTCTATTAGTCCATCTATACTAACCTCCACCAGGATGCAAATTCAATATAATTTTTATCTGCATCTAGCTCTGAAAAAATATTTCGGCTTGTAGCTGTGTGTGGGACTTGTTTTATTAGTCCATCTATACTAACCTCCACCAGGTTGCAAATTCAATATCATTTTTATATGCATCTAGCTCTGAAAAAATATTTGGGCTTCGACTTGTATCAGTGTGTGGGACTTGTTCTATTAGTCCATCTATACTAATCTCCACCAGATTGCAAATTCAATATAATTTTTATCTGCATCTAGCTCTGAAAAAATATTTGGGCTTCGGCTTGTAGAAGTGTGTGGGACTTGTTCTATTAGTCCATCTATACTAATCTCGACCAGGTGGCAAATTCAAAATAATTTTTATCTGCATCTAGCTCTGAAAAAATATTTCGGCTTGCAGCAGTGTGTGGGACTTGTTCTATTAGTCCATCTATACTTACCTCCTCCAGGTTGCAAATTCAATATAATTTTTATCTGCATCTAGCTCTGAAAAAATATTTCGGTTTGTAGCAGTGTGTGGGGCTTGTTCTTATAGTCCATCTATACTACCCTCCACCAGGTTGCAAATTCAATATAATTTTTATCTGCATCTAGCTCTGAAAAAATATTTCGGCTTGTAGCAGTGTGTGGCACTTGTTCTATTAGTCCATCTATACTAACCTCCACCAGGTTGCAAATTCAATATAATTTTTATCTGCTTCTAGCTCTGAAAAAATATTTCGGCTTGTAGCAGTGTGTGGGACTTATTCTATTAGTCCATCTATACTAACCTCTACCAGGTTGCAAATTCAATATAATTTTTATCTGCATCTAGCTCTGAAAAAATATTTTGGCTTGTAGCATTGTGTGGGACTTGTTCTATTAGTCCATCTATACTAACCTCCACCAGGTTGCAAATTCAATATAATTTTTATCTGCATCTAGCTCTGAAAAAAATTTGGGGCTTCGGCTTGTAGCAGTGTGTGGGACTTGTTCTATTAGTCCATCTATACTAATCTCCACCAGGTTGCAAATTCAATATAATTTTTATCTGCATCTAGCTCTGAAAAAATATTTCGGCTTGTAGCAGTGTGTGGGACTTGTTCTATTAGTCCATCTATACCAACCTCCACCAGGTTGCAAACTCAATATAATTTTTATCTGCATCTAGCTCTGAAAAAATATTTGGGCTTCGGCTCGTAGCAGTGTGTGGGACTTGTTCTATTAGTCCATCTATACTAACCTCCACCAGGTTGCAAATTCAATATAATTTTTATCTGCATCAAGCTCTGAAAAAATATTTAGGCTTGAGCAGTGTGTGGGACTTGATCTATTAGTCCATCTATACTAACCTCCACCAGGTTGCATATTCAATATAATTTTTATCTGCATCTAGCTCTGAAAAAATATTTCGGCTTGTAGGAGTGTGTGGGACTTGTTATATTAGTCCATCTATGCTAACCTCCACCAGGATGCAAATTCAATATAATTTTTATCTGCATCTAGCTCTGAAAAAATATTTTGGCTTGTAGCAGTGTGTGGGACTTGTTCTATTAGTCCATCTATACTAACCTCCACCAGGTTGGAAATTCAATATAATTTTTAGCTGCATCTAGCTCTGAAATAATATTTCGGCTTGTAGCTGTGTTTGGGACTTGTTCTATTAGTCCATCTAAACTAACCTCCACCAGGTTGCAAATTCAATATCATTTTTATATGCATCTAGCTCTGAAAAAATATTTGGGCTTCGACTTGAAGCAGTGTGTGGGACTTGTTCAATTAGTCCATCTATACTATCCTCCATCAGGTTGCAAATTTAATATAATTTTTATCTGCATCTAGCTCTGAAAAAATATTTTGGCTTGTAGCAGTGTGTGGGACTTTTTCTATTAGTCAATCTATAGTAACCACCACCAGGTTGCAAATTCAATATAATTTTTATCTGCATCTAGAACTGAAAAAATATTTTGGCTTGTAGCAGTGTGTGGGACTTGTTCTATTAGTCCATCTATACTAACCTCCACCAGGTTGCAAATTCAATATAATTTTTATCTGCATCAAGCTCTGAAAAAATATTTCCGCTTGTAGCAGTGTGTGGGACTTGTTCTATTAGTCCATCTATACTAATCTCCACCAGGTTGCCAATTCAATATAATTTTTATCTGCATCTAGCTCAGAAAAAATATTTGGGCTTCGGCTTGTAGCAGTGTGTGGGACTTGTTCTATTAGTCCATCTATACTAACCTCCACCAGTTTGGAGATTCAATATAATTTTTATCTGCATCTAGCTCTGAAAAAATATTTTGGCTTGTAGCAGTGTGTGGGACTTGTTCTATTAGTCCATCTATACTAACCTCCACCAGGTTGCAAATTCAATATAATTTTTATCTGCATCTAGCTCTGAAAAAATATTTGGGCTTCGACTTGTAGCATTGTGTGGGAATTGTTCTATTAGTCCATCTATGCTAATCTCGACCAGGTTGCAAATTCAAAATAATTTTTATCTGCATCTAGCTCTGAAAAAATATTTCGGCTTGTAGCAGTGTGTGGAACTTGTTCTATTAGTCCATCTATACTAACCTCCAGCAGGTTGCAATTTCAATATAATTTTTATCTGCATTTAGCTCTGAAAAAATATTTCGTCTTGTAGCAGTGTGTGGGACTTGTTCTTATAGTCCATCTATACTAACCTCCACCAGGTTGCAAATTCAATATAATTTTTATCAGCATCTAGCTCTGAAAAAATATTTCGGCTTGTAGCAGTGTGTGGGACTTGTTCTATTAGTCCATCTATACTAATCTCCACCAGATTGCAAATTCAATATAATTTTTATCTGCATCTAGCTGTGAAAAAATATTTGGGCTTCGGCTTGTAGAAGTGTGTGGGATATGTTCTATTAGTCCATCTATACTAATCTCGACCAGGTTGCAAATTCAAAATAATTTTTATCTGCATCTAGCTCTGAAAAAATATTTCGGCTTGTAGCAGTGTGTGGGACTTGTTCTATTAGTCCATCTATACTTACCTCCTCCAGGTTGCAAATTCAATATAATTTTTATCTGCATCTAGCTCTGAAAAAATATTTGGGCTTCGGCTTGTAGCAGTGTGTGGGACTTGTTCTATTAGTCCATCTATACTAACCTCCACCAGGTTGCAAATTCAATATAATTTTTATCTGCATCAAGCTCTGAAAAAATATTTAGGCTTGAGCAGTGTGTGGGACTTGATCTATTAGTCCATCTATACTAACCTACACCAGGTTGCATATTCAATATAAATTTTATCTGCATCTAGCTCTGAAAAAATATTTCGGCTTGTAGGAGTGTGTGGGACTTGTTCTATTAGTCCATCTATGCTAACCTCCACCAGGATGCAAATTCAATATAATTTTTATCTGCATCTAGCTCTGAAAAAATATTTTGGCTTGTAGCAGTGTGTGGGACTTGTTCTATTAGTCCATCTATACTAGCCTCCACCAGGTTGGAAATTCAATATAATTTTTAGCTGCATCTAGCTCTGAAAAAATATTTCGGCTTGTAGCTGTGTTTGGGACTTGTTCTATTAGTCCATCTATACTAACCTCCACCAGGTTGCAAATTCAATATCATTTTTATATGCATCTAGCTCTGAAAAAATATTTGGGCTTCAACTTGCAGCAGTGTGTGGGACTTGTTCAATTAGTCCATCTATACTATCCTCCATCAGGTTGCAAATTCAATATAATTTTTATCTGCATCTAGCTCTGAAAAAATATTTCGGCTTGTAGCATTGTGTGGGACTTTTTCTATTAGTCAATCTATACTAACCACCACCAGGTTGCAAATGCAATATAATTTTTATCTGCATCTAGAACTGAAAAAATATTTCGGCTTGTAGCAGTGTGTGGGACTTGTTCTATTAGTCCATCTATACTAACCTCCACCAGGTTGCAAACTCAATATAATTTTTATCTCCATCAAGCTCTGAAAAAATATTTCCGCTTGTAGCAGTGTGTGGGACTTGTTCTATTAGTCCATCTATACTAACCTCCACCAGTTTGGAGATTTAATATAATTTTTATCTGCATCTAGCTCTGAAAAAATATTTTGGCTTGTAGCAGTGTGTGGGACTTGTTCTATTAGTCCATCTATACTAACCTCCACCAGGTTGCAAATTCAATATAATTTTTATCTGCATCTAGCTCTGAAAAAATATGTGGGCTTCGGCTTGTAGCAGTGTGTGGGACTTGTTCTATTAGTCCATCTATACTAACCTCCACCAGGTTGCAAATTCAATATAATTTTTATCTGCATCAAGCTCTGAAAAAATATTTAGGCTTGAGCAGTGTGTGGGACTTGATCTATTAGTCCATCTATACTAACCTCCACCAGGTTGCATATTCAATATAATTTTTATCTGCATCTAGCTCTGAAAAAATATTTTGGCTTGTAGGAGTGTGTGGGACTTGTTCTATTAGTCCATCTATGCTAACCTCCACCACGATGCAAATTCAATATAATTTTTATCTGCATCTAGCTCTGAAAAAATATTTTGGCTTGTAGCAGTGTGTGGGACTTGTTCTATTAGTCCATCTATACTAACCTCCACCAGGTTGCAAATTCAATATCATTTTTATATGCATCTAGCTCTGAAAAAATATTTGGGCTTCGACTTGTAGCAGTGTGTGGGACTTGTTCTATTAGTCCATCTATACTAACCTCCAGCAGGTTGCAATTTCAATATAATTTTTATCTGCATCTAGCTCTGAAAAAATATTTGGGCTTCGGCTTGTAGAAGTGTGTGGGATATGTTCTACTAGTCCATCTATACTAATCTCGACCAGGTTGCAAATTCAAAATAATTTTTATCTGCATCTAGCTCTGAAAAAATATTTCGGCTTGTAGCAGTGTGTGGGACTTGTTCTATTAGTCCATCTATACTTACCTCCTCCAGGTTGCAAATTCAATATAATTTTTATCTGCATCTAGCTCTGAAAAAATATTTCGGCTTGTAGCAGTGTGTGGGGCTTGTTCTAATAGTCTATCTATACTAACCTCCACCAGGTTGCAAATTCAAAATAATTTTTATCTGCATCTAGCTCTGAAAAAATATGTGGGCTTCGGCTTGTAGCAGTGTGTGGGACTTGTTCTATTAGTCCATCTATTCTAACCTCCACCAGGTTGCAAATTCAATATAATTTTTATCTGCATCTAGCTCTGAAAAAAATGTTGGGCTTCGGCTTTTAGCAGTGTGTGGGACTTGTTCTAATAGTCTATCTATACTAACCTCCACCAGGTTGCAAATTCAAAATAATTTTTATCTGCATCTAGCTCTGAAAAAATATGTGGGCTTCGGCTTGTAGCAGTGTGTGGGACTTGTTCTTTTAGTCCATCTATTCTAACCTCCACCAGGTTGCAAATTCAATATAATTTTTATCTGCATTTAGCTCTGAAAAAATATTTGGGCTTCGGCTTGTAGCAGTGTGTGGGACTTGTTCTATTAGTCCATCTATACTAACCTCCACCAGGTTGCAAATTCAATATAATTTTTATCTGCATCAAGCTCTAAAAAAATATTTCCGCTTGCAGCAGTGTGTGGGACTTGTTCTATTAGTCCATCTATACTAATCTCCACCAGGTTGCCAATTCAATATAATTTTTATCTGCATCTAGCTCAGAAAAAAATATTTGGGCTTCGGCTTGTAGCAGTGTGTGGGATTGGTTCTATTAGTCCTTCTATACTAACCTCCACCAGTTTGGAGATTTAATATAATTTTTATCTGCATCTAGCTCTGAAAAAATATTTCGGCTTGTAGCAGTGTGTGGGGCTTGTTCTAAAAGTCTATCTATACTAACCTCCACCAGGTTGCAAATTCAAAATAATTTTTATCTGCATCTAGCTCTGAAAAAATATGTGGGCTTCGGCTTGTAGCAGTGTGTGGGACTTGTTCTATTAGTCCATCTATTCTAACCTCCACCAGGTTGCAAATTCAATATAATTTTTATCTGCATCTAGCTCTGAAAAAAATGTTGGGCTTCGGCTTGTAGCAGTGTGTATGACTTGTTCTAATAGTCTATCTATACTAACCTCCACCAGGTTGCAAATTCAAAATAATTTTTATCTGCATCTAGCTCTGAAAAAATATGTGGGCTTCGGCTTGTAGCAGTGTGTGGGACTTGTTCTATTAGTCCATCTATTCTAACCTCCACCAGGTTGCAAATTCAATATAATTTTTATCTGCATTTAGCTCTGAAAAAATATTTGGGCTTCGGCTTGTAGCAGTGTGTGGGACTTGTTCTATTAGTCCATCTATACTAACCTCCACCAGGTTGCAAATTCAATATAATTTTTATCTGCATCAAGCTCTGAAAAAATATTTCCGCTTGTAGCAGTGTGTGGGACTTGTTCTATTAGTCCATCTATACTAATCTCCACCAGGTTGCCAATTCAATATAATTTTTATCTCAATCTAGCTCAGAAAAAAATATTTGGGCTTCGGCTTGTAGCAGTGTGTGGGATTGGTTCTATTAGTCCATCTATACTAACCTCCACCAGTTTGGAGATTTAATATAATTTTTATCTGCATCTAGCTCTGAAAAAATATTTTGGCTTGTAGCAGTGTGTGGGACTTGTTCTATTAGTCCATCTATACTAATCTCCACCAGGTTGCAAATTCAATATAATTTTTATCTGCATCTAGCTCTGAAAAAATATGTGGGCTTCGGCTTGTAGCAGTGTGTGGGACTTGTTCTATTAGTCCATCTATACTAACCTCCACCAGGTTGCAAATGCAATATAATTTTTATCTGCATCAAGCTCTGAAAAAATATTTAGGCTTGAGCAGTGTGTGGGACTTGATCTATTAGTCCATCTATACTAACCTCCACCAGGTTGCATATTCAATATAATTTTTATCTGCATCTAGCTCTGAAAAAATATTTTGGCTTGTAGGAGTGTGTGGGACTTGTTCTATTAGTCCATCTATGCTAACCTCCACCAGGATGCAAATTCAATATAATTTTTATCTGCATCTAGCTCTGAAAAAATATTTTGGCTTGTAGCAGTGTGTGGGACTTGTTCTATTAGTCCATCTATACTAACCTCCACCAGGTTGCAAATTCAATATCATTTGAATATGCATCTAGCTCTGAAAAAATATTTGGGCTTCGACTTGTAGCAGTGTGTGGGACTTGTTCTATTAGTCCATCTATACTAACCTCCAGCAGGTTGCAATTTCAATATAATTTTTATCTGCATCTAGCTCTGAAAAAATATTTGGGCTTAGGCTTGTAGAAGTGTGTGGGATATGTTCTATTAGTCCATCTATACTAATCTCGACCAGGTTGCAAATTCAAAATAATTTTTATCTGCATCTAGCTCTGAAAAAATATTTCGGCTTGTAGCAGTGTGTGGGACTTGTTCTATTAGTCCATCTATACTTACCTCCTCCAGGTTGCAAATTCAATATAATTTTTATCTGCATTTAGCTCTGAAAAAATATTTCGGCTTGTAGCAGTGTGTGGGGCTTGTTCTAAAAGTCTATCTATACTAACCTCCACCAGGTTGCAAATTCAAAATAATTTTTATCTGCATCTAGCTCTGAAAAAATATGTGGGCTTCGGCTTGTAGCAGTGTGTGGGACTTGTTCTATTAGTCCATCTATTCTAACCTCCACCAGGTTGCAAATTCAATATAATTTTTATCTGCATCTAGCTCTGAAAAAAATGTTGGGCTTCGGCTTGTAGCAGTGTGTGGGACTTGTTCTAATAGTCTATCTATACTAACCTCCACCAGGTTGCAAATTCAAAATAAGTTTTATCTGCATCTAGCTCTGAAAAAATATGTGGGCTTCGGTTTGTAGCAGTGTGTGGGACTTATTCTATTAGTCCATCTATTCTAACCTCCACCAGGTTGCAAATTCAATATAATTTTTATCTGCATCTAGCTCTGAAAAAATATTTCGGCTTGTAGCAGTGTGTGGGACTTGTTCTATTAGTCCATCTATACTAACCTCCACCAGGATGCAAATTCAATATAATTTTTATCTGCATCTAGCTCTGAAAAAATATTTCGGCTTGTAGCTGTGTGTGGGACTTGTTTTATTAGTCCATCTATACTAACCTCCACCAGGTTGCAAATTCAATATCATTTTTATATGCATCTAGCTCTGAAAAAATATTTGGGCTTCGACTTGTATCAGTGTGTGGGACTTGTTCTATTAGTCCATCTATACTAATCTCCACCAGATTGCAAATTCAATATAATTTTTATCTGCATCTAGCTCTGAAAAAATATTTGGGCTTCGGCTTGTAGAAGTGTGTGGGACTTGTTCTATTAGTCCATCTATACTAATCTCGACCAGGTGGCAAATTCAAAATAATTTTTATCTGCATCTAGCTCTGAAAAAATATTTCGGCTTGCAGCAGTGTGTGGGACTTGTTCTATTAGTCCATCTATACTTACCTCCTCCAGGTTGCAAATTAAATATAATTTTTATCTGCATCTAGCTCTGAAAAAATATTTCGGTTTGTAGCAGTGTGTGGGGCTTGTTCTTATAGTCCATCTATACTACCCTCCACCAGGTTGCAAATTCAATATAATTTTTATCTGCATCTAGCTCTGAAAAAATATTTCGGCTTGTAGCAGTGTGTGGCACTTGTTCTATTAGTCCATCTATACTAACCTCCACCAGGTTGCAAATTCAATATAATTTTTATCTGCTTCTAGCTCTGAAAAAATATTTCGGCTTGTAGCAGTGTGTGGGACTTATTCTATTAGTCCATCTATACTAACCTCTACCAGGTTGCAAATTCAATATAATTTTTATCTGCATCTAGCTCTGAAAAAATATTTTGGCTTGTAGCATTGTGTGGGACTTGTTCTATTAGTCCATCTATACTAACCTCCACCAGGTTGCAAATTCAATATAATTTTTATCTGCATCTAGCTCTGAAAAAAATTTGGGGCTTCGGCTTGTAGCAGTGTGTGGGACTTGTTCTATTAGTCCATCTATACTAATCTCCACCAGGTTGCAAATTCAATATAATTTTTATCTGCATCTAGCTCTGAAAAAATATTTCGGCTTGTAGCAGTGTGTGGGACTTGTTCTATTAGTCCATCTATACCAACCTCCACCAGGTTGCAAACTCAATATAATTTTTATCTGCATCTAGCTCTGAAAAAATATTTGGGCTTCGGCTCGTAGCAGTGTGTGGGACTTGTTCTATTAGTCCATCTATACTAACCTCCACCAGGTTGCAAATTCAATATAATTTTTATCTGCATCAAGCTCTGAAAAAATATTTAGGCTTGAGCAGTGTGTGGGACTTGATCTATTAGTCCATCTATACTAACCTCCACCAGGTTGCATATTCAATATAATTTTTATCTGCATCTAGCTCTGAAAAAATATTTCGGCTTGTAGGAGTGTGTGGGACTTGTTCTATTAGTCCATCTATGCTAACCTCCACCAGGATGCAAATTCAATATAATTTTTATCTGCATCTAGCTCTGAAAAAATATTTTGGCTTGTAGCAGTGTGTGGGACTTGTTCTATTAGTCCATCTATACTAACCTCCACCAGGTTGGAAATTCAATATAATTTTTAGCTGCATCTAGCTCTGAAATAATATTTCGGCTTGTAGCTGTGTTTGGGACTTGTTCTATTAGTCCATCTATACTAACCTCCACCAGGTTGCAAATTCAATATCATTTTTATATGCATCTAGCTCTGAAAAAATATTTGGGCTTCGACTTGAAGCAGTGTGTGGGACTTGTTCAATTAGTCCATCTATACTATCCTCCATCAGGTTGCAAATTCAATATAATTTTTATCTGCATCTAGCTCTGAAAAAATATTTTGGCTTGTAGCAGTGTGTGGGACTTTTTCTATTAGTCAATCTATAGTAACCACCACCAGGTTGCAAATTCAATATAATTTTTATCTGCATCTAGAACTGAAAAAATATTTTGGCTTGTAGCAGTGTGTGGGACTTGTTCTATTAGTCCATCTATACTAACCTCCACCAGGTTGCAAATTCAATATAATTTTTATCTGCATCAAGCTCTGAAAAAATATTTCCGCTTGTAGCAGTGTGTGGGACTTGTTCTATTAGTCCATCTATACTAATCTAAACCAGGTTGCCAATTCAATATAATTTTTATCTGCATCTAGCTCAGAAAAAATATTTGGGCTTCGGCTTGTAGCAGTGTGTGGGACTTGTTCTATTAGTCCATCTATACTAACCTCCACCAGTTTGGAGATTCAATATAATTTTTATCTGCATCTAGCTCTGAAAAAATATTTTGGCTTGTAGCAGTGTGTGGGACTTGTTCTATTAGTCCATCTATACTAACCTCCACCAGGTTGCAAATTCAATATAATTTTTATCTGCATCTAGCTCTGAAAAAATATTTGGGCTTCGACTTGTAGCATTGTGTGGGAATTGTTCTATTAGTCCATCTATGCTAATCTCGACCAGGTTGCAAATTCAAAATAATTTTTATCTGCATCTAGCTCTGAAAAAATATTTCGGCTTGTAGCAGTGTGTGGAACTTGTTCTATTACTCCATCTATACTAACCTCCAGCAGGTTGCAATTTCAATATAATTTTTATCTGCATTTAGCCCTGAAAAAATATTTCGTCTTGTAGCAGTGTGTGGGACTTGTTCTTATAGTCCATCTATACTAACCTCCACCAGGTTGCAAATTCAATATAATTTTTATCAGCATCTAGCTCTGAAAAAATATTTCGGCTTGTAGCAGTGTGTGGGACTTGTTCTATTAGTCCATCTATACTAATCTCCACCAGATTGCAAATTCAATATAATTTTTATCTGCATCTAGCTGTGAAAAAATATTTGGGCTTCGGCTTGTAGAAGTGTGTGGGATATGTTCTATTAGTCCATCTATACTAATCTCGACCAGGTTGCAAATTCAAAATAATTTTTATCTGCATCTAGCTCTGAAAAAATATTTCGGCTTGTAGCAGTGTGTGGGACTTGTTCTATTAGTCCATCTATACTTACCTCCTCCAGGTTGCAAATTCAATATAATTTTTATCTGCATCTAGCTCTGAAAAAATATTTCGGCTTGTAGCAGTGTGTGGGGCTTGTTCTTATAGTCCATCTATAATACCCTCCACCAGGTTGCAAATTCAATATAATTTTTATCTGCATCTAGCTCTGAAAAAATATTTAGGCTTGTAGCAGTGTGTGGGACTTGTTCTATTAGTCCATCTATACTAACTTCCACCAGGTTGCAAATTCAATATAATTTTTATCTGCTTCTAGCTCTGAAAAAATATTTCGGCTTGTAGCAGTGTGTGGGATTAGTTCTATTAGTCCATCTATACTAACCTCTACCAGGTTGCAAATTCAATATAATTTTTATCTGCATCAAGCTCTGAAAAAATATTTTGGCTTGTAGCATTGTGTGGGACTTGTTCTATTAGTCCATCTATACTAACCTCCACCAGGTTGCAAATTCAATATAATTTTTATCTGCATGTAGCTCTGAAAAAAATGTTGGGCTTCGGTTTGTAGCAATGTGTGGGACTTGTTCTAATAGTCCATCTATACTAACCTCCACCAGGTTGCAAATTCAAAATAATTTTTATCTGCATCTAGCTCTGAAAAAATATGTGGGCTTCGGCTTGTAGCAGTGTGTGGGACTTGTTCTATTAGTCCATCTATACTAACCTCCGCCAGGTTGAAAATTCAATATAATTTTTATCTGCATCTAGCTCTGAAAAAATATTTGGCCTTCGGCTTGTAGCAGTGTGTGGGACTTGTTCTATTAGTCCATCTATACTAACCTCCACCAGGTTGCAAATTCAATATAATTTTTATCTGCATCTAGCTCTGAAAAAATATTTCGGCTTATAGCAGTGTGTGGGACTTGTTCTATTAGTCCATCTATACTAACCTCCACCAGGATGCAAATTCAATATAATTTTTATCTGCATCTAGCTCTGAAAAAATATTTCGGCTTGTAGCTGTGTGTGGGACTTGTTTTATTAGTCCATCTATACTAACCTCCACCAGGTTGCAAATTCAATATCATTTTTATATGCATCTAGCTCTGAAAAAATATTTGGGCTTCGACTTGTATCAGTGTGTGGGACTTGTTCTATTAGTCCATCTATACTAATCTCCACCAGATTGCAAATTCAATATAATTTTTATCTGCATCTAGCCCTGAAAAAATATTTGGGCTTCGGCTTGTAGAAGTGTGTGGGACTTGTTCTATTAGTCCATCTATACTAATCTCGACCAGGTGGCAAATTCAAAATAATTTTTATCTGCATCTAGCTCTGAAAAAATATTTCGGCTTGCAGCAGTGTGTGGGACTTGTTCTATTAGTCCATCTATACTTACCTCCTCCAGGTTGCAAATTAAATATAATTTTTATCTGCATCTAGCTCTGAAAAAATATTTCGGCTTGTAGCAGTGTGTGGGGCTTGTTCTTATAGTCCATCTATACTACCCTCCACCAGGTTGCAAATTCAATATAATTTTTATCTGCATCTAGCTCTGAAAAAATATTTCGGCTTGTAGCAGTGTGTGTCACTTGTTCTATTAGTCCATCTATACTAACCTCCACCAGGTTGCAAATTCAATATAATTTTTATCTGCTTCTAGCTGTGAAAAAATATTTCGGCTTGTAGCAGTGTGTGGGACTTATTCTATTAGTCCATCTATACTAACCTCTACCAGGTTGCAAATTCAATATAATTTTTATCTGCATCTAGCTCTGAAAAAATATTTTGGCTTGTAGCATTGTGTGGGACTTGTTCTATTAGTCCATCTATACTAACCTCCACCAGGTTGCAAATTCAATATAATTTTTATCTGCATCTAGCTCTGAAAAAAATTTGGGGCTTCGGCTTGTAGCAGTGTGTGGGACTTGTTCTATTAGTCCATCTATACTAATCTCCACCAGGTTGCAAATTCAATATAATTTTTATCTGCATCTAGCTCTGAAAAAATATTTCGGCTTGTAGCAGTGTGTGGGACTTGTTCTATTAGTCCATCTATACCAACCTCCACCAGGTTGCAAACTCAATATAATTTTTATCTGCATCTAGCTCTGAAAAAATATTTGGGCTTCGGCTTGTAGCAGTGTGTGGGACTTGTTCTATTAGTCCATCTATACTAACCTCCACCAGGTTGCAAATTCAATATAATTTTTATCTGCATCAAGCTCTGAAAAAATATTTAGGCTTGAGCAGTGTGTGGGACTTGATCTATTAGTCCATCTATACTAACCTCCACCAGGTTGCATATTCAATATAATTTTTATCTGCATCTAGCTCTGAAAAAATATTTCGGCTTGTAGGAGTTTGTGGGACTTGTTCTATTAGTCCATCTATGCTAACCTCCACCAGGATGCAAATTCAATATAATTTTTATCTGCATCTAGCTCTGAAAAAATATTTTGGCTTGTAGCAGTGTGTGGGACTTGTTCTATTAGTCCATCTATACTAACCTCCACCAGGTTGGAAATTCAATATAATTTTTAGCTGCATCTAGCTCTGAAAAAATATTTCGGCTTGTAGCTGTGTTTGGGACTTGTTCTATTAGTCCATCTATACTAACCTCCACCAGGTTGCAAATTCAATATCATTTTTATATGCATCTAGCTCTGAAAAAATATTTGGGCTTCGACTTGTAGCAGTGTGTGGGACTTGTTCAATTAGTCCATCTATACTATCCTCCATCAGGTTGCAAATTCAATATAATTTTTATCTGCATCTAGCTCTGAAAAAATATTTTGGCTTGTAGCAGTGTGTGGGACTTTTTCTATTAGTCAATCTATAGTAACCACCACCAGGTTGCAAATTCAATATAATTTTTATCTGCATCTAGAACTGAAAAAATATTTTGGCTTGTAGCAGTGTGTGGGACTTGTTCTATTAGTCCATCTATACTAACCTCCACCAGGTTGCAAATTCAATATAATTTTTTTCTGCATCAAGCTCTGAAAAAATATTTCCGCTTGTAGCAGTGTGTGGGACTTGTTCTATTAGTCCATCTATACTAATCTCCATCAGGTTGCCAATTCAATATAATTTTTATCTGCATCTAGCTCAGAAAAAATATTTGGGCTTCGGCTTGTAGCAGTGTGTGGGACTTGTTCTATTAGTCCATCTATACTAACCTCCACCAGTTTGGAGATTCAATATAATTTTTATCTGCATCTAGCTCTGAAAAAATATTTTGGCTTGTAGCAGTGTGTGGGACTTGTTCTATTAGTCCATCTATACTAACCTCCACCAGGTTGCAAATTCAATATAATTTTTATCTGCATCTAGCTCTGAAAAAATATTTGGGCTTCGACTTGTAGCATTGTGTGGGAATTGTTCTATTAGTCCATCTATGCTAATCTCGACCAGGTTGCAAATTCAAATAATTTTTATCTGCATCTAGCTCTGAAAAAATATTTCGGCTTGTAGCAGTGTGTGGGACTTGTTCTATTAGTCCATCTATACTAACCTCCAGCAGGTTGCAATTTCAATATAATTTTTATCTGCATTTAGCTCTGAAAAAATATTTCGTCTTGTAGCAGTGTGTGGGACTTGTTCTTATAGTCCATCTATACTAACCTCCACCAGGTTGCAAATTCAATATAATTTTTATCAGCATCTAGCTCTGAAAAAATATGTGGGCTTCGGATTGTAGCAGTGTGTGGGACTTGTTCTATTAGTCCATCTATACTAATCTCCACCAGATTGCAAATTCAATATAATTTTTATCTGCATCTAGCTGTGAAAAAATATTTGGGCTTCGGCTTGTAGAAGTGTGTGGGATATGTTCTATTAGTCCATCTATACTAATCTCGACCAGGTTGAAAATTCAAAATAATTTTTATCTGCATCTAGCTCTGAAAAAATATTTCGGCTTGTAGCAGTGTGTGGGACTTGTTCTATTAGTCCATCTATACTTACCTCCTCCAGGTTGCAAATTCAATATAATTTTTATCTGCATCTAGCTCTGAAAAAATATTTCGGCTTGTAGCAGTGTGTGGGGCTTGTTCTTATAGTCCATCTATAATACCCTCCACCAGGTTGCAAATTCAATATAATTTTTATCTGCATCTAGCTCTGAAAAAATATTTAGGCTTGTAGCAGTGTGTGGGACTTGTTCTATTAGTCCATCTATACTAACTTCCACCAGGTTGCAAATTCTATATAATTTTTATCTGCTTCTAGCTCTGAAAAAATATTTCGGCTTGTAGCAGTGTGTGGGACTAGTTCTATTAGTCCATCTATACTAACCTCTACCAGGTTGCAAATTCAATATAATTTTTATCTGCATCAAGCTCTGAAAAAATATTTTGGCTTGTAACATTGTGTGGGACTTGTTCTATTAGTCCATCTATACTAACCTCCACCAGGTTGCAAATTCAATATAATTTTTATCTGCATCTAGCTCTGAAAAAAATGTTGGGCTTCGGCTTGTAGCAGTGTGTGGGACTTGTTCTAATAGTCCATCTATACTAACCTCCACCAGGTTGCAAATTCAAAATAATTTTTATCTGCATCTAGCTCTGAAAAAATATGTGGGCTTTGGCTTGTAGCAGTGTGTGGGACTTGTTCTATTAGTCCATCTATACTAACCTCCGCCAGGTTGAAAATTCAATATAATTTTTATCTGCATCTAGCTCTGAAAAAATATTTGGCCTTCGGCTTGTAGCAGTGTGTGGGACTTGTTCTATTAGTCCATCTATACTAACCTCCACCAGGTTGCAAATTCAATATAATTTTTATCTGCATCTAGCTCTGAAAAAATATTTCGGCTTGCAGCAGTGTGTGGGACTTGTTCTATTAGTCCATCTATACTAACCTCCACCAGGATGCAAATTTATTATAATTTTTATTTGCATCTAGCTCTGAAAAAATATTTCGGCTTGTAGCTGTGTGTGGGACTTGTTTTATTAGTCCATCTATACTAACCTCCACCAGGTTGCAAATTCAATATCATTTTTATATGCATCTAGCTCTGAAAAAATATTTGGGCTTCGACTTGTATCAGTGTGTGGGACTTGTTCTATTAGTCCATCTATACTAATCTCCACCAGATTGCAAATTCAATATAATTTTTATCTGCATCTAGCTCTGAAAAAATATTTGGGCTTCGGCTTGTAGAAGTGTGTGGGACTTGTTCTATTAGTCCATCTATACTAATCTCGACCAGGTGGCAAATTCAAAATAATTTTTATCTGCATCTAGCTCTGAAAAAATATTTCGGCTTGCAGCAGTGTGTGGGACTTGTTCTATTAGTCCATCTATACTTACCTCCTCCAGGTTGCAAATTCAATATAATTTTTATCTGCATCTAGCTCTGAAAAAATATTTCGACTTGTAGCAGTGTGTGGGGCTTGTTCTTATAGTCCATCTATACTACCCTCCACCAGGTTGCAAATTCAATATAATTTTTATCTGCATCTAGCTCTGAAAAAATATTTTGGCTTGTAGCATTGTGTGGGACTTGTTCTATTAGTCCATCTATACTAACCTCCACCAGGTTGCAAATTCAATATAATTTTTATCTGCATCTAGCTCTGAAAAAATATTTTGGCTTGTAGCAGTGTGTGGGACTTGTTCTATTAGTCCATCTATACTAACCTCCACCAGGTTGGAAATTCAATATAATTTTTAGCTGCATCTAGCTCTGAAAAAATATTTCGGCTTGTAGCTGTGTTTGGGACTTGTTCTATTAGTCCATCTATACTAACCTCCACCAGGTTGCAAATTCAATATCATTTTTATATGCATCTAGCTCTGAAAAAATATTTGGGCTTCGACTTGTAGCAGTGTGTGGGACTTGTTCAATTAGTCCATCTATACTATCCTCCATCAGGTTGCAAATTCAATATAATTTTTATCTGCATCTAGCTCTGAAAAAATATTTTGGCTTGTAGCAGTGTGTGGGACTTTTTCTATTAGTCAATCTATAGTAACCACCACCAGGTTGCAAATTCAATATAATTTTTATCTGCATCTAGAACTGAAAAAATATTTTGGCTTGTAGCAGTGTGTGGGACTTGTTCTATTAGTCCATCTATACTAACCTCCACCAGGTTGCAAATTCAATATAATTTTTTTCTGCATCAAGCTCTGAAAAAATATTTCCGCTTGTAGCAGTGTGTGGGACTTGTTCTATTAGTCCATCTATACTAATCTCCATCAGGTTGCCAATTCAATATAATTTTTATCTGCATCTAGCTCAGAAAAAATATTTGGGCTTCGGCTTGTAGCAGTGTGTGGGACTTGTTCTATTAGTCCATCTATACTAACCTCCACCAGTTTGGAGATTCAATATAATTTTTATCTGCATCTAGCTCTGAAAAAATATTTTGGCTTGTAGCAGTGTGTGGGACTTGTTCTATTAGTCCATCTATACTAACCTCCACCAGGTTGCAAATTCAATATAATTTTTATCTGCATCTAGCTCTGAAAAAATATTTGGGCTTCGACTTGTAGCATTGTGTGGGAATTGTTCTATTAGTCCATCTATGCTAATCTCGACCAGGTTGCAAATTCAAATAATTTTTATCTGCATCTAGCTCTGAAAAAATATTTCGGCTTGTAGCAGTGTGTGGGACTTGTTCTATTAGTCCATCTATACTAACCTCCAGCAGGTTGCAATTTCAATATAATTTTTATCTGCATTTAGCTCTGAAAAAATATTTCGTCTTGTAGCAGTGTGTGGGACTTGTTCTTATAGTCCATCTATACTAACCTCCACCAGGTTGCAAATTCAATATAATTTTTATCAGCATCTAGCTCTGAAAAAATATGTGGGCTTCGGATTGTAGCAGTGTGTGGGACTTGTTCTATTAGTCCATCTATACTAATCTCCACCAGATTGCAAATTCAATATAATTTTTATCTGCATCTAGCTGTGAAAAAATATTTGGGCTTCGGCTTGTAGAAGTGTGTGGGATATGTTCTATTAGTCCATCTATACTAATCTCGACCAGGTTGAAAATTCAAAATAATTTTTATCTGCATCTAGCTCTGAAAAAATATTTCGGCTTGTAGCAGTGTGTGGGACTTGTTCTATTAGTCCATCTATACTTACCTCCTCCAGGTTGCAAATTCAATATAATTTTTATCTGCATCTAGCTCTGAAAAAATATTTCGGCTTGTAGCAGTGTGTGGGGCTTGTTCTTATAGTCCATCTATAATACCCTCCACCAGGTTGCAAATTCAATATAATTTTTATCTGCATCTAGCTCTGAAAAAATATTTAGGCTTGTAGCAGTGTGTGGGACTTGTTCTATTAGTCCATCTATACTAACTTCCACCAGGTTGCAAATTCTATATAATTTTTATCTGCTTCTAGCTCTGAAAAAATATTTCGGCTTGTAGCAGTGTGTGGGACTAGTTCTATTAGTCCATCTATACTAACCTCTACCAGGTTGCAAATTCAATATAATTTTTATCTGCATCAAGCTCTGAAAAAATATTTTGGCTTGTAACATTGTGTGGGACTTGTTCTATTAGTCCATCTATACTAACCTCCACCAGGTTGCAAATTCAATATAATTTTTATCTGCATCTAGCTCTGAAAAAAATGTTGGGCTTCGGCTTGTAGCAGTGTGTGGGACTTGTTCTAATAGTCCATCTATACTAACCTCCACCAGGTTGCAAATTCAAAATAATTTTTATCTGCATCTAGCTCTGAAAAAATATGTGGGCTTTGGCTTGTAGCAGTGTGTGGGACTTGTTCTATTAGTCCATCTATACTAACCTCCGCCAGGTTGAAAATTCAATATAATTTTTATCTGCATCTAGCTCTGAAAAAATATTTGGCCTTCGGCTTGTAGCAGTGTGTGGGACTTGTTCTATTAGTCCATCTATACTAACCTCCACCAGGTTGCAAATTCAATATAATTTTTATCTGCATCTAGCTCTGAAAAAATATTTCGGCTTGCAGCAGTGTGTGGGACTTGTTCTATTAGTCCATCTATACTAACCTCCACCAGGATGCAAATTTATTATAATTTTTATTTGCATCTAGCTCTGAAAAAATATTTCGGCTTGTAGCTGTGTGTGGGACTTGTTTTATTAGTCCATCTATACTAACCTCCACCAGGTTGCAAATTCAATATCATTTTTATATGCATCTAGCTCTGAAAAAATATTTGGGCTTCGACTTGTATCAGTGTGTGGGACTTGTTCTATTAGTCCATCTATACTAATCTCCACCAGATTGCAAATTCAATATAATTTTTATCTGCATCTAGCTCTGAAAAAATATTTGGGCTTCGGCTTGTAGAAGTGTGTGGGACTTGTTCTATTAGTCCATCTATACTAATCTCGACCAGGTGGCAAATTCAAAATAATTTTTATCTGCATCTAGCTCTGAAAAAATATTTCGGCTTGCAGCAGTGTGTGGGACTTGTTCTATTAGTCCATCTATACTTACCTCCTCCAGGTTGCAAATTCAATATAATTTTTATCTGCATCTAGCTCTGAAAAAATATTTCGACTTGTAGCAGTGTGTGGGGCTTGTTCTTATAGTCCATCTATACTACCCTCCACCAGGTTGCAAATTCAATATAATTTTTATCTGCATCTAGCTCTGAAAAAATATTTTGGCTTGTAGCATTGTGTGGGACTTGTTCTATTAGTCCATCTATACTAACCTCCACCAGGTTGCAAATTCAATATAATTTTTATCTGCATCTAGCTCTGAAAAAAATTTGGGGCTTCGGCTTGTAGCAGTGTGTGGGACTTGTTCTAATAGTCCATCTATACTAACCTCCACCAGGTTGCAAATTCTAAATAATTTTTATCTGCATCTAGCTCTGAAAAAATATGTGGGCTTCGGATTGTAGCAGTGTGTGGGACTTGTTCTATTAGTCCATCTATACTAATCTCCACCAGGTTGCAAATTCAATATAATTTTTATCTGCATCTAGCTCTGAAAAAATATTTCGGCTTGTAGCAGTGTGTGGGACTTGATCTATTAGTCCATCTATACTAACCTCCACCAGGTTGCATATTCAATATAATTTTTATCTGCATCTAGCTCTGAAAAAATATTTCGGCTTGTAGCAGTGTGTGGGACTTGTTCTATTAGTCCATCTATACTAACCTCCACCAGGATGTAAATTCAATATAATTTTTATCTGCATCTAGCTCTGAAAAAATATTTCGGCTTGTAGCAGTGTGTGGGACTTGTTCTATTAGTCCATCTATACTAATCTCCACCAGATTGCAAAGTCAATATAATTTTTATCTGCATCTAGCTCTGAAAAAATATTTGGGCTTCGGCTTGTAAAAGTGTGTGGGACTTGTTCTATTAGTCCATCTATACTAATCTCCACCAGGTTGAAAATTCAAAATAATTTTTATCTGCATCTAGCTCTGAACAGTTATTTCGGCTTGTAGCAGTGTGTGGGACTTGTTCTATTAGTCCAACTATACTTACCTCCTCCAGGTTGCAAATTCAATATAATTTTTATCTGCAACTAGCTCTGAAAAAAGATTTCGGCTTGTAGCAGTGTGTGGGGCTTGTTCTTATATTCCATCTATACTACCCTCCACCAGGTTGCAAATTCAATATAATTTTTATCTGCATCTAGCTCTGAAAAAATATTTCGGCTTGTAGCAGTGTGTGGGACTTGTTCTATTAGTCCATCTATACTAATCTCCACCAGATTGCAAATTCAATATAATTTTTGTCTGCATCTAGCTCTGAAAAAATATTTGGGCTTCGGCTTGTAGAAGTGTGTGGGACTTGTTCTATTAGTCCATCTATACTAATCTCCACCAGGTTGCAAATTCAATATAATTTTTATCTGCATCTAGCTCTGAAAAAATATTTCGGCTTTTAGCAGTGTGTGGGACTTGTTCTATTAGTCCATCTATACTAACCTCCAACAGGTTGCAAATTCAAAATAATTTTTATCTGCATCTAGCTCTGAAAAATTATTTAGGCTTGTAGCAGTGTGTGGGACTTGTTCTATTAGTCCAGCTATACTAACCTGCACCAGGTTGCAAATTCAAAATAATTTTTATCTGCATCTAGCTCTGAAAAAATATTTTGGCTTGTAGCAGTGTGTGGGACTTGTTCTATTAGTCCATCTATACTAACCTCCACCAGGTTTCATATTCAATATAATTTTTATCTGCTTCTAGCTCTGAAGAAATATTTCACCTTGTAGCAGTGTGTGGGACTTGTTCTATTAGTCTATCTATACTTACCTCCACCAGGTTGGAAAGTCAATATAATTTTTATCTGCATCTAGCTCTGAAAAAATATTTCGGCTTGTAGCATTGTGTGGGATTTGTTCTATTAGTCCATCTATATTAACCTCCACCAGGTTGCAAATTCAATATAATTTTTATCTGCATCTAGCTCTGAAAAAATATTTGGGCTTCGGCTTGTAGCAGCGTGTGGGACTTGTTCTATTAGTCCATCTATACTAACCTCCACCAGGTTGCAAATTCAAAATAATTTTTATCTGCATCTAGCTCTGAAAAGATATTTCGGCTTGTAGCAGTGTGTGGGACTTGTTCTATTTGTCCATCTATACTAACCTCCACCAGGTTGCAAATTCAATATAACTTTTATCTGCATCTAGCACGGAAAAAATATTTCGACTTGTAGCAGTGTGTGGGACTTGTTCTATTAGTCCATCTATACTAACCTCCGCCAGGTTGCAAATTCAATTTAATTTTTATCTGCATCTAGCTCTGAAAAAATATTTCGGCTTGTAGCAGTGTGTGGGACTTGTTCTATTAGTCCATCTATTCTAACCTCCACCATGTTGCAAATTCAATATAATTTTTATCTGCATCTAGCGCTTAAAAAATATTTCGGCATGTAGCAGTGTGTGGGACTTGTTCTATTAGTCCATCTATACTAACCTCCACCAGGTTGCAAATTCAATATAATTTTTATCTGCATCTAACCCAGCCAATACTTTTGGGCTAATACCACAGTTTGGCCACTCAGCTCTGCTCGGTTCCAATCCATTGTTTTTTGTGCAAACAACTCCAGAGTTGTCAATTAGTTAACCACCAAAATGAGTGGAAAAAGGCCTGCTGCTGGTGGAAAGGGGAATCGGCTTGTTGGGAAGGGAAAAGAAGGTTGTGTCCGTGGGGTAGGTGTTAAAGCAACAGTCACATCTGCAGAAGAAAGACCATCTTCCAGCCAAACTAAGATGTGTACTTCTTTTAGCGGACAATGTGATAAGATCCCTTTCTTACGGCCACGCCAATTGCTACAAATTCCAGATGAGGCACAAAAACAGCAGGTGCTTCAACGGATATCAAGTTCTCCTTTAAGTTGGCTCTCCTCCACCTCAACTTCAACATCACAAATACTCCAGTCCTCAGAGGTGTCATCCCAATCACACTTGCTTCCTCACAGCTCCCAAGTCTCCAGCTGCCCATCTGAGTATGGGGTAGAACAGATGGTTGAGTCTGCAGAGCTGTTTACTCATACTATAGCCTGGGAATCAGAGGTCAGCTCCAGAGCTTCTGTGAATCCAGACGAGGAAATGATCTGCACTGATGCCCAGAATCTTTATGAGTCAGATCCAGGACCAGACGCAGAAGGTTCTGACCATAATGTAGACCCTCATTCCCAAAGTGTAACTCCTGTTGGTGGAGACAATGAGGAAGACGATGATGAGACTCAAACACATGATTGGAGCGACAACTTGAGTTTTTTGTCAGGGCAGGAAGAGGTTTGCTCTGAGGACAACGGGTGTGATAACACACAGGTTGATGATGACGAGGTTGGAGATCCCACTTTCTGTCAACCCACAGTCAGCCAGTCGATGAGGTCAGCAGAGGAGGTGGAGGAGGATGCTAGTGATGACGAGGTCAGGTTGCGCCTTCCTGGACAGAGACGTAGTACTGGAAGCACGTCAACAACTGCATCCTCAAACACAACTCTGCCTCTGACCACAAGTCGTGGTGGCTCTTCAGGTCGCATGGGTGCTAAGCCTTGCATAGCCTGGTCATTTTTTCAGATCGATAAGGATGACCCAACTCGTGTTATCTGTAAAATTTGTCAGCAAAAGCTAAGTGGAGGCCAAAAAATACATAGTTTGAGTACTTCATGCATGAACCAGCACATGGATAAGAAGCATAAGTTGCAGTGGGAAGCTCACTGTGCTACAATGCTGCCAAGCCGGCTGGGCCAGTCGCCGTCTGCCACATCTTGTGTATCCGCGGCCTCTTCATCGTCTGTGACTGGGGGGACAGCAGTCACACCTGTTTTGGGACGCAGACCAGCCACCTCTTTACCCGCAACAGCCAGCGTGATTGGCAGGTCATCATTTTCTTTGGAGGTGGAAACACCAGCTGGTGTTCAGCGCTGTCCGACATCGATAGCACCACCTTTGGATAAAGGAAACCTAACATGTCCGCCTGCATCTTCCTCACAGACCGGCAGTTTGCCGGGGACACCCTTCTCAACCCTGTCTAAGCACAACAGCCAGCCCTCGGTCCCGCAGATGTGGACAAGTAAAAGACCATTTCCTCCTAGCCATGACAAAGCTAAGAGGTTGAATTTCACCATCTGTAAGCTCTTGGCTACAGAAATGCTGCCTTTTCGCCTGGTGGACACAGAGGAATTTCGAGACCTTATGTCCGTCGCAGTGCCCCAGTACCAGATGCCCAGTCGGCACTACTTCTCAAAGAAAAATGTGCCTGCGCTCCACCAGCATGTCGGACACAACATCACCGCTTCTTTGAGAAACTCTGTGTGTGACAGGGTGCATTTCACCACAGACACTTGGACGAGTAGGCATGGACAGGGGCGTTACATGTCGCTGACTGGGCACTGGGTAACTATGGTGCCAGCAGGACAAGGGGCTGCTGTCCATGTCTTGCCGTCCTCACGAGTTGTGCGTCAATCCTCTTTATCTCGAAGTTCCTCCACTGATTCTGCCTCCTCAACCTCCTCTCGGTCCTCCACCTGCACCCAAAGCCTGTCTGGTCATGCCACAAGCTTTCTAACTGCGCAGAAGGGATCCTGCACACCTCCTTACTATGCTGGCAGCAGGGCTCAACGTCATCAGGCAGTTTTTACTTTGAAATGTCGGGGAAATTTGAGTCACACAGCTGAGGAGTTGTGGTCAGCTCTGGTGAACCAGTTTCATGAATGCTTGTCTCCACTGGACCTGAAACCAGGGAAGGCCGTGTGCGACAATGCTGCAAACCTGGGTGCGGCCCTTCGCCGGGGCAATGTCACACACGTGCCTTGTATGGCTCACGTGTTGAACCTGGTTGTCCAGCAATTTTTAGTTCATTATACCAGACTAAATAGCCTTCCCCTAGACCCCTACCCCAAGTTTTTTTAAGAGAATAATATATGGAATGCTTTCTCAGCATCCAACGAGAGTATCTAATTACAAATTTTTAACTGCATCTAGCCCAGGAAATACTTTGTGCCTAGTAGCAGTGTCTGCTAGTCAGCGGATTATCCCAGCTGTTAAGCAAGCTATACCACCTGTAGTTTGGACACTTAATTTTTTCAAAGTGAAGAGCATCGGGGAGGCACCCCAAGGCACAGGGGCTGGGACTGGCAGTAGGACGCCTTGCGGTGGACCGCCAAGCTCGATCCTTATAAAAGCTTTTTAACTGCAGCAGCTTTAGTGGACGCTACTGGAGCTGGAATTACGCTGCTGCTTGCATGAGACTTGCCCTCCAATAGATCCTTGTAAAAGGATTTAAAGTGTACTGATTCAAATTAGAGAGACAATTTAAATTAAAAAGACTAGACCTGCCTCCACTGCAGGGGGGCTCGCTCGACCCACCAGCGGACAGGCACCAGTATTGGGAGAGGGGGGCTAGACGTCAGGGTCCACCGCAGCTCTGGCACAAACCCAGCGACACGGATGTCGCACGGGCAGGAACTGACTGGCTGTGTCAGCTTCGCACTTTTTTGGTTTTAGAAGGGCATGACATGCCTATATCTGTGTCTCCCCCTCCTTTTACTCCTCCACCTCTTTTCTTTTCACATGACTATATGTACTTGTCACTTTTCCACATGTTAGTTGTGTCTTCTGAGCAGTTTGTCAGCTTTTGGACACCTTTGAAGGTGTTTTCTATGTATTTCTATGTGTTTTTGTTTGCCTGCCATTGGTTTTAACGGTGTTCGAAGGTGTTCGACGAACTGAACCGAACTCGAACACTAAGGGGGTGGCTCAACACTAATGGTCAGTCATCCTCTTGGTGAGGACACGGAAGTCTTGCCTGTTAGTAGTCTGGCATGCATGGCTAAGTTTATGTTACGCTGCCTTTCCCATGACCCTCGCATTCTCAAAATTTTGGGTGACAGTCATTACTTGATGGTGACACTTCTAGACCCACGCTACAAGGAGAACTTTATATCTCTTATTCCTGAGGCGGACAGTTCTACAAAAATGGGGCTGTACCAGAAGGCCCTTTTTGCGGAACTATTAAAAAAATTCCCATCTGAAAACGATGGCGGCAGAGGGCACACTTCGTTGGACAACCAAGGAGTACAGGTGAAAGAGTCACAACTTCAACCCAGCAGAGGCAGGGGAACACTGTCAAAGTTCTGGGAGAGTTTTCTCAGACCCTCCCATCGCACAGGCCCTGAGGCGCGGGGTACTCTCACAAGGAGTGCAAAGTTTGGGAAGATGCTGTGGGGGTACCTTGCCGACCGTACCAACGTCCTCCGTGATTCCGCTGTGCCTTATAATTATTGGGTATCCAAGCTGGATACGTGGAATGAACTAGTTCTCTATGCCTTGGAGGTCCTGGCCTGCCCTGCCGCCATCATTTTATCAGGACAGGTTTTTAGTGCCGCTGGTGGAATTATAACCGATAAGCGCATACACCGGTCAACTGAAAATGCTGACAGGCTGACTCTTAGAAAAATGAACAAGGGCTGGATTGGGCAAGACTTCTCAACACCACCAAATAATAGCAGCGCAACATAAACTCAATTCCAGTGTCTCTTCTTGGGAGGTGTATTCCCATGCACCTTTTCACACCCACACATGGGTATACGCTTCCTGATTTTGGCTATTTGCTTTTGTCCTCCTCCTTCTCCTCATCCTCTACCACCATATCACCAGGGTGACCCTGGTGCGTGATGCAACACCCACATAATTTTTTTTAAATGTGTTTATGATGCCCGTGAAAAAAATTTTTTATGCAGTATGCTCATGTATACCCCCCAGGGGTAAATGTTTGTAAGCCCATACACTTAGTGCATGGGCATTACAAGTATAGGAGGCCCGCTCCTTTCTAATGGGAACATTTTTTTATGAGGCCCTCCTCCACGTCTCTTTCAAGGGGCATTGAAGTGCCTCCAAATTTTTGGCAGCCCTTGCATTCACTGCATAGGCCAACACTATGGGAGACTCTCTCCTTTCTAATGGGAATTTGTCATTACTGTGGCCCTGCTCTATGTCTCTTTAAATTGTTAGTGGGGTTTTTCCTAAATTTGGTCAGCCGTTAGACTCACTGCATACCCTATAACTGTATAGCAAACCCTCTCTTTTCTAATGGGACCATGTCGGACTTGTTACTGTGGCCCTGCTCTATGAGTCTTTAAATTCTTAGTGAGGTTTTTTCTAAATTTGGTCAGTCTTTGGACTCACTGCATACCCTATAACTGTATAGCAGACTCTCTCCTTTCTAATGGGAATTTGTCATTACTGTGGCCCTGCTCTATGTGTCTTTAATTTCTTAGTGGGGTTTTTCCTAAATTTGGTCAGTCGTTGGACTCACTGCATACCCTATAACTGTATAGCAGACTCTCTCCTTTCTAATGGAAATTTGTCATTACTGTGGCCCTGCTCTATGTGTCTTTAATTTCTTAGTGGGGTTTTTCCTAAATTTGACCAGCCGTTGGACTCACTGCATACCCTATACCTGTATAGCAGACTCTCTCCTTTCTAATGGGAACATGTCACACTCGTTACTGTGGCCCTGCTCTATGTGTCTTTAAATTCTTAGTGGGGTTTTTCCTAAATTTGGTCAGCCGTTGGACTCACTGCATACCCTATAACTGTATAGCAGACTCTCTCCTTTCTAATGGGAAAATGTCGTACTTGATACTGTGGCCCTGCTCTATGTGTCTTTCAGAGTCCCACCATCATCAATGAAACAGGATGTGTCTGATGATGTGTCAAACACCACATTGCCAGATAAGGTTGTAAAATGTTAAAATGACATTTCCCGGTGAAGGCATTTGCCTTAAAAAATAACAGAAAAAAAAAATCAGTAGGATCTTTCTTTAGTATAAAAACAGAGTCGCCAATGTAATCTCAATGTAATCACATTGTTCAGCTCCTGCACCTCCTCCTCCATCTCCGAAATGACCACATCAGTCACAAGCTAAAAGCACTGCAGCACTGCCTTGGCCAAGCGGCAACAGGCTGTGCTGAAGATAACATGCTTAATGCTTAGGTGACAAACCGCCCAGCGCTGCAGAGTTGTTGAAAGCTGTAACATAGCAGCTTGATCTGTGTCTCTCACCACTGAACATACAGCCAGGCATGGTCATGTGTGACAATGGGCGGAACCTGGTGACGGAGAAATAACAGCCGGAGAAGATACGGTTTCCCTCTATGCCAGTCCTTTCACCGAGCTAAAGAATATGGCTGTGGTGAAATACAACTCCCACTGAGAAGCTGTTTCAGATTGAAAAACATTGGGCCCACCAGAGGATTTGATTCTGAGGGCTCACCTTTCTCCCCCGCTCAAGAGCCCCATAGCAGCTGCAAAGTTAGCGCTATCGTGAACTCTTCTGATGTAGAAGCCAGGGCACACCAGAGGGTTCTCTGGTGGGACCGTCCAACCCTGCCAAGAAGCAGTCCTGGCTAAGAAAAGTGTGTGGGAAGGTTCCCGGACACACTATGGCTGCTTTTTTACTGAGGTGGAAACCCACGCAAACATGGGGAGAACATACAAAATCCTTGCAGATGTTGTCCTTGCTGGGATTTGAACTCAGGATCCCAGCGCTGCAAGGCTTCAGTGCTAACCACTGATCAATTGTGCTGCCGTTCACCCTCTGATATCTAACAGGCTGGAGAAACTTGCACCTACTGCCACTCTATCTTCAACTCCTTTGTGAGAAACTAATGTATTTGGGCAGCCACTCAGCCTACCAAATAAAATTCTTGAGAAGGAAATTGGGGAAGGCTTTGCTACTGGTACTCGGGGCAGTGCTAATACCATGGAGTCGTACCATAGTTTACTGGAAATATTCCAGGCTGGTAGGAGGCAAGCAGATTCCCACAGAAAAGTAACAGCAGTAATGTTCAGGGACCCGCGCTTGTAGAAGGCGGAGACAACACCGGGAGAAATAGTCGCGGCTGGGGACCGAGTATGGACAGGAGGCATGAGGTTGTGAAAAGCTTCCACCTCCATGAGCCAAAAAGGCGCACATTTGAAGTGAAAGCAGCTTTAGAAGACTTCCTGGGAGCAATCACAGCTGGAGGAGATATGGTTTCCCAAGTCCTTACACCAAGCTAAAGAATATGGCTGTGGTGAAATACAACTCAGCAAAAAAAGCTGTGGACTGGCTCCGTACCGTCCCTGGCCACATTCTCCTGTCCACGTGTTTGTGGCTAGGCGGTCCTTCCCAGTAAGTTCACTGGGGAGGGCACGGGTAATGTTGTAGGACCCGTGCTTGTGGAAGGCGGAGACGATACTGGGAGAAATAGTGGCGGCTGGGGAGCAAGTATTGACACCCGGCCGCCGCCAGCATGAGGCTGTGAAAAGCTTCCGCCTCCATGAGCCTAAAAGCCCATTTCAAGTGCAAGCAGCTGCCCAGAAATCTGGCAGGTTAGTATTGCAGCCTGTGTGTGGGTGGGTGGCTGTCTGCATACTTGCGCTTGCATTCCAAGTAACAGAAAACTAAGCAGATGGTGGCCTCTATCATCATCATGGCACTATGAACTCTCCTGAAGGAGAAGCCAGGGATCACCGGGGGAGTCTCCAGTTTTCTGGTGGGTCCGTCCAACCCTGCCGAAAAGCAGCCCTGGCTAAGAAAAATGTGGGGGAAGGTTCCTGGACACTCTATGGCTGTTTTTTTAATGTGGATCGGATGTGCTTATGCATGTTATTTCTCAAACCGGATTGCAGATCAGGCCATTGCCCAACTCTGTAGTCATGAAATTAAATGCACAAAGAAGGATGTTTGTGTGTCAAAGCACCACCAAGAAGTGCAAGTTGATGTTGGATGGGCTGCCATTGCTTCTGCAAAAGCTGCTTTAGAGGACTTCCTGGGAAAAATGACACCCAGAATATATACAGTTTCCCTCTATGCCAGTCCTTTCACCAAGCTAAAGAATATGGCTGTGGTGAAATACAACTCTGCAAAAAAAGCTGTGGACTGGCTCCGTACTGTCCCTGGCCACATTCACCTGTCCACGTGTTTGTGGTTAGGCTGTCCTTCCCAGTAAGTGCACTAGGGAGGGCATGGGTAATGTTGTGGGACCCATGCTTGTGGAAGGCGGAGACGACACCGGGAGAAATAGAGGCGGCTGGGGACCGAGTATGGACACGCGGCCGCTGCTGACATGAGGTTATGAAAAGCTTCCGCCTCCATGAGCCTAAAAGGCCATATTTCAAGTGAAAACAGCTTTAGAGCACTTCCTGGGAGAAATGACAGCTGGGTAGATATGGTTTCCCAAGTACTTTCACCGAGCTAAAGAATATGGCTGTGGTGAAATATAACTCAGCAAAAAAAGCTGTGGACTGGCTCCGTACCGTCCCTGGCCACATTCACCTGTCCACGTGTTTGTGGTTAGGCGGTCCTTCCCAGTAACTGCTCTGAGGAGGGCATGGGTAATGTTGTGGGACCCGTGCTTGTGGAAGGCGGAGACGACACTGGGAGAAACAGTGGCGGCTGGGGACCGAGTATGGACACCGGGTCGCCGCCGGCATGAGGTTATGAAAAGCTTCCGCCTCCACGAGCCTAAAAGGCCACATTTCAAGTGAAAACAGCTTTAGAGGACTTCCTGGGAGAAATGACAGCTGGGTAGATATGGTTTCCCAAGTCCTTTCACAAAGCTAAAGAATATGGCTGTGGTGAAATGCAACTCATCAAAAAAAGCTGTGGACTGTCTCGTACCGTCCCTGGCCACATTCACCTGTCCACGTTTTTGTGATTAGGCGGTCCTTCCCGGAGACGACACTGGGAGAAACAGTGGCGGCTGGGAACCGGGTATGGACACCCGGCCGCCGCCGGCATGAGGTTATGAAAAACTTTCACCTCCTTGAGCCTAAAAGGCCACATTTCAAGTGCAAGCAGCTGTCAAGAAATTGGCAGTAGAGTATTGCAGCCTGTGGGCTGTTGGGTGGCTCGCTGCATACCTGCGCTTGCATTCCAAGGAAAGGGGTAGGCACAACTGAACGCTGCACTGGGACAAGGATGTGGACAGTGATTGTTGCAAGTCTGCAATGACAGGTGGATGGCAGGAGGTATCTTCGCATGCGCTAAGGATCACTTATGATGGGCACACTTTTAGGCAGTGACCTGGGAGTCAGAGATGCTTACAGAGGTCTTCCCCATGCTGTTCCCATGTCTTTTCAGCACTGTATGCATGTGTCTGATTATGTGTCACACACCATATGGCCAGATAAGGTTGTAAAACGTTAAAATGACATTTACTGGTGAATGCATTTGTCTTGGTTGAAAGCAATGCAAAAGTGCAAAAATGCATCAAAAACGCTATGTGTAAACATAGCCCAAGGTGTGGAGGAGTATTTTTGTTTTTGGCTATTTATTTCACCTTATATACAAGTCATTACCCTGGAAAGGATGTTCCTTAACATATTTCCCAGGAAAATCCATTTTGGTTTTGTTTTTATATGTTTTATTGTGAGTCGGTAAAAGTGACATAATACTCTGACAACGTTGTTGACAGAAGTGATATGGGAGTCAGAGATACTTCCAGTGGTCTTCCCCATGCTGTTCCCATGTCATTTGAGCACTGTTCCCATCGATTTGGGCAATTTTTAGGCCCTCTGCAGACCACCAGAGGGAGCCGTCTGAAAAATGCTCGAGTTTCCCATAGACTTACATTGGGCTCGTTGTTTGGGTCGAGCACCCGAGTATTCCAATTTGCTCGACCTGAGCAACGAGCACCCGAGCATTTTAGTGTACGCTCATCAATGGCCAAAATGACTTTATGAGGGCATTCAAAAATTCACAAACAACAATATATCAGAACCAAAGAAATAATCCATTATACATATGTACAAGATATACAATGTGCTGCTTAATAAAATAAAATTAAAAAGAAAAATGTTTTAAGACTATGAGAACCAATTATAAGGGGTGTGATATGAACAATATAAAAAAGGATACGTATGAAATATAAAATATAATATAGAAATTAAAAGTAAGTGCATTGAGCAGAAAAAAAGAGTAAAACCACATAAATAGCATAGAGAAATGGGGATTGACAAACAAAATAGAATAGAAGTTTTAAAGTCATATGAGCTATGGAGCAGAGTACTCTCAGCCAAGAAAAAAACTGAAAAAAAGAAAAGAAAAAGAAAAACAGAGAAAAGAGAAAAAAGCAGACATTGAAGAAGTAAACAAATAAGTGAGAGGATTGACATATATTATAGCAGAAAGACATAGAGAGACAACCTAAAAAGAAGCAATGTCCCAGGCATATCATAAAGATGCAGCGCACAGCGGCAGTATGAAAATGCGCCAATGACCATTTATGGGAGAGGGAGCAGTGACGTGAGTGGTGAATGATTATTTTTATCCTTTTTTCTACATCTTCTATTTATTATGCCCAGAGGTCTCTCTGGACCCCAGAGAATAATAAAGGACATAGAATTTGTGAAGAATAAATGTGCTGTAAATCAAATTTCATGGTAAAATCCACACGATCTGGTGATTTTGAATCTTGTCAGATCTGCTTATCTCTAGGTATAAGTACACTAGATCAAAATTTGATGAAGCTACTCAACCTATTGTTTTTTATGAATAGTATTTTTTTTTTTTCTCGGTGTTTTATTATTCAAAAATCATTTTTTTTATTTTAATCTTCGTAAAATGCTTTAGTTTATTGCAAAGACAAGATAAAATCAGTAATAGTAACTGATATATGCATACATGTAATATTCAGGTTCTACATAGGTTTCTTTGTCTCCCTTTAACAATCCCCTATTTCTTCTACTCATTATATCCAGCCTGCCTAAAAATGTTGACATATGTTGAAGCAATAATAAAGTTATGCACAATATGCAGCATGAATCAGTTGTGAAAGTCACCAGAACCTTGAGATAGGCATATTTACCCAGTGGACACTTTTCTTATGAAGATTTCCTTAGCATCCATCAATAAAACAAAAATTATAAGAGACAGCAAGCTTGGTGTTCTCTTTCAATGACAGAGCACAACACCACCTGTCAGTTTGATTTAGGTTTGCCAGCACTTAAGGTGTTGCATTAATGTTAATGTCAGTTCACTCAAAACCACTTTATTTCTTGTGCTAAACCATTTCTTTTCATTGAATCACAGTGCATGTAATAGTAATGAAAATCACAACTTCAGCTACACCTGATTGTACCCCTTTGATATATAATGAGTGTGAAGGACTGTATATAATATATTAACATCTCTGTGTCCAGAGGTCATGGTACAGTCGTACATGAAATGAACAAAACAATGAATTTAAAACAGGTATCACTAAAAAAAAAAGAAAAACCTATTTAACTTTATTCAGACTGCACGTTGTACACGTAAAAGAGTAAAGAATCATGATCATAATTTGCATTGTCTTCAATAATATAATACACAAACAATAATAGTTAAACAGAAAAAAAGGTAAAAACTCATTCATGCATTTATAGCATGTTAATTCTGGTGTTATTATACCAATTACAGTAAAAAGCAATGTTATTATGGCATCTATAAAGTCTAGAATCTCATGTAAAATCAAATCTAAATATTATCTGGAATCTGTTTCCCTTACTAACAATATGTCAAGTTGGCATATCTATGAGTTTATCTGTCTATCTATCTATCTATCTATCTATCTATCTATCTATCTATCTATCTATCTATCTATCTATCTATCTATCTCTTTCTATCTATCTATAAAACTGAAGAAAAAGAATAAGTAAAATATAATGATTGGTGCATGCCCATCAGTTGTACCCCAGGCAACACTTTCAATAGAAAAGCCACAAAATGTAGTCAGCACTCTAAATGATTCAGATACAGAAAAAACTGATTTATTTACCCATGTGCGTAGTGCTAATGTTTGAGTTCATTAGCAATTGAGCCTTTGACAAGCCTTTGTTTTTGACTTGACAAAGTCTCAATTGTTAATTAGTCAAAATGTTGCTATTATGCACATGAACGAATAAATAACCATTTTTATGCATCTAAAACATCTGGAGAGCTGCCTACAGTTTGTGCCTTTTCTATCCATCCATGTGAAATTTAAACTGCATTACTGCTATACAAGCTATACTTATAAAATGAATGTATACTTATAAAATGAAGGAATCTATCTCAACATAAAGGAGTACATTCTCTTTGAAAAGTAACATTTGAATCAATATCTCACTGAACAAAAGAACAATTTCCAAGATTTTGACAAGACTGAGTTTCATAGAACATTTTTTTAACTTTCATTACAAAATCTTCAGTTTTACTCAAATTAGTTGATGCAAAAATAAATACACCCTACATAAAAACAACTAAAGCTAGTATTTTGTATGACCTCCATGATTTTTAAGGAAATCATCAAGTCTTCTAGGCATGGAATTAACAATTTGGCGACATATTGCAACATCTATAGTTTTCCATTCTTCAAGAATGACCTCTATGGAGGCTGGATGCTGGATAGAGAGTGAAACTCAACTTGTCTCTTCAGAATTTCCAATAGGTGTTTGACTGGGTTCAGATCAGGAGACATATTTTGCCACTGATTCACCCTGTTCTTTTTCAGAAATGCAACAAATATGTATTTTAGATCATTGTCATTTTTAAAAAGTATTCGTCTGATGATAGCATCTTCTCTTTCATATAAAGCAGTGCATCTGCAAATTCATGATGCCATCAATGAAATGTAGCTTCCCGACTCCAGAAGTGCTCATAGATTCCTACATAAGGACACTGCCACCAACATGTTTCACTGTAGGCACTGTAGGCACCTTGCATTTTTCTAAATACATGGTGCCTACAATGAAACATTGTGGGGGCAGTGTCCTTATGTGGGGCTGCATGAGTGTTCCTGGTATCAGGGAGCTACATTTCATTGATGGTATCATGAATTCACAGATGTACTGCTCTATACTGAAAGAGAAGGTACTACTATTACTCTGTGCCCTTGGTAGACATGCAATTTTTTCAATGACAATGATCTACAACAGACATTTGTTGCATTTTTGAAAAAGAACAGGTTGAAAGTGATTCAGTTGCCAAGTATGTCTCCTGATCTGAACCCAGTCGAACACCTATGGGTAGACATGAGCGTATCGATTCACAGGACTGTGGAGCAACCTCCAAGTCAGTGATACCTGACATCTAAACTGTAGGTACATGAATTTCTTACCCTATGGCATTCCTGGGACGGCTTTTGATTAGCCTGGGATGGCGTTACATCATGTGTGCATCACGTCGCAAAAATGACATTGCGTCAACTCAGACAAATCAAATGTCGTGCTGGGACACTGAAAGGTAAGAGATTTGTTGGCCACCCATCTAGCTGCCAAGTACCACTCATCTAGACACTGGATCAGAGTCCTGCGAATCAAACTGCTCATCTCTACCTATGGGGAATCCCGCATCCAGCCTTTAAAAGAGGTCATTCCTGAAGAATGAAAAAAGGTAGATGTTGGAATATGTTGCCAACTCAGCTAGATGACATGGTGATGTCCTTAAAAATCATGGTGGTCATACAATATACTACATGTAGCAGTTTTTGATGTGTGGTGTATTCATATTTGCATAAACTAATTTGAGTAAAACTGAAGATTTTGTAATGAAAGTTATATTTTGTTAACCTTACTTTTATGTTTTCGGTTAAAAAATCTTCTATGAAACTCAGTCTTGTCAAAATTTTATAAATTGTTCTTGAATTCTGTGAGATATTGATTAAAATCTTTCTTTTCAAAGGGACTATAATCATTTATGTTGAGCATTGTATCTATGTATATTTGCTTAAACAAGTATGTGGACAGTGATGTAATTTTTGAGAAGACCACATAGAGATGCTTTTCCAGGCTTTTAGTGTTGCTAATTTCAGTTGCTGCTTGTTTGTCCAAATGTTTTTATGTTTTTAGATTTTTTTTCTTCAGTATGGTTAAAGCATGTTCAATCAAGTTGATAACAGTTTATTAACCACTGAAGAACATTTTACTATCTTTCCTTAAAAAACGAATGGGTTGATTTTGCATTGTGAGCAGTATCAATCTGTTTTGTGAGCAGAATGTATGGCTTTATATATTTCAGAACTTTATTCTTCTACATCTATCCACTGCCGCCATGTCTGACCGAGGATGTGGCATACTTTGGATTAAGAGCACTTTCTTTTCTTTTCCACATTGTTCTTTCCCACCATTTTGTAACAAACCAATCCTGGTTTCACCTGCCAAGTCGATCTTTTTTTTAAAACTGAGAAGACTTTTTTAGATGCTTTCTAGCAAGCTATAACCCAGCCTGTCTGTTCTTGAGTGTTACCAGTTACTAGTAGTTTGCATCTTTAGCTACACCCTTTAAACTTTGAAAATAATATGCTCTCCCCCACAGAATATTCTTGACTAGATGCAGTAAAGTTGATTTTCTTTATCAAGAAAATAATTCTCTGATTATCCACCTTAGCTGTCTTCTATATCTTTTCAGGTTTTTTGATGTTCCTTAGCTCGCTAACACATTTCTTATATTTTAACTTTATACAGTTATATGAAAAAGTTTGGGCACCCCTATTAATCTTAAGCTTAATGTTTTATAAAAATTGGTGTTTTTACAACAGCTATTTCAGTTTGATCTATGTAATAACTGTTGGACACAGTAATGTTTCTGCCTTGAAATGAGGTTTATTGTACTAACAGAAAATGTGCAATCTGCATTCAAACAAAATTTGACAGGTGCATAAGTATGGGCACCTCACCAGAAAAGTGACATTAATATTTAGTAGATCCTCCTTTTGCAAAAATAACAGCCTCTAGTCGCTTCCTGTAGCTTTTAATGAGTTCCTGGATCCTGGATGAAGGTAGTTTTGACCATTCCTCTTTACAAAACAATTCCAGTTCAGTTAAGTTTGATGGTCACCGAGCATGGACAGCCCTCTTCAAATGATCCCACAGATGTTCAATGATATTCAGGTCTGGGGACTGGGATGGCCATTCCAGAACATTGTAATTGTTCCTCTACATGAATGCCTGAGTAGATTTGGAGCGGTGTTTTGGATCATTGTCTTGCTGAAAGATCCATCCCCTGCGTAACTTCAACTTTATCACTGATTCTTGAACATTATTGTCAAGAATCTGCTGATACTGAGTGGAATCCATGCGTTCCTCAACTTTAACAAGATTCCCGGTGCCGGCATTGGCCACACAGCCCCAAAGCATGATGGAACCTCCACCAAATTTTACTGTGGGTAGCAAGTGTTTTTCTTGGAATGCTGGGTTTTTTTGCCGCCATGCATAACGCCTTTTTGTATGACCAAACAACTCAATCTTGGTTTCATCAGTCCACAGGACCTTCTTCCAAAAAGAAATTGGCTTCTCCAAATGTGCTTTTGCATACCTCAGCCGACTCTGTTTGTGGCGTGCTTGCAGAAACAGCTTCTTTCGCATCACTCTCCCATACAGCTTCTCCTTGTGAAAAGTGCGTTGTATAGTTGACCGATGCACAGTGACACCATCTGCAGCAAGTTGATGCTGCAGCTCTCTGGAGGTGGTCTGAGGATTGTCCTTGACTGATCTCACCATTCTTCTTCTCTGCCTTTCTGACGTTTTTCTTGGCCTGCCACTTCTGGCCTTAACAAGAACTGTCCCTGTGTTCTTCCATTTCCTTACTATGTTCCTCACAGTGGAAACTGACAGGTTAAATCTCTGAGACAGCTTTTTGTATCCTTCCCCTGAACAACTATGTTGAATAATCTTTGTTTTCAGATCATTTGACAGTTGTTTTGAGGAGCCCATGATGCCACTCTTCAGAGGAGATTCAAACAGGAGAACAACTTGCAAGTGGCCACTTTAAGTAGCTTTTCTCATGATTGCATACACCTGGCTATGAAGTTCAAAGCTCAATGAGGTTACAAAACCAAAAAAAGTGCTTTAGTAAGTCAGTAAAAAGTAGGTAGGAGGATTTAAAACAAGAAAATGATAAGGGTGCCCATACTTATGCACCTGTCAAATTTTGTTTGAATGTAGATTGCACATTTTCTGTTAGTACAATAAACCTCATTTCAAGGCAGAAACATTACCGTGTCCAACAGTTATTACATATATCAAACTGAAATAGCTGTTGCAAAAACACTAATTTTTATAAAACATTAAGCTTAAGATTAATAGAGGTGCCCAAACTTTTTCATATAACTGTATGTACCAAATATTGAAATTTCATAAGGTAGCTGTTTATGGAAACTCTCAACACTTAGAATCAACTAGAGACCCATTATTTCCATAATTTATCATGGAAAAGTAAAAAATCAGGCCGCATTGGTCAATGGAATGGTTTATAAGTCAATTGTCCAATCATTTTTGAGCCTTTGACTATAGAGGGATTGTGTTAAAAAATTGTTGTACTGTATTTCCTAAAAGGTTAATTGGTTAATTCAATATTTTAGTAAAATGCCTTGAATTAAAGCTGAAAGGCTACACTTCACTATGTGAGAGCAGGATTATATTTTCTCTACTTTGACTCCATCTTGGATATTCTAAGTCTATCTTCTGCTTTCAGAAATGCATTTTGAGCCAGTATGTGTGTGTGAGATAAGGGGTCCCTTAGGAATGTCTTTGTCTAAAGACTTAGATAAAACATAGGAAAGTAGAAGAAAATGAAACCTAAGTCAGAGACACACCTAGAGTGTTCTTATAGGTGTAGACAGAATTACCTTTAGCCAATGAGATGTATGTTTTCTAACGCCAACACATATTTAGAGATAAGCTGAGCCAATAATATTGTTACTATGTACGACTATTAACAATCTATAAGACCCTGACCAATGATGTAATAAAAACAGATCTGCCCTGATGCTCAATGTATCAGACGTGGTTCTTCCGTGCACGTATTTGAATTTTACATTTTGATTTGGAACAGGCACAACGTCTCAGAATGTCCCACATTATGTGGCGACGACAACTATAATATCATTTGTTTTAAATTCATTTAGCTGGTATAAAAAGATTAAATTATGAGAATTCTGTTTCTCTCCTAAAACTCATTGACTGTATCATGTTACAAATCACATGTTGCAAAACTGCTTAGGATACTGAGTGGAAAGGTTCTTACAGAGCTTACATCTTGCTATTTTTATAATATGCAGGAAAGTACAGCTTCAAACTCTATTCCAGATCTGAAGCAATGAAACATATGTAGCTGTGAAAAGGATTGTATCAGTAATGAGCTTTCTTACTGATGCATGATACTTTTTACTTAGAAGTGAGGTAAGTTAATGAACAGATAAATATATACATTATTGTTGCTTTGACCAGTAAATATATTATGTTAAAGCTTGTGCATTCCTCTAATTAGGCATATAGTAGGCCTAATTCACATATTCATTTTTCTTGTATGCATGCTATAATTTTTTATTAAATAGACAACACACTGACATTTTATGGTCTGTGGCGGTTTTAAAATGTTTATTTTTTCGCTATCTTTTGGTAAATGTTCTACTTTGGATTTATTTCTGAACTAAACAGTTGCAAGTAGTGATGAGCGAGCACTAAAATGCTCGGGTACTCGTTGCTGGGGTCGAGCAAATTGGAATGCTCGAGTGCTCAGTTTGAGTAACGAGCCCAATGTAAGTCTATGGGAAACTCTAGCATTTTTAGGGCCCCCTCGGTGGTCTGCAGAGGGCCTAAAAATTGCCCAAATTGATGAGAACAGTGCTCAAATGACATCGGATCAGCATGAGGAAGACCCCTGGAAGCATCTCTGACTCCCAGGTCGCTGCTGTCAACAATGTTGTCAGAGGTATTACGCCACTTTTACAGACTCACAATAAAACATATAAAAGCAAAACCAAAATGGATTTTCCTGCGAAAAATGTTAAGGAACATCCTTTCCAGGGTAATGAATTGTATATAAGGCAAAATAAATCTACAAAAACTAAAATGCTCTTCCACATCTTGGGCTATGTTCACACATAGCGTTTTTGATGCGTTTTTGCACTTTTGCATTGCTTTCAATGTTGAAAAATGCATTCAACAATAAATGTCATTTTAACATTTTACTACGTTATCTTGCCATGTGGTGTGTGAGACATGATCAGACACATCCTGTTTCATTTATGAAGGAGGTACTCTGAAAGTCACAAAGACTATTTGTATAGGGCCATCAGACGGCCCTTACGATTCTTAAAGGGCCAGCAGTTGGCCCTCACTATTGTTAGAGGTCCATCAGCTAGCTATGCTTTGTTGTTCCCATTATTAAGGAGCGGGTCTCCTGTACTGTTATAGCATATACAGTGACTGCAATGGCTGCCTAAATTTAGGAAAAACCCCAATACCCCTTTGAAGAAAAAAACAGGAGGGCCTCCATAACAAAATGTTTCCATTATAAAGGAGCTATTATGCTATGACTGCAACGGCTGCCTAAATTGTAGAAAAACCCCAATACCAATTTAAAGGCACATAGAGGAGGGCCTTTGTAACAAAATGTTCCCATTATAAAGGAGCAGTTATATTATACAGTTATTGCGTATGCAATGGCTGCCTAAATTTGGGAAAAAAACAATACCAATTTAAAGACCAGCAGTCGGCTATGCTTTGTTATTCCCATTATTAAAGAGTGTGTCTCCTATATTGTTATTGGATATGCAATTACTGCAAGGGATCTCAAAAATATGGATACACCCCAATACACCGTTGAAGAGACATTGAGGAGGGCCTCAGTAAAAAAAATGTTCCCATTATAAAGGAGTGGGTCTCCTATTGTGGAAATGCCCATGCAGTGACTGCAAGGGCTGCCAAAATTTGGGAAAAATCCCAATAACAATTTAAAGACACAAAGAGGTGGACATCAGTAATGACATGTTCCAATTAGAAAGGAAAGAGTCTGCTATTCAGTTATAGGGTATGCAGTGAGGTCAACGGCTGCCAAAATTTAGGAAATACTCCAATAACAATTTGAAGACACATAGGGCTGTGCCACAGTAACAACATGTTTCCATTAGAAAGTAGTTGGTCTCCCATACTGTTCTTGCTTATGCAGTGACTTCAATGGCTGCCAAAAATTTGGAGGAACTCCAATGCCCCTTTCAAGAGACGTAGAGTTCGGAGAGCCTCCTCAAAACAATATTCCCATTATTAGGAAGCGGGTCTCCCATACTGTTTGCCTATGCAGTGAATGCAACAGCTGCCAAGAATTTGGAGGAACTCCAATGCCCTTTGCAAGAGACGTAGAGGTCTGAGAGCCTCCTGAAAACAATGGTCCCATTATTAGGAAGTGGATCTCCCATAATATTTGCCTATGCACTGAATGCAACGGCTGGCAAAAATTTGGAGGAACTCCAATGTCCCTTGCATGAGACGCAGAGGTCGGAGGGACTCCTGAAAACAATGTTCAAATTATTGGGAAGTGGGTCTCCCATACTGTTTGCCTATGCAGTGAATGCAACAGCTGCCAAAAATTTGGAGGAACTCCAATGTCCCTTGCAAGAGACATAGAGGTCAGAGGGTTTCCTGAAAACAATGTTCCCATTATTAGGAAGTGGGTCTCCCATTGTGTTTGTCTATGAAGTGAATGCAACAGCTGCCAAAAATTTGGAGGAACGCCAATGTCTTTTGCAAAGCATGTAGAGGTCAGAGGGCCTCATGAAAACAATGTTCCCATTATTAGAAAGTGGGTCTCCCATACTGTTTGCCTATGCAATGAATGCAACAGCTGCCAAGAATTTGGAGGAACTCCAATGCCCTTTGCAAGAGACGTAGAGGTCAGAGAGCCTCCTAAAAACAATGTTCCCATTAGGAAGTTGGTCTCCCATAATGTTTGCCTATGCTCTGAATGCAACGGCTGGCAAAAATTTGGAGGAGCTCCAATGCCCCTTGCAAGACACAAAGAGATTAGAAGGACTCCTGAAAAAAATGTTTCCATTTTTAGGAACTGGGTCTCCCATACTGTTTGCCTATACAGTCAAAGCAACAGCTGCCAAAAATTTAGAGGAACTCAAATGTCCCTTGCAAGAAGTGTAGAGGTCAGAGGGCCTCCTGAAAACAATGTTCTAATTCTTAGGAAGTGGGTCTCCCATAATGTTTGCCTATGCAGTGAATGCAACAGCTGCCAAAAATTTGGAAGCACTCCAATGTCCCTTGCAATAGACGTATAAATCGGAAGGCCTCCTGAAAACAATGTTCCCATTATTAGGAAGTGGGTCTCCCATACTGTTTGACTATGCAGTGAATGCAACGTCTGCCAAAAATTTGGAGGAACTGCAATGCCCCTTGCAAGAGACATAGATATGGTGATATGGTAGATATGATGGTGGTGATATGGTGGTGGAGGATGAGCATGAGGAGAAGGAGGAGGACAATAACAAATAGACAAAATCAGGAAGCTTATACCCATAACTGGGTGTACAGATACAGGTGCTTGCGAATAGAGTTAGACCTCCCAAAAAAAAGACACTGTGTTTGAGTTTATGCTACTCTGCTATCATTCGGTGGTGTTGAGAAGTCTGGCCCAATCCAGCCCTTGTTCATTTTTATAAGAGTCAGCCTGTCAGTATTTTCAGTTGACAGGCTGATGCGCCAATCGTTATAATTCTCCTCTTGACTCGCTTGATACTGGCCGCTCAAGAGGGCAGAATCTACAAATGGAAAAGTGAACAGCTCTTCTGAATGTCCAAGTGTGGGATCACTTGTGTCCGGGCACTCGGCAAGGTGGGAGGAAGGAGGATCAGGGTGAGGAATATGCGGTCCAGACTCACAGCTACTGAGACTTGACTTTGTGGAAGGCAGGGTGGTGGTGGTGGTGGCAAAGTAACAGGAAGCATTTTCTGCTATCCAACCAACAACCTTTTGACATTGCCCTGGGTTCAATAGTGGTGTGCTGCGGAAGATGTGGGTGTTTGTTGTGACACAATTTCAGCTCGCCCACTGCCTCGGCCTTTGCATGCACCATCACCATCACATCCACTTCCCCGTCCCTTGCCACGCACTTTGCCTATTTTAAATGGAGGACAATATTTTCCACGTTCACTAGAAATGGCTGATTTTGAAACGCAGTTATATGTGATACATCTGACAGAGAACCACGGTTTTAAATAGCAGGCCTGTAATTTACTCATATTATTCTACACAGAGACTTACTGTGAATAGCTTGACCGACACACTGCAACGAAATGGAAGGCAGAAATGGCTGATTTTGGAACACTGCTATATATGATATGTCTGACAGAATACCACGGTTTTAAATAGCAGGCCTGTAATTCACTAATATTATTATTCAAAGAGACCTTGTGTGAAGAGCTTGACCAACACACTGAAATGAAATGGAAGGCAGAAATGGCTGAATTTGGAACACTGTTATATGTGATATGTCTGACAGAGAACCACGATTTTAAATAGCAGGCCTGTAATTTACTAATATTATTCTTCAAAGAGACCTAGTGTGAATAGCTTGACCGACACACTGCAACAGAATGGAAAAGGAGGCCAATATTTTCCATGTTCAGTTCAAAATTCTAGATTTTTATCCCTGAAATATGGAACAGATCTGGCTGTATTCTGCAGTGCTAACAAGCAAATGGACTTGAAAAATGGTGTACTCTAGATTGCTTTTTAACGAAATAACCAGGATTAAAATAAAAAAAAAATAATAATAATTTGCCCTGGACCCTTATTACCTGGGGCTATGTTTACAAATATTGTCACAGTAGTATCACTCAGAAGTTGAACATGCAATGGACCATCTTGTGCTGTATCATGCACTGCAGTTTGTCACATACCCTGCCTGCCTTGGTTTTTAAGCAAATAGCCAGGATTAAAATAAAAAAAAAATTGGCCCTGGCCCCTGATTACTGGGGCTATGTCTACAAATATCTGTAAGAACAGCAGCTGCAGGAACGTACTATAGTCCCTCTTGCACTATATGCACTGTAGTCTGCCACATACACTGCCTGCCTGCCTAACTCCTGCTATCACCTTACCACTGAAAATATGCACCTGGATTAGTCCTCAGAAGGACTGTTAGTTCAGATGTATATATAGATATATGTTTTGGAATACCTATACTAACTCTAAACAAGCAAATCTCTCCCTGACTCAGCAGCAGCTCTCCCTACTCTGCCTGATTCCCGGGGTAGGCTGTGACGAGCTTAGCGGCGCCAGGTCTTATATAGACCTGATGATGCTGTGCGGTCAGCCAATCACTGTAATGCCCACAACCAACATGGCTACGGCATTACAGTGTGTGGTAAGCAATCCCTGCATGTTCATTGGCTCTCTAAAGAGTGACAAACATGCAGGGAAGGGAACCGGAGTTCCCGCCCGAGCTATCCTGAAATACTCACCGAGGGCCGAGCTTGTCAAGCACCGTGATGCTCAGGCAAGTAACAAGGAGTGGCGAGCACATTCTCTCATCACTAGTTCTAATCCCAACAAGGACAACTTCTGCAAGGGTTTGTATGTTCTCCTCGTGTTTGCGTGGGTTTCCTCCGGGTATTCCAGTTTCTTCCCACACTCCAAAACATACTGATAGGAAATTTAGATTGTGAGACCCAATGGGGACAGTGCCAGTAATGTCTATAAATCTCTGTAAATAGCTGTGGAAATAATGGCTCTATATGAGTAAAATAAGTAAAAAATAAATAAATAAACAATTTCTGATATTCTCATATTTTAGACGAGCCCGTGCACTAGCAGAACAGAGTACAAGTCTGACACGTAGTGAACGACTTAAGAAGATGATGCAGGAGTATCCCGAGCTCAATATCAATGCCATCGGTGGGGGGTTGAACCCTTTTTGAATTATGGTCTACAAAAATGGATGAGTGGCCTGAGCTCGCCTGTCATGCCTTGAAGATTTTGTCACGGTCGGCAGCCAGCACTTTTTCAGAATTCGTCTTCAGCGCTGCTGGTGGTGTCCTAAAAAAAAGCGCATCCTCTGAAGTGTAGACCACCTTACTTTCATCAAGATAAACAAGTCATGGATTTCCAATTACTTTTGCACCTTAGTCACAGACTGGGCAGACTAGGCGATGGTGTCGTTTTTAGTGTGCTGCATTGATCTCGCGTTATTGCAGTCTGTGACACATTTGTCGTGGCTTCTGTGCTTGCTGTTGCTACTGCTGCTGACATTACTAACAATTTTTTGAAATGTGGAGACTCTAAGTTGGTTCCCGATCTGATGGGTTGTTTGTAGTGGAAGGGTTGTCAGAGCCCAATTATACTATTTCTACTCTGGGGAAATTGATAATGTCTGTTAAGCGCTGTGGAATTAATGGAGCTATATAAGTGAGTAAAATAAATAAATAAAAATTGATGACTAGTAGTTAGTGTTGAGCGAGCATGCTCGACACTGCTCGTTACTCGCCCGAGCATCACGCTACTAGGGATGTTCGGCGAGCACCGAGCATTTACGGGTTACTCGGGAGGGAGCTCGGGTCTCCACCCTGCACGTTTGGTGCTCTTTACAGAGCCAATGAACATGCAGGGATTGCCAGCCAGTCACTGTAATGCCGCAGCCATGTTGTTTGTGGGCATTACAGTGAATGGCTGGCCGCAGAGCGTCACCTCGAGTATTTAAAACTGGGCGCCGCCTTCTTGGACACAGTCGCTCCGGATCAGACGCTGTAGGGAGAGTGCTGCTGAGTTAGGGAGAGACATATAGTGCAAAATAGGTAGTGTAGGGTCTCTAAAGCCTGCCAAATAAAACAAATAGTCCTTCTCAGGACTAATATCCATCCCAGATATCAGGCAGGCAGGCTGTAGAGGAGACGCAGTGGTTATACCAGCAAACACTGCATTACAGTCCTGTGTGCTCCTGTTGGTCAAGTTGCTAGACTTCTTACCTCGGTCTCAGGGGCCAGGAAAATTTTATTTTTTTTTCATCTAAATCCTGTATTTTTTTTTTCCAAATTGTCCAAATACGTGTCTTATTAACCTTTTGGTATCCCCCCCCCAAAAAAAAAAAAAATTGAGTGTGTCTGTGACTGTTCAGACACCAATATATCTGTTTAAAAGAGTCTGGTGTAGGCAAGAAAAATAGAACTGTGTGTTTGCAGTTCCACGGGTGAAATCTCTGTATTATCGTGGTTTTGGCATTTTTTGCCGTAAAAAAAACTGTAATAGTGTCTCCCTGACTGGTCAGACACCAATATATCTGTTTAAAAGATGATTTCAGGGAATTAGACTGCAAGCTGAAAGCAAGGACCTCCAAGGTGGTATTCTCTGAAATACTACCGGTACCACGTGCCACGCCAGAGAGGCAACGGGAGATTAGGGAGATAAATAAGTGGCTCAAGAACTGGTGTAGGAAGGAGGGATTTGGGTTTCTTGAGAACTGGGCCGACTTCTCAGTTGGCTACAGACTCTACGCTAGGGACTGGCTGCACCTTAATGGGGAGGGTGCAGCTGTGCTGGGGGAGAAAATGGGTAGAAGGTTGGAGGAGTATTTAAACTAGGGATTGGGGGTGAGGGTATTCATTTCATAGGTGGGGAAGATAGTGCAGATAGTGACCTGGGCACAAATAATGAAATTGGGGGTGGGGTTAGAACAGTCAATAAAGTAAGAAGGAATAGAGATACAGAAGCCTCACCAACAAAATGGAGGAATTAGAATTAATTTTGTTGGAAAATAATTCTGACATGGTAGGGATATCTGAGACATGGCTGGACGAGAGCCATGACTGGGCAGTTAATTTACAGGGCTATAGTCTGTTCAGAAATGACCGCACAAACAAGCGAGGGGGGGGGTGTTTATATGTAAAATCATCCTTAAAACCTGTCTTGCGGGAGAATATATGTGAATCTAATGAAAATGTAGAGTCCCTGTGGGTGGAGATAAGGGGAGGGGTAAAAAATACTAAATTACTGATAGGGGTTTGTTATAAGTCTCCAAAAATAATGGAAGTAGCGGAGAATATCCTCGTAAAGCAAATAGATGAAGCAGCGACTCAAGGAGAAGTCATTATTATGGGAGACTTCAACTACCCTGAAATACATTGGGGGATAGAAACATGTAGTTCAAGCAAAGGAAATAGGTTTTTGACTACTATGAGAGACAATTACCTTTCACAACTGGTTCAGGACCCAACAAGAAGGGGGGCACTGCTAGACCTAATATTAACCAATAGGCCAGACCGCATATCAAATATACGAGTTGGGGGTCACTTGGGTAATAGTGATCACAAAATAATATGTTTTCATGTAACCTTTAATAAGATGTGTAGTAGAGAGGTTACAAGGACACTAAACTTCAGGAAGGCAAATTTCCAACGGTTAAGAGATGATCTTAGTGCAATAAACTGGGATGATATCCTGAGACATAAAGCTACACAAAGCAAATGGGAGACATTTATTAACATCCTGAATAGGACCTGTGCACAATATATACCCCTTGGGAATAAACATGCTAGAAATAGGAGGAAACCACTATGGCTAAATAGAGCTGTAAGGGGCGCAATAAGAGACAAAAAGAAAGCTTTTAGAGAACTAAAGGAAGTAGGTAGTGATGAGGCATTAAATAAATATAGAAAATTAAATAAATTATGTAAAAAACAAATCAAGGCAGCAAAGATTGAGACAGATAGAATCATTGGCAGAGAATGTAAAAATAACCCCAAAATATTCTTTAACTACATAAATAGTAAAAAACTAAAAAATGATAGTGTTGGCCCCCTTAAAAATAGTCTGGTTGAAATGGTGGATGAGGATGAGGAAAAAGCCAATATGCTAAATGATTTTTTTTCAACCGTATTTACACAAGAAAATCGCATAACAGAAAACATGATCAGTGATAACAAAAATTCTCCAGTAAATGTCACTTGCTTAACCCAGCAGGAAGTACGGCGGCGTCTAAAAATCACAAAAGTTGACAAATCCCCGGGCCCGGATGGGATACACCTGCGAGTACTACAGGAATTATGTAATGTCATAGATAGACCAATATTTTTAATCTTTAAAGATTCCATAATAACAGGGTATGTACCACAGGACTGGCGTATAGCAAATGTGGTGCCAATATTCAAAAAGGGGACAAAAACTGAACTTGGAAATTATAGGCCAGTAAGCTTAAACTCTACTGTGGGTAAAATCCTGGAGGGTTTCCTAAGAGATGCTATGATAGAGTATCTGAAGAAGAATAACCTCATGACCCAATATCAACATGGGTTTACGAGGGACCTTTCCTGTCAAACTAATCTGATCAGTTTTTATGAGGAGGCAAGTTCTGGACTGGACCAAGGAAATGCAGTGGATGTTGTGTATATGGACTTTTCAAAAGCTTTTGATACGGTTCCACACAAAAGGTTGCTACATAAAATGAGAACATTGGGGACAGGGGAAAATATATGTATGTGGGTTAAGAATTAGCTCAGTGATAGGAAACAAAGGGTGGTTATTAATGGAAAACACTCAGACTGGGTCTCAGTTAACAGTGGGGTACCACAGGGGTTAGTATTGGGCCCCCTTCTTTTTAACATATTTATTAATGACCTTGTAGGGGGCATACAGAGTAATATTTCAATATTTGCAGATGACACTAAACTCTGCAGGGTAATCAATACAGAGGAGGACAATTTTATATTACAGGAGGATCTATGTAAACTAGAAGCTTGGGCTGATAAATGGCAAATGAGCTTTAATGGGGATAAATGTAAGGTAATGCACTTGGGCAGAGGAAATAAAATGTATAATTATATGCTTAATTGTAAAACACTGGGCAAAACTGTAACTGAAAAAGACCTGGGTGTATTGGTGGACGACAAGCTCACGTTTAGTGACCAGTGTCAGGCTGCTGCTGCAAAGGCAAATAAAATAATGGGATGCATTAAAAGAGGCATAGATGCTCATGAGGAGAACATAATTTTACCTCTATACAAGTCATTAGTGCGACCACACTTAGAATACTGTGTACAGTTCTGGTCTCCGGTGTATAAGAAAGACATAGCTGAACTAGAGCGGGTGGAGAGAAGAGCGACCAAGGTTATTAGAGGACTGGGGGGTCTGCAATACCAAGACAGGTTATTACACTTGGGGTTATTTACTGTGGAAAAAAGAAGGCTTAGGGGTGATCTTATTACTATGTACAAGTTTATGAGGGGACAGTACAAAGACCTTTCTACTGATCTTTTTACTCTGAGGCCTGAAACGGGGACAAGGGGGCATCATCTACGTCTGGAGGAAAGAAGGTTTAATCATAATCACAGATGGGGATTCTTTACTGTAAGAGCAGTGAGACTATGGAACTCTCTGCCGCATGATGTTGTAATGAGTGATTCACTGTTAAAATTTAAGAAAGGCATGGATGCCTTTCTTGAAAAGTATAATATTACAGGTTAAAAATACTAGATTCCTTGATAGGGCGTTGATCCAGGGGCTAGTCTGATTGTCGTATGGAGTCGGGAAGGAATTTTTTTCCCCAATGTGGAGCTTAGTGTTTGCCACATGGGTTTTTTTTGCCTTCCTCTGGATCAACAAGTTAGGCTATGGGTTGAACTAGATGGATTTAGTCTTCCTTCAACCTTAAAAACTATGTAAAACTATGGTGTAGGCCAGAAAAATATAACTGTGGTTTTGCAGTTCCACTGGTCAAATCTCAGTATTATCCTGTTTTTGGCATTTTTTGCCGTAAAAAAAAAGCTGTAATAGTGTCTCCCTGACTGGTCAGACACCAATATATCTGTTTAAAAGAGTCTGGTGTAGGCCAGATAAATATAACTGTAGTTTTGGAGTTCCACACGTCAAATCTCTGTATTATTCTGCTTTTGGCATTTTTTGCCGTAAAAAAAAACGGTAACAGTGTCTCCCTGACTGGTCAGACACCAATATATCTGTTTAAAAGAGTCTGGTGTACGCCACATAACTATAACTGTGGTTTTGCAGTTCCACGGGTCAAATCTCTGTATTATCCTGTTTTGGCCATTTTTTGCCATAAAAAAAACAGTAATAGTGTCTCCCTGACTGGTCAGACACCAATATATCTGTTTAAAAGAGTCTGGTGTACGCCACATAACTATAACTGTGGTTTTGCATTTCCACGGTTCAAATCTCTGTATTATCCACTTTTGGGCCTTTTTTACAAAAAAAAAACAGTTTGAGTGTGTCACTGACTGTTCAGCCCCAAATATATCTATTTAAAAAAGTCTGGTATACGCCAGTAAATTAGAACTGTGGTTTTGCAGTTCCATGGTTCAAATCTCTGTATTATCCAGCTTTTGTCATTTTTTCTGTAAAGAAAAACAGTAATAGTGTCTCCCTGATTGTTCAGACACAAATATACCTGTTTGAAAGATTCTGGTGTGCGCCACATAACTATAACTGTGGTTTTGCATTTCCACGGTTCAAATCTCTGTATTATCCACTTTTGGGCATTTTTTGCTTAAAAAAAACAGTTTGAGTGTGTCACTGACTGTTCAGCCCCAAATATATCTATTTAAAAAAGTCTGGTATACGCCAGTAAATTAGAACTGTGGTTTTGCAGTTCCATGGTTCAAATCTCTGTATTATCCAGCTTTTGTCATTTTTTCTGTAAAGAAAAACAGTAATAGTGTCTCCCTGATTGTTCAAACACAAATATACCTGTTTGAAAGATTCTGGTGTGCGCCACATAACTATAACTGTGGTTTTGCAGTTCCACGGTTCAAATCTCTGTATTATCCACTTTTGGGCATTTTTTACTTAAAAAAAACAGTTTGAGTGTGTCACTGACTGTTCAGCCCCAAATATATCTATTTAAAAAAGTCTGTTATATGCCAGTAAATTAGAACTGTGGTTTTGCAGTTCCACTGTTCAAATCTCTGTATTATCCAGCTTTTGGCCTGTCTTACATAAAAAAAACATTAATAGTGTCTCCCTGTCTGTTCAGTCACAAATATATCTGTTTTAAAGATTCTGGTGTAGGCCAGAGAAATAGAACTGTGGTTTTCCTCTTCCACGGTTCTAATCTCCTTTCTATTACCCTTTTTCCATTGATAGTGCGAGTGTAAGCTATTTCACTTCATTTACAAGGCAAGGGACGTTGAACTGGACGTTCTGGTGATAGTGCGTGTAGAGAACGGGGCCGTGGCCAAGGTGAAAATGTACCACAACCAACAGCCACATCTTCTCGCTCCCACTTCTTGACCGAATTACTAGGGAAGCACGCTGCAACACCTGCGAACTGATCAGTGTGAACAGGTTATTAATTGGATAGCAGATAATACTTCCAGTTACCAGGGCACCACCACCTCCGGTCTGTCTTCCACACGGTCAAATTTTAGTAGCCGTGAGTCTCAACCGCATACTCCTCCTCACCCTGATGCTCCTTCCTCCCACCATGCCGAGTGTCATCAGACAGCAACTGATTCCACACTTGGACACTCTGAAGAGCTGTTCACTGGTCCATTTCCATATTTGTGACCCTCGCTTGCTCCGCTTGAAGTGGTGGAAGAGGAGATCCCAAGTAGCGATGCCCAAATATTTGAACAGCCACGGCCAGAGGAAGTCGAAGCTGGCAATTTGTCACAAGAGGTGGACGATGATGAGACACAATTGCATGAAGTGAGGAGGCGGATCGTGGTGCGCAAGTGGAAGAGGAGGAGGTGGTGGATGATCTAGTAATTGACCCAACGTGGCAGGAGGACACGCAGAGCGAGGCCAGCAGCACACAGGGGGAGGGAGGCAGAGTACCCCAACAGGCAGGAAGAAGCAGTGTGGTGGCCGCACACAGAAGGCGGGCAACAGTTCCCCGTAACACCAACATGAGGGACGTTGCCAGTACAACCGGGAGGTCTTCCTGAGTCTGGAATTTTTTTAAAGACTCTGCTGATAACCCCAAAAAGGCCATTTGTACCACCTGCCTTGCCAGCATCAGCAGGGGTGACAAAACTACCAGCCTGACAACCACCAGCATGATCAGGCACATGGCAGCAAAGCACCCGACTTTGTGGGGCGAACCCCAGGGTCCATGACCAGTGTCAGCGGGTGTCACCACTGCTTCTTCCACTGTTGTGCATGTAATAGAACCACCTGTTGTGCGTGCAAGGCAATCCCCTGTCCATACTGCATGCAAAGATGCCCCGTCCTCTCAGTCTTCACTTGTTATGGCAGTTTCTCAAGAAACAGCATCAACGTCCACATCCACGTCCTACCGCAGCGTTCAATTGTCCATATGCCAGAGCTTTGAACGAAAGCGCAAATTCGCAGCCACCGCCCCATAGGCCGCAGTCCTAAATTCGCACATTTCACGACTGCTTGCATTGGAAATGCTGCCTTTTAGGCTGGTGGAGACGGAATCCTTCCGCAACCTTATGGCGGTGGCCGTCCCTCGGTACTCAGTCCCCAGCAAACACTATTTTGCCTGGTGTGCCATCCCCGCACTACACAAGCACTTGTCCCAAAACATCTGCCGTGCCCTCAACAACGCAGTTGCTGGGAGAGTTCAACTGACAACGGACACGTGGACAAGTGCTTGTGGCCAGGGACAGTACATCTCCCTGATGGCACACTGGGTAAACATAGTGGAAGCCGGGACCCAGTTGGACCTTGGGATGGGACACATCCTCCCCACATCGAGGATTGCGGGCCCTATGTCAGTCAGAGTTGCCCCCACAGTGTACAGCTCCTGTGCATCATCCTCCTCCTTCTCCTCATGTTCAGCCTCCATCTCAGATATCACCACATCAGTTACAAGCTGAAAGCACTGCAGTACTGCCTCAGCCAAGCGGCAACAGACTGTGCTGAAACTCATAAGCTTAGGTGATAAACCTCACACTGCTTGTGAGTTGTGGACAGCTGTGAAAGAGCAGGCAGATCTGTGGCTGAGACCGCTGAACCTACATCCAGGCATGGTCGTGTGTGACAATGGCCGTAACCTGCTGGCGGCTCTGAGGCAAGGCGAGATCACACACGTACCATGCCTGGCTCATGTACTTAACCTCGTGGTTCAGCGGTTTCTTAAATCGTACCCCGAGTTGCCAGATCTGCTCGTCAAAGTACGCCGCCTGGCAGCTCATTTTCGGAAGACAGCTACAGCTTCCTCCGCCCTTGCTGTGTTGCAGCAGCATTTGCAGCTTCTGGTGTGTGATGTCACCACATGTTGGTACTCTACCCTCCACATGTTGCAAAGGATTTGTGAGCAGAAGAGAGCAGTTGTGGAGTACCAGCTGCAACAAGGCCGTCGATATTCAGGTCAGACTCCACACATAAGACCTCAGAAGTGGACCTGGATGTCTGACATATGTACCATCCTGACAAACTTTGTGGAGTCCACCAAGATGGTGAGTGGCAATGACGCCATCATTAGCGTCAGCATCCCACTTATCTGTCTTTTGCAACACTCTCTGCAGAGTATTAAAGAGGAGGCGTTGCAGCCAGAGTATGATGAGATGGATCAAGAACCCATAATGGGCGATTACACACAGCCCTGCCTCATCTCATCCCAACGTTCAATGGGGGACAATGAGGGAGAGGAGGAGGAGGAGGAAGAACAGGAGCTGGTATCATGCGCTGTAGACGTTAGTACCTGTACAACTGTCATACAGTCGGTTCAGCGTGGGTGGCCTGAGGACAGGGGGGAAGAGGAGTAGGAGAGCATGGTCAGTCGTCATCTTGGTGAGGACACGGAAGTCTTGCCCATTACCAGTCTGGCACGCATGGCTGACTTCATGTTACGCTGCCTTAACTGTGACCCTCGCGTTGCCAAAATGTTCGGAGACAGTCATTACTGGTTGGTGACACTTTTAGACCCCCGCTACAAGGAGAACTTTCACTCTCTTATTCCTGAGGTCGAGAGGTCTACAAAAATGGAGCAGTACCAGAAGGCCCTTGCTGCAGAACTGTTAAAAAAATTTGAACACGCTAGCGGCAGAGGTCACAGTTCGTTGACCAACCAAGGCGTACAGGCGAGAGAGACGCAACTCCAATCCAGCAGAGGCAGTGGAACACTGTCAACATTCTGGGACAGTTTTCTGAGACACGCCCAGCTTATAGGCCCTGAGGCGCGGGGTACTCTCACAAGGAGTGGAAAGTTTCAAAAGATGGTGAGGGAGTACCTTGCCGACCGTACCAGCGTCCTCCATGATTCCTCTGTGCCTTTTAATTATTGGGTATCCAAGCTGGACGCTTGGAATGAACTCGCTCTGTACGCCTTGGAGGTCCTGGCCTGCCCTGCTGCTAGCTTGTTATTGGAGCATGTTTTTAGTGCCGCTGGGGGAATTATAACTGATAAGCGCACACGCCTGTCAACTGACAATGCTGACAAGCTGACCCTTATCAAAATGAACAAGGGCTGGATTGGGCCAGACTTCTCATCATCACCAAATGACAGCAGAGTAGCATAAAGTCAAATCCACTGTGTTATTTCGGGAGGTGTATTACCATGCACCGCTTCACACCCACAGATGGGTATACGCTTCCTCAATTTGGCTTTTTTTTGCTCTTCTCCTTATCCTCAGCCTCCACCACCACTATACCACCAGGGTGACCGTGGTCCGTGTTTCCAGCATTGCAAGTTCCTCCATCCTAATTTTTGGCAGCTTTTGCTTGGAAGGCATCGGCAATGACTATGGGAGACCCACTCCCCAATAATGGCAATAATGTTTTTAATATGCTGTACTGCATGGCTCTTGTAAGGGGCATTAAAACTGTTTTGTTAAGCCACTCTGACCTCCACGTCTCTTCCAAGGGGCATTTAAACAGTCTTGTTAAGCTAATGTGACCTCCACCACTCTTCCAAGGGGCATTAAAACTGTCTTGTTAAGCTTCTGCAACCACCACCACTTTTCCCAGGGGCATTGATATTGTCTTTTTATTCCACTGCGACCTCCACCACTTTTCCATGGGGGAAGTAAAACGGTCTTCTTAAGCTACTGCGACCTCCACGTCTCTTCCAAGGGGCATTTAAACCGTCTTGTTAAGCTACTGCAACCTCCACGTCTCTTCCAAGGGGCATTAAAACCGTCTTGTTAAGCTAACGCGACCTCCACCATTTTTCCAAGGGGCACTTAATCGTCTTGTTAAGCTACTTCGACCTCCACCACTTTTCCAAGGGGCATTAAAGCTGTTTAGTTAAGCTACTGTGACCTCCATCACTCTTCCAAGGGGCATTAAAACCATCTTGTTAAGATACTGCGACCTCCACGTCTCTTCCAAGGGGCATTTAAACCGTCTTGTTAAGCTACTGCAACCTCCACGTCTCTTCCAAGGGGCATTAAAACCATCTTGTTAAGCTAATGCGACCTCCACCACTTTTCCAAGGGGCATTAAAGCTGTCTTGTTAAGCTACTGTGACCTCCACCACTATACCAAGGGGCATTAAAACCGTCTTGTTAAGCTAATGCGACTTCCACCACTTTTCCCAGCGGCATTGATATTGTCTTTTTATTCCACTGTGACCTCCACCACTTTTCCAAGGGGCATTAAAACCATCTTGTTAAGCTAATGCGACATCCACCACTTTTCCAAGGGGCATTAAAACTGTCTTGTTAAGCTTCTGCAACCACCACCACTTTTCCCAGGGGCATTGATATTGTCTTTTTATTCCACTGCGACCTCCACCACTTTTCCACGGGGCATTAAAACGGTCTTCTTAAGCTACTGCGACCTCCACGTCTCTTTCAAGGGGCATTTAAACCATCTTGTTAAGCTACTGCAACCTCCACGTCTCTTCCAAGGGGCATTAAAACCGTCTTGTTAAGCTAACGCGACCTCCACCATTTTTCCAAGGGGCATTTAATCGTCTTGTTAAGCTACTTCGACCTCCACCACTTTTCCAAGGGGCATTAAAGCTGTTTAGTTAAGCTACTGTGACCTCAATCACTCTTCCAAGGGGCATTAAAACCATCTTGTTAAGATACTGCGACCTCCACGTCTCTTCCAAGGGGCATTTAAACCATCTTGTTAAGCTACTGCAACCTCCACGTCTCTTCCAAGGGGCATTAAAACCATCTTGTTAAGCTAATGCGACCTCCACCACTTTTCCAAGGGGCATTAAAGCTGTCTTGTTAAGCTACTGTGACCTCCACCACTATACCAAGGGGCATTAAAACCGTCTTGTTAAGCTAATGCGACTTCCACCACTTTTCCCAGCGGCATTGATATTGTCTTTTTATTCCACTGTGACCTCCACCACTTTTCCAAGGGGCATTACAACGATCTTGTTAAGCTAATGCGACCTCCACCACTTTTCCAAGGGGCATTAAAACCTTCTTGTTAAGCTACTGCGACCTCCACCACTTTTCCTAGGGGAATTAAAGCTGTATTGATAAGCTACTGTGACCTCCACCACTTTTCCAAGGGCATTAAAGCTGTCTTGTTAAGCTACTGTGACCTCCACCACTCTTCCAAGGGGCATTAAAACCATCTTGTTAAGCTAATGCGACTTCCACCACTTTTCCCAGCGGCTTTGATATTGTCTTTTTATTCCACTGTGACCTCCACCACTTTTCCAAGGGGCATTAAAACCATCTTGTTAAGCTACTGCAACCTCCACGTCTCTTCCAAGGGGCATTAAAATTGTCTTGTTAAGCTAATGCGATCTCCACCACTTTTCCAAGGGGCATTAAAACCGTCTTGTTAAGCTACTTTGACCTCCACGTCTCTTCCAAGGGGCATTTAAAAAGTCTTGTTAAGCTACTGTAACCTCCACGTCTCTTCCAAGGGGCATTAAAACCGTCTTGTTAAGCTAATGCGACCTCCACCATTTTTCCAAGGGGCATTTAAACCATCTTGCTAAGCTACTTCGACCTCCACCACTATTCCAAGGGGCATTAAAGCTGTTTTGTTAAGCTACTGCGACCTCCACGTCTCTTCCAAGGGGCATTAAAACTGTCTTGTTAAGCTAATGCGACCTCCACCACTTTTGCAAGGGGCATTAAAACAATCTTGTTAAGCTACTATGACCTCCACGTCTCTTCCAAGGGGCATTTAAACCATCTTGTTAAGCTACTGCAACCTCCACGTCTGTTCCAGGGGCATTAAAACCATCTTGTTAAGCTAATGCGACCTCCACCACTTTTCCAAGGGCATTAAAACCGTCTTCTTAAGCTACTGTGACCTCCACCACTTTTCCAAGGGGCAATAAAGCTGTCTTGTTAAGCTACTGTGACATCCACCACTTTTCCAAGGGGAATTAAAGCTGTCTTGATAAGCTACTGTGACCTCCACCACTTTTCCAAGGGGCATTAAAACCGTCTTGTTAAGCTACTGTGACCTCCACCACTCTTCCAAGGGGCATTAAAACCATCTTGTTAAGCTAATGCGAAGTCCACCACTTTTCCAAGGGCATTAAAACCGTCTTCTTAAGCTACTGTGACCTCCACCACTTTTCCAAGGGGCATTAAAGCTATCTTGTTAAGCTACTGTGACATCCACCACTTTTCCAAGGGGCATTAAAGCTGTCTTGTTAAGATACTGTGACTAGAGATGAGCGTTGTTCTACTCGAACTGTTCGCCAATCTCAAATTCGAGCTGTTTTGGGCGGTGTTCGAGCCGTTCGGCGAACACGAACAATTTGAGAAAAATTCGGCTGTTCGAGGTTATGTTCGATAACTGTTCGTGCACCAAAATCATAACTGGATTTTTTCTCAGTAATGATGAAAATTAATGTTAATACGCAGTTTGAGTGTACAGCGGGGTGGGGGGAGGGGCAGGGGATGGATCTCTGCAGGATCAATGAAGATCTCCATTTTTTTTTCTCTTTCCCGCATTTGCAGTGGGGAGGTGCAATCTGTCAGCCTATCAGCAGCGCACACACGGAGCGAAGTGCTTTTTTTCACACAAGCAAGGGCATGTGTCATTGGCAGTGTATGTCACATGTCCTTGCCCTATAAGACCAAGCCATTTTCCCCGTCGCCACCATTTTCTCACTGCTGCAGCTGCGTGTTAGACGGCACCGCTGTTGCTGTGTGCGCTATACCTTGTTAATTTCAAGCCAATTTTCGCACAAATATACAGATAGCTTGGGAGTAGGGAATAGTTGTGATTGCAGTCCTTTTAAGGACTAGGTTACAGCATTTCCTACGACTTTTATCAGGGAGGTCTGTGCTCTTAAATAGATAGGTTGTGGGAGTAAAGACTAATTGTAATTGGAGTCTTTTTCAGGACTAGGTTACATCAGTTCCTATCAGTTTTTGCCAGGCAGGTCTGTGCCAGTGCTGTGCAAGTTTTTTTCACAGCATTTGGCTGAATCTAGCAAAGCTAATCCTTTTTGGCCTATTGCAGAGTGTGTTAGTCAGTGGAGTAGCCTATCTGTGTTGCAAGATATACCACCTGTGTATAGAATACCAATTTTTTTACTGCACCTAGTGAAGTAAAATCTTTTGGGCATAGCATCATTCTATTAGTCCATCTATACTGATCTCCATCAGGTTGCAAATTAAAACTAATTTTTATCTGCATCTACAGTACCTCTGAAAAAATATTTGGGCTTCTACCTGTGTGTGGGACTTGTTGTATTAGTCCATCTATACTGACCTCCATCAGGTTGCAAACTGAATATATTTTTTTCCTGCATCTACCTCTGAAAAAATATTGGGCTTCTAGCTGTGTGTGGGTCTTGTTCTATTAATCCATCTATACTGACCTCCATCAGGTTGCAAACTGAATATAATTTTTTTCTGCATCTAGCTCTGAAAAAATATTTGGCCTTCTAGTAGTGTGTCGGACTTTCTCTATTAGTCCATCTATACTGACCTCCATCAGGTTGCAAACTGAATATAATTTTTTTCTGCATCTAGCTCTGAAAAAATATTTGGCCTTCTAGTAGTGTGTCGGACTTTCTCTATTAGTCCATCTATACTGTCCTCCATCAGGTTGCAAATTAAAACTAATTTTTATCTGCATCTACAGTACCTCTGAAAAAATATTTGGGCTTCTAGCTGTGTGTGGGACTTGTTGTATTAGTCCATCTATACTGACCTCCATCAGGTTGCAAACTGAATATATTTTTTTCTGCATCTACCTCTGAAAAAATATTGGGCTTCTAGCTGTGTGTGGGACTTGTTGTATTAGTCCATCTATACTGACCTCCATCAGGTTGCAAACTGAATATATTTTTTTCCTGCATCTACCTCTGAAAAAATATTGGGCTTCTAGCTGTGTGTGGGTCTTGTTCTATTAATCCATCTATACTGACCTCCATCAGGTTGCAAACTGAATATAATTTTTTTCTGCATCTAGCTCTGAAAAAATATTTGGCCTTCTAGTAGTGTGTCGGACTTTCTCTATTAGTCCATCTATACTGACCTCCATCAGGTTGCAAATTAAAACTAATTTTTATCTGCATCTACAGTACCTCTGAAAAAATATTTGGGCTTCTAGCTGTGTGTGGGACTTGTTGTATTAGTCCATCTATACTGACCTCCATCAGGTTGCAAACTGAATATATTTTTTTCTGCATCTACCTCTGAAAAAATATTGGGCTTCTAGCTGTGTGTGGGACTTGTTGTATTAGTCCATCTATACTGACCTCCATCAGGTTGCAAGCTGAATATATTTTTTTCTGCATCTACCTCTGAAAAAATATTGGGCTTCTAGCTGTGTGTGGGTCTTGTTCTATTAATCCATCTATACTGACCTCCATCAGGTTGCAAACTGAATATAATTTTTTTCTGCATCTAGCTCTGAAAAAATATTTGGCCTTCTAGTAGTGTGTCGGACTTTCTCTATTAGTCCATCTATACTGACCTCCATCAGGTTGCAAATTAAAACTAATTTTCATCTGCATCTACAGTACCTCTGAAAAAATATTTGGGCTTCTAGCTGTGTGTGGGACTTGTTGTATTAGTCCATCTATACTGACCTCCATCAGGTTGCAAACTGAATTTATTTTTTTCTGCATCTACCTCTGAAAAAATATTGGGCTTCTAGCTGTGTGTGGGACTTGTTGTATTAGTCCATCTATACTGACCTCCATCAGGTTGCAAACTGAATATATTTTTTTCTGCATCTACCTCTGAAAAAATATTGGGCTTCTAGCTGTGTGTGGGTCTTGTTCTATTAATCCATCTATACTGACCTCCATCAGGTTGCAAACTGAATATAATTTTTTTCTGCATCTAGCTCTGAAAAAATATTTGGCCTTCTAGTAGTGTGTCGGACTTTCTCTATTAGTCCATCTATACTGACCTCCATCAGGTTGCAAACTGAATATATTTTTTTCCTGCATCTACCTCTGAAAAAATATTGGGCTTCTAGCTGTGTTTGGGTCTTGTTCTATTAATCCATCTATACTGACCTCCATCAGGTTGCAAATTCAAAATAATTTTTTTCTGCATCTAACGCAGCCAATAGTTTTGGCCTAATACCACAGTTTGGCCACTCAGCTCTGCTCGGTTACCATCCATTGTTTTTTTGTGCAAACAACTCCAGAGTTGTGAATTAGTTAACCACCAAAATGAGTGGAAAAAGGCCTGCTGCTGGTGGAAAGGGGAATAGGCGTGTTGGGAAGGGGAAAAAAGGTTGTGTCCGTGGGGTAGGTGTTAAAGCAACAGTAACATCTGCAGCAGAAAGACCATCTTCCAGCCAAACTAAAATGTCTACTTCTTTTAGCGGACAATGTGATAAGATCCCTTTCTTACGGCCACGCCAATCGCTACAAATTCCAGATGAGGCACCAAAACAGCAGGTGCTTCAACGGATATCAAGTGCTCCTTTAAGTGGGCTCTCCTCCACATCAACTTCAACATCACAAATACTCCAGTCCTCAAAGGTGTCACCCAAATCGCACTTGCTTCCTCACAGCTCCCAAATCTCCAGCTGCCCGTCTGAGTATGAGGTAGAACAGATGGTTGAGTCTGCAGAGCTGTTTACTCATACTATAGCCTGGGAATCAGAGGTCGACTCCAGCGCTTCTGTGAATCCAGACGAGGAAATGATCTGCACTGATGCCCAGAATCTTTATGAGTCGGATCCAGGACCAGACGCAGAAGGTTCTGACCATAATGTAGACCCTCATTCCCAAACTGTAACTCCTGTTGGTGGAGACAATGAGGAAGACGATGATAAGACTCAAATACCTGATTGGAGCGACAACTTTAGTTTTTTGTCAGGGCAGGAACAGGTTGGCTCTGAGGACGACGGGTGTGATAACGCACAGGGTGATGATGATGAGGTCGGAGATCTCTCTTACTGTCAACCCACAGTCAGCCAAGAGATGACGTCAGCAGAGGAGGTGGAGGAAGATACAAGTGACGACGAGGTCAGGTTGCGCCTTCCTGGACAGAGACGTAGTACTGGAAGCACGTCAACAACTGCATCCTCAAACACAACTCTGCCTCTCACCACAAGTCGTGGTGGCTCTTCAGGTCGCATGGGTGCTAAGCCTTGCATAGCCTGGGCATTTTTTCAGATCGATAAAGATGACCCAACTCGTGTTATCTGTAACATTTGTCAGCAAAAGCTAAGTAGAGGCCAAAAAATACATAGTTTGAGTACTTCATGCATGAACCGGCACATGGACTTGAAGCATAAGTTGCAGTGGGAAGCTCAGTGTGCTACAATGCGGCCTAGCCGGCCGGGCCAACCACCGTCTGCCATATCTTGTGCATCCGCGGCCTCTTTATCCTCTGTGACTGGGGGGACAGCAGTCACACCTGTTTTGGGGCACAGACCTGCCACCTCTTTACCCGCAACAGCCAGCGTGATTGGCAGGTCATCATTTTCTTTGGAGGTGGTAACACCAGCTGGTGTTGAGCGCTGTCCGACATCGATAGCACCACCTTTGGATCAAGGCAACCTAACATGTCCGCCTGCATCTTCCTCACAGACCGGCAGTTTGCCGGGGACACCCTTATCAACCCCGTCTAAGCACAATAGCCAGCCCTCGGTCCCTCAGATGTGGACAAGTAAAAGACCATTTCCTCCTAGCCATGAGAAAGCTAAGAGGTTGAATTTCACCATCTGCAAGCTCTTGGCTACAGAAATGCTGCCTTTCCACCTGGTGGACACAGAGGATTTTCGAGACCTTATGTCCGTAGCAGTGCCCCAGTACCAGATGCCCAGTCGGCACTACTTCTCAAAGAAAGGTGTGCCTGCGCTCCACCAGCATGTCGCACATAACATCACCGCTTCTTTGAGAAACTCTGTGTGTGACAGGGTGCATTTCACCACAGACACTTGGACGAGTAGGCATGGACAGGGGCGTTACATGTCGCTGACTGGGCACTGGGTAACTATGGTGACAGCAGGACAAGGGGCTGCTGTCCAAGTCTTGCCGTCCCCACGAGTTGTGCGTCAATCCTCTTTATGTCAAAGTTCCTCCACTGCTTCTGCCTCCTCAACCTACTCTCGGTCTTCCACCTGCACCCAAAGCCTGTCTGGTCATGCCACAAGCTTTCTAACTGCGCAGAAGGGATCCTGCACACCTCCTTACTATGCTGGCAGTAGGGCTCAACGTCATCAGGCGGTTTTTACATTGAAATGTCTGGGAAATGTGAGTCACACAGCTGAGGAGTTGTGGTCAGCTCTGGAGAACCAATTTCATGAATGGTTGTCTCCACTGGACCTGAAACCAGGGAAGGCCGTGTGCGACAATGCTGCAAACCTGGGTGCGGCCCTTCGCCGGGGCAATGTCACACACGTGCCTCGTATGGCTCACGTGTTGAACCTGGTTGTCCAGCAATTTTTAGCCCACTATCCCAGACTAGATGGCCTTCTGCAGAGGGCACGGTCGCTGTGTGCTCACTTCCGCCGTTCGCATCCCGCAGCTCAGCGACTTACATCTCTACAGAAGTCGTTGGGCCTGCCACTTCACCGGCTAAAATGCGATGTGCCTACCCGGTGGAATTCAACTCTGCACATGTTGCAGCGACTGTGGCAGCACCGACAAGCCCTGGTGCAATACGTTCTGACGTATAGCCTGGGCCAACGAGATTCAGAGGTGGGGCAAATCACGCTGGAGGAGTGGTCTCAGATCAGGGACCTATGCACCCTTCTGCACAGTTTTGAAATGGCGACGAAGATGTTTAGTGCTGACGATGCCATTATCAGCATGACTATTCCGGTGATTTACATGCTGGAGCACATGTTAAACAGAATTCGGAGTCAGGTGGTGGCACAAGAGGAGGTGGAGGAAGTAGAGGAGGAGGAGTTGTATGCGGAAGGGCTAACATCTGCAAGGTCCAGACGGTCGGCAGCACCAAGGCGGCAGGCATGTGAGGGTGGGGGAGATGGTTTTACCAGGGCGCATGGTAGCAGCCAAACTAGTGAGGAAGGTGCAGGAGCCCAGGAAGAAGTGGAGGACGAACTGATGGAAGACTCATCAGATGAGGGAGACCTTGATCACATTTCTGTTGTGCGAGGTTGGGGGGAGAGGACAGAGGAAGGAAGCATGATTGTTACCTCGTCACCAACACAACAGGGACTTGGTGCTCCTGGATGCGCAACACACATGAGTGCCTTCTTGCTGCACTACCTGCAACATGACCCTCGAATTGTGAGAATTAGAAATAATCCTGACTACTGGGTTGCCACACTGTTAGATCCCCGGTACAAAAGTAAATTTGCAGAAATTATTCCTGCCATAGAAAGGGATGCACGCATGCAGGAGTATCAGCAGAGACTGTTGCAGAATCTTACATGTGCTTTTCCACAAAATACCAGTGGTGCACGTAGTGAATCTCACAGTTCCAACTTGCCAACCGTGGGACCGTCAAGTGTTCAGCACTCAAACCGTAACAGAACCACAGTATCTGCTGGTAACATCAATTTTGCGGAATCATTTCACCACTTTTTTAGCCCATCCTTTGCAAGGCCACAGGAGACAAGAAGTCTGACACATAGTCAACGCCTAGAGACGATGGTACAGGAGTATCTCCAAGTAAACATTGAAGCCACGACTGTGTCACTGGACCCTTGCTCTTTTTGGGCTTCCAATCTGGATAAATGGCCGGAGCTAGCCACTTACGCCTTGGAGATCTTGTCATGCCCCGCAGCCAGCGTTCTGTCTGAACGTGTGTTCAGCGCTGCTGGTGGTGTGCTGACAGATAAGCGCACGCGGCTCTCCACTGATAATGTAGACAGACTCACGTTCATAAAGATGAACAAATCATGGATCCGAAACGACTTTTCTACCCCTGTGTCATCCTGGGGAGAGTAAAAGCTTGATGATTGGTTAAAATCACCCTACCAACCGTTTTAAGCTTTCAAATTACTAATCATGTTTATCTGTATCTTGACTGGAAAATAATTTGGGCTTTGTAGCAGTGTGCAGCACTGATCCTATTAGGCCATCTATACTAAAGCTTCACCAGATTTAAAATTAAAAATAATTTTTAGCTGCATCTAGCCCGGAAAATAATTTTGGGGCTCCGAGATGCGCAAGGCACATAAGTGCCTTCTTGCTGCACTACCTGCAGCATGAACCTCATATTGTCAGAATTCGAAGTAATCATGACTACTGGGTTGCCACACTCTTAGATCCCCCAAACTTTTCGATCAACCTTTTCATTTTAATAAAGACCAAAAAAATGGTCATTTTTGAAATTATAAGCATTAGCAGGTTGTTAGAAACTGAAATCAAACAGTTTTCAACTCAAAACTTTATTCTAGGTGATGTTACATTTTCACTAGAGATGAGCGTTGTTCTACTCGAACTGTTCGCCAATCTCAAATTCGAGCTGTTTTGGGCGGTGTTCGAGCCGGTCGGCGAACACGAACAATTTGAGAAAAATTCGGCTGTTCGAGGTTATGTTCGATAACTGTTCGTGCACCAAAATCATAACTGGATTTTTTCTCAGTAATGATGAAAATTAATGTTAATACGCAGTTTGAGTGTACAGCGGGGCGGGGGGAGGGGCAGGGGATGGATCTCTGCAGGAACAATGAAGATCTCCATTTTTTTTTCTCTTTCCCGCATTTGCAGTGGGGAGGTGCAATCTGTCAGCCTATCAGCAGCGCACACACGGAGCGAAGTGCTTTTTTTCACACAAGCAAGGGCATGTGTGATTGGCAGTGTATGTCACATGTCCTTGCCCTATAAAACCAAGCCATTTTCCCCGTCGCCACCATTTTCTCACTGCTGCAGATGCGTGTTAGACGGCACCACTGTTGCTGTGTGCGATATACCTTGTTAATTTCAAGCCAATTTTCGCACAAATATACAGATAGCTTGGGAGTAGGGAATAGTTGTGATTGCAGTCCTTTTAAGCACTAGGTTACAGCAATTCCTATGACTTTTATCAGGCAGGTCTGTGCTCTTAAATAGATAGATTGTGGGAGTAAAGACTAATTGTAATTGGAGTCCTTTTCAGGACTAGGTTACATCAGTTCCTATCAGTTTTTGCCAGGCAGGTCTGTGCCAGTGCTGTGCAAGTTTTTTTCACAGCATTTGGCTGAATCTAGCAAAGCTAATCCTTTTTGGCCTATTGCAGAGTGTGTTGGTCAGTGGAGTAGCCTATCTGTGTTGCAAGATATACCACCTGTGTATAGAATACCAATTTTTTTACTGCACCTAGTGAAGTAAAATCTTTTGGGCATAGCATCATTCTATTAGTCCATCTATACTGACCTCCATCAGGTTGCAAACTGAATATAATTTTTTTCTGCATCTAGCTCTGAAAAAATATTTGGGCTTCTAGCGGTGTGTGGGACTTGGTCTATTAGTCCATCTATACTGACCTCCATCAGGTTGCAAATTAAAAATAATTTTTTTCTGCATCTAGCTCTGAAAAAATATTTGGGCTTCTAGCAGTGTGTGGGACTTGGTCTATTAGTCCATCTATACTGACCTCCATCAGGATGCAAATTAAAAATAATTTTTTTCTGCATCTAGCTCTGAAAAAATATTTGGGCTTCTAGCAGTGTGTGGGACTTGTTCTATTAGTCCTTCTATACTGACGTCCAGCAGGTTGAAAATTGAATATAATTTTTTTCTGCATCTAGCTCTGAAAAAATATTTGGGCTTCTAGCGGTGTGTGGGACTTGGTCTATTAGTCCATCTATACTGACCTCCATCAGGTTGCAAATTAAAAATAATTTTTTTCTGCATCTAGCTCTGAAAAAATATTTGGGCTTCTAGCAGTGTGTGGGACTTGGTCTATTAGTCCATCTATACTGACCTCCATCAGGTTGCAAATTAAAAATAATTTTTTTCTGCATCTAGCTCTGAAAAAATATTTGGGCTTCTAGCAGTGTGTGGGACTTGGTCTATTAGTCCATCTATACTGACCTCCATCAGGTTGCAAATTAAAAATAATTTTTTTCTGCATCTAGCTCTGAAAAAATATTTGGGCTTCTAGCAGTGTGTGGGACTTGGTCTATTAGTCCATCTATACTGACCTCCATCAGGTTGCAAATTGAATAAAAAAAATTTCTGCATCTAGCTCTGAAAAAATATTTGGGCTTCTAGCGGTGTGTGGGACTTGGTCTATTAGTCCATCTATACTGACCTCCATCAGGTTGCAAATTAAAAATAATTTTTTTCTGCATCTAACCCAGCCAATAGTTTTGGCCTAATACCACAGTTTGGCCACTCAGCTCTGCTCGGTTACCATCCATTGTTTTTTTGTGCAAACAACTCCAGAGTTGTGAATTAGTTAACCACCAAAATGAGTGGAAAAAGGCCTGCTGCTGGTGGAAAGGGGAATAGGCGTGTTGGGAAGGGGAAAAAAGGTTGTGTCCGTGGGGTAGGTGCAGAAGAAAGACCATCTTCCAGCCAAACTAAAATGTCTACTTCTTTTAGCGGACAATGTGATAAGATCCCTTTCTTACGGCCACGCCAATCGCTACAAATTCCAGATGAGGCACAAAAACAGCAGGTGCTTCAACGGATATCAAGTGCTCCTTTAAGTGGGCTCTCCTCCACATCATCTTCAACATCACAAATACTCCAGTCCTCAAAGGTGTCACCCAAATCGCACTTGCTTCCTCACAGCTCCCAAATCTCCAGCTGCCCGTCTGAGTATGAGGTAGAACAGATGGTTGAGTCTGCAGAGCTGTTTACTCATACTATAGCCTGGGAATCAGAGGTCGACTCCAGCGCTTCTGTGAATCCAGACGAGGAAATGATCTGCACTGATGCCCAGAATCTTTATGAGTCGGATCCAGGACCAGACGCAGAAGGTTCTGACCATAATGTAGACCCTCATTCCCAAACTGTAACTCCTGTTGGTGGAGACAATGAGGAAGACGATGATAAGACTCAAATACCTGATTGGAGCGACAACTTTAGTTTTTTGTCAGGGCAGGAACAGGTTGGCTCTGAGGACGACGGGTGTGATAACGCACAGGGTGATGATGATGAGGTCGGAGATCCCACTTACTGTCAACCCACAGTCAGCCAAGAGATGAGGTCAGCAGAGGAGGTGGAGGAAGATGCTAGTGACGACGAGGTCAGGTTGCGCCTTCCTGGACAGAGACGTAGTACTGGAAGCACGTCAACAACTGCATCCTCAAACACAACTCTGCCTCTCACCACAAGTCGTGGTGGCTCTTCAGGTCGCATGGGTGCTAAGCCTTGCATAGCCTGGGCATTTTTTCAGATCGATAAAGATGACCCAACTCGTGTTATCTGTAACATTTGTCAGCAAAAGCTAAGTAGAGGCCAAAAAATACATAGTTTGAGTACTTCATGCATGAACCGGCACATGGACATGAAGCATAAGTTGCAGTGGGAAGCTCAGTGTGCTACAATGCGGTCTAGCCGGCCGGGCCAACCACCGTCTGCCATATCTTGTGCATCCGCGGCCTCTTCATCCTCTGTGACTGGGGGGACAGCAGTCACACCTGTTTTAGGGCGCAGACCTGCCACCTCTTTACCCGCAACAGCCAGCGTGATTGGCAGGTCATCATTTTCTTTGGAGGTGGTAACACCAGCTGGTCTTGAGCGCTGTCCGACATCGATAGCACCACCTTTGGATCAAGGCAACCTAACATGTCCGCCTGCATCTTCCTCACAGACCGGCAGTTTGCCGGGGACACCCTTATCAACCCCGTCTAAGCACAATAGCCAGCCCTCGGTCCCTCAGATGTGGACAAGTAAAAGACCATTTCCTCCTAGCCATGAGAAAGCTAAGAGGTTGAATTTCACCATCTGCAAGCTCTTGGCTACAGAAATGCTGCCTTTCCGCCTGGTGGACACAGAGGATTTTCGAGACCTTATGTCCGTCGCAGTGCCCCAGTACCAGATGCCCAGTCGGCACTACTTCTCAAAGAAAGGTGTGCCTGCGCTCCACCAGCATGTCGCACACAACATCACCGCTTCTTTGAGAAACTCTGTGTGTGACAGGGTGCATTTCACCACAGACACTTGGACGAGTAGGCATGGACAGGGGCGTTACATGTCGCTGACTGGGCACTGGGTAACTATGGTGACAGCAGGACAAGGGGCTGCTGTCCAAGTCTTGCCGTCCCCACGAGTTGTGCGTCAATCCTCTTTATGTCATTTTTCCTCCACTGCTTCTGCCTCCTCAACCTCCTCTCGGTCTTCCACCTGCACCCAAAGCCTGTCTGGTCATGCCACAAGCTTTCTAACTGCGCAGAAGGGATCCTGCACACCTCCTTACTATGCTGGCAGTAGGGCTCAACGTCATCAGGCGGTTTTTACATTGAAATGTCTGGGAAATGTGAGTCACACAGCTGAGGAGTTGTGGTCAGCTCTGGAGAACCAATTTCATGAATGGTTGTCTCCACTGGACCTGAAACCAGGGAAGGCCGTGTGCGACAATGCTGCAAACCTGGGTGCGGCCCTTCGCCGGGGCAATGTCACACACGTGCCTTGTATGGCTCACGTGTTGAACCTGGTTGTCCAGCAATTTTTAGCCCACTATCCCAGACTAGATGGCCTTCTGCAGAGGGCACAGTCGCTGTGTGCTCACTTCCGCCGTTCGCATCCCGCAGCTCAGCGACTTACATCTCTACAGAAGTCGTTGGGCCTGCCACTTCACCGGCTAAAATGCGATGTGCCTACCCGGTGGAATTCAACTCTGCACATGTTGCAGCGACTGTGGCAGCACCGACAAGCCCTGGTGCAATACGTTCTGACGTATAGCCTGGGCCAACGAGATTCAGAGGTGGGGCAAATCACGCTGGAGGAGTGTTCTCAGATCAGGGACCTATGCACCCTTCTGCACAGTTTTGAAATGGCGACGAAGATGTTTAGTGCTGACGATGCCATTATCAGCATGACTATTCCGGTGATTTACATGCTGGAGCACATGTTAAACAGAATTCGGAGTCAGGTGGTGGCACAAGAGGAGGTAGAGGAAGTAGAGGAGGAGGAGTTGTATGCGGAAGGGCTAACATCTGCAAGGTCCAGACGGTCGGCAGCACCAAGGCGGCAGGCATGTGAGGGTGGGGGAGATGGTTTAACCAGGGCGCATGGTAGCAGCCAAACTAGTGAGGAAGGTGCAGGAGCCCAGGAAGAAGTGGAGGACGAACTGATGGAAGACTCATCAGATGAGGGAGACCTTGATCACATTTCTGTTGTGCGAGGTTGGGGGGAGAGGACAGAGGAAGGAAGCATGATTGTTACCTCGCCACCAACACAACAGGGACTTGGTGCTCCTGGATGCGCAACACACATGAGTGCCTTCTTGCTGCACTACCTGCAACATGACCCTCGAATTGTGAGAATTAGAAATAATCCTGACTACTGGGTTGCCACACTGTTAGATCCCCGGTACAAAAGTAAATTTGCAGAAATTATTCCTGCCATAGAAAGGGATGCACGCATGCAGGAGTATCAGCAGAGACTGTTGCAGAATCTTACATGTGCTTTTCCACAAAATGCCAGTGGTGCACGTAGTGAATCTCACAGTTCCAACTTGCCAACCGTGGGACCGTCAAGTGTTCAGCACTCAAACCGTAACAGAACCACAGTATCTGCTGGTAACATCAATTTTGCGGAATCATTTCACCACTTTTTTAGCCCATCCTTTGCAAGGCCACAGGAGACAAGAAGTCTGACACATAGTCAACGCCTAGAGACGATGGTACAGGAGTATCTCCAAGTAAACATTGAAGCCACGACTGTGTCACTGGACCCTTGCTCTTTTTGGGCTTCCAATCTGGATAAATGGCCGGAGCTAGCCACTTACGCCTTGGAGATCTTGTCATGCCCCGCAGCCAGCGTTCTGTCTGAACGTGTGTTCAGCGCTGCTGGTGGTGTGCTGACAGATAAGCGCACGCGGCTCTCCACTGATAATGTAGACAGACTCACGTTCATAAAGATGAACAAATCATGGATCCGAAACAACTTTTCTACCCCTGTGTCATCCTGGGGAGAGTAAAAGCTTGATGATTGGTTAAAATCACCCTACCAACCGTTTTAAGCTTTCAAATTACTAATCATGTTTATCTGTATCTTGACTGGAAAATAATTTGGGCTTTGTAGCAGTGTGCAGCACTGATCCTATTAGGCCATCTATAATAAGCTTCACCAGATTTAAAATTAAAAATAATTTTTAGCTGCATCTAGCCCGGAAAATAATTTTGGGGCTCCGAGATGCGCAAGACACATAAGTGCCTTCTTGCTGCACTACCTGCAGCATGACCCTCATATTGTCAGAATTCGAAGTAATCATGACTACTGGGTTGCCACACTCTTAGATCCCCCAAACTTTTCGATCAACCTTTTCATTTTAATAAAGACCAAAAAAATGGTCATTTTTGAAATTATAAGCATTAGCAGGTTGTTAGAAACTGAAATAAAACAGTTTTCAACTCAAAACTTTATTCTAGGTGATGTTACATTTTCACATAGGACCCCTTGTTCGAAAGGAGCTTCTGAACTCTCTCGTCCATTGAATTTGTCAGGTTTTGGATGGTTTCTGCTTCAATTGTTTTGCATGAGGACAGAATACCCTCCCAGAGCTGTTGCTTAGATGTGAACTGCCTCCCGCCATCATAGACACTCCTTTTAATGATGCTCCAAAGGTTCTGAATGGGGTAGAGGTCAGGGGAGCATGGGGGTCACACCATAAGTTTGTCCCCTTTTATGCCCATATCAGCCAGAGATGCAGATGTTTTATGTGCAGCATGAGATGGTGCATTATCATGCAGAAAAATGATCTTGCTGTGAAATACACGGTTCATCTTCTTGAACCATGGCAGGAAGTGCTGTTTGAGAAAATCCACATACATTATGGAGTTCATCTTTAGCGCCTTCAGGGATCCTAAAGGGGCCGACAATCTCTCTCCCCATGATTCCAGCCCAAAACATTACTCCACTTCCTCCTTGTTGGCGCTGTAGCCGTGTTTGCGTGGGGTGTCCATCAACCAGCCATCCTCCACTCCATTCATCTGGACCATCGAGTGCTGCACGGCACTCATCCGTGAACAAAACAGTTTTGAAATCAGTCTTCATGTAATGTTTGGCCCACTGGAGCCGTTTCTGCTTGTGTGAAGTGGATAGAGGAGGTCGACAGGATGGCGTATGCACAGCTGCAAACCTCTGAAGGACCCTGCATCTTGTTGTTCGGGGGACGTTGGAGGCACAAGCAGCTTCAAAAACTTGTCTGCTGCTATGACAAGGCTTTTTTGCCGCTGCTCTTTCAACCTGACGTAATTGCCTGTAGGAAAGAGTCCTCAATTTGCCCTTATCAGCACGCACACGTGTGTACTGTGAATCAGCTACATACTTCTTGATTGCCAAGACACTTCATCCTGATCATCGCACAATGTTGATTGTAGTCATGCCTTGACCTAAACACTCCACAATTTGTTGCTTCTCAGCAGCCGACACATCCTTTTTCTTTCCCATTTTGGCAGAAAATGTAGGCTGCTTAATAATGTGAGAGAGCCTTCTTAAGTAGTCTTGCCTTTCATTGGACACACCTGCCAAACTAATTAGCACAGGTGTCTGCAATTGCTTACAGTGATATAAAGAGCCCTGACACACATCACCATCAATGAGTTTAACTGACAAACAAACAAATTCTTGCCTTATCACTCCTAAACACTTTTTGCATAATAATTTGGAACACAGTGTACATGTGCTTTTCCACAAAACACCAGTGGTTCACGTAGTGAATCTTACAGTTCTAACTTGCCAACCGTGGTCTGTATGGAATTGTTCAATAAAGGGCCCAAAATTAAGATAACATAGATGGGAGAGGTCTCTATGAATAGGAATTCCTAAGTATTTGATACCCTGTGAGGGCCAGGCAAAGGGAAAGTTGGACTGGATGGAATCCTATATGGATTTAGGGAGGGAGACATCGAGGGCCTCAGACTTCGCTGCATTGATTTTAAAATTTTACCATGTAACAAAGTGATCTATTTCAGCCATAACAGCAGGGATGGATATATGTGATTGAGTGATATATACTAGGACATCATCAGCAAATAGAGAGCACTTGTACTCGGTGCCTCCCACCTCAATCCACCTAATATTGGGGTTATGGCGAATTGATGAGAGCAGGTGCTTCGTCACTAGGATGTATAAGAGAGGGGACAGAGGACATCCCTGCCTTGTCCCATTGGTGATTGTGAAAGGTGATGAAAATGTTCTGACGCACCCCCTGGGCCTTGGGACACCCGGAGCCGGACCCTTTTTGGTGGATGCTGGTGGTTGTAGTCTTCGTGGCGGCGATCCGGTTCCGTGGCTCAGGGCGGTCAAACCAGTGGCGGAACTATTTATGTGGTTTTGATGTTTAAATGTCCGACTACGCCACCCGTGGATTGCGGTCAGAGTGAACCGCCGCTACAGGGCAGACCGCTAAGGCTGGTGTTGTGGGTGCAGCAGAGCGTAGCATAACTCCCCACGGGAGGAGTATAGCCTCAGGGCAGTGTATGCGGAGGATGGGGGTGATGGTGCAGGGCAGCAGCAGTAACGACACGGAGTCAGTGATGCAGTTCAGGGCCTTTACTCACAGTTCTTATTATCCAGACCACGTCTGCAGGTAACGGCTGCCCACGTCGTACTGTGCTCACCAGGTGAGGGGCTCAGACAACTCCCAGATAACTTTGGAGCGCTTCACAGGACCCCCTTTGTGTGTCCTTTGTCTGGCCTTTCTTACCAACACTTCTGTCCGGCTGCCTCGGGCCTCCTCTTGGTAAACTTGGCGCCAGTTTCCCTGACCCTATGTGGTGCCTTCCTAGCGGGTGGAGCAAGGGGCTGCGCCACATAAAATGTCAGAGCCTCCGGTTTCTAGCTGAGGGTCGTTTCCTGCCTCCACTAGTTCGGGGACCGGTCTCCCCCTTTGGCCTGACCCCTCCACGCAGGTGGATTCGGGCGTGCGGTGGCGACTCGCCCGTCCGCACCCCTGGGATCCCTTCATTCCTCGTTCCTGGAGCCTTCTCCGCTCCTCTTCCTTCCTTCTCCCTCTTGCAGGCCTGGGCCTCTGTTACTAGGCCCGCCTCCGGAGCAGAGCTCATGCAGAGCCCCTGCTCCCTGCCACTTCTGCTCAGACTTCTCTGCACTGAACTAAGATGGTGCCCACCTTTTATACTCCCTTCTCAATGCACCCAGGAACTGCTACCTCCCTGCTCCTGCACTGCAGGGTTCCCCTTCCTCAGTGTTCCCTCCCCCCACTCCAGCCAGGGACAGGAACTGTCGTGCCCATCTCAGGGGCATATTGGTCGCCCTGCCCCACGGCAATGTGGTGTAATGCATGCAGGTGTCGGGTCCTGATCCACACTCCATCCTTATCTGAGAGTGAGATATCACACCTTTGGGTGAGGTGCAATACGTCTGTAGCAACCGAGCCCTCGGTGCTACAGCTCCATTTATCTTCAGCCTAGGTGACGTATTGCGATACAGGGCCGTGATTTTGGCTATAAAAGGGTCCCCTAGACCCCTACCCCAAGCTTTTTAAGAGAATCATATATGGCGTGCCAGGAGACTCTATGGAATGCTTTCTCAGCATCCAACGAGAGTATCTACTTACAAATTTTTAACTGCATCTAGCCCAGGAAATACTTTGTGCCTAGTAGCAGTGTCTGCTAGTCAGCGGATTATCCCGGCTGTTAAGCAAGCTACACCACCTGTAGTTTGGACACTTAATTTTTTCAAAGGAAATGCTTCGGGACCACGGGATACTTAGTGAAGAGCATCAGGAGGCACCCCAAGGCATAGGGGCTGGGACTGGCACTAGGATGCCTTGCGGTGGACAGCCGAGCTCGATCCTTATAAAAGCTTTTTAACTGCAGCAGCTTTAGTGGACGCTACTGGAGCTGGAATTACGCGGCTGCTGGCATGAGACTTGCCCTCCAATAGATCCTTGTAAATGGATTTAAAGTGTATTCATTCAAATTAGAGGGACAATTTAAATTAAAAAGCTTAGAGCGGCCTCCACCACAGGGGGGCTCTCTCGACCCACCAGCGGACAGGCACCAGTATTGGGAGAGGGGGGCTGGCCGTCAGGGTTCACCGCGGCTCTGGCACAAACCCGGCGACACGGAGGTGGCACGGGCAGGAGCGGACTGGCCGTCTCGGCTTCTCACTTTTTGGATTTTAGAAGGGCATGACATGCCTATATCTGTGTCTCCCCCTCCTTTTACTCCTCCACCTCTTTTCTTTTCGCATGACTATATGTACTTGTCACTTTTCCATGTGTTAGTTGTGTCTTCTGAGCAGTTTGTCAGCTTTTGGACACCTTTGAAGGTGTTTTCTATGTGTTTCTATGTGTTTTTGTTTGCCTGCCATTGGTTTTAACGGTGTTCGAAGGTGTTCGACGAACAGTTCAACGAACAGTTCGGCGAACACACGGGTGTTCGACGAACCGAACCGAACTCGAACACTACGGGGGTGGCTCAACACTAATTTTCACATAGGACCCCTTGTTCGAAAGGAGCTTCTGAACTCTCTCGTCCATTGAATTTGTCAGGTTTTGGATGGTTTCTGCTTCAATTGTTTTGCATGAGGACAGAATACCCTCCCAGAGCTGTTGCTTAGATGTGAACTGCCTCCCGCCATCATAGACACTCCTTTTAATGATGCTCCAAAGGTTCTGAATGGGGTAGAGGTCAGGGGAGCATGGGGGTCACACCATAAGTTTGTCCCCTTTTATGCCCATATCAGCCAGAGATGCAGATGTTTTATGTGCAGCATGAGATGGTGCATTATCATGCAGAAAAATGATCTTGCTGTGAAATACACGGTTCTTCTTGAACCATGGCAGGAAGTGCTGTTTGAGAAAATCCACATACATTATGGAGTTCATCTTTAGCGCCTTCAGGGATCCTAAAAGGGCCGACAATCTCTCTCACCATGATTCCAGCCCAAAACATTACTCCACCTCCTCCTTGTTGGCGCTGTAGCCGTGTTTGCGTGGGGTGTCCATCAACCAGCCATCCTCCACTCCATCCATCTGGACCATTGAGCGCTGCACGGCACTCATCCGTGAACAAAACAGTTTTGAAATCAGTCTTCATGTAATGTTTGGCCCACTGGAGCCGTTTCTGCTTGTGTGAAGTGGATAGAGGAGGTCGACAGGATGGCGCATGCACAGCTGCAAACCTCTGAAGGACCCTGCATCTTGTTGTTCGGGGGACGTTGGAGGCACAAGCAGCTTCAAAAACTTGTCTGCTGCTATGACAAGGCTTTTTTGCCGCTGCTCTTTCAACCTGACGTAATTGCCTGTAGGAAAGAGTCCTCAATTTGCCCTTATCAGCACGCACACGTGTGTACTGTGAATCAGCTACATACTTCTTGATTGCCAAGACACTTCATCCTGATCATCGCACAATGTTGATTGTAGTCATGCCTTGACCTAAACACTCCACAATTTGTTGCATCTCAGCAGCCGACACATCCTTTTTCTTTCCCATTTTGGCAGAAAATGTAGGCTGCTTAATAATGTGAGAGAGCCTTCTTAAGTAGTCTTGCCTTTCATTGGACACACCTGCCAAACTAATTAGCACAGGTGTCTGCAATTGCTTACAGTGATATAAAGAGCCCTGACACACATCACCATCAATGAGTTTAACTGACAAACAAACAAATTCTTGCCTTATCACTCCTAAACACTTTTTGCATAATAATTTGGAACGCAGTGTACATGTGCTTTTCCACAAAACACCAGTGGTTCACGTAGTGAATCTTACAGTTCTAACTTGCCAACCGTGGTCTGTATGGAGTTGTTCAATAAAGGGCCCAAAATTAAGATAACATAGATGGGAGAGGTCTCTATGAATAGGAATTCCTAAGTATTTGATACCCTGTGAGGGCCAGGCAAAGGGAAAGTTGGACTGGATGAATCCTATATGGATTTGGGGAGGGAGACATCGAGGGCCTCAGACTTCGCTGCATTGATTTTAAAATTTTACCATGTAACAAAGTGATCTATTTCAGCCATAACAGCATGGATGGATATATGTGATTGAGTGATATATACTAGGACATCATCAGCAAATAGAGAGCACTTGTACTCGGTGCCTCCCACCTCAATCCACCTAATATTGGGGTTATGGCGAATTGATGAGAGCAGGTGCTCCGTCACTAGGATGTATAAGAGAGGGGACAGAGGACATCACTGCCTTGTCCCATTGGTGATTGTGAAAGGTGATGAAAATGTTCTGACGCACCCCCTGGGCCTTGGGACACCCGGAGCCGGACCCTTTTTGGTGGATGCTGGTGGTTGTAGTCTTCGTGGCGGCGACCCGGTTCCGTGGCTCAGGGCGGTCAAACCAGTGGCGGAACTATTTATGTGGTTTTGATGTTTAAATGTCCGACTACGCCACCCGTGGATTGCGGTCAGAGTGAACCGCCGCTACAGGGCAGACCGCTGAGGCTGGTGTTGTGGGTGCAGCAGAGCGTAGCATAACTCCCCACGGGAGGAGTATAGCCTCAGGGCAGTGTATGCGGAGGATGGGGGTGATGGTGCAGGGCAGCAGCAGTAACGACACAGAGTCAGTGATGCAGTTCAGGGCCTTTACTCACAGTTCTTATTATCCAGACCACGTCTGCAGGTAACGGCTGCCCACGTCGTACTGTGCTCACCAGGTGAGGGGCTCAGACAACTCCCAGATAACTTTGGAGCACTTCACAGGACCCCCTTTGTGTGTCCTTTGTCTGGCCTTTCTTACCAACACTTCTGTCTGGCTGCCTCGGGCCTCCTCTTGGTAAACTTGGCGCCAGTTTCCCTGACCCTATGTGGTGCCTTCCTAGCGGGTGTAGCGAGGGGCTGCGCCACATAAAATGTCAGAGCCTCCGGTTTCTAGCTGAGGGTCGTTTCCTGCCTCCACTAGTTCGGGGACCGGTCTCCCCCTTTGGCCTGACCCCTCCACGCAGGTGGATTCGGGCGTGCGGTGGCGACTCGCCCGTCCGCACCCCTGGGATCCCTTCATTCCTCGTTCCTGGAGCCTTCTCCGCTCCTCTTCCTTCCTTCTCCCTCTTCCAGGCCTGGGCCTCTGTTACTAGGCCCGCCTCCGGAGCAGAGCTCATGCAGAGCCCCTGCTCCCTGCCACTTCTGCTCAGACTTCTCTGCACTGAACTAAGATGGTGCCCACCTTTTATACTCCCTTCTCAATGCACCCAGGAACTGCTTCCTCCCTGCTCCTGCACTACAGGGTTCCCCTTCCTCAGTGTTCCCTCCCCCCACTCCAGCCAGGGACAGGGACTGTCGTGCCCATCTCAGGGGCATATTGGTCGCCCTGCCCCACGGCAATGTGGTGTAATGCATGCAGGTGTCGGGTCCTGATCCACACTCCATCCTTACCTGAGAGTGAGATATCACACCTCTGGGTGAGGTGCAATACGTCTGTAGCAACCGAGCCCTCAGGGTGCTACAGTTCCATTTATCTTCAGCCTAGGTGACGTATTGCGATACAGGGCCGTGATTTTGGCTATAAAAGGGTCCCCTAGACCCCTACCCCAAGCATTTTAAGAGAATCATATATGGCGTGCCAGGAGACTCTATGGAATGCTTTCTCAGCATCCAACGAGAGTATCTAATTACAAATTTTTAACTGCATCTAGCCCAGGAAATACTTTGTGCCTAGTAGCAGTGTCTGCTAGTCAGCGGATTATCCCGGCTGTTAAGCAAGCTGCACCACCTGTAGTTTAGACACTTAATTTTTTCAAAGGAAATGCTTCGGGACCATGGGATACTTAGTGAAGAGCATCAGGAGGCACCCCAAGGCATAGGGGCTGGGACTGGCAGTAGGATGCCTTGCGGTGGACAGCCGAGCTCGATCCTTATAAAAGCTTTTTAACTGCAGCAGCTTTAGTGGACGCTACTGGAGCTGGAATTACCGCGGCTGCTGGCATGAGACTTGACCTCCAATAGATCCTTGTAAATGGATTTAAAGTGTATTCATTCAAATTAGAGAGACAATTTAAATTAAAAAGCTTAGAGCTGCCTCCACCACAGGGGGGCTCGCTCGACCCACCAGCGGACAGGCACCAGTATTGGGAGAGGGGGGCTGGCCGTCAGGGTTCACCGCGGCTCTGGCACAAACCCGGCGACACGGAGGTGGCACGGGCAGGAGCGGACTGGCCGTGTCGGCTTCTCACTTTTTGGATTTTAGAAGGGCATGACATGCCTATATCTGTGTCTCCCCCTCCTTTTACTCCTCCACCTCTTTTATTTTCGCATGACTATATGTACTTGTCACTTTTCCATGTGTTAGTTATGTCTTCTGAGCAGTTTGTCAGCTTTTGGACACCTTTGAAGGTGTTTTCTATGTGTTTCTATGTGTTTTTGTTTGCCTGCCATTGGTTTTAACGGTGTTCGAAGGTGTTCGACGAACAGTTCGACGAACAGTTCGGCGAACACACGGGTGTTCGACGAACCGAACCGAACTCGAACACTACGGGGGTGGCTCAACACTAACTGTGACCTCCACCACTCTTTCAAGGGGCATTAAAACCGTCTTGTTAAGCTACTGTGACCTCCACGTCTCTTCCAAGGATCATTTAAACCATCTTATTAAGCTACTGCAACCTCCACGCGTCTTCCAAAGGGCATTAAAACTGTCTTGTTAAGCTAATGCGACCTCCACCACTTTTGCAAGGGGCGTTAAAACAATCTTGTTAAGCTACTGCGACCTCCACGTCTCTTCCAAGGGGCATTTAAACCATCTTGTTAAGCTACTGCAACCTCCATGCCTCTTCCAAGGGGCATTGTAACGGGTCTGGGAGGTGGAACCTCTGAGCAACTATACAAGGGGGCAGTCCTTGTAAGGAAGCAGGTGGCTCCCAGGGAAGGCAGGCAGGTAGTCACGGCTAGTGACGGGGACAGTCTCTGGGTAGAAGGGCAGGAGGTCACGGCAAGTGACGGGGACAGTCTCTAGACAGGCGAGTGGTCACGGCAAGTGACGGCAGAGCCTCCAGGTAGGCTAGCAGGCAGGTAGCAGGTGGACGCTCCCAGGTGAGCAGGCAAGAGTCTCTGGACAGGCAGGTGGTCACAGCACGTGACGGCGGAGCCTCCAGGTAGGCTAACAGGCAGGTAGCAGGTGAGCACTCCCAGGTGAGCGGGCAAGAGTCTCTGGACAGGCAGGTGGTCACAGCACGTGACAGCGGAGCCTCCAGGTAGGATAGCAGGCAGGTAGCAGGTGAGCACTCCCAGGTGAGCGGGCAAGAGTCTCTGGACAGGCAGGTGGTCACAGCACGTGACGGCGGAGCCTCCAGGTAGGCTAGCAGACAGGTAGTAGGTGAGCGCTCCCAGGTGAGCGGGCAGGCTGGTCCATAGACAGACTGACAGGTGTCGGAAGGCAGACCGTCGGACCGCAGGCTTGCAAGCAGGTAAGCGGATATCAGGCAGGTATCAAGCAGGAATCTGGCAGGTGACTGGCAGGTAACAAGCAGGAATCTGGCAGGTGACTGGCAGGTAACAAGCAGGAATCTGGCAGGTGACTGGCAGGTAACTGGTAACGGGACCTGAGGGCTGAAGCAGAGTGAAGGTTTTGCAACAACATTGCTCGGGCACCTCCATTTTGGAGGAGGTGCCTTATATATGGGAGGTCCTCCGGCAATTGGCCGGGGACTCCTTAGGACGGCGCGCGCGGTCCCTTTAAAAGAGGGGGAGCGCGCGCTCGCGCCCTAAGCACACTGCCGGGGAAGGAGCGCGTAGCGGAAGCAGCGGGGAGAGAAGCGCTGGAGGACGCCGCGCCTGGAGCGGGGAGGTGAGAGGGACGGCGACTCTGCCTAGTACGGAGCAGAGACGCCGATGCTACAGTACCCCCCCCTTTAGGCCCCCTCTTTTTTTGGTCAGAAAGAAATTTTTCAAGGAGAAGCGGGGAGTTGATGTTCTCTCTGGGTTCCCAAGTTCTCTCCTCAGGACCAAACCCCTTCCAATCCACCAGAAAAAAGTCTATTCCTCTTACCCTCTTGGAGGCCAGAATACTCTCTACCTCAAAGACGTCATCAGCGGAAACCGGAGCAGGAGGGGCACCTGGATTATTGGAAAAAGAGTTAAAGACAACGGGTTTGAGGAGAGATATATGGAAGGAGTTGGGAATCCGTAGGGTGGCCGGGAGTTTTAATTTGTAGGCCACAGGGTTAATTTGCCTGAGGACTTCGAAGGGACCGATGAATCGAGGGCCCAACTTTAAGGAGGGTACTTTGAGCCGCACATGTTTGGACGAGAGCCAAACCTTGTCTCCCGGACGGAATTGAGGCGGATCTAGACGTCTCTTATCAGCATATCTCTTCATCCGCTCAGAGGACAGAAGAAGAGCGGACCTGGTACTCTCCCAAACAGTAGAAAATTCGCTGACAAGAGACTCCGCAGCAGGGTTGTCCACAGAAACGGAGACAGAAAGTGGAATCCGGGGATGTTGGCCACCTACTATAAAGAACGGGGATTTGGAAGAGGATTCGCTCTCATGGTTATTGTAAGAGAACTCGGCCCATGTTAGGAGATCCACCCAGCCCGAATGGTGTGCATTAACGAAGTGCCGGAGGTAACTGGTCAGGATCTGATTGATCCGCTCCACTTGACCATTGGACTGTGGGTGGTAAGCGGAGGAGAAGTCCATGGTGATGTCAAGCAGCTTACATTTGGCTCTCCAGAAGCGTGAGGTGAACTGAACCCCACGATCCGACACGATGTGGAGGGGCAGGCCATGGAGACGGAAGATGTGGCGGATAAAGTCTTTAGCCAGCTCGGGTGCAGATGGGAGACCAGGCAGGGGAATGAAGTGGGCCATCTTAGAAAAGCGGTCAGCGACAACCCAAATGACTGTACAACCGGCAGAAATAGGAAGATCGGTGATAAAGTCCATAGCAATGTGCTGCCAAGGAGCAGCAGGTACGGGAAGGGGCAGGAGATGGCCGGCTGGAAGATGTCTGGGAACTTTGTTTGAGCAGGCCGCGACGAAGTCTACCACGTCCTTACGCAGGGTAGGCCACTAGTAATGCCGGGTAATGAGTTGGAAGGTCTTCTTTTGGCCAGCAAGGCCAGCTAGTTTAGAAGAATGTCCCCAGCGAAGAACCCTCTCCCGATCTGGTACTGCTACAAACGTCTTACCGGGTGGGAGAAGAGTCAGATCCAAGGGGGCCACATTCATCACCTTGGAGGAGTCGATGATGTGCGTATGCTCCTACTATTGATCGGAGGACAGGAAGGACCGGGACAAGGCATCAGCTTTGACGTTCTTGTCCGCCGGACGGAAATGAAGAATGAAGTCGAAGCGGGCAAAAACAACGACCACCGGGCCTGGCGAGGATTGAGTCTCTGGGCATTTTGGAGATATGCCAGGTTTTTGTGATCCGTGTAGATAATTACCGGGTAGAGAGCCCCTTCAAGCAGATAGCGCCACTCCCCCAGTGCCAATTTGATGGCTAGCAATTCACGGTCTCCTATGGAGTAGTTGCGCTCAGACGAGGAGAAGATTTTGGAGAAGAAGCCGCAGGTTACCATTCTCCCGGTAGAAGATTTTTGGGTGAGTACCGCTCCGGCTCCGGAGGAGGAGGCATCAACCTCCAGGTAGAATTGTTTATTACAGTCCGGACGGTGCAGGACGGGAGCAGAGGCGAAGGCTTTCTTTAAGGAAAGGAAGGCCTCCTTGGCTTCAGGCGACCATGTCCTGGGATTAGCCCCCTTACGGGTGAGTGCAGATATGGGAGCAGTCCGAGACGAGAAGTGTGGGATGAAAAGACGATAGTAATTAGCGAAGCCCAGGAATCGCTGTATCACCTTCAAACCTTCAGGACGAGGCCATTTTAGAACGGAAGAGAGCTTCTCGGGATCCATTTGCAGACCTGTCTGGGAGATGACATAGCCCAAGAACGGTAGGGAGGTCTGGTCGAAGAGGTACTTCTCGTATTTGGCATAGAGGTGGTTCTGCCGAAGCCTAAGCAGGACCTGACGAACATCCCTTCGGTGTGTGGGGAGATCTGGAGAGAAGACCAAGATATCGTCCAGGTATACCACTACGCAGGAGTACAGGAGGTCACGGAAGATGTCGTTGACTAGTTCTTGAAAGACAGCGTGAGCATTACAGAGACCGAAGGGCATCACAAGGTACTCATAGTGATAGTCCCGGGTATTGAATGCCGTCTTCCACTCGTCTCCTTGACGAATACGGACCAGGTTATATGCTCCTCGTAGATCCAGCTTGGAGAAGATCCTGGCGCCCTTGAGACGGTCAAACAATTTGGAGATGAGCGGCAGGGGGTATTTGTTTTTTACTGTGATGAGATTGAGTCCTCTGTAGTCAATACAGGGACGTAGCGAGCCGTCTTTCTTTTTGACAAAGAAGAATCCGGCTCCAGCCGGGGAGGTAGATTTTCGGATAAATCCCCTAGCCAGATTCTCTTCAATGTACTCAGACATGGACCAGGTCTCGGCTGCAGACAACGGGCAGATACGCCAACCGGGAGGAGTGGTGCCAGGTACCAGGTCGATCGGGCAGTCATATGGCCTATGGGGTGGCAACGTCTCTGCTTCCTTCTTACCGAAGACGTCCGCATAGGGCCAGTAAGGAGCCGGAAGACCTGGTAAATTAGCTGGAGTAGGCGGAGGGCGAGCTGGGCCGACTGGAACCAGGCAGGTCCTATGGCAGTCTGGACCCCATCGGAGCACTTCACCGGATCGCCAGTTCAATACGGGTTCTTGTGTCTGGAGCCAAGGTAGACCTAGCAACAGGGAGTGAGAAAGTCCGGACAGCAAATGGAATGAGATTTCCTCAGAGTGCAGCATTCCCACCTGCAGGGTTATGGGTTCAGTGACGAGCAGGATGGTCTCGGAGAGAAGTCTTCCATCCACGGAGGCGACTGACAATGGTTCAGCCAGGGGCTTGGTGGGAATACGGTATCTCTCTACCAGAGACTGGGAGATGAGGTTTCCAGCAGCTCCAGAATCCTGGTGGGCGAGTTCAAAGTGACGGTTTTCTCCCCAAGCAATAGAGACCGGTAAAGTCAGAGACGGAGAGGGCTTACTTTTGTCTAGGACGACCTCTCCGAGCGGTCCTAGACACTGGCGTTTCCCGGCTTTTCCGGGCAGGAACGGATGAAGTGCTCCATACTGCCACAATAGAAACAGCTTCCCTCGGCTAGGCGAGATTCTTGGCGAGATCTGACCATCTTGGTCTGGTCGATCTGCATAGGTTCAGGCGAGGGCGCCCGCAGAGTGACTGGTTGAGAGGCAGGTCTCAGGGAAGTAGGAGCAGAGCAAGAAAAGTCTTTCTCCCAGGCAGTCTCTTTGGCACGTTCTTGGAACCGGATGCCAATCCGGGTAGCTAGTGACACCAGGTCATCCAGAGTGGTAGGAATGTCCCGACCAGCTAACTCGTCCTTAATCCGACCGGAAAGACCCTCCCAGAAGACGGACACCAGAGCCTCATTTTCCCAGGTAAGCTCAGAAGCGAAGGTGCGGAACCATATGGCATATTGGCCCACGGTGAGACTCCCTTGGCGGAGACGTAGCAGAGGGGAGGCAGAAGAGGTTTTCCGTCCAGGTTCATCGAAGACTTTCCGGAAAGCAGCGAGGAAAGATGGCAGGTCGGACAACAGGGAATCCCCTCTCTCCCACAGGGGATTTAGCCATGCCAGTGCCTCCCCAGTGAGATGGGACATGATGAAGGCCACCTTGGCCCGGTTGGAGATGAACTGGTATGCCAATAGCTCAAAGTGCAGGGTGCACTGGTTTATGAAACCCCGAGCTAAAGTAGGTTCGCCGGCAAAGCGTGGAGGTGCCAGAAGCCGAGGTCCATAGTCGGGTACCATGAAGGGACTGGATTGCGGTACCGCAGGAATGGGCACGGCTGGACCAGAGGTAGACAAAGACGAGTCACACAATGCGCCTAGACGAGAGTTAACGGACCGTAGATAGGACAGTACCACCTCCTGCTGAGTTTTCTGACGTAAGACTTCCTGGTGCAGATCGGAGATCTGGGGACCACCGGGTTCCATGGCCCGAGCAAACTGTAACGGGTCTGGGAGGTGAAACCTCTGAGCAACTGTACAAGGGGGCAGTCCTTGTAAGGAAGCGGGTGGCTCCCAGGGAAGGCGGGCAGGTAGTCACGGCTAGTGACGGGGACAGTCTCTGGGTAGAAGGGCAGGAGGTCACGGCAAGTGACGGGGACAGTCTCTAGACAGGCGGGTGGTCACAGCAAATGACGGCAGAGCCTCCAGGTAGGCTAGCAGGCAGGTAGCAGGTGGACACTCCCAGGTGAGCGGGCAAGAGTCTCTGGACAGGCAGGTGGTCACAGCACGTGACGGCGGAGCCTCCAGGTAGGCTAGCAGGCAGGTTGCAGGTGAGCGCTCCCAGGTGAGCGGGCAAGAGTCTCTGGACAGGCAGGTGGTCACAGCACGTGACGGCGGAGCTTCCAGGTAGGATAGCAGGCAGGTAGCAGGTGAGCGCTCCCAGGTGAGCGGGCAAGAGTCTCTGGACAGGCAAGTGGTCACAGCACGTGACGGCGGAGCCTCCAGGTAGACTAGCAGACAGGTAGTAGGTGAGCGCTCCCAGGTGAGCGGGCAGGCTGGTCCATAGACAGACTGACAGGTGTCGGAAGGCAGACCGTCGGACCGCAGGCTTGCAAGCAGGTAAGCGGATATCAGGCAGGTATCAAGCAGGAATCTGGCAGGTGACTGGCAGGTAACAAGCAGGAATCTGGCAGGTGACTGGCAGGTAACAAGCAGGAATCTGGCAGGTGACTGGCAGGTAACTGGTAACGGGACCTGAGGGCTGAAGCAGAGTGAAGGCTTTGCAACAACATTGCTCGGGCACCTCTATTTTGGAGGAGGTGCCTTATATATGGGAGGTCATCCAGCAATTGGCCGGGGACTCCTTAGGACGGCATGCGCGGTCCCTTTAAGAGAGGGGGAGCGCGCGCACGCGCGCCCTAAGCACACTGCCGGGGAAGGAGCGCATGCCGGAAGCAGCGGGGAGAGAAGCGCTGGAGGACGCCGCGCCTGGAGCGGGGAGGTGAGAGGGACGGCGTCTCTGCCTAGTACGGGGCAGAGACGCCGATGCTACAGGCATTAAAACAGTCTTGTTAAGCTAATGCGTCCTCCACCACTTTTCCAAGGGGCATTAAAACTGTCTTGTTAAGCTACTGCGACATCCACCACTTTTCCAAGGGGCATTAAAGCTGTCTTGTTAAGCTACTGTGACCTCCACCACTCTTCCAAGGGGCATTCAAACCATCTTGTTAAGCTACTGCGACCTCCACCACTTTTTCAAGGGGCATTGATATTGACTTTTCTTTCCACTGTGAACTTCACCATTCTTCCAACGGGCATTGCGTTTCCTGCTAATTTTAGTTAGCTTTTGCTTTTCAATGAATAGGCGAACACTAAGGGAGACCCACTCCCCAATAATGGGTAGAAGGTTTTTAGTATGCTGTAATCCACGTCTGTTTCAAGGGGCATTGCAGTTCCTCATAATTTTTGGAAAGCCTTCCATTCACTGCTTAGGCCAACAGTGCACAGGAGACCCAGTTGCTATAATTGGAAAAAACAGTTTAGTTAAGGCCCTCTGACCTCCATGTCACTTCCAAGGGGCATTGGAGTGCCTCGAAATTTTTGGTAAGCATTGCACTCACTGCATGCCCTATAACTGTGTAGCCGAACTTCTCCTTTTGGTACAGAAACATATCCTACTTGACATGTGTGGTTTACTGGCCTGATATTGATGTGAATGGTCCCTGTTCCTCCTGCTCTTTCTGCTTTGCCACCACCTCATCCATCATTCATCACCTGAAGCTTTGTTTTAAAGGGAGTCATACAACTGGGATAGTAGCAGGAAAACATCCAGCAATCCTCGGAGGAGGTAGGATATGCGCCAAAACTCTGACCACCTCAGGCCTAGCCGCTACTACATACATGCGCTTGCATTCCAAGAAAACAAAGCAGATGCTAACTTCTATCATCATCATCATGCTCCTCACCTTGGCACTCTGAACTCCACTGATGGAGAAGCCAGGGCCCACCGGATGAGTCTGGTTCTCTGGTGGGCCCGTCCAATGCTGCCCTAAAGCAGGCCGGGCTAAGAAAAGAGTGGGGGGATGTTCCAAGGAGAAATAGGGGCGGCTGGGGATCGTATATGGACACTCGGCCGCCCCCAGTCGGCTGGGGACTGTGTGTGGACACCCGGCTGCGGGGCGGCTGAGGATTGAGTATGGACACCCCGCCGCCCCCTGGCAGCTGGGGAGCGAGCGTGGACACCCGGCCGCCGGCGGCTGGGGACTGAGTATGGATACCAGGCCGCCGACGCAGCCATGACATGGTTACCGGCGTCTGCCACCACATGCCTCAATGGCCCAATTTCAAGTGCAAGCAAGCTAGCAGTATGGTATTGCAGCCTGGGGGTGGGTGGGTGGCAGGTTGCACACTTACGCTTGCATTCTAAGAAAACAAAGCAGATGCTAACTTCTATCATCATCATCATGCTCCTCACCTTGGCACTCTCAACTCCCCTGATGGAGAAGCCAGGGCCCACCGGAGGAGTCTGGTTCTCTGGTGGGCTCGTCCAATGCTACCCTAAAGCAGACCGGGCTAAGAAAAGTGTGTGGGGGGATGTTCCAAGGAGAAATAGGGGCGGCTGGGTACCGTTTAGGGACACCCGGCCGCCCACAGGTGGCTGGAGACCGAGCGTGGACACCCGGCCGCCGGGCGGCTGGGGACTGAGTATGGATACCTCTCTGCCGAATCAGCCATGAGGTAGTGGCCAGCTTCGGCCTCCTCTAAACTAAAAGGCCCCATTTCAAGTGCAAGCAAGCTAGCCGTATGGTATTGCAGCCTGGGGGTGGGTGGGTGGCAGGCTGCATACTTGCACTTGCATTGCAAGGAATGGGGGAGGTACAATTGAACACTGCCCTGGGACAAGGACTTGCACGGGGATAATTGCAAGTCTGCATCTTCTGATGCGAAAAGGATCACTTCTGATGGGCACACTTTTAGGCAGTGACCTGGGTGTCAGAGATGCTTCCAGGGGTCTTCCCCATGCTGTTCCCATGTCTTTTCAGCACTGTATGCATGTGTCACACAGCACATGGCCAGAAAAGATTGTAAAATGTTAAAATTACATTTCCTGGTGAATTCTTTTGTCACGGTTGAAAGCAATGCAAAAGTGAAAAAAACGTATCAAAAACGCTACGTGTGAACATAGCCCAAGATGCGGAGGAGCATTTTTGTTTTTGGTTATTTATTTTGCTTTATATACAAGTCATTACCATGGAAAAGATGTTCCTTAACATATTTCTCAGGAAAATCCATTTTGATTTTGTTTTTATATGTTTTATTGTGAGTCTGTAAAAGTGACATAATACCTCTGACAACGTTGTTGACAGAAGAGACCTGGGAGTCAGAAGTGCTTCCAGGGGTCTTCCCCATGATGTCCCCATGTCATTTGAGCACTGTTCCCATCGATTTGGGCAATTTTTAAGCCCTCTGCAGACCGCCGGGGGGAGCAGCCTGAAAAATGCTCGCGTTTCCCATAGACTTACATTGGGCTCGTTGCTCGGTTCGAGCACCCGAGTATTCCAATTTGCTCGACCCAAGCAACGAGTACCCGAGCAGTTTAGTGCTCGCTCATCTCTAATGTTTGTCAATAATTTTCATTCTAATCTCTTTAGACAACTGTCTCATTAGCTTAGCTTTTACAACACAGTGACTTTTCACCCTTCAAATAGGTAGACTGATTACAAGCTTGTATACATCTTTGATACTTACTAATTACAGAACACACCATAGTTGCACATGTCCCTATGGACAAATTACTTTAAATCTTTTCTGAGGTATCATCATTTTTGTCCAGGCCATTTTCAATATTTTTTTTCTAATTACTGTTGAACCACAATTCAAAAGCAATGTCTGATTTTAATTAGTTGATATTCAGTAAATATTAGTTGAAAGAATACATTTGTCAGTTTCAAACTATTTCAGTGAACACTATAAGTTTTTCTTACTTTAACAAAAGGGCATCAACAATTTTGTCCATGTGTGCATTTACTGAATGACAGAGTTGAAGCTGATTTGCGTGGAGGAATGGGCCAAAATTCCTTCAAGCTGATGTGCAGGACTAATCAATAGTGTTGAGCGAGTATGTTCTGTTAACCCTTTCGCCGAGTATACGCCGGCCGAGCTCCGAGTATTTACAGCTGCTCGGTGATATGTTTGAATCGCTCCCATGTGCATGATTTGCGACTGTTTGACAGCTTTATTACATGTGAGGAATGTGTAAGAAATAGACATTCCTCCCATGTAATAAAGCTGTCAAACAGTTGCAAATCATGCACACGGGAGCGATTCAAACATATCACCGAGCAGCTGTAAATACTCGGAGCTCGCCCGAGCATATTCGGAACAGAACATACTTGCTCAACACTACTAATCAACTATTTATATTAAGTGTGTGATGCAGGGTGTCACGCAAGATATTGTAAGCAAAGGTGCACAATGCATAAACTTTTGCACCTCACAGACGTGATATTGGATAATTTTCCTCAATAAAAAAAAATTGACAATTCATTTGAGAGCGGTGCTAGAAATTGTGCGGCAGCGCTGATGTCACTTATTGCTTCTATCTACAACCCCTGATGACGTCTCTTGTTTCACAAAAGATGTGGTGGTGGAGATAGGAACAGAATTCCGTCACTGCATTCACCTCTCCTGCAGTGTCTATCACCATGGATCCAGGACATCTTCAGGGGGCGGCAAGAAACTGTAGTAAGTAACTGCTGCTCTGCCCCTGTTGACTTTCTGTTTCGGGTTGGGCAATAGACAGTGCAAGGAATTGAGCGCAACCCTAGTCTCGTGTGACGTCCTGTGACTTCACAGGAAGTGCAGTAAAAAAAACACATTTAGGGATTAGCAGGATAGGGAGAAGTGTAAGGTATGGTATAAAAAAGCTCATTACAAAATTGGTTAGGGTGTAAAGATAGATATTTATAAATTAAATTTTAGTTGCTGGACCACTCCTTTAATCAATAGGAAACAGTACATATGGGACACTAGCCTTTTTAAAAAGTGTGCCACAGAATACTATTCATGTAACATGCTATTCAAATATTAAGTGTGCCACAGAATACTATTCATGTAGCATGCTATTCAAATATTAAGTGTATTATAACATACATACATAGTGTTGCCGCATGCTACATCTGTATGCATTAATGAGTTAAAGATCAGAAACTATTCACTGTAGCAACTTTGCATTGGGGGACTTTTAAATGATCGTGGAATTGATAAACAGCTCAATGGAAGTTTTACATTAATTGACTCTCATAAAGGCAATGAGTTGAACATATCTGATCAGCGCCAGAATAAGTCTTAACAATTCTGAGAGTACCAGGATTTGTTTTATTCACTATAGCTGTGATTGACCTGGGTAATACAATGCTACACCAGCATTTACGTCTTTTTGTTAATAAAAAAATGTAAACCTTTTTAAACTTGCTTTCATGCATTTTTATTTTTGTTAAATAATGTTTTTTTTAGTACTTTGTAGCGGGTTTGCCATCATATTTGCTATTTTGCATAGAATTGCAAGAAAAAGTAATGTCACCACTTTTTTACAGAATGCAAGATACAGCATATATTTATTGTTGTTTAATTTTAACATATTTATATTAATTTTACAATGTTTTGATTTCTGTAACATTCCTATGCTCAGTGGAATCTCCTCTACTACCACATATAGCAATAATTACATTTGTATGATGCCATCTAGTGGCAATTTAAACAATACAAATAAAAAGCTTCAAACACAATTTAGAATCAATGATATGTTCTCTCAGCTGTAAAATTAATCATTTCTGAAGCTGATTACATTTTTTCTATCTCCATTCTTTTGTCATTGTATAATAAATATGAGATTGTCTGTCATGGAGCACTGTGTCAACACATAAAATTGATTTTGCTTTATACATGAAAATTATATTGCCTGATAAAATGGATTGCAGATTATTCTGAACTGGCAAACATTTGTTTGAAATTATTTATAAATGTTGTGGTGCATTTATATGTTTTGCTCTGAAACACATTTAACTTTCTTGAAAAAGGAAATTCTATTGATGATACAGTGCTGTCAAAAGTATATTGTTAACTGATTTAAATTTTGAGGTAAAAGCTCCAGATTTTATCTTTTATTTAACATCAATAAATCTACTGTAAAACCTACTATCAATGGCTATTGGAAAAATGTTCTATATTTATCCAAGCTTTTAAAATATTTGCATTTTTGTACAAAGAATTCTATTGTATGAAATAAGAGAATAAATATTTTTTCATTAGTAAATAATGATAGATATCTACCATAACCACACAAGACATCATTAGTCTAAACAAAAACGTATAAACATTTCCATCATATATTTAGGAGCCTCTTTTGTATTTTGCTTTTTAAAAACTAATGCAAAATACTGATTGTGAAAAGTGTAAATGAAGTGATAATAGTCTCTCATATATACAGTACAGACCAAAAGTTTGGACACACCTTCTTCTTTAAAGATTTTTCTGTATTTTCTTGACTATGAAAATTGTACATTCACACTGAAGGCATCAAAACTATGAATTAACACATGTGGAAATTACTTAATGTGAAAATACTTAACAAAAAAGTGTGAAACAACTAAAAATATGTCTTATATTCTAGGTTCTTCAAAGTAGCCACCTTTTGCTTTGACGACTGCTTTGCACACTCTTGGCATTCTCTTGATGAGCTTCAAGAGATAGTCACCGGAAATGGTCTTCCAACAATCTTGAAGGAGTTCCTAGAGATGCTTAGCACTTGTTGGCTCTTTTGCCTTCACTCTGCGGTCCAGCTCACCCCAAACCATCTCGATTGGGTTCAGGTCTGGTGACTGTGGAGGCCAGGTCATCTGGCGTAGCACCCCATCACTCTCCTCCTTGGTCAAATAGCCCTTACACAGCCTGGAGGGGTGTTTGGGGTCATTGTCCTGTTGAAAAATAAGTGATGGTCCAACTAAACGCAAATCGGATGGAATAGCATGCCGCTGTAACATGCTGTGGTAGCCATGCTGGTTTAGTATGCCTTCAATTTTTAATAAATCCCTAACAGTGTCACCAGCAAAACACCCCCACACCTCCTCCTCCATACTTCACGGTGGGAACCAGGCATGTAGAGTCCATCCGTTCACCTTTTCTGCGTCACACAAAGACACGGTGGTTGGAACCAAAGATCTCAAATTTGGACTCATCAGACCAAAGCACAGATTTTCACTGGTCTAATGTCCATTCCTTGTGTTCTTTAGCCCAAACAAGTCTCTTCTGCTTGTTGCCTGTCCTTAGCAGTGGTTTCCTAGCAGCTATTTTACCATGAAGGCCTGCTGCACAAAGTCTCCTCTTAACAGTTGTTGAAGAGATGTGTCTGCTGAAAGAACTCTGTGTGGCATTGACCTGGTCTCTAATCTGAGCTGCTGTTAACCTGCAATTTCTGAGGCTGGTGGCTCGGATAAACTTATCCTCAGAAGCAGAGGTGACTCTTGGTCTTCCTTTCCTGGGGCGGTCCTCATGTGAGCCAGTTTCTTTGTAGCGCTGGTGTTTGCAACTGCACTTGGGGACACTTTCAAAGTTTTCCCAATTTTTCGCACTGACTGACCTTCATTTCTTAAAGTAATGATGGCCACTCATTTTTCTTTACCTAGCTGCTTTTTCTTGCCATAATACAAATTCTAACAGTCTATTCAGTAGGAATATCAGCTGTGTATCCACCAGACTTCTGCACAACACAACTGATGGTCCCAACCCCATTTATAAGGCAAGAAATCCCACTTATTAAACCTGACAGGGCACACCTGTGAAGTGAAAACTATTTCTGGTGACTACCTCTTGAAGCTCATCAAGAGAATGCTGCCAAGAGTGTGCAAAGCAGTCATCAAAGCAAAAGGTGGCTACTTTGAAGAACCTAGAATATAAGACATATTTTCAGTTGTTTCACACTTTTTTGTTAAGTATATAATTCCACATGTGTTAATTCATAGTTTTGATGCCTTCAGTGTGAATGTACAATTTTCATAGTCATGAAAATACAGAAAAATCTTTAAAAGAGAAGGTGTGTCCAAACTTTTGGTCTGTACTGTAGATGAAACATTTAAATTATTGCTTCCTCTTATGATCATAGTTGGCCATAGACATAATCAATGATAATCATTTTCTATCTAAATTATTTTATGACTACTTGTTAAATTTGTCACATCAAAGGTACTAAAAATAAAATCCTCTCCTTAGGCAGAAAAACGTCACTTCTTCTCATTTATGAATCAAAAGTTTTCTAGTTAAGCTAGGAATTCACTGAAGGTACCTGTTGTCCAAACGAGCTTGTTCTAGCACCAGCTATCTCCTCTGACACCAACATAAACTTATGAAGGAATATTTAAATGGTCCAGTAGACTAAAAGTAAATATTTGATTACACTTTCCAAAATATAACTATGTACAATACAAAGTTATATTTTGGTACCGTGTTAGCCAGAAAAATCGATGTAAATACATTTATGCCAAAAATGACAAAAGTATTCTCGGAGTGATACCTTTATTGGCTAACCAGAAATATATATATATGCAAGCTTTCATCGCACAGAGGCTCCTTCATCAGGCAAGATTCCAAATGAATTCATAAGACAAAAGGCACAACATTTGAGAGATGTTACAACAAGACATTTGTTCATGCGGTGTAAGTTGTGATGCCTCCTACAGATAAGTTAGGGAGATCAAAATAGTCTTTTTTGTTGCAAAATGAGAGGCCTTGGGAATGTTTATATGGAGGTGTGAATTGTGTCCATCTAGTGAGTCATAAACCCAGGTGTTATATTTAGTCCTGCTGTCAGTGAACTGAACATCCTTATCAATTTGAATTCCCAAATTTTTCTTTCTCTGTTGCCCTTGAAGTGACCTTTCAGTATAAAAACTTTTAGATCTTTCATATAGTGTCCCTGGCCAGAGAAATGTTTCCCCACAGGTATGTCCAGTTCATTCTTTATTGTGTGTCTGTGTAAATTCATTCTCGTTTGCAGTTTTTGAATTGTTTCTCCAATATAAACTCCTTCCGGGCACCTTGTACATTATATCATCCTCCACATTGGAGGATGTACATGAAAAGACATCCATGATTTTGTAGTCCTTAACAGTGCATGGTGACCATATTTTTTGCTTAAATTTTCTTTTTCTATTTTCCTCCTGTAAAACCTAGGTGTGTCTTATGGTCCGGTGCGTCTTATATTTATATTTTTTTCTAGTAAGCCAATAAAGGTATCACTCCGATAATACTTTTGTCATTGTGTGACAGCAAAGTTTTTGGCACCGGTTTGCTGTTCAAAATAGTTACATACAGGCCAGGTATTTAAAACTGTGGTTTGTCTGTCACATGGATCACATATACGTTTTCTGAAAATTCTGCCATTTCTGGCCTCCATTCAATTTTTTTTTCAGTGTGTCAGCAAAGATTTTGGCACCGGTTTGCTGTTAAAAATAGTTACCTACAGGTCAGTTATTTAAAACTGTGGTTTCTCCATCACACGGATTACATATAACTTCGCTCCGAATTCAGCCATTTGTAGTGAGTGTGGAAGATATTTCCTCCATTTAATTGGGCAAGCCACGTGGCAAGGGACGGGGAACTGGACATGATGGTGCATGTAGAGCCGAGGCCAAGGCCGTGTGCAAGCTGAAATTGTGCCAAAACAAACACGCACATCGTCTCACCCGACCTTCCTGTCCCAATTTCTAGTGGACCGCAGCATGCCAATATTGAACCCAGAGCAGTGTCAAAAGGTTGTTGGTTGGATAGTGGATAAAGCTACCAGTCACTTAGCCACCACCACTACCACCACCCTGTCTTCCACACGGTCAAGTCTCAGTAGCCGGGAGTCTAGACTGCATATTCCCTCCATATGACCCTCCTTCCTCCCACCATGCCGAGTGACTGGAGACAACTGATCCCACACTTGGACACTCTGAAGAGCTGTTCACTTTTCCATTTATAGATTCGGGCCTCTCTCCCAGTCCACTTGAAGCGATACCCAAATATTTGAGCAGCCATAGTCACACGAAGGTGACTGTTGAAAAGTGTCACAAGAGGTGGACGATGATGAGACACAATTGCCAGAAATTCAGGAGGAGGACCAGGGTGCGGAAGTGGAAGATGAGGTGGTGGATGATATAGTAACTGACGCAACCTGGCAGGAGGACAAGAAGAGCGAGGACAGCAGCACACAGGGGGAGGGAGGCAGAACACCCCAACAGGCAGGAAGAAGCAGTGTGGTGGCCGCAGACAGAAGGCAGGCAACCGTTCCCAGTAACACCAACAAGATGGAAGTTGCCAGCACAACTGTTAGGTCTTCCCGAGTCTGGTTGTTTTTTAAAGACTCTGCCGATAACCCCAAAAAGGCCATTTGCACCACCTGCCAGGCCAGCATCAGCAGGGGTGGCATAACTAGCAGTCTGACCACCACCAGCATGATCAGGCACATGGCAGCAAAGCAGCTGACTTTGTGGACCGAAACCCAGGGTCCAGGAACAGTGTCTGCGGGTGGCACCATTGCTTCCTCCGCTGTTGTGCATGCAAGCCAATCCCCTGTTCATGGTGCATGCAAAGATGCCTCCTGCCCTACACCTGTCATTGCACACTCTCAAGTAGCAGCATCAGGAAGCATGTCCATGTCTTTGTCCCAGCGCAGAGTTCAGTTGTCCATACCCCTGTTCTTGGAACGCAAGCGCAAATTAGCAGCCAATGCCCCACAGGCCACACTACTAAATTCCCACATTTCACAACTGCTTGCGCTCAAAATGTTGCCTTTTAGGCTCATGGAGATGAAAGCATTCCACAACCTTATGGCGTCGGCTGTCCCTCTGTGTTCGGTCCCCAGCCGCCACTATTTCTCGCGGTGTGCCGTCCCCGCATTACACAAGCACGTATCCCAAAACATTAGCCGTGCCCTCAACAACGCAGTTACTGGGAAAGTAACCATGGACACGCAGACACGTGCTTGTGGGAAAAGACGGTACATCTCGCTGACGGCACACTGGTTTAACATAGTAGAAGCCAGGACCCAGTCGGACCTTGGAAGGGAACAAGTCCTCCCGATGCCAAGGATTGCCGGCCCTAGGTCAATCAGGGTTGCCCCCACAGTCTACAGCTCAAGCACCTCATCCTCCTCAGCCTCGTCCTCCTCTTCAGCCTCCATCTCCGAAATGACCACATCAGTCTCAAGCTGGAAGCACTGCAGCACTGCCTCGGCCAAGCGGCAACAGGCTGTGCTGAAGCTAATATGCTTAGGTGACAAACAGCACAATGCTGAAGAGTTGTGGACAGCTCTGAAAGAGCAGGCAGATCTGTGGTTTACACTACTGATCCTACAGCCAGGCATGTTCGTGTGTGACAATGGCCGGAACCTGATGGCGGCTTTGAGGCGAGGTGAGCTGACACACGTACCATGCCTGGCAGATGTGCTTAACCTCGTGGTTCAGCGGTTTCTCAAATCCTACCTGGAGCTGCCAGATCTGCTTGTTAAAGTATGCCGCCTGTGTGCCCATTTTAGAAAGTCACCTACAGCTTCCACCGCCCTTGCCGTGTTTCAGCAGCATTTGCAGCTTCCTGCTCACAGATTGGTGTGTGATGTCCCCACGCGTTGGAACTCTACACTGCAGATGTTGGGAAGGATTTGTGAGCAGAAGAGGGCAGTTGTTGAGTACCAGCATCAGCAAGGCCGTAGGTATTCAGTTCAGACTCCACACATAAGACCTCAGGAGTGGACATACATGTCAGACATATGTACCATCCTCCAAAACTTTGAGGACTCCACCAAGATGGTGAGCGGCGATGATGCCATAATTAGCATCACCATCCCACTTCTCTGTCTTCTGAAATGCTCTCTGCTCACAATCAAAGAGGGTGCATCGCAGGCGGAGCACGATGAGATGGAGCAAGGAACCATACAGGATGACTACACACAACCCAGCCTCGTCTCAACCCAATGTGGATTTGGTGACAATGAGGAAGAGGAGAAGGAGGATGAACAGGAGCTAGTTTCATGCGCTATAGACAGTACTACCTGCACAGCTGTCATACCGTCTGTTCAGCGTGATGGCCAGAGGACAGAGAGGAGGAGGAGGAGATCATGGTCAGTCATCCTCTTGTTGAGGACACGGTCTTGCCTATTAGCAGTAGGCACGCATGGCTGAGTTTATGTTACTCTGCCTTTCCCATGACCCTCGCATTCTCAAAATTTTTGGTGACAGTAATTACTGGTTGGTGACACTTCTAGACCCACGCTACAAGGAGAACTTTATATCTCTTTTTCCTGAGGCGGACAGGTCTACAAAAATGGGGCAGTACCAGAAGGCCCTTGTTGCGGAACTATAAAAAAAATTCCCATCTGAAAACGCTGGCAGCAAAGGTTACAGTTCGTTGGACAACCAAGGAAGACAGGCGAGAGAGACAACTCTAATCCAGCAGAGGGGGGAACACTGTCAAAGTTCTGGGAGAATTTTCTCAGCCCATTCCATCGCACAGGCCCTGAGGCGCGGGGTACTCTCACAAGGAGTGCAAAGTTTGGGAAGATGCTGAGGGGGTACCTTGCCGACCGAACCGACGTCCTCCGTGATTCCTCTGTGGCTTATAATTATTGGTTATCAAAGCTGGATACATGGAATTAACTGGCTCTCTACACCTTGGAGATCCTGCCCTGCCCTGCCGCCAGCGTTATATCAGAGAGGGTTTTTAGTGCCGCTGGTGGAATTATAACTGATAAGCGCATCCGGCTGTCAGCTGAAAATGCTGACAGGCTGACTCTTATAAAAATGAACAAGGGCTGGATTGGGCCAGACTTCTCAACACCACCGAATGATAGCAGCGTAACATGAAATCAAATCCAGTGTCTTTTTTGGGAGGTGTATTCCCATGCACCTCTTCACACCCACACATGGGTATACACTTCCTGATTTTGGCTATTTGCTCTTGTCCTCCCCCTTCTCCTCATCCTCACCCTTCACCACCATCAGGGTGACTGTGGTCCGTGATGCAACACCCTCATAACTTTTTTAAAGGGTGTTTATGATGCCCGTAAAAAAAATTATTTATACAGAATGTTCATGTATACCCCCCAGGGGTAAGTTTTTCTCAGCCCATACACTTAGTGCATGGGCATTACAAGTATCGGAGACCCGCTCCTTTCTAATGGGAACATTTTTTATGAAGCCCTCCTCCACGTCTCTTCCAAGGGGCATTGGAGTGCATCCCAATTTTTGGCAGCCCTTCCATTCACTGCATAGGCAAACACAATGGGAGACCCACTTCCTAATAATGGGATCATTTTTTTTCAGGAGGCCCTCCTCTACGTCTCTTCCAAGGGGCATTGGAGTGCCTCCAAATTTTTGGCAACCCTTGCATTCACCGAATAGGCAAACACAATGGGAGACCCACTTCCCAACAATGGGAACATTGTTTTCAGGAGGCCCTCTGACCTCCACGTCTCTTCCAAGGGGCATTGGAGTGCCTCCAAATTTTTGGCAACCCTTGCATTCACTGCATAGGCAAACACAATTGTAGACCTACTTCCTAATAATGGGATCATTGTTTTCAGGAGGCCCTCCTCTAAATCTCTTCAAAGGGGTATTGTGGTGCATCCAAATTTTCAAAGTGGTATTGGGGTGCGTCAAAATTTTGGGCAGCCCTGCCACTCACTGCATACGCAATAACAGTATAGGAGACCCACTATTAAGTAATGGGAACAATAAAACATAGCTGGCTGATGGCTCTCTAAGAGTAGTGAGGGCCTGACTGCTGGCCATTTAAGAATAGTAAAGAATGTCTGATGGCCCTATAAAAATAGGCTTTGTGACTTTCAGAGTCCCTCTTTCATAAATGAAACACAATGTGTGTGATGATATCTCACACACCACATGGCCAGATAAGGTTGTAAAATGTTAAAATGACATTTCCTGGTGAATGCATTTGTCAGGGTTGAAAGCAATGCAAAAGTGCAGAAAAGCATCAAAAACGCTAAGTGTGAACATAGCCCAAGGTGTGGAGGAGTATTTTTGTTTTTGGTTATTTATTTTGCTTTATATACAAGTCATTACCCTGGAAAGGATGTTCCTTAACATATTTCCCAGGAAAATCCATTTTGGTTTATTTTTTATGTGTTTTATTGTGAGTCCGTAAAAGTGGCGTAATACCTCTGACAATGTTGTTGACAGAAGTGACCTGGGAGTCAGAAATGCTTCCAGGGGTTTTCTCCATGCTGTTCCCATGTCATTTGAGCACTGTTCCCATTGATTTGGGCAATTTTTAGGCCCTCTGCAGACCGCTGGGGGGAGCCACCGGAAAAATACTCAAGTTTCCCATAGACTTACATGGGGCTCGTTGCTAGGGTCGAGCACCCGAGTATTCCAATGTACTCGACCTGAGCATCGAGCACCCGAGCATTTTAGTGCTCGCCCATCACTAGTTCCAAGTCAAATTTATGTATGAGATAGTGAGATATGGAGCCTGAAAGTCAAAAGTTCAAAACATTGTTACGTTTTTGCTCGTCAGTGTATGTTTAAAGCACCTTTCACTGCATTTACTTGTGCTACACTGCTCAAAAAAATAAAGGGAACACTTAAACAACAGAATATAACTCCAAGTAGATCAAACTTCTGTGAAATCAAACTGTCCACTTAGGAAGCAATACTGATTGACAATCAATTTCACATGCTGTTGTGCAAATGGAATAGACAATAGGTGGAAATTATTGGCAATTATCAAGACACCCTCAATAAAGGAGTGTTTCTGCAGGTGGGGACCACAGACCACATCTCAGTACCAATGCTTTCCGGCTGATGTTTTGGTCACTTTTGAATGTTGATTGTGCTTTCACACTCCTGGTAGCAGGAGACGGACTCTACAACCCACAGAAGTTGCTCAGATAGTGCAGCTCATCCAGGATGGCACATCAGTGCGAGCTGTGGCAAGAAAGTTTGCCGTGTCTGTCAGTGTAGTGTCCAGAGGCTGGAGGCGCTACCAGGAGACAGGCCAGTACACCAGGAGATGTGGAGGGGGCCATAGGAGGGCAACAACATAGCAGCAGGACCACTACCTCCATCTTTGTGCAAGGAGGAACAGGAGGAGCACTGCCAGAGCCCTGCAAAATGACCTCCAGCAGGCCTCAAATGTGCATGTGTCTGCACAAACGGTTAGAAACTGACTCCATGTGGGTGGTATGAGGGCCCGATGTCCACAGATGGGGGTTGTGCTCACTGCCCAACACCGTGCAGGACACTATGCATTTGCCACAGAACACCATGATTGGCAAAGTCGCCACTGGCGCCCTGTGCTCTTCACAGATGAAAGCAGGTTCACACTGAGCACATGTGACAGACGTGACAGAGTCTGGAAATGCCGTGGAGAGCGATCTGCTGCCTGCAACATCCTTCAGCATGACCGGTTTGGCAGTGGGTCAGTAATGGTGTGGGGTGGCATTACTTTGGAGGGCCGCACAGCCCTCCATGTGCTCGCCAGAGGTATCCTGACTTCCATTAGGTACCGAGATGAGATCCTCAGACCCCTTGTGAGACCATATGTTGGTGCGGTTGGCCCTGGGTTCCTCCTAATGCAGGACAATGCCAGACCTCAAGTGGCTGGAGTGTGTCAGCAGTTCCTGCAAGATGAAGGAGTTGAAGCTTTGGACTGGCCCGCCCATTCCCCAGACGTTAATCCGATTGAGCACATCTGGGACAACATGTCTTGCTCCATCCATCAACGTCATGTTGCACCACAGACTGTCCAGGAGTTGGCAGATGCTTTAGTCCAGGTCTAAAGTCCTTGCACAACAGCATGTGAAATTGATTGTCAATCAGTGTTGCTTCCTAAGTAGACAGTTTGATTTCACAAAAGTTTGATTTACTTGTAGTTATATTCTGCTGTTTAAGTGTTCCCTTTATTTTTTTGAGCAGTGCATATACTGTATATATAGTTTGAGTGAAATAAGTATTGGACACGTCACAAAGTTAATATATTTTTAAAGGTGCTATTGAAATGAAATTCTCACCAGGTGTTGGTAACAATCAATCCAATCCACACAATCAAAGAAATTAAACCATAGATTTCCATAAATTAAGTTATGTGTATTAAAGAGAAATGAAACAGGGAAAAAGTATTGAACAAAGAGAAGTGCAAAAAGCCATGGAAAGTCATTACACCAGCTGAAATCTATCAGTAGTTGGAAAGCAATCCTGCCACATAGTATCAGATGGTTCAACTAAAGGCCTGTAAAAAGGTTTCTCATAACCAATGTGCCAAGGTTTAATTTCTTTGCTTGTGTGGATTGGATGGGACATTACCAATATCTGGTGAGAATTTCTTGTCAATAGCATCTTTAGAAATATTTTTACTTAGAAAATTAGTGATGTGTTCAATACTTATTTCACCCACTGTATATATTACTGTTCTCCACAGCTGTGGAGGAAATGATGCAAAGTAAGAATGCTTTCAAAATTAGAAAGTGTTAACCCCTAAGTGACAGAGCCAATTTGAACCTTAATCACCAGTCCAAATTTTTTAAATCAGACCAGTGTAATTTTATGTGGTAATAACTCTAGAACACTTCAACGTGATTCTGAGATTGTTTTTTCGTGACACATTGTACTTTTTTGTTAGTGGTAAATTTAAGTCGATATGTTTTGCATTTATTTGTGAAAATTTCTGACTTTTGGCAAAAATTTTAAAAAATTTGCATTTTTCCAACTTTCAATCTTTATATCCTTAAACCAGTTAGCCATACAGTACAAAATAATTAATAAATAACAGTCCCATATGTCTACTTTACATATGCATCACTTTTAAAATGTCATATAATTTTGTTAGGATGTTAGAAGGGTTAAAAGTTTAGTAGCAATTTCTCATTTTTTTCAAGAAACTTACAAAAACTTTTTCTGTAGGGACCTGTTCAGATTCAAATGGACATTGTGGGTACATAGGGTCCTATATGTTGGAAACTCCCCAAAAGTGATACCAATTTAAAACCTGCAACCTTCAAATACTTCAAAACTACTTATAGGAAAGATTTTAACCCTTCAGGTATACACAAGAATGAATGCAAAGTCAAATGTAAAACAATAATAATTTTTACTCTAAAATGTTGCTTTAGTCCAATTTTTTTTCATTTTTACAATGAGTAACACAAGGAAATCGACCCCACAATTTGTTATCTAGTTTCTCCTGAACACGCTGATACCCCACATATCATCAGAAACCTTTGTTTGGACAAAACAGAAAAACCCTATAAGTGACCGATTTTGGAAACTACACCCCTAAAGGATTTTATTCAGGGGTATAGTGAGCATTTCGATTTCACAGGTACTACACAAAATTTGAAACATTAGATCATTACATTGAATGAATACAAACTCAAATGTAAAAAAAAAAAAATTTTACTCTAAAATGTTGCTTTAGTCCAATTTCTTTTATTTTTACAAGGAGTAGCACAAGGAAATCGACCACACAATTTGTTACCTAGTTTCTTCTGAGCACGCTGATACCCCACATATGATCAGAAACCTTTGTTTGGACAAATCAGAAAAACCTTATAAGTGACCCATTTTGGAAACTACACCCCTCAAGGATGGGGTGTAACTTCAGAGAGGTTGCTCCTTCTGCTATAGGATAGTCAGATAGTTATCTAGGCGGTTGATAGTCAGTCGGCTAGTTCATATAGATAGGATCCTGTGCTCTACTGAGCAAACACTGTCTCATCTTATCCAAAGACAACTGACAACTTCTGTTACTGGATGGGCTACTTTACTCCCTTTCTTTGGCAGCTGCACAGTGGTATGCCTTGTAGATGAGTGCCAGAAAGAGCATGTGCTCCAGTGGATGGCTAGCGCTGCATCAAGTGGCCTCTCCTCCTCTTCATCTACCTTAACATCATACACAGTACAGTCCTTGGATTTTGGGCCAGCTGAAGTAGGGTCTGAGCAGAATCTAGACCCTTGTCACCAGAAGCTAACCCCCGGGGGTTGAGGTGATCCTGATGAGACTCAAATACTGTCAGGGGTGTGTCAAGTGTAATAGACAGTCGCTCTGGATCTGGCTGTAGAAGGTCACTGCCCATGGCATTGCAGACACCTTCTTAATCCTTCTTCCTTTAAGACCCAGCAGTGACCTCCCACCTGCTGCTAATTGACACACCCTTGCATGGGAGTTAAAACCTCTCAGTTTACTCCAGGCAATCGCCGGTGATGCTATGTACCTTTGAGCATGCTTCGAGCACTAGCTGTTGGCTAGCTTCTTCTCTGGTGCCCTTGGAGGACAGCTGACGTTACTCCTCTGGTGTCTGCTCAAGCTAAATTAATCCCCTTTGTTTGTCTACCTTGTTGTCTTTAGTTTGTAGTGGGGCCTGACCAGTGCTCTCCCCTCCCCCTTCCTATCTAGGGCCCGAGCTCTAGGGACATACGATAGATGTGGAACCTCTATAGGGATGGTAGGGTAGGCAGGGTGTTATTATATCTGCCTATGGGTCTCCATTCCCCCTTTCCCTAGTGTTTGGGCTTCCTCCCCCTCTTCTCTTTATGTTGCATTTAGTCTTTCCCACACCTTGTGTGACATTATCACTGGCCGTACATTAATAAGGGAAAAAATAAATGACACGTGGTTTTATTTGTGTGTGTTTTTTTTTTTTCGAGTGTGTTTTTTTTTTCCTTTTTCCTTGGTTCATGAATCCCATTGCAGAGCTGGCATAGAAGCTGCGCAGGCTGTTTCTGGAGGTGACTGACCTCTGCCATGAGGTTCAGCAGCAGTAACAGCGGCTGCAGGTCCCTAATGTTGAGGTCTCTGCGGGTAGGCCGGTCCAGCTTGAACCTAAGGATGCCTTCCCGGACAGATTTTGTGTTCAAGGAAGCTTGCAAACTGTACTTTAAACTTCATCCTTACTCCTCTGGAGGTGAGGAGCAGTGAGTGTGTATTGTGATCTCACTGCTGCAAGGAGATCCTCAATCCTGGGCTTTCTCTTTGTCGCAGGGTTCGGTTTGTTTCCAGTCAGTGGAGGGTTTTTTTGGGGCTCCTGCCCTCATCGATGATGACCTGATAAAATCTTCTTGGCCGAGTTCAGGCTGCATCGCCTTCAGCACGGAAATCGGTCAGTAGAGACGTATAGCTCCGAATTCTGCAGATGGGCAACTGATACAAAATGGAATAACCTGGCTCTCAGAAGCCAATTTTGTCAAGGCCTTACTGAAAGGTTGAAAGATGCTTTGGCAGTTTATGAAACCCCAGAGTCCTTGGTGGCTGCCATGTCTTTGGCTATACGTCTTTGGGATAGGTGGGTGAGACCACCTTCTCCAGAGCCATCTTTTTGGGGTAATGCCCCTCTGCCAGGGGAGCGGTCTGGGGGTGAACCAGTACTGAGGGAGGTGGAAGAACCCATGCAGTTAGGAGGTGCCTCTGAATAGTACGTTTCCCCTGTGATCGGCAAAAAAAGGGCGTGTGGTTTTTTTGTGGAAAAAAGGGACATTTTATTGGGGCCTGTCCCTCGATTCCTATGTAAAAGGAGACTCGATTAACCCTTGGAAGTCTGGAGTTGGATAATCAAGAAGTGTGTTTATAGTCAATCTGCAGCTTTTGGTTTGCCCTGACAACAGAGGTGGTGCTGGAGAGCAAGATTGAGAACATTTCTGTGTTTGTTGACAGTGGAGCTGGAGTCAGCATGGTTGATGCTGAGTTTGTGAGAACTCATGGTCTTGCTTGCTGTACTTTAGCTAAGCTAATTCCTATCATTGCAATCGACTCAGTGCCACTTGCACAGAAAGCTCTGACTCAGATTTTACATAATGTAAAACTGACGGTGGGGTCTGGTAATTGTGAGATAATTCCTTGCTATGTCTTGGAAGGTCTTCCCACTCCAATTGTACTGGGTCTACTCTGATGGGTGAAACATAATCTGTTGGTGGATTGGCAATCCAGAGAGATCATTGAGTGGGGAGATTACTGCCATGAGAACTATTTAAATATTTCCCTTTCTCCAGTCTCTACAGAGACCCTACCTGCATTTTTGTCTGGTTTTGAGGACGTTTGTCTTGACAGGTGGTGTCAGGATTTGTCTCCTCATCCCTCATCGTACATATGACTGTCCTATTAACCTGACCTCCGGAGCTAAACTGCCAAAGTCCAGACTGTATAATCTTTCTGGCCCTGAGAGACAAGCCATGAAGGATTTCTTTGCAGAAAGTCTGGAGAACGGACATATCAGACCCTCATCTTCACCCGTGGCAGCAGGGTTCTTCTTTGTGAAGAAAAAAGATGACGGTCTACGTCCCTGTCTAGATTTCAGGGAATTGAATCAAAATACCATCCGAGAGCAATACCCTCTTACTCTGATTCCAGACTTGTTCAGCCAGGTTGTGGGAGCCAAGGTGCTCTTCAAGTTGTATTTAAGGGGAGCCTACAATCTGGTTAAAATCAGAGATGTTCCCTCAGCGCCATTTTATCCATGTCACTGCTGGAGACAGACGCTGCTCAGTGTGAGCCCGTGTACTGAGAGATATTAGCTAGATATATGAGCGCTTGTTTGGAAGTCAGATAGTGTAGATAAGACCTCTGCTGTGTACCTGTTCAATCAACCTTGCAGCACATTTTTTTTTCTTGTGCAATTTCTGAGATTCTGACAGAAAGAACAGGGCCCATGCCATAGAACAGTGTTGTGCACCGGTTGTATTGTGCTCCATGCAAGAGTATACCTTCAATCTATTTTTGCATTTGCACCATACTCAGCCCTCTCTCAGCACTGCAGCTAGCTCTCGGTCCCACAGTTGTGGTCACGTAAAGATTGTTTCCTCCCACACATGACAAAGCTAAGTGGTGTAACTACACCATATTCATTCTGTTGGCAACGGGAATGTTTGTGTCAGGCCCTAATTTTTTGAACTGTGAACACTCCTGTATGGCTGTTTTTTACTGAGGAGGTAACCGGAGAACCTGGGGGAAATCCCCGCAAACAAGGGGAGAACATACAAACTGCAGATGTTGTCCTCTATCATCATAAAGGCGTTAGCTCGTTGTCTAGGAGACCGATTACCACTGCTGTCTACCTTGTGAACATTGTGTTTAAGCTTACAAGGTGTCACGGGTTTACCGTGACAGAGAAGAGCCAAAAGACCACGGTGTCTGATTCCTCCCACTTCTGCAGTCATTAGAAGCCTTTCGCCTTCATCGGTGCAGGGGTTAATCTAATGTACAATACAAAGTTATATTGTGGTACCGTGTTAGCCAGAAAAATCTATGTAAATACTTGTATACCAAAAATGACAAAAGTATTCTTGGGGTGATACCTTTATTGGCTAACCAGAAAATATATATATATATGCAAGCTTTCAGAGCACAGAGGCTCCTTCTTCAGGCAAGATTACAAATGAATTAATAAGACAAAAGGCACAGCATTTGAGAGATGTTACAACAAGACATTTGTTCATGAGGTGTAAGTTGTGATGCCTCCTACAGATAAGTTAGAGAGAGCAAATTAGTTTTTTTTTGTTGTTTTTTTTGTTGCAAAATGAGAGGCCTTGGGAATGTTTAATTATCTGGAGGTGTGAATTGTGCCCATGTAGTGAGTCATAAAGCCAGGTGTTATATTTAGTCCTGTTGTCAGTGAATTGAACATCCTTATCAATTTGAATTTCCAAATTTTTCTTTCTCTGTTGCCCTTGAAGTGACCTTTTAGTATTAAAGCTTTTAGATCTTTCATACAGTGTCCCTGGCCAGAGAAATGTTTTCCCACAGGTGTATCCAGTTCATTCTTAATTGTGTGTCTGTGTAAATTCATTCTCGTTTGCAGCCTGTGCATAGTTTCTCCAATCTACTAATCTACTAAGGGGTTAATCTACTAAATTGTGAGCTCCTGGAAGCTTACCATGATTTAGTCTCTCAGCAGATTTGTCCCGTGCATCTCTCCTACTGTGGAAATCTTGAAAAGGAAGCTGAAGATCCACCTCTTGTGACAAGCGTACAATCTGCGGTAACCCTCGCTGCACGACTAGCTGTACCCTGACTTACTGTATCCCCACCCATCCCATGTAGATTTTTTGTACCAGTTGGTGACCCCTTTTGACATGTAATGCGCCACTGTAATAATAATAATAATTATAGTACTTGTACTCTGGATCAATTGATGTCATTCTCCTGGTGTCTACTAGTGATGAGAGAGCATGCTCGCTACTGCTCTATACTCGCCCGAGCATCTCACTGCTCGAGATACTCGGAGCTCACCGAATTTTTCCAGGGTTGCTCGGCGGGAGCTCGGGTCACCTCCCTGCATGTTTGGCGCTCTATAGAGAGCCAATGAACATGCAGGGATTGTCTGCCACACACTGTGATGCCGCAGCCGTTTGGTTGTGGCATTACAGTGATTGGCTGGCCACACAGCGTCACCAGGTCTATATCAGACCTGGCGCCGCCATGCTTGTCACTGTCTACTCTGGAATCAGGCAGTGTAGGGAGAGGTGCTGCTGAGCTAGGGAGAGATTTGCTTGTTTCTTAGTTAGTGTAGGTATACCAAAATATATTATACACATATCCATCTCAACTAACAGTCCTTGTGAGTAGAGAAGAGCGATGTTTGACTCGAACTGTTCGCCAATCTCAAATTCGAGCTGTTTTGGGTGGTGTTCTAGCCGTTCGGCGAACACGAACAATTTGAAAAAAATTTGGCTGTTCGAGGTTATGTTCGATAACTGTTCGTGCACCAAAATCATAACTGGATTTTTTCTCAGTAATGCTGAAAATTAATTTTAATACGCAGTTTGAGTGTACAGCGGGGTGGGGGGAGGGGCAGGGGATGGATCTCTGCAGAGATAATGAAGATCTCCATTTTTTTTTCTCTTTCCCGCATTTACAGTGGGGAGGTGCAATCTGTCAGCCTATCAGCAGCACACACACGGAGCGAACTGCTTGTTTTCACACAAGCAAGGGCATATGTCATTGGCAGTGTATGTCACATGTCTTTGCCCTATAAGACCCAGCCATTTTCCACGTAGCCACTATTTTCTCACTGCTGCAGCTGCGTGTTAGACGGCACCGCTGTTGCTGTGTGCGCTATACTTTGAGTGTTAATTTAAAGCCAATTTTCGCACAAATCTACAGATAGCTTGGGAGTAGGGAATAGTTGTGATTGCAGTCCTTTTGAGGACTAGGTTGCATCATTTCCTACGACTTTTATCAGGCAGGTCTGTGCTCTTAAATAGATAGGTTGGGAGTAAAGACTAATTGTAATTGCAGTCCTTTTGAGGGCTAGGTTACATCAGTTCCTATCACTTTTTGACAGCCAGGTCTGTGCCAGTGCTGTGCAAGTTTTTTTCACAGCATTTGGCTAAATCTAGCAAAGCAAATCCTTTTAGGCCTCTTGCAGTGTGTGTTAGTCAGTGGAGTAGCCTATCTGTGTTGCAAGCTACACCACCTGTGTATAGAATACAAATTTTTTTGCTGCACCTGGTGAAGTAAAACCTTTTGGGCACAGCATCATTCTATTAGTCCATCTATACTAACCTTCACCAGGTAGCAAATTCAAAATAATTTTTATCTGCATCTAGCTCTGAAAAAATATTTGGGCTTGTAGCAGTGTGTGGGACTTGTTCTACTAGTCCATCTATACTAACCTCCACCAGGTTGCAAATTCAAAATAATTTTTATCTGCATCTAGCTCTGAAAAAATATTTGGGCTTGTAGCAATGTGTGGTACTCATTGTATTAGGCCATCTATGCCAAGCTCCACCAGCTTTGAAATGAATAATAATTTTTAGCTGCATCTTGCCTGTAAAATAATTTTGGGCATATTAGCAGTGTGTGGTACTCATTCTATTAGGCCATCTATACTAAGCTCCACCAGCTTTCAAATTACTAATAATTTTTAGCTGCATCTTGCCTGGAAAATAATTTTGGGCATAGTAGTAGTCTGTGGTACTCATTGTATTAGGCCATCTATACCAAGCTCCACCTGCTTTGAAATTAATAATAATTTTTAGCTGCATCTAGCCCGGAAAATAATTTTGGGCTTAGTAGCAGTGTGTGGTACTCATTGTATTAGGCCATCTATGCAAAGCTCCACCAGCTTTGAAATTAATAATAATTTTTAGCTGCATCTTGCCTGTAAAATAATTTTGGGCATATTAGCAGTGAGTGGTACTCATTGTATTAGGCCATCTATACTAAGCTCCACCAGCTTTCAAATTACTAATAATTTTTAGCTGCATCTTGCCTGGAAAATAATTTTGGGCATAGTAGTAGTGTGTGGTACTCATTGTATTAGGCCATCTATACCAAGCTCCCCCAGCTTTGAAATTAATAATAATTTTTAGCTGCATCTAGCCCAGAAAATAATTTTGGGCTTAGTAGCAGTGTGTGGTACTCATTGTATTAGGCTATCTATGCCAAGCTCCACCAGCTTTGAAATTAATAATAATTTTTAGCTGCATTTTGCCTGTGAAATAATTTTGGGCATATTAGCAGTGTGTGGTACTCATTGTATTAGGCCATCTATACCAAGCTCCACCAGCTTTGAAATTAATAATAATTTTTAGCTGCATCTTGCCTGTAAACTAATTTTGGGCATATTAGCAGTGTGTGGTACTCATTGTATTAGGCCATCTATACTAAGCTCCACCAGCTTTCAAATTACTAATAACTTTTAGCTGCATCTTGCCTGGAAAATAATTTTGGGCATAGTAGCAGTGTGTGGTACTCATTGTATTAGGTTATCTATACCAAGCTCCATCAACTTTGAAATTAATAATAATTTTTAGCTGCATCTTGCCTGGAAAATAATTTTGGGCATAATAGCTGTGTGTGGTACTCATTGTATTAGGCCATCTATACCAAGCTCCACCAGCTTTCAAATTACTATTAATTTTTAGCTGCATCTTGCCTGGAAAATAATTTTGGGCATAGTAGCAGTGTGTGGTACTCATTGTATTAGGCCATCTATACCAAGCTCCGCCAGCTTTGAAATTAATAATAATTTTTAGCTGCATCTAGCCCGGAAAATAATTTTTCTTCCAATAGTGGCAGCAATAGAAATATGGGGCGCGCTCCTGGCTAACAAAAATATACGCTTCATAACAAAAAACACCAGCCTAGCGCACTGCATTAATAAGATGGCATCATCGTCTCTCCCAGTGCTAGGCCTACTACGCCGGCTAGCATTCCTGTACCTAAAACACAATGTATGGGTCTGCGCTAGCCACGATGCTGAGGGGTCTAATGCTGCTGCTAACGCTTTATCACAATTCAATTGGCAGATTTTCACAGAGCTGCTCCCCAACGCCCACCCATCGGGCAACAGTTGCCCACCCTCCCTATGGGATCTAGTGGCGAATAGTTGATGCCATTAATCAGAGCGTCAGTTGCCCCTTCGACGTTTCAAGCATACGGTAAGGCATGGGAAGAGTGGACACGACTAGTAGCAGGCAGACGGGTTGACCAATGTGAACAAGCCAGATTACAAGTCACCATAGAATTTCTCCACCAGCTAATGATGAGGGGCATATCAGGGGCATCAGCGCAGCGGTGGCTGACCGGAGTAGCATTTCACTTCCAACTACTGAATTGGGGAGATGTGACAAAGAGATTCATCATCAGACAATCCATAAAAGGGTGGAAAAGGGGTCAGCCAAGTCAGGAGTGTAGACGTCCCGTCCTGTGTCACTAAAACTGATTTCTCACATCATATCCCTAACACTAACATGACACTCACAATTTGAAGCAACACTACTGTCTACTGCATCTGCGATCGCCTTCTTCGGGGCGCTATGCATAAGCGAATTAGTCCCTCAATCCAAAATTACCACCAGTGGAGGCTTATTACACCAGGACGTAGTCATAGCCAATAATGCAATACGTCTACACATACGCCAATCGAAAACGGTTCCAGCGGGCAGGGGCACATGGGTACTTCTACAACCCACAAACGGTACACTGAGTCGGGTAACAATAGTAAAAACATATCTAACCATCAGATCACAAAGTAATTTCTTCCTATCACACATTGATGGAACGCCATTATCAAGATACCAGTTCCAAGCTATATTTAATAAATGCATAACATCGGCAGGGTACCACCCCAAAGATTACAGGACACACTCATTCCGCATAGGCGCGGCCACGGAAGCAGCAAGAGCAGGACTGTCAGAAACGGAAGTTCAGAGGATAGGGAGATGGCGATCCACGTGTTTGGCGAGATACATAAGACCGGACATGTTATCCTAACGTGGTTTGTTTCTTTTACAGGTGACGCTAAGCCAACAGTGTGGGTGATAGGCCACTCGTATATATATTGGGCAGAAAAAAGGGCAAAAGTCTGCCCAGGCGGGAGGAAATTAGAGTTTCATAACACGTATTTCAACTGGAGGGGTATTAGAGGCCTGCTATGGCCACAGGTACTAATGGAGGTAATCAAGGTAGGGAGAGAGGCAAGAGGTCCGGTCATCTTAGTTATACAGGCCGGGGGAAATGACCTAGGTCATCACAAGAGCGCATAACTAATAGCAATAATGAAACTAGACACTGAGCGCTTCAGAGAATTTTTCACAAAACTAACTATAGTATGGTCAGAGATTGTGCCGATAGCGGTATGGCAAGATGCGTAAGACATCACGGCCATCGAATGGACAAGGCGGGTAATAAATATTCGGATGGCAAAATTTAGAAGAGACAGAGGAGGTGTAGTGATACACTGACAACTGGAAGGAGATAAAGCAGGCCTCATATGGCCCGACGGTGTTCACTTAATGGATATTGGACTGGACATATTCCTGTCAGGACTCCAGGACGGAGTGGAACAAGCGTTAAGAGTGATGGATGGGGGTCAGAGTCCTGCATACGAGTACGCAGGATCCTCCGTGGCCTGGAAATAGAAAGGACATGTTGGAGAGTTACACTTGTTGGCCAACTTGCCGGTGTGGAGACCCAGGGCATGCTGCAACAAGCTGAATTATTTTAGAAATAAAATGCCTTTTTAATGGAATGAGTATAAAGAGTTAATAAAGCTGTGACCAATCCTCACCCATCCAGTTGTAAGAGTTACATTATTGTATTGTCAAGGAAAGGGGGGTGGTAGGGGGGCTGAGCGTCTGGGTTTGGTTGGGAGTCCCCACAGTCTGCCTAGGCTAGATGCATTTAAAAAATTTTATTAGATACACAGGCGGTGCAGCTTGCTTCGCAGCAGGGCTACTACGCCCAAAGTATTGCCTAGGCTAGATGCAGTTAAAAATTCTATGCTGACTAGCAGACACTGAAGCTTTGGAGCAGACCTCTGAGTAAACAGCTCTTCAGACTCAACCATCTGTGTTACCCCAAGCCATAGTGTATGTAGTTTCTTACAGTTAAAAGGGGGGGGGGAGCCACCCAACCCACCTGGAATTGATGATGCCAACGTCACGTAAAACACAGCAAGGGGAGTCCAAAAAGAGTCTCCATTTTTTCCAAAAATTGTGGCACAGACACCACTTAAGTGGCATCAATTGCCCCAGAGTTGCTTAAAACGGTTGGTGAGGTGATTTTACCAAATCCTCAAGCTTTTAGTCTCCCCAGGATGACACAGGGGTAGAAAAATCCTTGCGGATCCATGATTTGTTCATCTTTATGAAGGTGAGTCTGTGTACATTCTCAGTGGACAGCCGCGTGCGCTTATCCGTCAGCACACCACCAGCAGCGCTGAACACACGTTCAGAGAGAATGCTGGCTGCAGGGCATGACAAGATCTGCAAGGCGTGTGTGCGAGCTCCGGCCATTTTTCCAGATTGGAAGCCCAAATTGAGCAAGGGTCCAGTGACACAGTCATAGCTTCGATGTTCACTTGGAGATACTCCTGTACCATCCTCTCTAGGCGTTGTTTATGTGTCAGACTTCATGTCTCCTGTGGCCTTGCAAAGGATGGTCTAAAAAATTGGTGAAACGATTCCACAAAATTGCTGTTACCAGCAGATACTGTGTTACTGTTACGGTTTGAGTGATGAAGACTCGACAGTCCCATGGTTTGTAAGTTACAACTGTGAGATTCACTGCGTGCACCACTGGTGTTTTGTGGAAAAGCACATGTAAGATTCTGCAACAGCCTCTGCTGATACTCCTGCATGCGTGAATCCCTTTCTATGGCAGGAATTATTTCAGCAAATTTACTTTTGTACCGGGGATCTAAGAGTGTGGACACCCAGTAGTCGGGATTACTTCGAATTCTGACAATCTGAGGGTCATGTTGCAGGTAGTGCAGCAAGAAGGCACTCATGTGTCTTGCGCATCCAGGAGGACCAAGTCCTTGTTGTGTTGGTAGCGAGGTAAGAATCATGCTTCCTTCCTCAGCCCTCTCCCCCCAACCTCGCACAACAGAAATGTGATCAAGGTCTCCCTCATCTGATGAGTCTTACATGCCCATCGCCAGTTCGTCCTCCACTTCTTCTTCGGCTCCTGCACCTTCCTCAACAGTTTGGCTGCTACCATGCGCCCTGGTTAAACCCTCTCCCCCACCCTCCCATGTCTGCCGCCTTGGTGCTGCCGACCGTCTGGACCTTGGAAATGTTATCCCTTCCGCATACGACTCCTCCTCTACTTCCTCCACCTCCTCTTGTCCCGCCACCTGACTCTGAATTCTGTTTAACGTGTGCTCCAGCATGTAAATCACCAGAATAGTCATGCTGATAATGGCTTCGTCGTCAGCACTAAACATCTTCGTCGCCATTTCAAAACTGTGCAGAAGGGTGTGTGGTGCCCATGAGGGTTCAGTCGCCACAGAGGTACTGCATCTCACCCAGAGGTGTGGTATCTCACCCTCAGGTAAGGAAGGAGTATGGCTTGGGACCCTAACACCTGCATCCAACACATACCCACAGTGGGGGTAGGGTGAGATTGCTCCTAAGGGAGAGCCAGTCCCAGGTCCCTAGCTGGTGGGAGGGTCCTATGTAGTGGGTGTGGGTGGAGAAAGCAGCTTAGGGGAGCACATGACAGGAAGAGTGTAAATACGAAGCCATCTTAGAAAGAGCAAGCCAGTCAGAGGAGAAGTGACAGGAGCAGAGGCTCTACATGAGTTCTGCTCCGGAGGCGGGCCTAGCCTGGGAGGCCCAGGACTGAGGGAGAGAAGAGAGGAGTGGGAGCAGGAAGGCTCCAGGAACCGAAGGAACCGGTCGCTCAACTAGCGGAGAAACAGCAAGGCTCAACTAGAAACCGGAGGCTGCAGCATTTCATGTACTGCAGGCCAAAGTCCACACCAGTCTCACTAAGAAGGTAGCCACATAGGACCCAGGGGACGGAACACACGTCGCCCGCCAAGGCCTGAGGATACCGGATAGAAGTGTCACTGGGTGTGAGGTGCAGAGAGAAGGCCAGAGAAAGGACACACAGAAGGGGGTCCTGCTAAGTACTCCGGAGCTATCTGGGGGTGGACTGAGCCCCTCACTGAGTACGCACAGCACGACGGGGGAGATTGCTCTGGTACCTGTAATCTGGACTGCAACAACTGTGAGTAAAGATCTTGGACTGCATCACACGGACTCTGTGTTCATTACTGACTCCCTGCACTACAACCACCATCATCCACCCACACTGCCCTGAAGCTACACTCTTCCTGTGGGGAGTAATAATACCATTGCTGCAAAACCACCACCTTCAGGGGACTGTTCCGCAGCGGCGGCCCCTTTGGCCGCACTCCACAGGTGGCATAGTCGGACATTATAAAACCCATATTTACAAATTACCCTTGGATTGACCGCCCTGGGTCACGGTCCGGGTCGCCGTCACAGTGACTACAACCCCCAGCGTCTACCGGCCTGGCTCTGGGTACCCCACGGCCCAGGGGGCACGTCGACTTCATAGGTCCCTGATCTGAGACCATTCCTGCAGCGTGATTTGCCCCACCTCTGGATCTCATTGGCCCAGGCTATACGTCAGAACGTATTACACCAGGGCTTGTCGGTGCTGCCACAGTCGCTGCAACATGTGCAGAGTTAAATTCCACCATGTCGGCACATCGCATTTCAGCCGGTGAACTGGCAGGCCCAACGACTTCTGCAGAGATGTAAGTCGTTGTGCTGCGGGATGAGAATGGCGGAAGTGAGCACACAGCGACCGTGCCCTCTGCAGAAGGCCATCTAGTCCGGGATAGTGGGCTAAAAATTGCTGGACAACCACGTTCAACACGTGAGCCATACAAGGCACGTGTGTGACACTGCCCCGGCTAAGGGCCGCACCCAGGTTTGCAGCATTGTCGCACATGGCCTTCCCTGGCTGCAGGTCCAGTGGAGACAACCATTTATGAAACTGGGTCTCCAGAGCTGACCACAACTTCTCAGCTGTGTGACTCACTTTTCCCAGACATTTCAAAGTAAACAGCGCCTGATGCCGTTGAGCCCTGCTGCCATCATAGTAAGGAGGTGTGCAGGATTCCTTCTGCGCAGTTAGAAAGTGGGTGGCAATACCAGACAAGCTTTGGGTGCAGGTGGAGGACCGAGAGGAGGTTGAGGAGGCAGAAGCAGTGGAGGAACTTCTAGATAAAGACGATTGATGTACAACTCGTGGGAACGGCAAGACTTGGACAGCAGCACCTTGTCCTGCTGTCACCATAGTAAGCCAGTGCCCAGTCAGCGACATGTAACGCCCCTGTCCATGCCTACTCGCCCAAGTGTCTGTGGTGAAATGCACCCTGTCACACACAGAGTTTCTCAAAGAAGCGGTGATGTTGTGTGCGACATGCTGGTGGCGCGCAGGCACACCTTCCTTTGAGAAGTAGTGCCGACTCGGCATCTGGTACTGGGGCACTGCGACGGACATAAGGTCTCGAAAATCCTCTGTGTCCACCAGGTGGAAAGGCAGCATTTCTGTAGCCAACAGCTTGCAGATGGTGAAATTCAACCTCTTAGCTTTGTCATGGCTAGGAGGAAATGGTCTTTTACTTGTCCACATCTGAGGGACCGAGGGCTGGCTGTTTTGCTTAGACGGGGTTGATTAGGGTGTCCCCGGCAAACTAGCAGGTCTGTGAGGAAGATGCAGGCGGAAAAGTTAGGTTGCCTTGATCCAAAGGTGGTGCTTTCGATGTTAGACTGCGCTCAACACCAGCTGGTGTTTCCACTTCCAAATGAAATGATGACTTGCCAATCACACTGGCTGTTGCATGTAAAGAGGTGGCAGGTCGGCATCCAAAAACATGTGTGACTGCTGTCCCCCCTGTCACAGAGGATGAAGAGGCCGCGGATGCACAAGATGGGACAGACGGTGGTTGGCCCGGCCCGCTAGGCCGCATTGCAGCACAGTGAGCTTCCCACTGCAACTTATGCTTCATATCCTTGATTTTTTGGCCTCTACTTAGCTTTTGGTGACAAATATTACAAATAACACGAGTTGGGTCATCCTTATCGATCTGAAAAAATGCCCAGGCTATGCAAGGCTTAGAGCCCATGCGACCTGAAGAGCCACTACGACTTGTGGTCAGAGGCAGAGTTGTGGTTGAGGATGCAGTTGTTGACGTGCTTCCAGTACTCCGTCTCTGTCCAGGAAGGCGCAACCTAACCTCATCATCAATATCATCTGTGATGCCCAGCTGCGCTTGGTATCACAGATCCTAGAAGAGTGCATTGATGGAATCCTCCACAAGAGGCCCCCATAAACATTCACACATCTCCATCTTCCACCTCAGACCAACAGAGGGAGCCCATTAGGGATATAAATAGGGAAGGTGGAGCTAGGCAGTTCAGTTCCTCTGAAGAGTTCCTGCAGAAGAGAAGCCTAAGAGAGGTCAGTCTGCAGTGGAGCTCAGTCTAGTCTAGAGAACTCAGTTAATAGTTCAGCAGTGGAGCACGAGGCTCCTGCTAGCTAAATTCAGGGAGCCCAGTTAGACCTTAAGGTGTGCCGGCGCCATAAGATTGGTGAAGCGTGGCAAGCTGCCGTTAGTGTGTATAGGCTAGTGAGGGCCCGAGTAGGCCGAAGGCGAGTGGAGAGTTATTACATAGGGGGCAGAGGAGCTTAACCAGCTCACCCCAACGCATTTACCGGACACCGGATCCGAGCTTACAGGGATCTCTATGACCCAGTAAGGCATAACCGGAATCCCTGGGAGAACTACAAGTCCCAGGATCGTTAAGGTGCTGATACGTAACAGAGCCAGGAGACGCTTAGGCCCCGAATACTGGGAGCGTGAACTCCAAGACAAGGCCCTACCACAAGGTCAGCCAGCGCAGGACAGAGACAAAGTTAGGCCTTGCTCCAGGCAGGTCAGAAACTTACTACGCAGAGGCAAGAAACAGGAGGCCCTACACCTGCTCATTGGGGAGAATCCTGATATGCACCCTTCATCCTACAGTGCTCCGGGATGTGCCTGAATTTCCACCAGTAAAAGGTACTGAAGTGACTACCGTGTCCGTTCCCGTTCTTGCTCTGACCCAGCTGGGTCTCGCCTGTCCTGCAATCCCCCTGCATACGCTTTTCTGAGGCCTAGCTCCACCTGTGGGGAGCTATACCATCGAGCTGCCTTATCACCGGCCTCAGTGGACTGCTGCAGCGCTGCTGCTTCTCACCAGATACCACAGGTGGCATCACGAACTCTTATAAAATTAACAATTATCCACCCTTTTAAAGAGTGATCCCAGGGTATGGGCCCGGGAGCCTACCACCGCGACATCCCAAAGGCCAGGCAAAAGACCGGGTACCGAGTCATCCCCATCCCCTGGTCTAGTCACATCCTCCTCCACCTCCTCTGCTGACCTCATCGACTGGCTGACTGTGGGTTGACAGTAAGTGGGAACTCCAACCTCGTCATTATCACCCTGTGTGTTCTCACACCCGTCGTCCTCAGAGCCAACCTCTTCCTGCCCTGACCGAAAAGTCAAGTTGTCGCTCCAATCAGGTATTTGAGTCTCATCATCGTCTTCATCATTGTCTCCACCAACAGGAGTTACAGTTTGGGAACGAGGGTCTACATTATGCTCAGAACCTTCTTCATCTGGTCCTGGATCCGACTCATAAAGATTCTGGGCATCAGTGCAGGTCATTTCCTCGTCTGGATTAACAGAAGTTCTGGAGTAGACCTCCGTTTCCCAGGCTATAGTATGAGTAAACAGCTCTGCAGACTCAACCATCTGTGTTACCCCATACTCAGACGGGCAGCTGGAGACTTGGGAGATGTGAGGAAGCAAGTGCGATTGGGGTGACACCTCTGAGGACTGGAGTATTTGTGATTTTGAAGTTGAGGTGGAGGAGAGCCCACTTGAAGGAGCACTTGATATCCATTGAAGCACCTGCTGTTTTTGTGCCTCATCTGGAATTTGTAGAGATGGGCGTGTCCGTAAGAAAGGTATCGTATCATATTGTCCACGAAAAGAAGTAGACATCTTAGTTTGGCAGGAAGATCGTCTTTCTTCTGCAGATGTTACTCCCCCCCCCACCGCGGTGGGGGCTCGACCCACCAGCGGACAGGCACCAGTATTGGGAGAGGGGGGCTGGCCGCCAGGGTCCACCGCGGCTCTAGCACAAACCTGGCGACACGGAGGTGACACGGGCAGGAACGGACTGGCCGTGTCGGCTTCGCACTCCAGCGTAGTCCCTCTGCCCGCCTGCGCCCGTAACCTCAAAGGGATGTGCAAGCGGCGTTTCTTCCCAGGGCTGTTCCCCGCTGTTCCCCGCCCAGCAGGAATGTGGGGGAGCTCAGGTCGGCCTTCCACTGTACTCCCTTACCTCGCTCGCCCTCTTTCCTTCTTCCGCTCTCCATCTAACCCCTCGGCTCTGTGGTGTCCACTCTCCCTCCAGCTCTCTCCTTCTCACAGGTGGACTCCCGCGTGTATTCAAACTGTGGCGAATCTTTTGGGCCCAGGCATAAGAAGTTGTCGAGGTAATGGATAATATGTGCCCCCTTAGAAACGTCCATTACAACCCATTCGAGGAAGCAACTAAATGCCTCAAATAGTGAGCAGGATCTGAAGCACCCCATGGGCAAACAGCTATCTATATAGTATGCTCCTTCCCAGAAGCAGCCCAATAGGTGGACACTATTCGGAGGCACAGGTAGTAAGTAACCGGAACACTGCATCAATGTCCGTTTTGGCCATTAGGGTGACCCTTCCCAACTTCTTGATCCGCTGATTGCTTTGTCAAAGGATGTACAGTATATACTACTGTACTTGGTTCTGCGTCGATGTTGTCGTTTACGGACCTGCCCCTTGGATATGACAAATGGTGGATTAGTCCAAATGTATTGGGTTCCGTTTTTGGCACAACTCACAACGGGGATACCACTACGTCTTGTAAGGAAAGTGTTCTGAATGGAACCGCCATTCTACCTAAAGATATTTCTTTTTTTAATTTTCTTGTCACGACGTCTGGGTGTTGGTAGGCTGATTTTAGATTTTTACTCCAGCCTTTCTTGATTTTAGAAGGGCATGACATGCCTATATCTGTGTCTCCCCCTCCTTTTACTCCTCCACCTCTTTTCTTTTCGCATGACTATATGTACTTGTCACTTTTCCATGTGTTAGTTGTGTCTTCTGAGCAGTTTGTCAGCTTTTGGACACCTTTGAAGTGTTTTCTATGTGTTTTCTATGTGTTTCTATGTGTTTTTGTTTGCCTGCCATTGGATTTAACGGTGTTCGCAGGTGTTCGACGAACAGTTCGACGAACAGTTCGGCGAACATACGGGTGTTCGACGAACCGAACCGAACTCGAACACTACGGGGGTGGCTCAACACTACTTCTGAGGACTAATCCAGCTGCATAGATATCAGTGCTAGGCAGTCAGGCAGTGTATGTGGCAGAGTGCAGTGCATATAGCAAGAGGGTCCATTCCAGTTCTGTATGCTGCTGGTGCTTTTACAGATATTTGTAGAAACAGACCCAGGTATCGGGCCAGGAATAATTTTTTTTTGGATCTCAATCCTGATTATTTGCTTGAAAAGCAATTCAGAGAGCACTGTTTTTCTACTCCATTTGCTTGTTGGCACTGCAGAATACAACCAGATCCTTTCCATATTACAGCGCTAAAAATACATCTATTCAAAACTGTGGTTTGTCCGTCACAGAAATCACATATAAGTGCGCTCAAAATTCTGACATTTCTGGCCTCCATTTAAATTTTGTTGCAGTGTGTTAGTGAAGTTATTGACAACAGTTCGCTGTTAAAAATAGCTACCTACAGGCCAGATATTTAAAACTGTGGTTTGTCCGTCACATGGATCACATATAAGTTCGCTCCAAATTCAGCTATTTCTGGCCTTCATTTAAATTTTGTTGCAGTGTGTCAGTGAAGTTATTGACACCAGATCCCTGTGAAAAATAGTAACCTACAGGCCAGCTGTTTAAACTCTGGTATTCCGTCACACGTATCACATATCACTGCGATTCAAATCCAGTCATTTGTAGTGAACGGGGAAAATATTGTCCTCCATATAAAATGGGCAAGGTGTGTGGCAAGGGACAGGGAACTGGACTTGATAGTGATGATGGTGCATGCAGAGGATGAGGCCGAGCTGAAATTGTGCCACAACAAATACCCACATCTTCTCGCTCAACCTTCCTGTCCCAATTAATAGTGGACCGCAGAACACCACTATTGAGCACAGAGCAGTGTGAAAATGTTATTGGTTGGATAGCAGATAATGCTTCCAGTCACTTAGCCACCACGACCCTGTCTTCCACACAGTCAAGTCTCAGTAGCCGTGAGTCTGGACCGCATATTCCTCACCCTGATCATTCTTCCTCCCACTATGCCGAGTGCCCAGAGACAACTGACCCCACACTTGGACACTCCGAAGAGCTGTTCACTTTCTCATTTATAGATTCGGACCTCTCGCCCGGTCCACTTGAGCAGGGCAAGAGGAGATTGCATGTAGCAATGCCCAAATATTTGAGCAGCCACGGTCACACGAAGGCGACGGTGGTAAACTGTCACAAGTGGATGATGATGAGACACAATTGGCAGAAAGTCAGGAGGAGGACCAGGGTGCAGAAGTGCAAGATGAGGTGGTGGACGATGAAGTCACTGACCCCACCTGGCAAGATGACATGCAGAGCGAGGACAGCAGCACACAGGGGGAGGGAGGTGTAGCACCACAACAGGCAAAAACAAGTAATGTGGTGGCCGCAAACAGAAGGCGGGCAACCATTCCCATGTCAGTACAACTGTTAGGTCTTCCCGAGTCTGGTTGTTTTTGAAAGACTCTGCCGATAACCCCAAAAAGGCCATTTGCACCACCTGGCAGACCAGCATCAGCAGGGGTAGCAAATTTAGCAGCCTGACCACCACCAGCATGATCAGGCACATGGCAGCAAAACACCTGAGTAAGTGGGCCGAATGTCAGGGTCCAGCAACAGTGTCTGCGGGTGACACCACTGCTTGTTTCGCTGTTTTGTGTGCATGCCAATGCCCTGTACATTGTGCATGCCAAAATGCCTCCCACCCTGCACCTGTCATTGAACACTCTCAGCTAGCACCATCCTCAAGCACGTCCATGTCCTTGTCCCAGCGCAGCATTCAGTTGTCCCTACCTCAGTCCTTGGAACGCAAGCGTAAATACACAGCTAATGCCTCACAGGCCACACTACTAAATTCACAAATTTCGTGACTGCTTGTGCTCAAAATGTTGCCTTTTAGGCTCATGGAGACGGAAGCTTTTGGCAACCTGATGGCGGCGGCCATCCCTCGGTACTTCCCAGCCGCCACTATTTCTCCCGGTGTGCCGTCCCCACATTACACGAGCATGTGTCCCACAACATTAGTCGTGCCCTCAACAATGCAGTTACTGGGAAAGTCCATCTAACCACGGACACATGGACAAGTGCTTGTGGGCAGGGAGGGTACATGTCGCTGACAGCACACTGGGTTAACATAGTAGAAGTCGGGACCCAGTCGGAACTTGGGATGGAAAACATCCTCCCGATGCTGAGCATTGGGGGCCCTGGGTCAGTCTGTGTTGCCCCACATTCTACAGCTCCTGTACCTCCTTCTCCTCTAAAGCATCCATCTCCAAAATGACCACATCAGGCACAAGCTGGAAGCACTGCAGCACTGCCTCAGCCAAGCAGCAACAGGCTGTGCTGAAGCTAATATGCTTAGGTGACAAACCACACAACGCTGAAGAGTTGTGGACAGCTCTGAAAGAGCAGGCAGATCTGTGGGTGACACCGCTGAACCTACAGCCTGGCATGGTTGTGTGTGACAGTGGCCGGAACTTGGTGGCGGATCTGAGGCGAAGCGAGATCACACACGTACCATGCTTGGTCCATGTGCTTAACCTCATGGTTCAGCGGTTTCATAAGACCTACCTGGATCTGTGGGATCTGCTTGTCAAAGTACGCCACCTGTGTGCCCATTTCAGAAAGTCATCTACAGCTTCAGCCGCTCTTGCCGTGCTACAACAGCATTTGCAGCTTCCGGCTCCCTGACTGGTGTGTGATGTCCCCACATGTTGGAGCTCTACACTGCAGATGTTGGGAAGGATTTGTGAGCAGAAGAGGGCAGTTATTGACTACCAGCATCAACAAAGCCGTCGGTATTCATGTCAGACTCCACACATAAAACCTCAGGAGTGGACATGGATGTCAGACATCTGTCCCATACTCCAAAACTTTGAGGACTCCACCAAGACCACTTCTCTGTCTTCTGAAACTCTCTCTGCTCTCAATTAAAGTGGATGCATTGCAGGCAGAGCAGGATGAGATGGAGCAAGGAACCATACAAGGTGATTACACACAGCCCAGTCTCATCTCATCCCAATGTGGATTGGGTGACAATGAGGAAGAGGAGTAAGAACAGGAGCTAGTTTACTGCGCTACAGAGGGCACTACCTGCACAACTGCCATACTGTCTGTTCAGCGTGGATGACCTGAGGACAGGGGGAGGAGGAAGAAGAGGAGGAGAGCATGGTCAGTCGTCCTCTTGGTGAGGACACGGAAGTCTTGCCTGTTAGCAGTCTGGCACGCATGGCTGAATTTATGTTGCGTGCCTTTCCTATGACCCTCGCGCTGTCCAAATTTTGGGTCACAGTCATTACTGGTTGGTGACGCTTCTAGAACCACGCTACAGGGAGAACTTTATGTCTCTTATTCCTTTACAGGACATACCTAATAAAATGGGGCAGTACGAGAAGGCCCTTGTTGCGGAATTAGTGAAAAAATTCCCATCTGAAAACGCTGGCGGCAAATGTCACAGTTCGTTGGACAACCAAGGAGTACAGACGAGAGAGCCACAAATGCAATCCAGCAGAGGCAGGGGAACACTGTCAAAGTTCTGGGACAGTTTTCACAGACTCTCCCATCGCACAGGCCGAGTCAGGGGGTACGCTCACAAGGAGTGCAAAGTTTCGGAAGATGATAAGCGAGTACCTTGCTGACCGTACCAACGTCCTCCGTGATTTCTCTGTAACATATAACATAGTTTTTAAGGTTGAAGGAAGACTAAGTCCATCTAGTTCAACCCATAGCCTAACATGTTGATCCAGAGGAAGGCAAAAAAAAAAACATGTGGCAAACACTAAGCTCCACATTGGGGAAAAAAATTCCTTCCCGACTCCTTACGACAATCAGACTAGCTCCCTGGGTCAACGCCCTATCAAGGAATCTATTATATATAACCTGTAATATTATACTTTTCAAGAAAGGCATCCATTCCCTTCTTAAATTTTAATAGTGAATCACTCATTACAACATCATGCGGCAAAGAGTTCCATAGTCTCACTGCTCTTACAGTAAAGAATCCCCATCTGTGATTATGATTAAACTTTCTTTCCTCCAAACGTAGAAGATGCCCCCTTGTCCCCGTTTCTGGCCTCAGAGTAAAAAGATCAGTAGAAAGGTCTTTGTACTGTCCCCTCATATACTTGTACATAGTAATAAGATCAAATTATGTTCTCCTCATGAGCATCTATGCCTCTTTTAATGCATCCCATTATTTTATTTGCCTTTGCAGCAGCTGCCTGACACTGGCCACTAAATGTGAGCTTGTCGTCCACCAATACACCCAGGTCTTTTTCGGTTACAGAATTGCCCAGTGTTTTACAATTAAGCACATAATTATACATTTTATTTCCTCTGCCCAAGTGCATTACCTTACATTTATCCCCATTAAAGCTCATTTGTCATTTATCAGCCCAAGCTTCTAGTTTACATAGATCCTCCTGTAATATAAAATTGTCCTCCTCTGTATTGATTACCCTGCAGAGTTTAGTGCCATCTGCAAATATTGAAATATTACTCTGTATGCCCCCTACAAGGTCATTAATAAATATGTTAAAAAGAAGGGGGCCCAATACTGACCCCTGTGGTACCCCACTGTTAACTGAGACCCAGTCTGAGTGTTTTCCATTAATAACCACCCTTTGTTTCCTATCACTGAGCCAATTCTTAACCCACATACATATATTTTCCCCTATCCCCATTGCTCTCATTTTATGTATCAACCTTTTGTGTGGAACCGTATCAAAAGCTTTTGAAAAGTCCATATACACAGCATCCACTGCATTTCCTTGGTCCAGTCCAGAACTTGCCTCCTCATAAAAACTGATCAGATTAGTTTGACAGGAACGGTCCCTTGTAAACCCATATTGATATTGGGTCATGAGGTTATTCTTCTTCAGATACTCTATTATAGCATCTCTTAGGAAACCCTCCAGGATTTTACCCACAGTAGAGGTTAAGCTTACTGGCCTAAAATTTCCAAGTTCAGTTTTTGTCCCCTTTTTGAATATTGGCACCACATTTGCTATATGCCAGTCCTGTGGTACAGACCCTGTTATTATGGAATCTTAAAAGATTAAAAATAATGGTCTATCTAAGACGTTACTTAATTCCTGCAGTACTCGCGGGTGTATTCCATCCGGGCCCGGGGATTTGTCAAATTTAGTGGTTTTTAGACGCCGTACTTCCTGCTGGGTTAAGCAAGTGACATTTAATGGAGAATTTTTGTTATCACTGATCATGTTTTCTGTCATGCGATTTTCTTGTGTAAATACGTTTGAAAAAAAATCATTTAGCATATTGGCTTTTTCCTCATCCTCATCCACCATTTCACCCAGACTATTTTTAAGGGGGCCAACACTATCATTTTTTATTTTTCTACTATTTATGTAGTTAAAGAATATTTTGGGGTTATTTTTACTTTCTCTGGCAATGATTCTCTCTGCCTCAATCTTTGCTGCCTTGATTTGTTTTTTACATAATTTATTTAATTTTCTATATTTATTTAATGCCTCAGCACTACCTACTTGCTTTAGTTCTCTAAATGCTTTCTTTTTGTCACTTATTGCGCCCCTTACAGCTCTATTTAGCCATAGTGGTTTCCTCCTATTTCTAGCATGTTTATTCCCATAGGGTATATATTTTGCACAGGTCCTATTCAGGATGTTAATAAATGTCTCCCATTTGTTTTGTGTAGCTTTATGTCTCATGATATCGTCCCAGTTTATTGCACTAAGATCATCTCTCAACCGTTGGAAATTTGCCTTCCTGGAGTTTAGTGTCCTTGTAACCCCTCTACTACACATCTTATTAAAGGTTACATGAAAACGTATTATTTTGTGATCACTATTACCCAAGTGACCCCCAACTCATATATTTGATATGCTGTCTGGCCTATTGGTTAATATTAGGTATAGCAGTGCCCCCCTTCTTGTTGGGTCCTGAACCAGTTGTGAAAGGTAATCGTCTCTCATAGTTGTCAAAAACCTATTTCCTTTGCTTGAACTACATGTTTCTGTCCCCCAATGTATTTCAGGGTAGTTGAAGTCTCCCATAATAATGACTTCTCCTTGAGTCGCTGCTTCATCTATTTGCTTTACGAGGGTATTCTCCGCTACTTCCATTATTTTTGGAGACTGTGCCTTAAAATTATTGGGCATCCAAACTGGACAAGTGGCATGAACTGGCTCTCTATGCATTGAAGGTCCTGGCCTGCCATGCTGCTAGTGTTTTGTCAGAGCGGGATATTAGTGCTGCCGGTGGAATTATAACGGATAGGCGCATTCGCCTGTTAACTGAAAATGCTGACAGGCTAATTCTTATAAAATGAACAAGGGCTGGATTGGGCTAGACTTCTCAACACCACCGAATGATAGCCGCTTAACATAAACTCAAATACAGAGTTTTTTTGGGGATGGTCTAACTATATTCACATGCACCTCTGTCTTCACTCCCAGACAAGGGTATACGCTTCCTGATTTTGTCTATTTGCTCTTATGCTTCTCCTTCTCCGCATCCTCATCCTCCACCACCATATCACCACCATATGTACCATATCAACATATCTACGTCTCTTGCAAGGGGCATTGGCGCTCCTCCAAATTTTTGGCAGCCATTGCTTCACTGCATAGACAAACACTATGGGAGACCCACTTCCTAATAATGGGAACATTGTTTTTAGGAGGCTCTCTGACCTCTACGTCTCTTGCAAGGGGCATTGGAGTGCCTCTAAATTTTTGGCTGCCCTTGCAGTCACTGCATATGCAATAACAGTAAAGGAGACCAACTCGTTAATAATGGGAACAACAAAGCATAGCCGGATGATGGCTCTCTAACAATAACGAGGGCCAACTGCTGGCCCTTTAAGAATAGTAAGGGCCGCCTGATGACCCTATAAAAATAGTGTTTGTGACTGTCAGAGTCCCTCCATCATAAATGAAACAGGATGTGTCTGATGATGTGTCACACACCACATGGCCAGATAAGGTTGTAAAATGTTAAAATTACATTTCCTGGTGAATGCATTTGTCTTGGTTGAAAGCAATGCAACAGTGCAAAAACACATCAAAAACGCTATGTGTGAACGTAGCCCAAGGTGTGGAGGAGCATTTTTGTTTTTGTTTATTTATTTTGCCTTATATACAAGTCATTACCATGGAAAGGATGTTCTTTAACATATTTCCCAGGAAAATCCATTTTGGTTTCGTTTTTGCATGCTTTATTGTGAGTCTGTAAAAGTGGCATAATACCTGTGACAACGTTGTTGACAGCAGTGACCTGGGAGTCAGAAATGCTTCCAGGGGTCTTCCTCATGCTGTTCCCATGTTATTTGAGCACTGTTCCCATCGATTTAGGCAATTTTTAGGCCCTCTGCAGACCACTGGGGGGAGCCGCCGGAAAAATGCTCGAGTTTCCCATAGACTTACATTGGGCTCATTACTCGGACCGAGCATTCAAGCATTCCAATTTGCTCAACCCGAGCAACGAGTACCCGAGCATTTTAATGCTCGCTCATCACTAGTGTCTACCCATTATTTGATGTGTTTTGGCAGCTTTTAGGCCCGTTTGAAGGTGTTGCATATGTCAATAAATTCGACGAATGTCAAAATATTCGGTGAACATTTCCGAACAGAACATTGAAATGTTCGCTCATCTCTAGTCTCAACCCTAGGCAAGCTATATGGTCCCTGTTTTTACTAGGTTCAATTTTGTTGTCACTTTCCATCCAGGGGTCAAAAACATCAAGACTGATGCTTTGTCCCGGAGCTTCCCTGGTGGTGGTGACCATGAGAAACCTGCCCCAATTTTGCAGAAGGGGGTAGCCATTTCAGCATTGTACCCTGAACTTGAGGGTGAAGTGTTGGCGGTTCAGTGGGACGCCCCTGCCTCCTGCCCTTCAAGAAGGTTATTTGTACCATCTAATGCGCCTCAAAGTAATTATGGAACATCATAACTCTGTGCTTGCTGGTCATCCTGGTGGTAAGGCTACTGCGGACCTCCTTTCTCACAGTTTTTGGTGGCCGGGTTGCATCAGGATGTGGTTGAACACGTGTCTGCTTGTAGTATTTGTGCGCATTATAAAGTATCGCATGCTTGTCTGTCTGGTACTCTTCTTCCGCTACCTATTCCTAGCAGACCATAGACACACTTGCCCATGGATTTTATTACTGACCTACCGGTATCTGCAGGCGAAACTGTGGTTTTGGTGGATGTAGATAGGTTCAGTAAAATGGTTCACTTCGTTGCATTACCGGCACTTCCGAATGCCAAGACTCTTGCTCAGGTGTTTATAAATGAGATTGTTAAGTTTCACGGGGTTCCTTCCGATGTGGTATCAGATCAGTGGACCCAGTTTGTTTCCAAGTTCTGCAGCGCATTCTGTTCTCAACTGGGGATGCAGCTGTCTTTTTCCTCTGCCTTGCATCCTCAGTAAAATGGGCAGACCGAGTACATTAATCAGAATTTAGAGACTTACTTCAGTTGTTTTCTCTGTGAAAACCACTTACAGAATTTTCTATTAATAATCATCGCCAAGAATCTACCAGCAGGTGACTGTACTTTGGTGCATACAGTTTCCATCTACAGTTTGGTACTTTTAGTGGGGGAGGGGCTTCAGGAGTTCCTGAGGAGGAACATTTTGCTTCATCGATCTCCTCTGTGTGGAGTAATTTGGAGTAATTTGAAGATCAATGGAGATAGATCCGGACCTGAGTGTGAATGACTTTGTGTGGTTGTCTACCTGGAATATCAAGTTGAAGGTTCCTTCCTGGAAGCTGGGACCTAGATTTATTGGTCCCTCTAAAATAGCCGCCATCATTAACCCAGCAGCGTTTCGTCTTGAGCTACCTCAGGCACTTAAGATCCTCAATGTCTTTCACAAGTCTCTGCTCTAGAAATATGTAGAATCTCTTGAGTCCTCTCCCCTACCACCGTCTCCAATCATGGTTGATGGTAATTTGGAGTTTCAGATTTTGAGGATTGTAGATTCTCATCTCCAGTACTTGGTGTGCTGGAAGAGTTATGGTCCAGAGGAAAGGATGTAGGTTTCAGCATCAGAAGTGAATACCCCCAGGTTGTTTCATGCATTCCACACCTCTTATCCTGAGAAACCTGGTCCTGAGTGTCCAGATGCCACTCGTAGAAGAGGGGATACTATCACGGGTGTGTCAGGTGTAATAGACAGTCTCTCTGGATTTGGCTGTAAATGGTCACTGCGCTTGGCATTGCATACGCCTTCTTAATCCTTCTTCCTTTAAGACCCAGCAGCGACCTTCCTCCAGCTGCTAATTGATACACCCTTGCATGGGAGTTAAAACCCCTCAGTTTGCTCCAGGCAATCGCCGGTGATACTTCTATGTACCTTTGTGTATGCTTTGAGCACTAGCTGTTGGCTGGCTTCTTCTCTGTTGCCCTTGGAGGACAGTTGGTGTTACTCATCTGATGTCTGCTCAAGCTAAGTTAATCCCCTTTGTTTGTCTACCTTGTTGTCTTTAGTTTGTAGTGGGGCCTGACCAGTGCACACCCCTCCCCCTCCCTATCTAGGGCCAAGCTCTAAGGACGTACTGGGTTTAGGGTCCTGCTCAGCGATATGTGTGGAACCTATATAGGGACGGTAGGGAAAGCAGGGTGTTATAAGATCTAGGGGTCTAGGGGTCTCCACTCCTCCTTACCCTAGTGTTTGGTCTTCCTCCCCCTCTTCCCTTTGTATTGCACTTAGTCTTTACCACACCTTGCGTGACAGAAACCTGAGGCACACGAGGACTGTACAGTGCTGTCAGGGCAGGAAGAGGAGGAGGGTGACTCTCAGGGCAAGGAGTGGTGGAACAGAGAGGATGATGATGAGGTTGTAGATCCCACTTGATGTGAACCCAGAGACACGCAGCTAAGTATCACAGCAGAGGAAGTGGAGGAGAAGGAAGACAAGGAGGTTACGTTGCGGCTTCACGCACAGACATGGAGTGATGTAACCATGACAAGCACTGCATCCTCAGCCACAACTCTAGACGCAGCCAGCAGTGATCGCGGGTCTGAAGTTTGTAGAGGTGGCAACGGTTGACTAGTCAGGGTTTTTTTGAGACCGCAAAGGATGACCCAACTCACGTTATCTGCCAGCTTTGTAAAAAAAACACTCAGTAGAGGCCAAAATAGCAATAATTTGACTACTACATGCATGAACTGGTACATGCACAATCAACATATGTTAGTCTGGGAATTTCGCTGCATTAAAAAGCGAACTAGAGGGCCTCCCTAACAACCGGCCGCCTCATCAACCGCATCTACCTCCTCCGTCACCTTGGCAAGTGTTCTCACAGAGGTCTCAGGTCTCAGAACCTCCACTTGTTTACATGCTGCAGTAGGGGTGAGTGAGAGCGCGTCAGCTGTTTTGGAAGTGGATATGCCTGCTGTTTTTGTTTCACCAAGCACACCACATCTTTTTCAATCCCCGCCTGCACCTCACTCACAGTCCAGCAGTTTGTCGTGTTCACCCTACTCCGCCCTCTTTCAGCACAGCAGCCAGACCTCGGTCCCGCAGTTGTGGTAACGTAAAAGATTGTTTCCTCCTACAAATGTAAAGATAAGAGCTTGAACTCCACCATCTCAAATCTGTTGGCCACGGAAATTCTGCCTTTTCGCCTGGTGGATACAGACAGTTTCCGAAAGCTGATGGCCGTCGCAGCCCCCCAGTACCAGTTGTCCAGTTGCCATTACTTCTGTAAGAAAGCTGTGCCTGCACTACACCAGCATTTCGCAGACAACATCAACGGTTCTTGAAAAAAATCTATGTCTGACAGGGTGCATTTCACCACTGACAACTTGACAAGCAAGCATGGCCAGAGACATTACATCTCGCTGACTGGGCACTGGGTGACTCTGGTGGCTGTTGGGGCAGGCGGGGAAGAGGCTGCTCCACAAATTTTGGAATCCCCAAGGCTTGAGGGTCAAACCTCTGTATCTAACACATCCTACACTGCTTCTGCCTCCTCCACCTCCTCTAAGGCCTCCACCTGCACTGTCAATCTCTCCCTTAATGAAACATACGTTCCAACAGTGCAGAGAGGATTCCCCCCTCCTCCATACTGCACAGCCAGGGCACACCAAAATCAGACAGTGTTTAAATTAATATGCCTTTGAGATCGCAGTCACACAGAGTTGTGGACAGCTATCCAGGCTGAGTTTAAGCAATGGCTGCCTCAACTGAACCTGGTGCAAACCTGGTAGCGGCCCTACACCAGGGCAACCTCACACACGTGCCTTGCATGACTCACATCCTCAACCTGGTAGTACAACAATTTCTCCACCACTATCCCAGCCTGGATGCACTACTGCAGAAAGCATGGTTTCTGTGAGCTCACTCCCGCTGTTCGCACCCCGTGGGTCATCGACTTGCATCGCTACAGAGGTCTTTGGGCCTACCAATTGACCAGTTGACAAGTTGATATGCGATGTGCCAACAAGGTGGAATTCCACTCTGCACATGTTGCAGCGACTGTGGCAGCAGCGACGAGCACTAGTGCAGTATGTCATTTTGCATAGCCATAGACAATGCAGTATGGACATGGTGCAATTCACGGTTGCGGAGTGAGCACAAATGAAGGACCTCTGCACCCTTCTGCCTAGTTTTGAAATGTGTATTAAGATGGTTAGCGCTGAAGATGCCATCATCAACATCAATTTTCTGGTCATCTATATGCTGGAGCACAGTTTGAATAGTCTGTGGGAGGAGGTGGTGGTCCCAGACGAAAAGAAGGAAGCAGAGGAGGATGTGGAAGGAATAACAAGATCTTTAAATTCCGGACTGTCATCGCACAGGTGGGTGCCAAGGGAGGATGGATTACAGCGATCGAGGGGGGCTCAAGGTACCAGACAAACTGTTAGTGAAGGTACAGGAGCCGAGGAACAAATGGAGGAGCACGAGGAGGAAGAGGTGAGGGGCGCGCAACAGTCAGGTGATGAATAGGATAATAATCCCCTCTCTGTTGTCCATGGTTTGTGGGAGGGGACGGAGGAAGCAAGGTTGAGTGTTACCCTGCCACCAACACACTATAAACTTGATCTCATGGAAGCGCTCGACACATGAGCGCCTTCTTGCTGCACTATCTGCAACATGATGCCCGTATTGTTTGGATTAGAAATAGTGCTAACTACTGGGTTGCCACTCTGTTAGATCCACGGTACAGCAGCAGTGTAAGTGTCAGAAGCAATTTCTGTGAGTCGCTTCACATATTTTTTAGACCAGCCTCTGCACCAGCAGAACAGTGTACAAGTCTGACACATAGCGAATGGCTGAAGAGGATGCTGCAGGAGTATCTCGAGCTTAATATCAATGCCATCAGGTGGGGTTGGACCCTTTTGCATTTTGGTCTTAAAAATTAGAGTGGCCTAAGATCGCCTGTCACACCCTTGGAGTTTTTTCATGCCCAGCAGCCAGCGTTCTCTCAGAACATGTCTTCAGCGCTGCTTGTGGTATCCTGTGGGATAAGCACATCCAGCTGTCCCCTGAAAGTGTAGCCTGCCTAACATTCATCAAGATAAACAAGTCATGGGTCTGAACCGATTTTTGTACCCCAGTCATAGACTGGGCAGACTAGGCGATGGTGTATTATTTAGTGTGCTGCATTGATCTTGCATTATTGCAGTCTGTGACACCTTTGTTGTGGCTTTTGTGCCTACTGTTGCTACTGCTGCTGATGTTACTAACTATTTTTTGAAATGTGAAGACTTCAAGTTGGGTCTTCTTCATGTGTGTTGCCTGTAGCAGTAGGACTCCCAGACCGGCAGGCCTTTGCTTACTTTCAGACAACTACCTTTGTTACTATCAGAGCCAGCGTCAGCACCCAGCGCATCCAGGCAAGTGCCGGGGCCCTGAGCAGGTGGGGGGGCCCACTCACCGTCGGGCACCCCGGCGTGCTATGGGTCCCGTGAGCAGTGCGGTGCCGGTGTCAGCGCCCGCTAGCCCCTGCTTGCTTAGGGCCCCAGCACAAAACTTACCTCTCCCCATGCCTCCGCAGCAGCTCCGGTCTCTTCTGCGGCTGCTGCACTGTGAAGTCTCAGGTCAGAGGACACAGTGACGTCTTTACATCGCACTCTCTCCTGAGCCTTCACAGGCCGCACAGCGTGGGAAGACGCCGGCGCGGGTGAGGCATCCGGGGCAGCGGCAGCAGGTGACAAGTGAAGTGAGTATTAGATTTTTTTAATATGTATGGAGGCATGGGGTATTATATGGTGGGGGGGAACAAGTGACATCCTGCATGGGGCATTATATGGGGGGGGGGACAAGTGACATCCTGCATGGGGCATTATATGGGGGGGAGGGGAGGTGACATCCTGCATGGGGCATTATATGGGGGGGAGAGGTGACATCCTGCACGGGGCATTATATGGAGGGGAGAGGTGACATCCTGCATGGGGCATTATATGGGGGGAGAGAGGTGACATCCTGCATGGGGTATTATATGGGGGGAGAGGTTACATCCTGCATGGGGTATTATATGGGGGGGAGAGGTGACATCCTGCTTGGGGAATTATATGGGGGGGAGAGGTGACATCCTGCATGGGGCATTATATGGGGGGAGAGGTGACATCCTGCATGGGGCATTATAAGGGGGGTGACATCCTGCATGGGGCATTATGTGGGGGCCAGTATTCTGCATGGAGCATTATACGGGGGCCAGTATCCTCTATGGAGCGTTATATGGGGGCCAGTATCCTGTATGGAGCATTATATGGGGACCAGTATCCTGTATGGAGCATTATATGGGGACCAGTATCCTGTATGTAGCGTTATATGGGGACCAGTATTCTTCATGGAGCAATATATGGGGCTCATAATACTGTATGGAGGACTATACTGTCCAGTCTGCACTGAGCGTTGAGAAAATTCGCCGGTTTCTGAGCTATTGTAGAATTTACAATAGATATCGCTCATGTAATGTAAGAAGTCAAATCTTCGGCATTATACTATATATATATTTCTCTGCGGTATATGTGCATCATGAATCGTGGTATGTGTTAAAGGGCCCACTGAGACTCTTTCGCCCAGGGCCCACAAAAACCTGGAGCCGGCCCTGGTTACTATCCTTAAATTTTTCTACCAATAGTAGTCTATGAAGCTGATATTTGTGTCACCTGAGGGTGGCTGAGCAGAAAAGCAGTTTGAGCTATTGCAAGAGGTATCAGGACTGCTATAAAATTTCTAATGTGAGTCAATTGATCAGTCAACTACCTGTGGTGCTATCCTTAATTTTTTATAGCAATAGTAGTCTACCAAAACAAGAAGTTTGAGCTATTACATGAAGTATCAGGGCTCCCAGCACAGTAGGCCTACACCAGTCCCTTATCCACCTCGTCTTAATTTGAAATTAAGTTCAAAGCTGTAAATGCTGGCCCAGATCTTGATACCTCATGCATAGCCCATGGCTGACTGCTATAAAATTTCTACAGTGAGTCAATTGATCAGTCATCTATCTGTGTTGCTATTCTTAAATTTTTCTACCAATAGTAGTCTACCAAACTGATGTTTTTGCCACCTGAGTGTGACTAAGTAGAAAAGCAGTTTGAGTTATTGCATGAGATATCAGGGCTCCCAGCTCAGCAGGCTTACACTGGTCCCTCACCCAGCTCATCTTAATTTGAAATTAAATTCAAAGCAGTAAATGTTGGCCCAGACCCTGATACCTCATTCATGACCCATGGCTGATTGCTGTTGTGCCATTACAAAATTTCTTCTATGGGTCAATTGATGCCAATTTTCCTGGTGTCTGCCCTTAATTTGAGCTGTTTTGGCAGCCTTTGGGCCCACCTGAAGGTGTTGTCTATGCGTTTGGTTTTGCCTCCCATTGAGTTCAATTGGGGTGGATATGGTCGGCGAACTGTTCGGTGAACTTCGGGACGTTAACCAATCCGGACCGAGCCTTGAAAGGTTCCCTCCTCTCTAGTAGTGGGTATTTTGAACCCACAAATGCCTCACAAAATTTTATAACATTGTGAAGTGGAAATATAATATTTTAGTGGTAAAAATAGTTTAATAGGTTAATAGTTTATTTTTATCAGTGAACAATATGTAAAGTAACTGAACAAAAGAGAAAAGAAACTAAATTAAATCAATATTTGGTGGGACTACTTCTTTGCTTTCAAACCAGCATCAAAGCATCTTTTCTTCCAAATATACTCTAATTATACATTTTGGAGAACTAACCACAGAACTTCTGTGGATGTAGGCTTGAATAAATCCTTCTATCTATACAGTGTAATGTAAAAGTTTGGGCAACCCTGGACAAAATTACTGTTTTTCTGAACAGTTAAGCAAGTTGAAGATGAAATGATCTCTAAAAGGCCTAAAGTTAAAGATGACATATTTCCTTTGTATCTTAGTCCAAAAATATATATATATATATATATATATATATATATATATATATATATTTAAATAAAAATGTAAATGTTCGTTTGTTCAAAATCTTAAATCTCTTCACCGATTGCTTTGAAATTTTCGAACAATGTTGCTTACACGCATGTTTTTATATACCTACTATGTTTTTATATACAGTTATATGAAAAAGTTTGGGCACCCCTATTAATCTTAAGCTTAATGTTTTATAAAAATTGGTGTTTTTGCAACAGCTATTTCAGTTTGATATATGTAATAACTGTTGGACACAGTAATGTTTCTGCCTTGAAATGAGGTTTATTGTACTAACAGAAAATGTGCAGTCTGCATTCAAACAAAATTTGACAGGTGCATAAGTATGGGCACCCTTATCATGTTCTTGTTTTAAATACTCCTACCTACTTTTTACTGACTAACTAAAGCACTTTTTTTGGTTTTGTAACCTCATTGAGCTTTGAACTTCATAGCCAGGTGTATGCAATCATGAGAAAAGCTACTTAAAGTGGCCACTTGCAAGTTGTTCTCCTGTTTGAATCTCCTCTGAAGAGTGGCATCATGGGCTCCTCAAAACAACTGTCAAATGATCTGAAAACAAAGATAATTCAACATAGTTGTTCAGGGGAAGGATACAAAAAGCTGTCTCAGCGATTTAACCTGTCAGTTTCCACTGTGAGGAACATAGTAAGGAAATGGAAGAACACAGGGACAGTTCTTGTTAGGGCCAGAAGTGGCAGGCCAAGAAAAACATCAGAAAGGCAGAGAAGAAGAATGGTGAGATCAGCCAAGGACAATCCTCAGACCACCTCCAGAGAGCTGCAGCATCAACTTGCTGCAGATGGTGTCACTGTGCATCGGTCAACTATACAACGCACTTTGCACAAGGAGAAGCTGTACGGGAGAGTGATGCGAAAGAAGCCGTTTCTGCAAGCACACCACAAACAGAGTCGGCTGAGTTATGCAAAAGCACATTTGGAGAAGCCAATTTCTTTTTGGAAGAAGGTCCTGTGGACTGTTGAAACCAAGATTGAGTTGTTTGGTCATACAAAAAGGCGTTATGCATGGCGGCAAAAAAACACAGTATTCCAAGAAAAACACTTGCTACCCACAGTAAAATTTGGTGGAGGTTCCATCATGCTTTGGGGCTGTGTGTCCAATGCCGGCACCGGGAATCTTGTTAAAGTTGAGGGACGCATGGATTCCACTCAGTATCAGCAGATTCTTGACAATAATGTTCAAGAATCAGTGACAAAGTTGAAGTCACACAGGGGATGGATCTTTCAGCAAGACAATGATCCAAAACACCGCTCCAAATCTACTCAGGCATTCATGCAGAGGAACAATTACAATATTCTGGAATGGCCATCCCAGTCCCCAGACCTGAATATCATTGAACATCTGTGGGATCATTTGACCAGTGCTGTCCATGCTCAGCGACCATCAAACTTAACTGAACTGGAATTGTTTTGTAAAGAGGAATGGTCAAAAATACCTTCATCCAGGATCCAGGAAATCATTAAAAGCTACAGGAAGCGACTAGAGGCTGTTATTTTTGCAAAAGGAGGATCTACTAAATATTAATGTCACTTTTCTGGTGAGGTGCCCATACTTATGCACCTGTCAAATTTTGTTTGAATGCAGATTGCACATTTTCTGTTAGTACAATAAACCTCATTTCAAGGCAGAAACATTACTGTGTCCAACAATTATTACATATATCAAACTGAAATAGCTGTTGCAAAACCACCAATTTTTATAAAACATTAAGCTTAAGATTAATAGGGGTGCCCAAACTTTTCATATAACTGTACCAGCTGTTGGACGTAAAAGCAACACACGCTATACCCATCTGTTAGACATAAAAGCAACACACGCTATCTTTTCAGCAATTGAGAATTGTCAATGGTGTTACACATGACACTTTCCGCAGTGCATGTCAAGCTCTGAATTTATTGGAGAACGACCGACACTGGGATGTATGCATTAATGATGTGTGTAACACGTCACATCCAAATCAAATTCGTGCATTGTTTGCAATCGTATTGACCGCCAGCTCTCCTTCATCTCCAACAGAGTTATTGGAGAAATATAAATCGCACATGACTGAAGATATTTTCCATCGAATACGCAAGGAAAATTCAAATATGAACATGGATTTTACAGCAGAAATCTACAACGAAGCATTAATTGAAGATTTGTGCTTAGAAATCGTGAACAAAGTTCTCAATCAATTGGGAATGCCATCACCGAATCAATCTGCTGCTTCGTTCGATGTAGAATTGTGTCTTGAACAAAATTACAACAAGGGTGATCTTTTGTCGTATGTCCAATCAAATATTCCTAAGCTAACGCTGGAGCAAAAAGGCATTTACGATCAAATAATGCAGACTATCAATAGCGGAGTTGGAGAAATCTTCTTCTTAGATGCTCCAGGAGGAACCGGTAAAATGTTCCTAATTAGATTGATTCTGGCAGCAATTCGATCCCAATATGGCATAGCCTTAGCACTTGCGTCGTCTGGAATAGCTGCGACATTGCTACTAGAAAAGTTAGAAAAAAACTAAGCGACAACAGAACCCTGGATAAACATAGAAAAAAATCTTTTTATTAAATACACATATAATAAAGTTACATAATACCATAGAGCTTAAAGGCACAAAGTGCCACATGTGTGAATAAAAGAAAGGAAAAAGACACCAAGAGTCCCCTCAATAACCCCATATAGTTAATAATTAAAGATGTATAGTACTAACATCAAAAATTCAGATATCAAAAAGTATCATCATCAAAAGAGGGGGCAATTCCCAAGTACCTGATTAATAATGACAAATACCGATGATATATCCAAGGGGAAACCAGTGAGAGGGGGTGGACGGGGGGGAAATCGGTGTCACCGATTTCCCCCCCGTCCTCTTTTTCCTTTCTTTTATTCACACATGTGGCACTTTGTGCCTTTAAGCTCTATGGTATTATGTAACTTTATTATATGTGTATTTAATAAAAAGATTTTTTTCTATGTTTATCCAGGGTTCTGTTGTCGCTTAGTTTTTTTCTAACTTTTTTATGTTCTATTGCGATGCCCTAGTTAGTTCCACTCATATGTCTGCATACTAGCATTTTGAGATTGACACTATAATGCGGGCGTTTCTGTGGTATATCTTTTCGACATTGCTACTAGGTGGAAGATCTGCTCATTCCACTTTGAAATTGCCATTGAACATGCAATTCATTGAAACTCCCACGTGCAACATTTCCAAAGCATTCGGCATGGGAAAAGTATTACAGAAATGCAAACTTATTGTTTGGGATGAATGCACAATGGCGCACAAAAAAAATCGCTCGAGGCTCTTGATCGATCATTGCAAGATTTACATGGAAACATCAGACCATTTGGGAACGCATTAATATTGCTTGCAGAAGATTTCAGGCAAACATTACCTGTAATTCCTCGATCGACACCAGCAGACGAAATAAATGCTTGCCTGAAATATTCTACTTTGTGGCAACACGTAAAGACGTTAAAATTAACTACAAATATGCATGTCCAGCTGCAAAACGATTGATCAGCTGAAAAATTCTCACATAAATTGCTGGAAATTGGGAAAGATGCCGGTTGATCTGACCTCAGGACAAATTTCATTTCAATTTAGTGACGACAAAAGAACAATTGGTTAAAAAAATATTTCCCAATATTCAAACCAATTATAAGAATCACGATTGGTAAGTGAATGAGCTATTCTTGCGGCCAAGAACAAAGACATCTACGAACTTAACAATATTATTCAGTCTAACATTCAAAGCGAGGTAGTCACATACAAGTCCGTCAACACTGTTGTGGAAGCAGATGAAGCGGTTAATTATCAAACAGAACTTTTCAATTCACTCGATCTGCCAGGGATGCCACCACACGTACTGCAATTAAAAATTGGCGTGCCAGTTATCATACCAGCCAAAGTTTTGCAACGGCCCGCAGCTTTCGGTAAAACAATTAATGAGAAAAGTTGTTGAAGCAACAATCTTGACAAGACCTTTCAAAGGTGAAGATGTCCTCATTCCTCGCATTCCTATGATTCCAACGGATATGCCATTTCAATTTAAGAGATTGTAATTCCCAATTTAATTGGTTTTTGCAATCCACATCAACAAAGCTCAGGGCCAATTTTTAGAATTGTGCGGTTTAAATCTAGACAAGGATTGCTTCTCACATGGACAATTATATGTTGCGTGTTCTAGAGTCGGCAAACCAGACAATCTCTATATCTACACAGACAGTGGAACAAACAAAAAATATTGTATACCAACAGCATTGTGAAATTAAATATTTTAGAAAAGTGCCCTTTCTCTTTTCTTTCTTTTCCAGTTAACCAGACTGAGCCACAGCAACGCGTAGCCGGGTACAGCTAGTATATATATATATATATATATATATATATATATATATATATATATACATTATATATTTTCATCTTTTACATTTTAAAAATTACAAAAAGGAAAATAGACCAGTGCAAACATTTTGGCCCCCTGCATGGTTAAGTACCTAGAATCACCCCCTTTTGAAAGGGCCACAGATTTTCAATGATGTTCAGATCAGGAGACTATGAGGGCCATTGTAAAACCTTCAGGTTGAGCCTTTTGAGGTAGTCTATTGTGGATTTTGACGTGTGTTTAGGATCATTATGCATTTGTAGAAGCCATCCTCTTTTCAACTTCAGCTTTTTAACAGATGGTGTTATGTGTCCATCACGAATTTGTTGAAATTTCATTGAATCCATTCCTCCCTCTACTCGTGAAATGTTCCCTGTGCCATTGGCTCCATCACAACCCCAAAGCATGATTAATTCATCCCCATGCTGAATGTTTGAAGACATATTCTTTTTCTGAAATTCTGTGACCTTTTCTCTACACGCATACCTTTGCTCATTGTGGCCAAAGTGTTCTATTTTAACCTAATCACTCCACAGAACTTGTTTACAAAATGCATCAGGCTTGTTTAGATGTTTTTTTGCATACTTTTGACGCTGAATTTTATGGTGAGGATGCAGGAGAGGTTTTTTCTGATGACTCTTCAATGAAAGCAATATTTGTTCAGGTGTCTTTGAACAGTAGAACAATGTACCACAACTCCAGAGTCTGCTAAATCTTTCTGAAGGTCTTTCGCAGTCAAGTGGGGTTTCTGATTTGCCTTTCTAGCAAAAACAAAAATGCTCCTCCACACCTTGGGCTATGTTCATACATAGCGTTTTTGGTGCATTTTTGCATTGCTTTCAACAAAGACAAATTCATTCACCGGGAAATGTAATTTTAATATTTTACAACCTTATCTGGCCATGTGGTGCGTGACACATCAGACGCATCCTGTTTCATTTCTGATGGAGGGACTCTGAAAGTAACAAAGACTATTTGTATAGGGCCATCAGGCGGCCCTTACTATTCTGAAAGGGTCATAGAGGAGGGCCTCAGTTAAAAAAATGTTCCCATTATAAAGAAGCGGTTATGCTATACAGTTATTGCATATGCAGTGACTGAAAGGGCTGCCTAAATTTTGGAAAAACTCCAATACCAATTTGAAGGCACATAGAGAAGAGCCTCAGTTAAAAAAATGTTCCCATTATAAAGGAGCGGTTCTGCTATACAGTTATTGGGCATGCAGTGACTAAAAGTGCTGCCTAAATTTTGGAAAAAAAAACATTACCAATTTGAAGACACATAGAGGAGGGTCTCAGCTAAAAAAATGTTCCCATTATAAAGAAGCGGTTGTGCTTTACAGTTATTACTTATCCAATAACTGAAAGGGCTGCCTAAATTTTGGAAAAACCCCAATACCAATTTGATGACACATAGAGGAGGGCCTCAGTTAAAAAAATGTTCCCATTATAAAGGAGCAGTTCTGCTATACAGTTATTGGGTATGCAGTGACACAAAATGCTGCCTAAATTTTGGGAAAGCCACAATACCAATTTGAAGACATATAGAGGAGGTCCTCAGTTAAAAAAATGTTCTTATTATGAAGGAGTGGTTCTGCTATACAGTTATTGCGTATGCAGTGACTAAAAGGGCTGCCTAAATTTGAAGACACATATAGGAGGGCCTCAGTTAAAAAAATAATTTCCCATTATTAAAGAGCGGGTCTACTATTGTGTTATAGCGTATTCAGTAACTCTAAGGCCTTCCCGAAATTTGGTAAAACCCCAATACACTTTTGAAGACACATAAAGGGCTTGATTTAAAAAATAATTTCCCATTAATAAGGAGCCGGTCTCCTATAGTGGTAATGCCTATGTAGTGACTGTAAGTGCTGCCAAAAAATTGGACGCATTCCAACACCCCTTTGAAGAGACATAGAGGAGGACCTCAGTAAAAAAAAAATGTTCCCCTTATAAAGGATTGGGTCTGCTATACTGGTAATGCCCATGCAATGACTGCATGGGCAGGAAAAAAGTGGACGCACTCCAATACCCCTTTGAAGAGACTGCAATGTTTGGTACTCACTCTCCTGCTTCAGAAGTAGGCACAGGAGTCGGTTTCTTTAAAATGTCCAAGGCAGGTTTATTCAGACTTCATAAACCGCACTTTCAAAGTAAACAAAACACAGCCTTGTCCAGCACAAAGTAACAAAGCAGAAAAATAAACAGTCCATACAGTGCTGTGTGTTCACCTGCTCACAGTCAGTGTCCTTTAGCACAGACAAGCTGGAATTCTCCACACCTCCAGCCACAGACATTGAATGAGACATTTGGTCTCCATTTTGTTTACAAAAGAGGCACGCCCTGGAGTGGAGATATGTGAGCAGCCAATCCCTCCCATCTATTATGACTGCTCCTAAAAACCGGCCCTGATATGCCCTATTAACCCTCTCAGCACTACGTGTGCTGGAGCATGCTTTTCCCGGGTTTACATCACCGAAGGTACCAACCTCAGTGATACATATCTCCCCTCAATGAGCTGTCCGGTGGCCATCTTACATGACGTACAGGAGGTCCCCATTAAAAAAATTGTTCCATTGTTAAGGAATGGGTCTCCTATACTGGTAAGTGCATTGGCTGAAAAACATTTACCCCTGGGGGCTCTGCATGAATGAACAGAACATACTGTATAACATACAGAATGTTAGAGGTAGGCCTCTAAAAAAAAATTCCTATGGCCATAATAAACACCGCTACAAAAAAATTATGTGGGTGTTACATCACGGTCAACCTGGTGATATGGTGGTGAAGGATGAGGAGAAGGAGAAGGAGGAGAACAACAGAAAATAGACAAAATCAGAAAGTGTATACCCATGTCTGGGTGTGAAGAGGAGCATGGGAATAGACCCTCCCAAAAAAAGCTGCTGAATTTGACTTTATGTTCCGTTGCTATCATCCGGTGGTGTTGAGAAGTCTGGCTCAATCCAGCCCTTGTTCATTTTTATAAAAGTCATCCTGCCAGCATTTACAGTTGACAGGTGGGTGCGCCTATCAGTTATAAAAACCCGCTCTGACAAAACGCTAGTGGCAGGGCAAGCCAGGACCTCCAAGGCATAGAGAGACAGTTCTTGCCACATGTCCAGCTTGGATACCCAATAATTATAAGGCACACAGGAATCACGGTGGACATTGGTACGGTCGGCAAGGTACTCCTTCAGCATCTTCTAAAACTTTTCCTTCCTTGTGAGACTACCCTACGAATCAGGACCTGGGGGCTGGGAGATTCAGCGAAAACTGTCCCACACCTTTGACAGTGTTCCCCTGCCTCTGCTGCATCATATTTGTGTCTCCCTTGCCTGTACACCTTCGTTATCCAAGGAACTGTGACCTCTGCCGCCAGCATTTTCAGATGGGAATTTTTTAAATAATTCTGCAACAAGGGCCTTCTGGTACTGCAACATTTTACTAGACCTCTCCACCACGGGAAGGAGAGATAGAAAGTTCTCCTTGTAGCGTGGGTCTAGAAGTGTGACCAACCAGTAATTACTATCGGCCAAAATGCATACAACGCGAGGGTCACGGGAAAGGCAGAGGACCATAAAGTCAGTCATGTGTGCCAGACTACCACCAGCCAAGTCTTCCCTTTCCTGACCAAGAGAACGACTGTCCATGCGATCCTCCTCATCCTTCTCCTTATTCTCCTTTTCCTCAGGCCATCCACGCTGAAGAGATGGTAAGAATGTGGTGTGGGTAGTACTGTCTGTAGCGCAGGAAACCAACTCCTTTTCCTCCTCATCCTCTTCCTTCTCCTCCTCATTAGCACCAAATCCACGTTGGGATGAGATGAGGCTGGACTGTGTGGAATCACACTGTATGGTTCCTTACTCCATCTCATCTTGCTGCGCCTGCAAGTCCTCCTCTTTAATTGTGAGCAGAGAAGGTTTCACAAGACAGAGAAGTGGGATGGTGATGCTAATTATGGCGTCATCGCCACTCACCACTTGGTGGTGTCCTCAAAGTTTTGGAGGATGACATAGATGTCTGACATTCATGCCCACTCCTCAATTCTTATGTGCAGAGGCCAATGGGCATGTTGAAGCAGATACTCAACAACAGCCCTCTGCTGCTCAAAAATCCTTCCCAAAATCTGCAAGGTTGAGTTCCAAAGCGTGGTGACATCGCACACCAGTCGGTGAGCTGAAAGCTGCAAATGCTGCTGAAGCACGGCGAGGGTGGCGGAAGCTGTAGGTGACTTTTGAAAATGGACACACACATGGCGTACTTTGACAAGCAGCTCGGGCAGATCCGGGTAGGTTTTGAGAAACCGCTGAACCACTAGGTTGAGCACATGGGCCAGGCATGGTGCGTGTGTGAGGTTGTCTAGCTTCAGAGCCTCTACCAGGTTCCAGCCATTGTCACACGTGACCATGAATAGTTGTAGGTTCAGCAGTGATAGCCACAGATCTGCCTGCTCTTTTACAGCAAGAGTCAGCAACTCTTCAGAGGGATGCGGTTTGTCCCCTAAGTATATTTGCTTCAGCAGTGCCTGCTGCCACTTTGCCAAGGCAGTGCTTCCAGCATCCGAGGAGGAGGTGCAGGAGCTGTAGAATGTGGGGGCAACCCTGATTGACTCAGGGCCCGCAATCCTTGGCGTCGAGAAAAAGTGTTCCGTCCCATGGTCCGACTAGGTCCCGGCTTCCACTATATTAACTCAGTGTGCCATCAGCGAGATGTACTGTGCTTGGCCATAAACACTTGTCTACGTGTGCGTGGTTAGGTGGACTTTCCCAGTAACTGCGTTGTTAAGGGGACGTCTAATGTTCTGTGACACGTGCTTGTGTAATGAGGGGATGGCACATTGGGAGAAATAGTGGCGGCTAGGGACTGAGTACCCAGGGAAGGCCGCCGCCATCAGGTTGCGGAAAGATTCCATCTCCATGAGGCTAAAAGGCAACATTTCAAGCTCAAGCATTTGAGAAATGTGTGATTTTAGTAGAGTGTCCTGTGGGACATTAGCTGCATCTTTGAGCTTGCATTCCAAGGACTGGGGTAGGGACAACTGAACCCTGTGCTGGAACAAGGACGTGGACGGTGACAGTGATGGTTGCAAGTGTGCAACGACAGGTGCACGGCAGGAGTCATCTTCGCATGCGCCATGGACAGGGGATTGGTGTACACGCACAACAGCGGAACAGGCAGTGGTGTCAACCACAGACTCTGTTTCTGGACCCTGGCATTCAGCCCACCTAGTCAGGTGCTTTACTGTCATGTGCCTGAGCATGCTGGTGGTGGTCAGGCTGCTAGTTTTGCTGCCCCTGCTGATGCTGGCCTGGCAAATGTTGCAAATGGCCTTTTTGGGGTTATCTGGATAGCTTTTAAAAAAGAACTAGACTCTGGAAGACCTAAAAGTTGGACTGGCAACTTCCATCGTGTTGGTGATCCGGGGAGCATTTTGCAGCCTTGTGTCTGTGGCCACCACACTGCTTCTTCCTTCTTGTTGAGGTGCTACGCCTCCCTCCCCCTATGTGATGCTGTCCTTGCTCTGCATGTCACCTTGCCAGGTTGGGTCAGTGACTTCATCGTTCACCACCTCATCTTCCACACCCTGGTCCTCCTCCTGACTTTCTGACAATTGTGTCTCATCATCATCCTCCTCTTGCAACAGTAATTGATCTTTCCACCATCACCTTTGTGTGACCGTGGCTGCTCAAATATTTGGGCAACGCTACATGTAATCTCCTCTTGCCTCACTTGTAGCTGGCCGGGCGAGAGACCTGAATCTATAAATGGAAAAGTGAACAGTTCTTCAGAGTGTCCAAGTGTGGGATCACTTGCCTTCGGGAACTCTGTATGGTGGGAGGAAGGAGTATCAGAGTGAGGAATATGTGCTTCAGACTCACGGCTACTAAGACTTGACCATGTGGAAGTCAGGGTGGTGGTAGTGGCAAACTGACTGGAAGCATTATCTGCTATCCGAAAAACAATCTTTTCACACTGCTCTGGCTTCAAGAGGGGTGTTCTGTGCCCCCCTAGTAATTTGGACAGAAAGGTAGTTCAACATGATGTGGGTGTTTGTTGTGCTCCCTCAGCAGGCACAGTTTCATATTGCCCAAGGTTCGACCTCTGCGTGCACCATCATGTCCACTTCCCAGTCCCTTGCCATGTGCCTTTACCATTTTAAATGGAGTGTAATATTTGGCATGCTCCACAAAATGTCTGTATACACCAGTAATATGCGATCACGTGTGACGACCACGGTTTTGGCCTATGGTCTTGTAGTATAGTATTGGTTAGCCACCAAGTGTGAATAGGTTCAGCAAAACACAGATGGCTGACTTTAAATGGAGTGTAATGTTTGGCACGCTCCAAAAAATGTCACGATTATTCACCGCAGTAATATGGGATGACGTGTGATGATGGAAAAATTTCTCTGCTTACACAATACAGCAATGTGAACAAAATAAAAAAAACTGCTTGTATTCTGCTAGCAAGCAAATGGAGCAGAAAAATGGAGTACTGTATTGTTTTTAAGCAAATAATCAAAATTAAGAGCAAAAACAGAAGCAACAGACGGAACATGCACAGAATGGGCAATGGACCTATTGTGCTGCAGTGCTGTATACACTGCCACAAATCCTGCCTAACTCCTGCTATTATCAGAAATATATGCAGCTGGATTAGTCCTCAGAAGGACTGTTAGCTTAGATGTACAGTACAGACCAAAAGTTAGGACACACCTTCTCATTTAAAGATTTTTCTGTATTTTCATGACTTTGAAAATTGTACATTCACACTGAAGGCATCAAAACTATGAATTAACACATGTGGAATTATAGAGAATGCCAAGAGTGTGCAAAGCAGTCATCAAAGCAAAAGGTGGCTACTTTGAAGAACCTAGAATATAAGACATATTTTCAGTTGTTTCGCACTTTTTTGTTAAATATATAATTCCACATGTGTTAATTCATAGTTTTGATGCCTTCAGTGTGAATGTACAATTTTCAAAGTCATGACAATACAGAAAAATCTTTAAATGAGAAGGTGTGTCCAAACTTTTAGTCTGTACTGTATATATTTCTGTGGAATACCTGACTAAATCAAGCAATAATTCTCTCCCTCACTTAGCAGCAGCTCTCCCTACTCTACCTGTTTCTGGGGTACACTATGACGAACTTAGGGTCACCAGGTCTTATATAGACCTGATGATGCTATGTGGCCAGCCAATCACTGTAATGCCACAAGCAACATGGCTACGGCATTACAGTGAGTGGCAAGCAATCCCTGCATGTTAATTGGCTCTCTAAAGAGCGCCAAACATGCGGGGAGAGGACCCGAGCCCCTGTCCGAGCATCCCGGAAATACTCGAGGAGCACCGAGCATCTCGAGCAGTGACGAGCATGCTCACTCATCAATACTAGTGATCATGGCCAGATCCCATATGAGCAAAATCCTGAGGAACAGCTGAAACACCATGGAACGAGACACCAATAACTGTGGCAAAGTCTTGGGAGAGCACAGCTCCACAAGACAGTCGGATGGTCAAGACCAGAGGAGGAACCTAGACAATCTCCCAGTAAGTACGTGAAACAGCACACAAAAATCTAAAAGAACTTAAAAGATAGAATATACATATATATATATATATATATATATATATATATGTATATGGGTGTATGTGTATATAGAGATAGTATTCACTTACATTTAGATATAACGTATACATTTAAATAGGTGCATATATTCACATGTAGTTTAAAGCAGATTAGATTTACGCATACAGCTCTTGAATTTAGCTCATAGCCTAAAGTCGCAAATAGTACTATAATTCTAGCAAATGATCTCAAAATGGAGTTCTAAGCATTAAAAAAATCAATAAAATACATCAATACACCTTAGTCAGGTTATCAAAGACATCTAATTCATTAAATAGAATTAGATACAAATAAAACCTCCTACATCAAGATGCTTTTATACATTTATTTCCCTAATAAAGGAGCATAAAAAGATGTATAATGAAAGACAATGTGAAAGCAGGAGAAACACTACAATGAAGAAAAATCAATGAGGTGGAAAAATGAGGGAACAAAGATTGGATTTCATAGCTAAATTATTCTGTTGGATTTCACATCTTGATATTATATTGAAATTTTATGTGCATACAAATTGTATTTCATGGCAGCATTACAGGGTAGCTTTTTCAGTACACTTCGTGGGGAATTAGACATGCAAATCCCATTAACATTAATGGGTGTTGTGCACTTAATTCCCTTCAAACTGTGCTGACAATTTACACTAAATCTGCATGTAGTTAACACTTTATCACAAAACAGTCGGGAGTGTCAGCAAAGCATATTATAGAAAATCAGAATTCTTAAAAGATCAATGGATTTTTGTGACAGTATACTTTGCAATTAGGATACATTTGCTGTTAACTTTACATTACAAGTTTAAGGCTGGTCAAGATAAGCAGTAAAGCATGCATAAAAACCTTCTCACCACTGGGTTGCTTTTGTAATATACACACAGTCCTTAGTAATCTTTTACAAATCAATCACCACCAATTATCATTACAGAAGTGCCCAGCTTTACCTTAAAGGGGTTTTCCTACAAAAAAAGTTAATTTTAATAAATAGATCTTTAAATAACAAGTTCCACAATTGGATGTGTTTTAAACAATGTTCCTGTGCTGCGATAATCTTATACATGTGCCCCTGCTGTGTACTGTGGTGATGGCTGTGTGTGACATGCAGGAACAAGGTCTGATCATATCACATCTCCTAGGAGGAAGCAAAAGATTATACAGACATTACAGCATGGGGACCGCAGATGATTCTTTCTTTGAGGTAGAAGATTGCATAAAAACAGGCAGTGAAATGTTTTACCTCACAAAAAGAATCAGCTGTGATCCCATGATCCCATACTGTTCTACCTGTATACTCTTTTGTTTCTTCCCCTGCCCAGGAGATGTGGTATGATCAGACCATGTTCCTGCACGGTTAAACACAGTCCTGACACAGTACACAGCAGGGGCACATTTATAAGATTATCTCAGCACAGGGACATTTTATTTAACACATCCAATTGTGAAACTCATTTTTATTCCAAGCTCTATCATTTAAAATTTACTTTGTTCGTGGGAAAACCACTTTAATTTCTATTTTTTTTTAAGATAGGGAATCTTTACAGCTACCTAGGCAATCTACAGTACAGACCAAAAGTTTGGACACACGTTCCCATTTAAAGATTTTTCTGTATTTTCATTACTTTGAAAATTGTGCATTCACACTGAAGGCATCAAAACTATGAACTTACACATGTGGAATTATATACTTAACAAAAAAGTGTGAAACAACTGAAAATATGTCTTATATTCTAGGTTCTTCAAAGTAGCCACCTTTTGCTTTGATGACTGCTTTGCACACTCTTTGCATTCTCTTGATGAGCTTCTAGTCACTGGAAATGGTCTTCCAACAATCTTGAAGGAGTTTCCAGAGATGCTTAGCACTTGTTGGCCCTTTTTCCTTCACTCTGCAGTCCAGCTCACCCCAAACCATCTCTATTGGGTTCAGGTCTGGTGACTCTGGAGGCCAGGTCAACTGGCGTAGCACCCCATCACTCTCCTTCTTGGTCAAATAGCCCTTACACAGCTTGTGATTGGGGTCATTGTGCTGTTGAAAAATAAATGATGGTCCAACTAAATGCAAACCAGATGGAATAGCATGCCGCTTCAAGATGCTGTGGAAGCCATGCTGGTTCAGTATGCCTTCAATTTTGAATAAATCCCCCACAGTGTCACCAGCAAAGCACCCCCACAATATCATACCTCTTCCTCCATGCTTCACAGTGGGAACCAGGCATGTAGAGTCCATCCGTTCACCTTTTCTGCGTCGCACAAAGACACGGTGGTTGGAACCAAAGATCTCAAATTTGGACTCAGCAGACCAAATCACAGATTTCCACTGGTCTAATGTCCATTCCTTGTGTTCTTTAGCCCAAACAAGTCTCTTCTGCTTGTTGCCTGTCCTTAGCAGTGGTTTCCTAGCAGCTATTTTACCATGAAGGCCTGCTGCACAAAATCTCCTCTTAACAGTTGTTGTGGAGATGTGTTTGCTGCTAGAACTCTGTGTGGCATTGACCTGGTCTCTAATCTGAGCTGCTGTTAACCTGCGATTTCTGAGGCTGGTGACTCAGATAAACTTATCCTCAGAAGCAGAGGTGACTCTTGGTCTTCCTTTCCAGGGGCGGTCCTCATGTGTGTCAGTTTCTTTGTAGCGCTTGATGGCTTTTGCAACTGCACTTGGGGACACATTCAAAGTTTGCCCAATTTTTCAGACTGACTGACCTTCATTTCTTAAAGTAATGATGGCCACTCGTTTTTCTTTACTTAGCTGCTTTTTTCTTGCCATAATACAAATTCTAACATTCTATTCAGTAGGACTATCAGCTGTTTATCCACCTGACTTCTGCACAACACAACTGATGGTCCCAACCCCATTTATAAGGCAAGAAATCCCACTTATTAACCCTAACAGGGCACACCTGTGAAGTGAAAACCATTTCCGGTGACTATCTCTTGAAGCTCATCAAGAGAATGCCAAGAGTGTGCAAAGCAGTCATCAAAGCAAAAGGTGGCTACTTTGAAGAACCTAGAATATAAGACATATTTTCAGTTGTTTCACACTTTTTTGTTAAGTATATAATTCCACATATGTTAATTCATAGTTTTGATGCCTTCAGTGTGAATGTACAATTTTCAAAGTCATGAAAATACATAAAAATCTTTAAATGAGAATGTGTGTCCAAACTTTTGGTCTGTACTGTATACAACAAGGTCGGGGGAATAACTTTAGCGGGAGAGAGGAAAGCAAACAAATCAGGGGGCCCTAGAATATCTATCTCTACTAGCTCCTTTTCAACTCTGGGTGTTACCGTATTACAGTACGTTTTGAAGAAGTTCCACAACAGATGTAGCATATAGTGGTCGGCATGTTGTCCTGAGATTGACAGTTTTAGATCAAGAAGGGTCCAAAGCTAAAAGGGAGCAAGTAAGGTAAGTATAAGCATGATTTTGTCTGGGCATAGCATATAATATATTTTTTTATAGTGCCAACATATTCGCGGCACTTTACAATTAAGTGGGGACATGTACAATGAAAACAATACAAAGTAACGCATAGTTCCACAGTTACAGGAGTGAGGACCCTGCTCGCAAGCTTATAATCTATAATATTAATTACCATGCATCCCTTTAGGCCTGATCCACACGTTTATATTGCACTTATGTGTTCTATCAGTGTCTTTTATGGATAAAACACGCACCAATTATAGTCCATAAGGCTGTTCACATGCTAATGTCTCTTCATGAAACTAGTCTCTTTGTAAAACTCACGGAGACATGTCCATTTTTCTCTGGCATCAAGGTTAAAAAGTTAAAATTCAAGTCTATGGGTACGTGAAAAATACATACAACACACTGATAACATTCATCTGCCATCCGTTTGCTGTCGTTATTTATCATTGAAAAGGATAGGAGAAGTTTGTGATTTATTTATCCATCCATGAAAAACACGGATGGGAAAAATGGACACACACTGATGACACACTGATCCAAAACACTGATGACACAGGTACCATTACATCAGATATGTGCTTAAACACATACATGTTAATGAGGTCTTAATAGAATCTATTACCTATCTGTTACTGACCTTTTTATTTAAGAATAAAAAGAATGATTTTAATCTCTATAGCGTCAGCATTTTTCCACAACACTTTACAATTCAGAAGGGACATGAACAGATAATATCAGATATTACAAAGTAACACATAATTCAACAGATAACAAGAGGATTGAGGGTCCTGCTCACAAGCTTACAATCTAGGAGAAAATAGAGGAGACACGAAAGATAAATGGAAAAAAGTGCTGGTATTGTATGATCCAGCCGACAGGATAAAAAATAGGGTATTCAAATGATGCTGCAGGACCCGGTCACTAGCCAGTATCTGTATAAATCCAGACACAGATTTCTATTAAGTGCATGGAGGGAGTGTGAACAGATAAGAGAAGGGAAAGTTTCTGAGGAAAATGTTGGAAGGGCAAAATGAAAATAGTTAGAAAGGTGAGGTGAGAAGATAGGTAAGTCTAAACAAATGCATTTTTAGGCTTAAAACTGTGGGTATTGGGAATTAATCAAATTGTCTGGGGTAGTCCATTCCAGAGAATTGGAGAAGGGATTGAGAGGTTTGGATTATTGAGGATGTTAATCTTAGGTCATTAGTGGAATGGAGCACACGGGTAAGATGGCAAACAGAGATTACGGAGGATATGTAGGGCAGTGCAGAACTGTGGAGAGCTTTTTGGGTGAGAGAGATACGTTTATTTTGTAATCTGTAGCTGATGGGCAACCAGTGGAATGACTGGCACAGGGTGTTGGCATCGTTGTGGAAGCTGAGTGGGAATTTGATCATTGCTGCTTGGATTCGATTGGAGAGAGGAGAGTTTAGTAATAAAGAGATCGATTAGTTGCAATAATCCAGATGAGAATGAATAGGAGCATCCGTAAGAGTTTTTCCAGAGTCAAAGGAAAGAAAAGGTGACATAAGTGTTTACCCGCTGTGGTACTTGCAAAAGGGGGTGCTACTAGGTACTAACCATGCAGAGAGCCCAAACTTTTGCATCAACCCATATTCCTTTTTGTAATTTTTAAAATGTTAAATAACAAAAAAAAATGTTTCACCTAAAATACAAAGGAAATGTGTCATCCTTAATTTTAGGCCTATAAGAGATCATTTCATCTTCAACTTGCTTAACTGTTCACAATAACAGTAATTTCGACAAGAGATGCCCAAACTTTTACATACTACTGTACATATCAAAAGGAAAAAATGTGAAAAACACACATATGTACAGTACAGACCAAAAGTTTGGACACACCTTCTCATTTAAAGATTTTTCTGAGTTTTCATGACTATGAAAATTGTACATTCACACTGAAGGCATCAAAACTATGAACTAACACATGTGGAATTATATACTTAACAAAAAATGTGAAACAACTGAAAATGTGACTTATATTCTAGGTTCTTCAAAGTAGCCACCTTTTGCTTTGATGACTGCTTTGCACACTCTTGGCATTAGTCCCGCACATCAGCTTGGAGAAATTTCTAGCCAATTCCAACCTACAAAACAAACTGAACTTGGATATGTTATATGTTTTCTCCCTTGAACTTCCTACTTCAGGTTCTTCCTCAGCATTTCTATAGAACTAAGGTGAGGACTTTAACTTGGCCATGGTGTGTTTTCTCCCTTGAACTTCTTACTTCAGATTCCTCCTCAGCATTTCTATAGAACTAAGGTCAGGACTTTAACTTGGCCATACCAAAACTATAGCTGTAATTCTTCTGTGATAACTAGTGGTGAGCGAACTGCTTGGTACTCGGCGCTCGGCGAGCATTTCCGGGTTGCTCGGGCAGGAACTCGAGATCCCTCCCTGCATGTTTGGCACTCTTTTGATAAACAATGAACATGCAGGGATTGCCTGCCACACACTGTAATACCGTAGCCATGCTGGTTGTGGGCATTACAGTGATTGGCTGGCCGCACAGCATCATCAGGTCTATATAAGACCTGGTGCTGCTATGCTTGTCACAGTGTACCCCGGAATTAGGCAGGGAGAGGTGCTACTGCGTCAGGGAGAGATTTGCTTCTTTATAGTTAGTATAGGTACTCCACAACTGAACTAACAGTCCTTCTGAGGACTAATCCAGCTGCATATATTCAGGGATTGAAGCTTGAAGAGGACAATGAAGAGGACAATTTGCATATTCCAGGTGCCTTCTGGGAAAAGCGAAGAGTCTCCTTCAGCTAGAAGATCGTTGGGTACAGCCAGGACCAGCTGCTTGGAAAGCATCGCCAAACCAGGGATTGAAGCTTAAAGAGGACAATTTGCATATTCCAGGTGCCTTCTGGGAAAAGCGAAGAGTCTCCTTCAGCTAGAAGATCGTTGGGTACAGCCGGGACCAGCTGCTTGGAAAGCATCGCCAAACCGCACGCCTGACGGCGCGCGAATTTGTTTAATTTGTTTGTCCTAGGGTATCACAAGAAAGAAGACAGACATCAAGTCAGCAGGGACAAGGAGCAGCATGGCAGATGTGACAACCTACATGGTGAGCTGCAACATGTGCTACATGTTCACAGATCGACCAGAAGCTGAAACCAACTTCACCTGCCAGAAGTGTAGACTACTGGCTCTTTTAGAAGAAAAGGTGCGGGGACTGGAAGAAAGAATTGCGACATTAAAACTCATCAAGGAAAATGAAGACTTCCTGGACAGAACAGAAGCGTCACTACTGGTCACGGAAAGTCAAGGAAGCATCAGAGAACCTCCAGAGGCAGACAAGTGGAGGCAAGTGACCAAAAGAAGCAAGAAGACCATGGAGACACCACCAACCACACAACTGAGAAACAGATTCCAAGGACTAGTGGAGGACGAAGATGGCACACCTAAGGATGAGGAACTACCAGCAAGCAAAAAAGGAAAGAGCACCCAGAAACACCCAGAAGCGACAAGAAAAAGGACAGCCAAGAAGGGAAGAAGAGTGGTGGTGGTGGGAGACTCACTACTGAGAGGAACAGAAGCAGCTATCTGCAGACCGGACATAACCGCAAGAGAAGTATGCTGCCTCCCAGGGGCGAAGATCAAGGATGTTACCGATAGGATACCGAAGCTCATCAGTGACAAGGATGTCCACCCATTTCTTCTGATACATGTTGGCACCAATGACACGGCAAAGAAGGACCTACCGACAATCTGCAAGGACTTTGAAGCATTGGGGAAGAAAGTAAAAGAACTGGATGCGCAGGTAGTTTTTTCTTCTATCCTTCCAGTAGACGGGCATGGCGTCAGGAGATGGAACAGGATCCTTGAGGTGAACAACTGGCTGAGACGATGGTGCAGACAACAAGGATTTGGATTCCTGGACCACGGTGTGAATTACCTCTATGACGGACTCCTTGCCAGACACGGACTACACCTCAACAAACCCGGGAAACACACATTCGCCAGGAGACTCGCAACACTCATCAGGAGGGCGTTAAACTAGAAGAAGAGGGGATGGGAAGAAAAACGCCGGACACGATCATGCAACCAGAGAACATACTAATGAAAGATATGAAGTGCGACAAAGAAGGTCCAAGACAAGATACTTGGAAGGGAGGTAAGAAAATTTCTAATACAATCCACAGGGAGAAGATTGGAACAAAACAAAATCGTGTAAACTGCGTGCTAGCAAATGCCAGGAGCCTGACAAACAAGATGGATGAACTGGAAGCAGAAATATCTACAGGTAATTGTGACATAGTGGGAATAACCGAGACATGGTTAGATGAAAGCTATGACTGGGCAGTTAACTTACAGGGTTACAGTCTGTTTAGAAGGGATCGAAGAAGTCGGAAAGGGGGTGGAGTCTGTCTATATGTAAAGACGTGTCTAAAGCCTACAATCCGGGAGGATGTATGGGAGGGAAATGAGGAGGTCGAGTCCTTATGGGTGGAGATACATGGGGCAAAAAACAATAATAAAATTATCATAGGAGTCTGTTATAAACCACCAAATATAGCAGAAGCCACGGAAAGTCTATTAATGAGACAAATAGATGAAGTAGCAAAAAATAATGAGGTGCTTATTATGGGGGTCTTCAACTACCCCGATATAGACTGAGAAACCGAAAGCTGTAGATCTCAGAAAGGAAACAGGTTTCTGTCAATTATCAAAGACAATTATTTGTCACAACTTGTGCAGGAACCAACTAGAGGGACGGCCCTTTTAGACTTAATATTAACTAACAGGCCAGACAGAATAACTGAGGTGCAGGTCGGGGGGCACCTGGGAAATAGTGACCACAACATTATACAATTCCACATGTGCTTCAGTAGGGTGCCCAGCAAGGGAGTCACAAAAACACTGAACTTTAGGAGGGCAAAGTTTGATCAGCTAAGAGATGCCCTTCACCTTATAGACTGGGATAGTATCTTTAGTAATAGGAGCACGGATAGAAAATGGGACATTTTCAAAACAGTCCTACATAGTCACTGTAGAAGGTACATACCTTATGGGAATAAAAGGGCTAGGAATAGGAGGAAGCCAATGTGGCTAAATAAGGAAGTCAAGAGGGCAATGAAAAACAAAAGAAGGGCTTTCGGTAAACTTAAACAAGAAGGCAGCGAGGAAGCGCTAATATCTTATAGGGAAAAAAACAAAATCTGTAAGAAACAAATAAGAATAGCAAAAGAGGAGACAGAGAGACTAATTGCCAAGGAAAGTAAAACGAATCCCAAACTGTTCTTTAACTATATAAACAGTAAAAGGATTAAAACTGATGGCGTTGGCCCATTGAAAAATAACCTGGGTAAAATCATAGAGGGCGATGAGGGTAAAGCAAACCTACTCAATAGCTTCTTCTCCACTGTTTTCACAAAAGAAAACAATTTATCGGAGGAAATGCAGAGTGATAAAGTAAATCCTCCGCTAAATATCACCCACCTAACCCAGGGGGAAGTTCAGAAACGCCTAAATAATATCAAAATAGACAAGTCACCAGGCCCAGATGACATACACCCCCGGGTACTAAAAGAATTAAGTAATGTGATAGACAGGCCGCTGTATCTTATATTCAAGCACTCTTTATGGACATTGACTGTCCCACTAGACTGGCGCCAAGCAAATGTGGTACCAATATTCAAAAAGGGGTCTAAAAGTGACCCTGGGAACTATAGACCAGTCAGCTTAACGTCTGTTGTGGGTAAATTGTTTGAAGGATTTCTTAGAGATGCTATTGTAGAATATCTTAATGATAATAACTGTCTAACTCCATATCAACATGGATTCATGAGGGATCGCTCCTGCCAAACAAACCTGATCGCCTTCTACGGGGAGGTGAGCTCACAGCTGGACCGGGGAGAGTCAGTGGATGTTGTATACCTTGACTTCTCCAAAGCGTTTGATACCGTGCCACACAAAAGGTTGGTATATAAAATGAGAATGCTTGGTCTGGGGGATAATGTGTGCAAGTGGGTAAATAGCTGGCTGAGTGATAGAAAGCAGAGGGTGGTTATCAATGGAGTAAGCTCAGGGTGTGTCAGGGTTACTAGCGGGGTGCCTCAAGGGTCTGTCTTGGGCCCTATATTATTTAATATATTTATTAATGATCTAGTGGAAGGGTTGAATAGTAAAATAGCAATATTTGCAGATGATACTAAACTTTGTAAAGTTGTTAATACAGATGAGGACAGGGCACAGCTACAGGAGGATTTAGATAAATTGGGGAGTTGGGCCAAAAAATGGCAAATGGGGTTCAATGCCGATAAATGTAAGGTCATGCACATGGGAAAGAAAAACAGCAGTCACCCATACATATTAAATGGGAAACCGTTGGGGAAATCTGACATGGAGAAGGACCTGGGCGTCTTGGTTAACAGCAAATCAAATTGGAGTGCCCAGTGTCAGGCAGCAGCTGCGAAGGCAAATAGAGTCATGGCATGCATCAGAAGAGGAATAGGGGCATATGATGAGAACATTGTTCTTCCTCTGTATAAAGCGCTGGTAAGGCCGCACTTAGAATATTGTGCACAGTTCTGGGCTCCGGTGCTCAGGAAAGACATATTGGAGCTAAAGAGGGTACAAAGGAGGGCGACTAAGGTAATAAAGGGAATGGAGGGACTAGAATACCCAGAGAGGTTGTCAAAATTAGGCCTATTTACATTGGAAAAGAGAAGGCTTAGGGGAGACCTCATAAACATGTATAAATACATCAGGGGGCAGTACAGAGATCTCTCCCATGACCTGTTTATACCAAGGATGGTGACAAAGACGAGGGGGCACACTATGCGTCTGGAGGAAAGGAGGTTCCTGCACCAGCATAGAAGGGGATTCTTTACGGTCAGAGCCGTGAGACTCTGGAACTCTCTGGGAGAGGAAGTGGTGATGTCCAACTCACTTAAAGAGTTCAAGAGAGGCCTGGACGCCTTTCTTGAGAACAATAAAATTACATCTTATGCTTAGTTAATTAATCCAGGGATTTAATCTTACTGCCAGATTGGTGTCGGGAAGTGAATTTTTCCTCAGTGATGTAAATTGGCCTATACCTCATGGTTTTTTGTTGCCTTCCCCTGGATCAACGCTGCGGAATAGCTGCAGTGCACAAGAAATAGGCTGAACTGGATTGACGCTTGTCTTTTTTCGGCCTTATAAACTATGTAACTATGTAACTATGTAACTATGTACAGTGGTGATAGCAGGAGTTAGGCAGGCAGGCAGGGTATGTAGCAGACTGCAATGCATGATATAGCACAAGAGGGTCCATTGAACGTCCTGTTAGTATAGGTATTCCACAACATATGTATATATATTTATCCATCTGAACTAACAGTCCTTCTGAGGACTAATCCAGCTGCATATAATCAGTGCTAGGCAGGCAGGCAGTGTATGTGGCAGACTGCCGTGTATGATACAGCACAAGAGGGTCCATTAAACGTCCTGTCTGCTGCTGCTGTAATAATTACAGATATTTCTAGATATAACCCCAGACATTAGGGGCCAGGGCAAAATTTTTATCTTAATCCTGGTTATTTGTTTAAAAAGCAATCCACAGTACACCATTTTTCTGCTCTATTTCCTTGTTCTCACTGCAGAATAAAGCCAGATCTGTTCCATATTTCAGCGATAAAAATCTAGAAATTTAAACTGAATGTGGAAAATATTGGCCTCCTTTTCCATTCTGTTGCAGTGTTTCAGTCAAGCTATTCACACTAGGTGTCTGTGAAGAATAGTATTAGTAAATTACAGGCCTGCTATTTAAAACCGTAGTTCTCTGTCAGACATATCACCTATAAGACTGTTCCAAAATCAGACATTTCTTCCATTTTCATTTTGTTGCAGTGTGTCGGTCAAGCTATTCACACTAGGTCTCTGTGTAGAATAGTATTAGTAAATTACAGGCCTGCTATATAAAACCGTGATTCTCTGTCACACATATCACCTTTAAGACTGTTCCAAAATCAGACATTTCTTCCATTTTCATTCCGTTGCAGTGTGTCGGTCAAGTTATTCACACTAGGTGTCTGTGAAGAATAGTATTAGCAAATTACAGGCCTGCTATTTAAAACCATGATTCTCTGTCAGACATAACACATATAAGAGTGTAACAAAATCAGCCATTTCTTCCATTTTCATTTTGCTGCAGTGCGTTGGTCAAACTATTCACACTAGGTGTCTGTGAAGAATAGTATTAGCAAATAACAGGCCTGCTATTTAAAACCGTGGTTCTCTGTCTGACATACCACCTATAAGACTGTTCCAAAATCAGACATTTCTTCCATTTTCATTCCGTTGCAGTGTGTCAGTCAAGTTATTCACACTGGGTGTGTGTGAAGAATATTATTAGCAAATTACAGGCCTACTATTTAAAACCGTGGTTCTCTGTCAGACATAACACCTATAAGAGTATTTCAAAATCAGCCATTCCTTCCATTTTCATTTCGTTGCAGTGTATCGGTCAAGCTATTCACACTAGGTCTCTGTGTAGAATAGTATTAGTAAGTAACAGGCCTGCTATTTAAAATTGTGGTTCTGTCAGACATATCACCTATAAGACTGCCCCAGAATCAGCCATTTCTTCCATTTTCATTTCGTTGCAGTGTGTCAGTTTAGATATTCACACTAGGTGTCTGTGAAGAATAGTCTTAGTAAATTACAGGCCTGCTATTTAAAATTGTGGTTCTCTGTCAGATGTATCACATATAACTGCGTTCCAAATTCAGACATTTCTCATGAACATGGAAAATATTGTACTCCATTAAAAATGGGCAAGGTGCGTGGCAAGGAACGGGGAAGTGGACGTGATAGTGATGTTGCATGCAGAGGCCGAGGACGTGGCCGTGGGCAAGCTGAAATTGTGCCACAACAAACACCCAAAATCTTGTCGCTCGACCTTCCTGTCCCAATTACTAGGGGACTGCAGAACACCACTATTGAACATAAAGCAGTGTCAAAAGTGTAACGGGTCTGGGAGGCGGAACCTCTGAGCTACTATACAAGGGGGCGGTCCTTGTAAGGGAGCGGGTGGCAATCAGGGATGACGGGCAGGCAGTCACAGCAGGTGACCGGGACAGTCTCTGAGTGGACGGGCAGGGAGTTACGGCAAGTGACCGGGGCAGTCTCTGGATGAACGGGCAGGGAGTTACGGCAAGTGACCGGGGCAGTCTCTGGGTAAAGGGTAGGTACGACCTGTGATGGCAGAGCCTCCGGGTAGGCTAGCAGGCAGATGGTAGATGTGTGCTCCCAGGTGAGCAAGCGAGAGTCTCTGGAATGGTAGGTGGTCACAGCACGTGACGGCGAAGCCTCCAGGTAGGCTAGCAGGCAGGTAACAGGTGGGCGCTCGCAGGTGAGCGGGCAGGAGTCTCTGCAAAGGCAGATGGTCACAGCACGTGACGGCGGAGCCTCCAGGTAGGCTAGCAGGCAGGTAACAGGTGTGCGCTCCCAGGTGAGCGGGCAGGAGTCTCTGGAAAGGCAGATGGTCACAGCACGTGACGGCGGAGCCTCCAGGTAGGCTAGCAGGCAGGTAACAGGTGTGCGCTCCCAGGTGAGCGGGCAAGCTGGTCCATAGACAGACTGACAGGAGTTGGAAGGCAGACCGTCGGACCTCAGGCTAGCAGGCAGGTGACTGGATATCAGGCAGGACAAAGGCAGCAAGCTGGCAGGAATCTGGCAGGTAACTGGCAGGTAACTGGCAACGGGACCTGAGGGCTGAAGCACAGGTGAGACACAGGTGCAAACAACATTGCTCGGGCACCTCCATTTTGGAGGAGGTGCCCTTTATATGGGAGGTCCTCCGGCAATTGGCCGGGGACTCCTTAGGACGGCGCGCGCGGTCCCTTTAAGAGAGGGGGAGCGCGCGCGCGCGTGCCCTAAGCACACTGCCGGGGAAGGAGCGCGCGCCGGAAGCAGCGGGGAGAGCAGCGCTGGAGGACGCCGCGCCAGGAGCGGGGAGGTGAGAGGGACGGCGTCTCTGCCTAGAACGGGGCAGAGACGCCGATGCTACAAAAAGGTTGTTGGTTGGATAGCAGATAATGCTTCCATTCACTTTACCACCACTATCACTACCCTGTCTTCCACACGGTCAAGTCTCAGTAGCCATGAGTCTGGACCGCATATTCCTCACCCTAATCCTCCAAAGTCAGGAGGAGGACCAGGGTGCAGAAGTGGAAGACGAGATGGTGGATGATATAGTAACTAACCCAACCTGGCAGGGGGAACATAAAGAGCGAGGACAGCAGCACACAGGGGGAGGGTGGCATAGCAATAAAACAGGCAAGAGGAAGCAGTGTGGTGGCCACAGACACAGGGAGGGAAAGGGTTCCTCGTAACACCAACACAACGGGAACTGCCTGTACAACTGTTAGGTTTTCCCGAGTAAGACTGCAAATAACCCCAAAAAGGCCATTTGCACCACCTGTCAGGCCAGCATCAGCAGGGGTAGCAAAACTAGAAGCCTGACCACAACGAGCATGATCAGGCAGCAAAGCACCCGACTAAGTGGGCCTAACCCCAGGGTACAGCAACAGTGTCTGCGGGTGACACCACTGCTTGTTCCGCTGTTGTGCATGCATGCCAAATCCCCTGCCCATGGCACATGATAAGATGCCTCCTGCCCTACACCTGTCATTGAACACTCTCAACAAGCACCATTAGCAAGCATGTCCTCGTCCTTGTCCCAGTGCAGAATTCAGTTGTTCCTACTCCTGTCCTTGGAACGCAAGCGCAAATAAAAAAGCCAACGCCCCACAGGCCACACTACTAAAGTCACACATTTCGTGAATGCTTGGGTTCGAAATGTTGCCTTTTAGGCTCTCGGAGACAGAAGCTTTTTGCAACCTGATGGCGGCAGCCATCCCTCGGTACTTAGTCCCCAGCCGCCACTATTTTTCCTGGTGTGCCGTCCCCGGATTACACGAGCACGTGTCCCACAACATTAGACAAACCCTCAACAATGCAGTTACTGGGAAGGTCCACCTAACCACAGACACGTGGACAAGTGCTTGTCGGCAGGGACAGTACATCTCGCTGACGGCACACTGGGTTAATATAGTGGAAGCTAGAACCCAGTTGGACCTTAGGATGAAACACGTCCTCCCGATGCCGGGAATTGCGGGCCCTGGGTTAAGCAGAGTTGCCCCCATATTCTACAGCTCCTGCACCTCCTCCTCCTTTTCAGCTTCCATCTCCAAAATGACAATATCAGTCGCAAGCTGGAAGCACTGCAGCACTGCCTCGGCCAAGCGGCAACAGGCTGTGCTGAAGCTAATATGCTTAGGTGACAAACCGCACAATGCTGAAGAGTTGTGGACAGCTCTGAAAGAGCAGGCAGATCTGTGGCTCACACCGCTGACCCTACAGTCAGGCATGGTCGTGTGTGACAATGGCCGAAACCCGGTGGCGGCTCTGAGGCGAGCTCACACATGCCTGGCCTGGTCCATGTGCTTAACCTCGTGGTTTAGCGGTTTCTCGAATCCTACCCAGATCTGCCAGATCTGCTTGTCAAAGTACGCCGCCTGTGTGCCCATTGTAGAAAGTCAGGTACAGCTTCCCCTTGCCGTGCTTCAGCAGCGTTTGCAGCTTCCAACTCAACCAACTCACGGACTGATCTGCAATGTCCCCACGTGTTGGAACTCTACATTGCAGATGTTGGGAAGGATTAGTGAGCAGAAGAGGGCAGTTATTGAGTACCAGCATCAACAAGGCCGTCGGTATTCAGTTCAGACTCCACACATAAGACCTCAGGAGTGGACATGGATGTCAGACATATGTACCATCCTCCAAAACTTTGAGGACTTCACCAAGATGGTGAGCGGCAATGATGCCATAATTAGCGTCACCATCCCGCTTCTCTGTTTTCTGAAACACTCTCTGCTCACAATCAAAGAGGATGCATTGCAGGCGGAGCACGATGAGATGGAGCAAGGAACCATACAGGGTGATTACACACAGCCAAGCCTCATCTCATCCCAACGTGGATTGTGTGACAATGAGGAAAAGGAGGAGGAGGAGGAAGGACAGGAGCTAGTTTCATGCACTACAGACGGTACTACCTGCACAGCTGTCATACCGTCTGTTCAGTGTGGATGGCCAGAGGACAAAGAGGAGGAGGAGGAGGAGGAGAGCATGTTCAGTCATCCCCTTGGTGAGGACACGGAAGTCTTGCCTGTTATTAGTCTGGCATGCATGGCTGAGTTTTATAACTGTATAGCAGACTCTCTCCTTTCTAATGGGAACATGTCGTACCTTGTTACTGTGGCCCTGCTCCATGTGTTTTTAAATTCTTAGTGGGGTTTTTCCTAAAATTAGTCAGCCGTTGGACTCACTGCATACCCTATAACTGTATAGCAGACATTCTCCTTTCTAATGGGAACATGTCATACCTTGTTACTGTGGCCCTGCTCCGTGTGTCTTTAAATTCTTAGTGGGGTTTTTATTAAAATTCGTCAGGCGTTGGACTCACTGCATACCCTATAACTGTATAGCAGACCCTCTCCTTTCTAATGGGAACATGTCGTACCTTGTTACTGTGGCCCTGCTCCGTGTGTCTTTAAATTCTTAGTGGGGTTTTTCCCAAATTTTGCATGCCCTTGCAGTCACAGCATGGGCATTACCACTATAGGAGACCCGCTCCTTTATAATGGGAACATTTTTTTTACTGAGACCCTCCTCTATGTCTCTTCAAAGGGGTATTGGGTTGCGTCCAAATTTTTGGCAGCCCTTGCAGTCACTGGATACGCAATAACAGTATAGGAGACCCACTTGTTAATAATGGGAACAACAAAGCATAGCCGGCTGATGGCTCTCTAACAATAGCGAGGGCCGACTGCTGGCCTTTCAAGAATAGTAAGGGCTGTCTGATGTCCCTATAAAAATAGGCTTTATGACTTTCAGAGTCCCTCCATCATAAATAAAACAGGAAGTGTCTGATGATGTGTCACACACCACATTGCCAGCTAGCGTTGTAAAATGTTAAAATGACATTTCCCGGTGAATGCATTTGTCTTAAAAAAAAACTTAAAAAAAACAAAACAACAGGATCTTTCTATAGTATAAAAAACAGCGTCACCAATTTAACAACAATGTAATCACATTGTTCAGCTCATGCACCTCCTCCTCAATCTCTGAAATGACCACATCAGTCACAAGCTGACAGCACTGCAGCACTGCCTTGGCCAAGCGGCAACAGACTGTGCTGTAGATAACATGCTTAATGCTTAATTGACAAACCGCCCTGGGCTGCAGAGTTGTTGAAAGCTGTAACACAGCAGCCTGATCTGTGGCTCTCACCGCTGAACATACAGCCAGGCATGGTCGTGTGTGACAATGGACGGAACCTGGTGACAGAGAAATGACAGCCGGGGTAGACACTGTTTCCCTCTATACCAGTCCTTTCACCGAGCTAAAGAATATGGCTGTGTTGAAATACAACTCCCACTGAGAAGCTGTTTCAGATTGAAAAACATTGTGCTCACCAGAGGATTTGATTCTGAGGGCTAACCTTTCTCCCCCGCTCAAGAGCCCCATAGCAGCTGCAAAGTTAGTGCTATCATGAACTCTCCTGAGGTAGAAGCCAAGGCACACCAGAGGATTCTCTGGTGAGACTGTCCAACCCTGCTGAGAAGCAGTCCTGGCTAAGAAAAGTGTGTGGGAAGGTTCCCGGACACTTTATGGCTGCTTTTTTACTGAGGAGGAAACACATGCAAACACAGGGAGAACATACAAAGTCCTTGCAGATGTTGTCCTTGCTGGGATTTGAACCCAGGATCCTAGTGCTGCAAGTCTTCAGTGCTAACCACTGATCCAATGTGCTGCCATTCACCCTCCAATATCTAACAGGCTGTAGAAACTTGCAACTGCGGCCACTCTATCTTCAGCTCCTTTGTGAGAAAATGTATTTGGCCAACCACGCAGTCTACCAAATAAAATTCCTGAGAAAGAAATTGGGGATGGCTTCGCTACTGGTACTGGGGGCAGTGCTAATACCGTGGCGTCATACCATAGTTTGCTGGAAATATTCCAGGCTGTTAGGAGGCAAGCAAATTCCCACAGAAAAGTACCAGCAGTAATGTTCAGGGACCCGCGCTTGTAGAAGACGGAGACAACACTGGTAGAAATAGTGACGGCTGGGGACCGAGTATGGACACGAGGCATGAGGCATGTGGTTGTGAAAAGCTTCCGCCTCCACGAGCCTAAAAGGCCACATTTCAAGTGCAAGCAGCTTTACAGGACTTCCTGTGAGAAATGACATGCAGGCTAGATAGGGTTTCCCTCTATGCCAGTCCTTTCACAGAGCTAAATACAACTGTCAGCAAAAAAAGTTGTGGACTGGCTGCGTACCGTCTCTGGCCACATTCACCTGTCCACGTGCTTGTAGTTAGGCGGTACTTTCCAGTAAGTGCTCTGGGGAGGGCACGGGTAATGTTGTGGGACCCGTGCTTGTGGAAGGCGGAGGCAATACCGGGAAATGTAGTGGCAGCTGGGGACCGAGTATGGACACCCGGCCGCCGCCGGCATGAGGTTGTGAAAAGATTCCGCCTCCATAAGTTTAATATGCCACATTTCAAGTGCAAGCAGCAGTCAAAAATTTGGCAGTATAGTATTGCAGCCTGTGGGTGGGTGGATGGCTGGCTGCCTGCATACTTGCACTTGCATTCTAAGGAATGAGGTATGGAAAACTGAACACTGCAGTGGGAAAAGGATGTGGATGGTGATTGTTGCTAGTCTGCAACGACAGGTGCATGGCGGCAGGCATCTTCGCATGCGCCAAGGATCACTTATGATGGGCACAGAGGTCTTCCCCATGCTGTTCCCATGTCTTTTCAGCACTGTATGCATGTGTCTGATGATGTGTCACACACCACATGGCCAGATAAGGTTGTAAAATGTTAAAATTACATTTCCCAGTGAATGCATTTCTCTTGGTTGAAAGCAATGCAAAAGTGCAAAAACGCATCAAAAACGCAACGTGTGAACATAGCCCAAGGTGTGGGGGAGTATTTTTGGTTTTGGTTATTTATTTTGCCTTCTATACAAGTCATTACCCTGGAAAGGATGTTCCTTAACATATTTCCCAGGAAAATCCATTTTGGTTTCGTTTTTGTATGTTTTATTGTGAGTCCATAAAAGTGGCGTAATACTCTGGCAACTTTGTTAACAGCAGTGACCTGGGAGTCAGAAATGCTTCCAGGGGTCTTCCCCATGCTGTTCCCATGTCATTTGAGCACTGTTCCCATCGATTTAGGCAATTTTTAGGCCCTCTGCAGACCGCCAGGGGGAGCTGCCTGAAAAATGCTCGAGTTTCCCATAGACTTGCATTGGGCTCATTGCTCGGGTCGAGCACTCGAGTATTCCAATTTGCTCGACCCGAGCAATGAGTACCCGAGCATTTTAGTGCTCGCTCATCACTAGTAATGATATATAATAATAATTACATAGCAAAAGTGAATTGGGAATTTGCAGCCAGTTCTTGGGTGGATGGAAAGAAAAATTTACAATTAAGAAATGTTATCATTAGACCCCTTTAAGAAATTATGCAAAAGTACAGTCACTTGGAAATAGATATGTAGTAAATTAGTGCCTCCCAATTTACTTTGGCTATGTAATTTACCATGCAAATAGACAGCGTGTCTGAAACTCTTAACATGTCAGGATGACAATCAGAATGTGAGATATTAAAAGTAATTATTATTAAAAAAAAGAAATATTCCTATTTATATTGGGATTTGAACCCAGACACTGTAGTTTCAGAAGCTGATGCCTTTCCATTGAGCTATCCAGTCAACCATGAAAATACTCAGAGTGACTAAAAGTCAGTGTGATTCTGATTCTGATGTTTAAAGAAAGTCACACATCAGACTCACATATCAAAATCAAACATCATTTGAATTTGGCTTGGACGTGGTATTTATGAAAGTCCCAATCAGTTTCAGACAGGTTTGCACTGAAAATCCCATAACCAAATAGAACGCCCAGATTTTTTCAAATGAGTTTACAGCTCAATGGTTCGTGCACTGGTATCTAGACGTAGAGGTTCAAGTTCAAGTCCGAACAGTGACTTTTTTTTATTAATATTACAGTTGTAAAAGTCACTTATCAAAGTCCAATGTCAAAGTCACTTGTCAAAGTCACTTTTCAAAGTTACTTGTCAAAATTAGTTCTCAGACAGGGTATTTAGCCTCAAACTGACATCATTCTGATGTTTGATTTTGATATCTGATCATGTGCTAAAATGGACACTGTACTTAAATGGTCTTTAGGGGCATGTAGGTCATAGGAAGATTAAGAAAATGGTACCTTCATATCAGCCACCCAATTTCTTCTGATTTTTTTTTACGGAGATATCCATGTATTTTGCATTTGTAAATTAGGTGTTTAACGCTATAGAGCACACACAGATCTGCATGTGAATCTGCCTCCAGAGCTTCATTCAATTACAAGGGGGAGTTACCGCTGTGAAATATGTAAGTAAAAAGGCTGAAAGAATAAAATAAATTGTGCTCCTAACAAACAAGTTTGCACTACAGCTCTCTCAGCTCTTCTGTATTGCAACCCCATTGCAACACTGACTGCATGTGGGTTAGAAGATGAAGGTATGAGAGGAACCTGTTATTTATAATCATACAAAGTTGTGTATTGATATAACATGAACAGGCATTACATATCATGCTGGCAACGTCCCTTCTGTGTACAATCAGTTGTGGACGCAGTTTCTCACGCATATCAATGTCAGGCCCATGGTCCTAGCAACAGCTCATTTACATCACATTAAAATGTGAATTACTTAGATAAGCAATATAATTATACCTAGTATCATTGATCTCAAGATAGCACTTTCTACATTCCTATGACCATGGCCATCTAGATGGCTTACTTACTCATCCTACTGAGGGTTTCCCTTTTAGCATGTTGCCAAGTGTGAGTTGTAAAGGTAAGTGTATATTTCTTGCTCTTAACTGTACATTCTGAGTGCATTTTTGCTTGTGATAAAGTTTACTTTTTCTTGTTCAATTACAAATTTAATTTCTTGCTGTAACTTTGATTTAAATTGTAATATATTTTTTTACTTCTTCCCATTTAGATTTCTGGTCAATCTGTGACCGTATTTGGAACCATCTCAAGAGCCGGGTGATGCGGATTGCCAATGGGTTTATGGAAGCACTAGGGTTTCAGAACTGTCTTGGTGCCCTGGAAGGAAAGTACATTTGTGTCAAGAAGCCGCCAAACTTGGGCTCTTGATTCTTCAACTAAATTTTTTTCAAATTAGTGCTCCTGGCTTTGGCTGATGGTAGCTACTGTTTTGTAATGGCTGATATTCTGGCCTACAGGAGTGTGCCAGATGCTCGAATCTTTCGCTCTTCCCAATTTACTCGACAGTTTGGTGACATGCATCTTGCCATTCCAGATCCCCTTGTGCTTCCAGGACATTCTAGGTCACCTGCACCCTTTGTTATGGTTGCAGATGAGGGTTTTAGCCTCTTGAGACACATGCCTCACCGTTTTCTGCATCGAGATATGGACACCCAGAGGAGCATATTTAATGTGCGACTAACAAAAAAAGTTTGTCTTTATGTTGAGTGTGCATTTAGAATTTTGGCCTCCAAATGGCGCATATTTCAAACAACTATCAAAATGCATCCGACTAATGTTCAGGCTGCAATTAAAGCATCCATCATCCTTCACAATTTCTGCAGGATGCATCCTTGGATGATGTTGAAGGTTTGAGAGAGTCAAACGTTCCTTTACCACAGGACAGTCTGTATGGTCACCAACCAGGCCCATCTGGCCTTAAAGTCCATGACATATCTGCAGAATATCTTGTTTCCCCAGAGGGGTCTTTGTCATGGCAAATTAACCCTAATTCTTAATTTATGTTTTTTTAGATAGATTACCATTCAAATTTTGTTGCAGTGTTTTTCTTATGGTTGCCTTTTAGTATATTTTTGGTTTGAATTTGATAGCTAGGGACTCACAAGTTAATGAGGACCCTTCACGTGGGTTGCAAGCTTAAAGGGGTTTTCCCACGAACGAAAGTTCATTTTAAAAATTTTACGTAACATACCACAGCTCCTGGGCAGGAGAGGAAGCAAAAGACAATACAGACATTACAGCAAGGGATCACAGAGGATTCATTTTGTGAGGCAAAACATTTCACTGCCTGTTTTTAAACAATATTTTACCTCAAAAAATGAATCCTCTGTGATCCCCTGCTGTAATGTCTGAACACTCTTTTGCTTCCTCCCCTGCCCAGGAGCTGTGGTATGTTCCGTACACTAGGGTAGGGGGAGAGACGACTACATTGCCTAAATAATGATAATAGCGTCCATAGTATGCAAAAATATACTTTATTATTTAAAATTACAAGCAGATTAGAGTGAAATAAAAACATCAGGAGCAATTGCCATATGAAAAAAAGAGAGCACACAGGTAGACTAGGTGGAAGTGCATATGGCAACCATAAATATATCTAAAGGATGACAATATCTATTTAATAACACATATGCTTTGGTAACAAGTATTCACAGTCACTGGTATGCTATAACAGGAAAAAAAATGTACTTTTTTACATCCACATTGTTATCTAGAACCTAAACGAAAAAATGTGAGGTGTTGGTAAAATACCTGTATAGCGATGTGTCAGAAGCCAGACCTGTCAGCTCAACCCCAAAGCGTGTTTTGGCATGGGCCTTTGTCAAGGGGCACTGAGTACATAGAGACAGCGTGTATTTAAAGGAAGTGTGTCCAATAGTCATGTGGCAAACCGCGGGCTAATCAGATTCATGCCAGCCCCGGAAGTGACGTTCGTTGTCATGGTGACACGGTAAAGCTAATTGGGGATGCCGAATGTGTGCCGGAAATGACGCACCGGGACGCTCCACGGCGTCGGCATCAAGACTGAATAACAGGGGTGGGGTCACCACGTCAGACAGTACTGGAGATGCCGAGGGCCAGCGGAGGTGCGGGGACCATGGCGCGCATGCTTACTGGCCACAAATGACATCCAATTGCTGTAGTTAAGGAAGAGATAATGGAGAGCCAGTATATATGCAAAGATCTTGTGAACATTGTTAACCAAAGGTAAGTATACATTAACATCAGCTATATTATCAATGTGTGTAATAACTAAGTAGCCACAGATTATTGACATCAGCCAAGGGGAGGGAAAAAATGGACAACTACAATGCTGGCCAAAAGTATTGGCACCCCTGCAATTCTGTCAGATAATACTCAGTTTCTTCCTGAAAATGATTGCAATCACAAATTCTTTGGTATTATTATCTTCATTTAATTTACATGCAAGGAAAAAACACAAAAGAGAATGAAGCAAAAATCAAATCATTGATCATTTCACACAAAACTCCATAAAAGGGCCAGACAAAAGTATTGGCACCCTCAGCCTAATACTTGGTTGCACAACCTATATCCAAAATAACTGCGAACAACCACTTCCGGTAACCATCAATGAGTTTCTTACAATGCTCTGCTGGAATTGTAGACCATTCTTCTTTGGCAAACTGCTCCTGGTCCCTGATATTTGAAGGGTGCCTTCTCCAAACTGCCATTTTGAGATCTCTCCACAGGTGTTCTATGGGATTCAGGTCTGGACTCATTGCTGGCCACCTTAGAAGTCTCCAGTGCTTTCTCCCGAACCATTTTAAAGTGCTTTTGGAAGTGTGTTTTGGGTCATTGTCCTGCTGGAAGACCCATGACCTCTGAGGGAGACCCAGCTTTCTCAGACTGGGCCCTACATTATGCTGCAAAATTTGTTGGTAGCCTTCATACTTCATAATGCTATGCACACGGTCAAGCAGTCCAGTGCCAGAGGCAGCAAAGCATCTCCAAAACATCAGGGAACCTCCGCCATGTTTGACTGTAGGGACCGTGTTCTTTTCTTTGAATGCCTCTTTTTTTTTTCTGTACACTCTATGTTGATGCTTTTTCCCAAAAAGCTCTACTTTTGTCTCATCTGACCAGAGAACATTCTTCCAAAACGTTTTAGGCTTTCTCAGGTAAGTTTTGGCAAACTCCAGCCTGGCTTTTTTATGTCTCGGAGTAAGAAGTGGGGTCTTCCTGGGTATCCTACCATACAGTCCCTTTTCATTCAGACGTCGACAGATAGTACGGGTTTACACTGTTGTACCCTTGGACTGCAGGGCAGATTATACTTGTTTGAATGTTAGTCGAGGTTCTTTATCCACCATCCGCACAATCTTGCGCTGAAATCTCTCGTCAATTTTTCTTTTCTGTCCACATCTAGGGAGGTTAGCCACAGTGCCATGGGCTTTAAACTTCTTGATGACACTGAGCACGGAAGACACAGGAACATTCAGGTCTTTGGAGATGGACTTGTAGCCTTGAGATTGCTCATGCTTCCTCACAATTTGGTTTCTCAAGTCCTCAAACAGTTCTTTGGTCTTCTTTCTTTTCTCCATGCTCAATGTGGTACACACAAGGACACAGGACAGAGGTTGAGTCAACTTTAATCCATGTTAACTGGCTGCAAGTGTGATTTAGTTATTGCCAACACCTGTTAGGTGCCACAGGTAAGTTACAGGTGCTGTTAATTACACGAATTAGAGAAGCATCACATGATTTTTCAAAGGGTGCCAATACTTTTGTCCACCCCCTTTTTTAGGTTTGGTGTGGAATTATAACCAATTTGGCTTTAGGACAATTCTTTTTGTGTTTTTTTCATTGAAGATAAATTAAATGAAGATAATAATACCAAAGAATTTGTGATTGCAATCATTTTCAGGAAGAAACTGAGTATTATCTGACAGAATTGCAGGGGTGCCAATACTTTTGGCCAGCACTGTATATATATATTTTGTCTAATAATAAAATGGGTAAACACTCCTAAACAATGCAAGGGACCAAAAGGGGAGGCAAGCCCCGAGCATAGCTAACTGGTGTACACAAATTATATATTCAATCTACAGAGAGAAATCAGTTACCTCAAAAAATGGCAACTGTACAGATATGAGCCTCCCACATCATAAAGGCTCCCCACATCTGGGGAGACTACCCATTCATGAAAAATGGAGGCCTACAAGAGTGCGTAAATGCCTGCAACTGATAATTATACAGTAGAGACCAAAAGTTTGGACACACCTCCTCATTTAAAGATTTTTCTGTATTTTCTTGACTTTGAAAATTGTACATTCACACTGAAGGCATCAAAACTATGAATTAACACATGTGGAATTATATGCATAACAAAAAAGTGTGAAACAACTGAAAATATGTCTTATATTCTAGGCTCTTCAAAGTAGCCACCTTTTGCTTTAATGACTGCTTTGCACACTCTTTCCATTCTCTTGATGAGCTTCAAGAGGTAGTCACTGGAATTGGTCTTCCAACAATCTTGAAGGAGTTCCCGGAGATGCTTAGCACTTGTTAGCCCTTTTGCCTTCACTCTGCGGTCCAGCTCACCTGAAACCATCTCGATCGGGTTCAGGTCTGGTGATTGTGGAGGCCAGGTCATCTGGCGTAGCACCCCATCACTCTCCTTCTTGGCCAAATAGCCCTTACACAGCCTGGAGGTGTGTTTAGGGTCATTGTCCTGTTGAAAAATAAATGATGGTCCAACTAAACGCAAACCGGATGGAATAGCATGCTGCTGCAAGATACTGTGGTAGCCATGCTGCTTCAGTATGCCTTCAATTTTGAATAAATCCCCAACAGTGTCACCAAAAAAGCACCCCCACACCATCACACCTCCTCCTCCATGCTTCACGGTGGGAACCAGGCATGTAGAGTCCATCCGTTCACCTTTTCTGCATTGCACAAAGACACGGTGGTTGGAACCAAAGATCTCAAATTTGGACACATCAGACCAAAGCACAGATTTCCACTGGTCTAATGTCCATTCCTTGTGTTCTTTAGCCCAAACAAATCTCTTCTGCTTGTTGCCTGTCCTTAGCAGTGATTTCCTAGCAGCTATTTTACCATGAAGGCCTGCTGCACAAAGTCTCCTCTAAACAGTTGTTGTAGAGATGTGTCTGCTGCTAGAACTCTGTGTGGCATTGACCTGGTCTCTAATCTGAGCTGCGGTTAACCTGCGATTTCTGAGGCTGGTGACTCGGATAAACTTATCCTCAGAATCAGAGGTGACTCTTTGTCTTCCTTTCCTGGGGCGGTCCTCATGTGAGCCAGTTTCTTTGCAGCGCTTGATGGTTTTTGCAACTGCACTTGGGGACACTTTCAAAGTTTGCCCAATTTTTCGGACTGACTGACCTTCATTTCTTAAAGTAATGATGGCCACTCGTTTTTCTTTACTTAGATGCTTTTTTCTTGCCATAATACAAATTCTAACAGTCTATTCAGTAGGACTATCAGCTGTGTATCCACCTGACTTCTGCACAACACAACTGATGGTCCCAACCTCATTTATAAGGCAAGAAATCCCACTTATTATACCTGACAGGGCACACCTGTGAAGTGAAAACCATTTCCGGTGACTACCTCTTGAAGCTCATCAAGAGAATGCCAAGAGTGTGCGAAGCAGTCATCAAAGCAAAAGGTGGCTACTTTGAAGTACCTAGAATATAAGACATATTTTCAGTTGTTTCACACTTTTTTGTTAAGTATATAATTCCACATGTGTTAATTCATAGTTTTGATGCCTTCAGTGTGAATGTAAAATTTTCAAAGTCATGAAAATACAGAAAAATCTTTAAATGAGAAGGTGTGTCCAAACTTTTGGTCTGTACTGTATATATATATATATATATATATATATGTATATATATATATATATATATATATATATATAAGAATACACAACACAGTGTCACACTCTATTACACACAGGATTATACAGTTTTCCTTTTGAGTCAAAGGATGGGATGGATAACATCATTGTAGCAAAGAAGAATTCCAGAAAAACAGAAGATGAGTATTGACATATTCAAGGTAAGTGCCACTGGACTGAAGGACCTTATAAAAATAAAAACAAGTTAAAAACTAATAAAATCAATACATGGCAATGAACATTAGTGATGTGGGCAAAGATCTAGGCTCTTATATAACTGGTGGTCACAAAAATGGCGCGAAGCTCAAATTCTCATTCAGCCCTGTCGGATGGACGGTGTGCAAGGTCCATATCCACCTGGACTCCAGTTGGGCAAGGCGTTGGGATATCTGTCCACCACGAATGCCCACCTCGATCGAATCAATTCCTCTCACCCTTAGTAAGTTAGCATTACTCTGATGGTATAATTTAAAATGCCGTGGAATCGTTTTCAGGGTGGATGCATCCGTGTGCTCCACTGCCGCAATTATGCCCAAGACGTGTTCCCTTACACGTATTTTAAGCTGGCGTGTCGTGAGTCCGACTTAAATTAACCCACACGGGCATGTAGCATAATATACTACATGTGATGTGTTTTTTTATCTTATAGTTAGTAGAACCGCTAGAATCGGAAAAATCAGTACATCGTTCTACATTAGGACAGGCCACGCAGTGTCCATACGGAATGCATCCACATTTCCTAGCGGCAACATCCAAAAATGCCACTATAGATTCAGCCGCAAAATGGCTTCTAACAAGCCGGTCATGAAGATTCCTAGAACGTCTGAACACAATGGCAGGTGTCTCTGGTATAAATTTAGAGACTATTGGGTCTGCCTTCAAAATTGGCCATGCTTTACATAATGCTTCCCTCATTGCAGGAGCTTGTGAGTGAAATTTCATTATAAATCTCACCAAGTCACCATCCTTGGTTGTACGGGGGCCGTACAGGCGATTCTGACGAGATGAATACTTGGCCCTATGATATGCTCTCTTGATCATTCTATGACTATACCCTTTATCATAAAACCTATTTTTTAGGTCTAGGGCCTGATTTTCAAAATCTTGATCAGTGGAGCAGATCCTGCGAAGACTCAGGAACTGCCCCACGTGAACAGATTGGACCATATGTTTTGGGTGTGAAGATGATGCATGCTGGAGCATGTTAGTAGACATGGGCTTCCTGTATATATTGGTCTGTGTTACGTTCTCGCTATCTCTCCTAAGCGTAACATCTAGAAAAACCACCTTATCAGGATCATATTGGTATTTGATATGGACATTAAGGTCATTATCGTTTAGACCAGACATAAAAGTTTCTAACTGTTGAGCAGAACCCTGCCAGATCAGTAATATGTCATCGATGTACCGCGTCCAGGAGAGGACGCGGTCCATCGACGACTGCCGATCCGAACGGAGGAGGTCCCTCTCCCACAGCCCCAGGAACACGGTCAGACACAGACAATTTTTAAAATGAACTTTTGTTCTTGGGAAAACCCCTTTAAGTTATTTTTCGGTCAAGGAAAGCCACAAAGTGTTGTAAGGTCTTTTGCTGGCCCAAAACTAACAACTAATACCTCAGTTTTTACATCATTTTTTGCGTTGACATTCTAAATGAAATGGTTTCCACAAACATGTTGTGCTACGAATCCTTACATATTTAACTTTACAGAGATTTGAGGGTTAGCAACTCTACTGCTACAACTTGACAGATACCATTTATGTGTTGGGTGTTGAGTCGACATGAGGCATAAGTATAAATTTGAGTGTGCTCAATGTAAAACATGCATGCCTTACTGCCCAGCATGCAAGAGAGTAATTAATGCACTGTGCATCCTTCCCTAATGCTGGGTGAGAACCTTACTCAGTTGGTTTGCTAAAGCTGCCACAAATTTGTCATAGTCATCTTCGTCATATACACTTTGTAGTAGGTGCAACAGCCTAGTGTCAATTTCATACGGGACACAGCTGTGGCCTTGGGTATGGTGGCAACATCTTCCACGAGAGGTTTGGGGAAGTGTTTGGGGTAACACTGCGGGCTCAGAGACTGCCGTACTCTCCACTCTCCTGTAGTGCAATTAGAGCATCACCCAAATCAGTCTCCGGTGGTGGATCTGTCTCTTGGTTACAAGTTGAGGGTATGGTGCCGGATGGTCCAGATGTTGCGGATTCCTCCACCGTCTTTTCAAAATTATCATCTGTCCTTTCAACCAAACAAAAAAAATGCAAATAGGATTTGCAAAAGCAAAACCAGTTCATCTTTTCAAAGTTTGCAAACCAACATGTTCCAAAAACCACAACAAAAAGTAAAAAGTGGCTTAAGGGTAGAAAAGTTTTTACCAAGTTACGACATACAGTGTGTGAGAAAATAAGGATTTTTATAATAAAATCATGTCACTCAGCATTTCATACCAAAAGTGAAAAAACTGACATTTAATACTAATGACGCACACCTATAATAGCCACATAACAGTTGCTCACAACTGACTATAGTCCATCCAAAAAAGGGGACGGCACAACAGGTTGTTTTTCTTCATAATTTATCCAATAATATTTAATTCAGTATATTTACAAATATTTAGAAATAACTTAGCAGTATATTCAGCAAAGTAAGGAAAAGAATTCAGCTTTAATAAACACTTACTGATTAACATCCAAAACAGGATGCAGAAATTCCAAGAGATTGTTGAAAATATAGGGTAGTTTATTTTAAGCTCTGGATCCAGAGGGCATGGGATACCTTTCCCTTCTGAATTGACCTGACTTCCATCTATGTTGCACCAAATTCATTGTGGCAAAAACAAGTTTGAAACCAAAATATTATACCTACATTGCTGTGCAAAATTGCATTTTTAAAAATACAAACCAAAACAAATAATATTCCCAACAAAAGCCACAAATTAAAAATACCCAAACAAAAAGATCCAGACACATCTATTGGTTACAGTAAGAACATTGCTGCAGCATTAATACACATATGCCAAAAACAATGACAGCTTACATTCCATGGTTACTGTATACAGTGAGAACGGATTTGTGGGCCTCATTGGTAATGTGTGTAAAGTGTATGTAATGTCTGACTATATGAGGAAAAACCCAATAGTCAACATGCTGAAGCATTAAATTTAATTGGATAAAAGGCAAATTTTGTGCACAACTGTACAGTCAATGACAATCAGGCTCTAAACATGTTTTTGAGGTAAAAAATTCAACGATCATTTGATAATGTTATTGACCCCTGTTTTTGTAAACCTAAAAAAATAGTTGGTGTTTTGAACATTGAACAAAGGAAATATATATAAAAAGGTACAACCATGGGGCCACTTACCGATCTTTGCTTGCTAGGAGGTGGATCAAACATTAGCCATACCATATGCAAACTTTTGACTATTTTTGGAATCACTCCTCCCGAGTGTCCCATAGTTTAAGATGCTGCTGCACCAGCGAAATCAGCCACTCTGTATTTATTCGGTGAGTCATAATGATCACTGTTCTTTTTGCCAGCAAATAAACACCCCTGCACTGTCCTAAAATGCTTATCTCTCTAGAAACAGGAAGTGTCACACTTTTTTACATAAAGTGAGTTTGTAAAAAAAATTCAAACAAATTAATTAAGAAAAAAAATCACACGGACGGCACACTGCTCAAGTATTTATTATTTCTGCTATTGAGGAGTATAATGATATTTGACCTGGCCACTAACTTTGGCTATTATCTTCTGCTACTATGAATAACTTCATGATTATTACTGCTGATGCCTTGTTCTTTTTGCTATGGAAGGGAATCCAGGTTTTTGCTACTCCATCTGAGAGCAGCATGATGTAACATAGTGACATAGTTTTTAAGGTTGAAAGAAGACTAAGTCCATCTAGTTCAACCCATAGCCTAACATGTTGATCCAGGGGAAGGCAAAAAAAAAACCCCATGTGGCAAATACTAAGCTCCACATTGGGGAAAAAAATCCTTCCTGATTCCATATGACAATCAGACTAGTTCCATGGATCAACGCCCTATAAGGAATCTAGTATATATGACCTGTAATATTGTATTTTTCAAGAAAGGCATCCATGCCCTTCTTAAAGTTTAGTGGTGAATCACTCATTACAACATCATGCAGTAGAGAGTTACATAGTCTCACTGCTCTTACAGTAAAGAATCCTCATCTGTGATTATGATTAAACCTTCTTTCCTCCAGACGTAGAAGATGCCCCCTTGTCCCCGTCTCAGGCCTCAGAGTGAAAAGATCAGTAGAAAGGTCTTTGTACTGTCCCCTCATATATTTGTACATAGCAATAAGATCACCCCTAAGCCTTTGTTTTTCCAAACTAAATAACACCAAGTGTAACAAACCTGTCTTGGTATTGCAGATCCCCCAGTCCTCTTATAACCTATGTCGCTCTTCTCTGCACCCTCTCTAGTTCAGCTATGTCTTTCTTATACACAGTATTCTAAGTGTGGTCACACTAGTGACTTTTATAGAGGTAAAATCCCATTATTTTATTTGTCTTTGCAGCAGCTGCCTGACACTGTCCGCCAAACGTGACCTTGTCGTTCACCAATACACCCAGGTCTTTTTCAATTAGTTTTGCCCAGTGAATTACAATTAAGCATATAATTATACATTTTATTTCCTCTGCCCAAGTGCATTACCTTACATTTATCCCCATTAAAGCTCATTTGCCATTTATCGGCCCAAGATTCTAGTTTACATAGATCCTCCTGTAATATAAAATTGTCCTCCTCTGTATTGATTTCCCTGCGGAGTTTAGTGTCATCTACAAATATTGAAATACTACTCTGTATGCCCCCTACAAGGTCATTAATAAATATATTAAAAAGAAGCGAGCCCAATACTGACCCCTGTGGTACCCCACTGTTAACTGAGACCCAGTCTGAGTGTTTTCCATTAATAACCACCGTTTGTTTCCTATCACTGAGCCAGTTCTTAACCCACTTACATATATCCCCATTGTTCTCATTTTATGTATCAACCTTTTTTGAAAAGTCCATATACACAACATCCACTGCTTTTCCTTGGTCCAGTCCGGAACTTACCTCTTCATAAAAGCTGATCAGATTAGTCTGACAGGAACGGTCCCTCGTAAACCCATGTTGATATTGGGTCATGAGGTTATTCTTCTTCAGATACTCTAGTATATCATCTCTTAGGAAACCCTCCAGGATTTTACCCACAGTAGAGGTTAAGCTTACCGGCCTATAATTTCCAAGTTCAGTTTTTGTCCCCTTTTTGAATATTGGCACCACATTTGCTATACGCCAGTCCTGTGGTACAGACCCTGTTATTATGGAATCTTTAAAGATTAAAAATAATGGTCTATCTATGACGTTACTTAATTCCTGCAGAACTCACTGGTGTATTTCATCCGGGCCAGGGGATTTGTCAACTTTTGTGATTTTTAGACGCCGCCGTACTTACTGCTGGGTTAAGCAAGTGACATTTAATGGAGAATTTTTGTCGTCACTGATCATGTTTTCTGTCATGTGATTTTCTTGTGTAAATACTGTTGAAAAAATCAATCATTTAGCATATTGGCTTTTTCCTCATCCAGGGGGCCAACACTATCATTTTTTAGTTTTTTACTATTTATGTAGTTAAAGAATATTTTTGGGATTATTATTACTTTCTCTGGCAATGAGTCTCTCTGTCTCAATCTTTGCTGCCTTGATTTGGTTTTTACAGAATTTATTTCATTTTCTGTATTTATTTAATGCCTCATCACTACCTACTTGCTTTAGATCTCTAAATGCTTTCTTTTTGTCACCTATTGCACCCCTTACAGCTCTATTTAACCATAGTGGTTTCCTCCTATTTCTAGCATGTTTAATCCCATAGGGTATATATTGTGCACAGGTCCTATTCAGGATGCTAATAAATGTCTCCCATATGCTTTGTCTAGATTTATGTCTCAGGATATCGTTCCCGTTTATTGCACTAAGATCACCTCTCAACCGTTGGAAATTTGCCTTTCTGAAGTTTAGTGTCCTTGTAACCCCTTTACTACACATCTTATTAAAGGATACATGAAAACTTATTATTTTGTGATCGCTATTACCCAAGTGACCCCCAACTCGTATATTTGATATGCGGTCTGGCCTATCGGTTAATATTAGGTCTAGCAGTGCCCCCCTTCTTGTTGGGTCCTGAACCAGTTGTGAAAGGTAATTGTTTCTCATAGTTGTCAAAAACCTATTACCTTTGCTTGAACTACAGGTTTCTGTTCCCCATTGTATTTCAAGGTAGTTAAAGTCCCCCATAATAATGACTTCTCCTTGAGTCATTGCTTCATCTATTTGCTTTATGAGGATATTCTCTGCTGCTTTCATTATTTTTGGAGACTTTTAACAAACCAATCAAAACCAAAAGTTGGGAGACAGTGAATATTGCCTGGTAAGGTGACAGTGGAACTACAGATACCAGGCTGGGAACTTGTGGAGTGAGAGCAATGTATTTTGTCCATTTTAACTGGAATCAGCCGTTACAGGTAAGAGGAGGTGTATGGCGCCGGAGATCGCGGTATGTGTAGATACTGAATGCATACCGTGATCTCCAGCACCATACTTACATACTTACCTGACCGGGAGGAGCATTGCCGCGGTGCCTCTCTTTGCCACACACCGGGGCAGGAGTGAGGCGTCGGATCGGCGCATGCGCATAGCGCTATCCGGCGCCATTTTATTGAAGACACATTTGCAGTGTCTTCAGCAAAATGGCACCGGACAGCGCGGTGCTCTGGTGCAGCGCTCCTCCCCGGCCTCAGGCAGAACAGGACGCAGCAGCGCTGGAGCACAGAGAAGAAAGGTGAGTATAAGTGTTTATTTTTTTTGGATGTGTGTACAGCGTGAAAGGGATGGGGGCTACACATGCCAGGATTGGGGTGAGGGATACCACACATACCAGGATTGGGGGGATGAGGGGTGCCACGCATACTGGAATTGGGGGGATAAGGGGTGCCATGCATACCGGGATTGGGGGGATGAGGGGTGCCACACATACCAGGATTGGGGGATGAGGGGTGCCACACATACCAGGATTGGGGGGGTATGAGGGGTGCCACGCATACCAGGATTGGGGGGATGAGGGGTACCATGCATACCGGGATTGGGGGGATGAGGGGTTCCACTCATACCGGGATTGGGGGGATGAGGGGTGCCACGCATACCGGGATTGGGGGGATAAGGGGTGCCATGCATACCCGGATTGGAGGTGGGGGAATGAGGGGTGCCACGCATACTAGGATTGGGGGGGATGAGGGGTGCCACACATACCGGGATTCGAATGAGGGGGGGCCACGCACACTGGGATTCGGATGAAGGGGGCCATGCATACCAGGATGAGGAATACCATACATACCAGGATAGGGATGGGGTACCATGCATACCAGGATAGGGATGAGGAATGGGGTACCACGCATACCAAGATTGGGGTGAGGGGTACCACGCATACCAGGATTGGGGTGAGGGGTACCACACATACCAGGATTGGGGTGAGGGGTACCACACATACCAGGATTGGGGTGAGGGGTACCACACATACCAGGATTGGGGTGAGGGGTACCACACATACCAGGATTGGGGTGAGGGGTACCACACATACCAGGATTGGGGTGAGGGGTACCACACATACCAGGATTGGGGTGAGGGGTGCCACACATACCAGGATTGGGGTGAGGGGTACCATGCATACCAGGATTGGGGTGAGGGGTACCACGCATACCAGGATTGGGGTGAGGGGTAACACGCATACCAGGATTGGGGGGGATGAGGGGTGCCACGCATACCAGGATTGGGGCGAGGGGTGACACGTATACCAGAATTGGGGGTGAGGGGTGCCACGCATACCAGGATTGGGGGGATGAGGGGTGCCACACATACTAGAATTGGGGGTGAGGGGTGCCACGCATACCCGGATGAGGATGAGGGGTGCTATGCATACCAGGATTGGGGGTGAGGGGTGCCATGCATACCAGGATGAGGATGAGGGGTGCCATGCATACCAGTATAGGATGGTGGGGACAGGATGGGGGCAACAGAAATACCAGGAGGGGGGCAGCACATACCAGCATGGGAGACCATATACCAATAAAAATGCTCGCCACCCAGGCGTAGAACGGGTTCAATAGCTAGTTGTTATAAAACCATGCATGTAAGGAATAAAATATTGTTGCATTGTTAACCTGCCTAGGTGATTATTACAACCCACAACCTCAGATCTTCACATCTATTATGGGATTGAACTGTCTTATGCTGATGCTGACACCGTTCAAAATATCGCTCGTTAGAATAACGGTACATTGTATATCAGCTCCCTGTCTTTGATGTGGACTCAGGAGCTGAGCCCACATCTTTGTCTGCAGATGATTCAGCAGCCAGCAGCCGACGGAATTGCACTTTTTTTTCAATTTCACTGCACTTGGAACATTTTTCAAACTTTACACTACATCACATGATAAAATGGATAGTGTCATTCAAAATTTCAACCTTTCCTTGAAAAAGCAAGCCCTCATATGGTAATGGCAATGCAAAAATAAAAACGTTATGGCTCTTGGAAAAGGAGGAGGAAAAAACAAAAGGACAAAAAACAGAAAATCGCCAGGTTAGGAATGGGTGTATTCATTGTTAAAAATTTAGACCTGATTTTCCTCATCAGTGGTAACAAATTTAAAGAGCGACGCGACTGTAGTCATTGCTGAACATTATTTGAAAAGGAAAACCACCTTTAATCTGTTTCTTTGCAGAGCTAAAATAATCTCAATAGTTACAATAGTCAGGCTTCCTCAGATTCAGTATGTTTTAAATTTAAATCCAATATGGATTGATGACAGTCTGTTCAAGCTTATTGAATCACTGGTTAATGAATTAACATGGGGCAGGAATCTTGTCATAATGAAAAATCTGTTCAAGGCTTCCTGTAGGGATATTTTGTGGTGGGGCAGCTTCAGGTGTTCTTAAGCTGGAGGAGATCATTTATTTTGAGAAGGTTAATGGAGGTTGCAAAAGGTAATGTAGAAAATATTTTTGAATTGTTAGAAACTGGGCAGTTAAGATATGGAATGTACAAAGCCAGGCTTATTTCTAAGTTTTTGAATGAGTGCAGGAAATTCAATAAGAAAACATTGGCAATTAAAGAGCTTTTGTATTTTATCCCTTTGTGGCATAATTATTGATAATGAGCGAGCATGCTTGCTACTGCTCGGTGCTCACCCGAGCATCTCACTGCTCGAGATGTTTGGCGCTCGCCGAGTATTTCCAGGGTTGTTTGGCGGGAGCTTGGTTCCCCTCCCTGCATGTTTGGCGCTCTTTAGAGTGCCAATCAACATGCAGGGATTGTCTGCTACACACTGTAATGCCGCAGCCATGTTGTTTGTGGCATTACAGTGATTGGCTGGCCGCATAGCATCATCAGGTCTATATCAGACCTGGAGCCACCAAGCTCATCACAGTCACTCCGGAATCAGACAGTGTATGGAGAGCTGCTGCTGAGCAAGGGAGAGATTTGTTTATTTCTAGTTAGTGTAGGTATACCAGACTACAGTACAGTATACTAGAGACACATATCCATCTCAACTAACAGTCCTTCTGAGGAATAATCCAGCTGCATAGATATCAGTGCTAGGCCGGCAGGCAAGGTATATAGCAGACTGCAGTGCACATAGCAAGAGGTTCCATTCCAGTTCTGTCTGCTGATGTTTTTACAGATATTTGTAGAAATAGGCCCATGTATCAGGGGCCAGAAATCATTTTTTTTTCATCTTAATGCTGATTATTTGCTTAAAAAGCGATCCAGAGAACACCGTTTATCTGTGCCATTTGCTTGTTGGCACTGCAGAATATAGCCAGGTCCTATCCATATTACAGTGCTAAAACTCCAGCTATTTAAAACTGTGGTTTGTCTGTCACTTGAATCACATATAATTGCGCTGAAAATTCTGCCATTTCTGGCCTCTATTAAAATTTTGTTTCAGTGTGTAAGTGAAGTAATTGACACCAGATTGTTGTTAAAAATAGTTACCTACAGGCCAGCTATTTAAAACTGTGGTTTGTCCATCACACAGATCATATATAATTGCGCTGAAAATATTGCCATTTCTGGCCTTCATTGAAATTTTGTTGTAGTGTGTCAGTGAACTTATTGACACGAGGTTGGCGCTGTTTCAAATAGTTACCTACAGGCCAGCTATTTAAAACTGTGGTTTGTCTGTCTCACGGATCACATATAAGTTCGCTCCAAATTCAGCCATTTGTAGTGAGCATGGAAGATATTGTCCTCCATTTAAAATGACTGACGGGGAACTGGACGTGATGGTGATGGTGATGGTGCATGCAGAGTCCAAGGCCGTGGGCAAGATGAAATTGTGCCACAAAAAACACCCACATCTTCTCTCTCGACCTTCCTGTCCCAATTAATAGGGGACTGCAGAACACCACTATTGAACACAGAGGAGAGTGAAAAGGTTATTGGTTGGATAGCAGATAATGCTTCCAGTCACTTAGCCACCACCACCACATTGACTTCCACACGGTCAAGTCTCAGTAGCCGTGAGTCTGGACCGCATGTTCCTCACCCTGATCCTCCTTCCTCCCACCATGCCAAGTGTGCAGAGATAACTGATCCCACACTTGGACACTCCGAAGAGCTGTTCACTTTTCCATTTATAGATTCAGGCCTCTCGCCCGGTCCACTTGAAGCGGGGCAAGAGGAGATCGCATGTAGCAATGCCCAAATATTTGAGCAGCCAAAGTCATACAAAGGCGACGGTGGGAAAGTGTCACAAGAGGTGGACGATGATGAGACACAATTGACAGAAAGTCAGGAGGAGGACTAGGGTGTGGAATTGGAAGACGAGGTGGTGGATGATATATTAACTGACCCAACTTGGCAGGAGGACATGCAGAGCTAGGACAGCAACACACAGGGGGAGGGAGGCAGTGCACCCCAATAGGCAGGAAGAAGCAGTGTGGTGCCTGCAGACAGAACCGTTCCCCGTAACACCAACACAACGGAAGTTGGCAGTACAACTGTTAGGTCTTCCCGAGTCGGGTTGTTTTTAAAGACTTTGCCGATAAACCCAAAAAGGCCATTTGCACCACCTGCCAGGCCAGCATCAGCAGGGGTAGCACAACTACCAGCCTGACCACCACTAGCATGATCAAGTACATGGCAGCAAAGCACCCAACTTTGTGGGCCGAACACCAGGGTCCAGGAACAGTGTTTGTGGGTGACACCACTGCTTGTTCCACTGTTGTGCATTCAAGCCAATCCCCTGTCCATAGTGCATTCGAAGATGCCTCCTGCCCTGCACCTGTCATTGCACACTCTCAACTAACACCATCAGTAGCACGTCTTTGTCCCAGCACAGCGTTCAGAAGTCAATACCCCCATCCTTGGAATAGAATCGCAAATACGCAGCCAACGCCCCACAGGCCACACTACTAAATTCCCACAATTCGCGACTGCTTGCGCTCAAAATGTTTCCTTTAGGCTCGTGGAGACGGAAGCTTTCCACAACCTGATGGCGGCAGCCGTCCCTCAGTACTCTGTCCCCAGCCGCCACTATTTCTCCCGATGTGCCGTCCCCGCATTACACAAGCACATGTCCCACAACATTAGCTGTGCCCTCAACAATGCAGTTACAGGGAAAGTCCACCTAACCACGTGGACAAGTGCTTGTGGGCAGGGATGGTACATCTCGCTGATGACACACTGGATTAACATAGTGGAAGCTGGGACACAGTCAGACTTTGGGACGGAACACATCCTCCCGACTCCGAGGATTGTGAGCCCTAGGTCAATTAGGGTTGCCCCCACAGTCTACAGCTCCTGCACCTCATCTTCCTCAACCTCCTTCTCCTCTTCAGCCTCCATCTCCGAAATGACCACAACAGTGACAAACTCGATGGACTGCAGCACTGCCTCGGCCAAGTGGCAACAGGCTGTGCTGAAGCTAATGTGCTTAGGTGACAAACTGGACAGAGTTGGGACAGCTCTGAAAGAGCAGGCAGATCTGTGGCTCACACCGCTGAACCTATGGCTAGGCATGGTCGTGTGTGACAATGTCCAGAACCTAGTGGTGGCTCTGAGGCGAGGCGAGCTCACACATGTACCATGCCTGGCCTATGTGCTTAACCTCGTGGTTCAGTGGAAAGCTACCAGGAGCTGCCGGAACTGCTTGCCAAACTACGCCTCCTGTGTTCCCATTTTAGAAAGTCATCTACAGCTTCAGCCGCCCTTGCCGTGCTTCAGCAGCGTTTGCAGCCTCCGGCTCACCGACTGGTGTGTGATGTCCCCACGCATTGGAACTCTACACTGCAGATGTTGGGAAGGATTTGTGAGCAGAAGAGGGTAGTTTTTGACTACCAGCATCAACAAGGCCGTCGGTATTCAGTTCAGACTCCACACATAAGACCTCAGGAGTGGACATGGATGTCAGACATCTGTACCAGCCTCCAAAAGTTTGAGGACTTCCACCAAGATGGTGAGCGGTGATGATGCCATAATTACCGTCACCATCCCGCTTCTCTGTCTTCTGAAACGCCCTCTGCTCACAATTAAAGAGGCTGCATTGCAGGAGGAGCTCGATGAGATGGAGCAAGGAACCATACAGGGTGATTACACACAGCCCAGCCTCATCTCATCCCAATGTGGATTGGGTGATAATGAAGAAGAGGAGGAGGAAGAACAGAAGCTAGTTTACTGCGCTATAGACGGTACTACCTGCACAACTGCCATACCGTCTGTTCAGCGTGGATGGACTGAGGACAGGGAGGAGGAGGAGGAGAGCATGGTCAGTCATCCTCTTGGTGAGGACACGGAAGTCTTGCCTGTTAGCAGTCTGGCAACCATGGCTGATGTTATGTTACGCTGCCTTTCCCGTGACCCTCGCATTCTCAAAATTTTGGGTGACAGTCAATACTGGTTGGTGACACTTCTAGACCCACGCAACAAGGAGAACTTTATATCTCTTGTTCCTGAGGCAGACAGGTCTACAAAAATGGGGCAGTAACAGAAAGCCCTTGTTGCGGAACTATTAAAATGTCACAGTTCGTTGGACAACCAAGGAATACAGCCAAGAGAGACAGAACTCCAATCCAGCAGAGGCAGGGGAACACTGTCGAAGTTCTGGGAGAGTTTTACTCAGCCCCTAACATCACACAGGCCCTGAGGCGTGGGGTACTCTCACAAGGAGTGCAAGGTTTGGGAAGATGCTGAGGGAGTACCTTGCCGACTGTACCAATGTCCTCCGTGATTCCTCTGTGCCTTATAGTTACTGGGTATCCAAGCTGAACACGTGGAATGAACTGGCTCTCTACGCCTTGGAGGTCCTGGCCTTCCCTGCCGCTAGCGTTTTATCAGAGTGGGTTTTAGTGCCGCTGGTAGAATTATAACTGATAAGCGTATCCGCCTGTCATCTGAAAATGCTGACAGGCTGACTCTTATAGAAATGAACAAGGGCTGGATTGGGCCAGGCTTCTCAACACCACCGAATGACAGCAGCATAACATAAACTCAAATCCAGTGTCTTTTTTTGGGAGGTGTATTCCCATGCACCATTTCACACCCACACATGGGTATACGCTTCCTGATTTTGGCTGTTTGCTCTTGTCCTCCTCATCCTCTACCACGATATCACCAGGCTGACCATGGTCCGTGATGCAACACCCACATAATTTTTTTAAAGAGTGTTTATGATGCCCGGAATTTTTTTTTCTTTTTATACAGTATGTTCATGTATACCCCCCAGGGATAAATGTTTGTCAGCCCATACACTATGTGCATGTTCATTACAAATATAGGAGACCGCTCCTTTCTAATGGGAACAATTTTTTATGAGGCCCTCCTCCATGTCTTTTCCAAGGTGCATTGGAGTGCCTCCCAATTTTTGGCAGCCCTTGCATTCACTGCATAGGCCAATACAATGGGAGACCCACTTCCTAATAATGGTAACATTTTTTCATGAGAACCTCTACGTCTCTTCCAAGGGGCATTCGAGTGCCTCCAAATTTTTGGCAACCCTTGCATTCACTGCATAGGCAAACACAATGGGAGACCCACTTCCTAATATTGGTAACATTGTTTTCAGGAGGCCTTCTGACCTCCTCGTCTCTTCCAAGGGGCATTGGAGTGCCTCCAATTTTTGGAAACCCTTGCTTTCACTACATAGGGAAACACAATGGGTAACCCACTTCCTAAAAATAGGAACTTTTTTTCAGGAGGCCCTCCTCTACGTCTCTTCCAAGGAGCATTGGAGTAGGTCCAAATTTTTGGCAGCCCTTGCATTCACTATATACGCAAACAGAATGGGAGACCCACTTCTTAATAATGGGAACATTGTTTTCAGGAGGCCCTCCTCTAAGTCTCTTCAAAGGGGTATTGGGGTGCGTCCAAATTTTGGCCAGCCCTGCCACTCCCTGCATACACAATAACAGTATAGGAGACCCACTCTTTAGTAATGGGAACAACAAAGCATAGCCGGCTGATGGCTCTCTAACAATAGTGAAGGTCAACCGCTGGCCCTTTAAGAATAGTAAAGGCCACCTGATGGCCCTAAAAAAAATAGGCTTTGTAACTTTCAGAGTCCCTCCTTCATAAATGAAACAGGATGTGTCTGATCATGTCTCACATACCACATGGCCAGATAAGGTTTCGTTTTATTGTGAGTCCGTAAAAGTGTCATAATACCTCTGTCAACGTTGTTGACAGCAGTGACTTGGGAGTCAGAAATGCTTCGAGGGGTTTTCTCCATGCAGTTTCCATGTCATTTGAGCACTGTTCCCATCGATTTGGGCAATTTTTAGGCCCCCTGCAGACCGCCGGGGGGCCGCCTAAAAATTGCTCGAGTTTTCCATAGACTTACATTGGGCTCATTGTTCGGGTCGAGCACCCGACCATTCCAATTTGCTCGACCCGAGCATTGAGCACCCAAGCATTTTAATGCTCACCCATCACTAATAATGATCTCTTTCTGAAGTTTTTGTCTATTCCTAATATGGGCTGCTAGAAAAGAATGGGTATCACATGTTAAAAACTTATTCAAACAAGGTTATATTAACACATTTTCATCACTGGTTAGAGCTAATAATATATGATACAATCACTTTTTTAGATACAGTCATGGATGAAAAGTGTTAACACCCTTGAAATTGTTCCAGAAAATGAAGTATTTCTCCCAGAAAATTATTTCAATTACACATGTTTTGCTATACCCATGTTTATTTAATTTGTGTGCATTGGAACACAAAAAAAAACAGAGAAATAACGGTAATTGGACATAATTTGCAACAGAGCAGTGTTACAACATTTGGCCTGCAGAAGGCCCCCACAAGTGATATCACTGATCTACTGCAGGCCAGGTATCGGGGCACCGCTTTGTTGCCGGCTGGTTACTTCTGAACTGAGCTGACAACAGACTATGTGCTGTTATTGTGCAAAGCACGCAGGGACACAGCAAGAACTAGCCCTCAAGTGAAAGTCACTGGTGACACTTCATTTCAATTCAGGGAGGTGGCAGGAGCTGTGGAATTTTTTTATGCATTTTAGCGCCCCGAGGGTTTGGTCGATACAGAGGTATTGCATCTTACCCAGAGGTGTGATATCTCACTTCCAGGTAAGGATGGAGTGTGGCTCAGGACCCTAACACCCACATGCACTGCACCACATTTCTAGGGGGCAGGGCGACAATGCTCCAAAGAGTGAGCACAACTGTCCCTGTCTGTCAAATATATACTTTATTCTTATGGAGATCGATAGCGTGGGTCGGAGTGAAGACAAACACGATATATCGTAGTAACAGGATATATTGAAGCAGGCAAGTATATATTATAGCAGGCGGGTATAGGCAATAAGCGATAAGTAAACAGTCTCTGGAAATGGTTGTGATGTCAGTACAAACCGATAGATGTCCCAGGTCCAGAAACGCACAGTCCACAGGGTCCCGAGCCCGGACCAGGCTCCTTGCAGAGAGCAGGCTGAACTGCAGGTGGATGCAGAGCGGGTCTTTGCACACAGGTGAGAGTCCAGGTAAATGGCAGGCAGGTAACAGGTGGGGAATCCCAGTGTAGAGAAGCAACAGGCAAGATGCAAGTCCTTCAAGCTTGGCAGCAGGTAAGATACAAGATACACAAGCAAAGTATAGCTGGCCAGAGTCTCTTTATATATATAGCAAACAGGAAACAGGAGATATCAGACAGGAAACAAGATGGCCCCCGAGGCTGTCAACTCCATTTTGGATAAGGGCAGAACCAACAGAACAGGTACATGCAACTCCATCTTGGATAAGGGCAATACAAATACATACGGCTCCATCTTGGATAAGGGCACAAACCGGACAGAACAGATACATGATTCAGCTCTTTACATTACTCCCCCCTTAAAGGGTGTCCTCCGGACAACCTTGGAGCCGGTTTGTTGGGGTATCTGCTGTGGAACCGTTCAATCAAACGAGTAGCGTGGATGTTTTCCCGAGGTTCCCAAGAATTCTCCTCCGATGGATAGCCTTGCCATTTCACCAGGTACTGGAGCCGTCCTCTATGAATCCGAGAATCGATGATCCCCTCCACGATGAATTCCTCTTGCCCGTCAATAAGAACTGGATCGGGTGGAACAGGTATGCGTCCGGGAAAAAGATTTGGTACTACCGGTTTGAGCAGAGAGACATGAAAAACAGGGTGTACTTTCAAGGATTTTGGCAACTTGAGTTGGCAGGCTACAGGATTTACTAATTTGCCGATTTTGTATGGCCCAACATACTTCTGCCCCAATTTAGACGTTGGAGTTCTTAGTTTTAAATTTTTTGTTGAAAGCTAAACCATGTCTCCTACCTTGTATGTTGGTGCTGGCTTGCGGAACCTATCTGCCGCCTTCTTATATATTTCTTGAGCTGTGCCCAGCGTTTCTTTTAAGACCTCTAGATTCTGTTGAAGAAGCGTAATCCGATCGGCTACTGCGGGTACGGATGTATCTATTGGAAACCGTGGAAGAATGCTGGGATGATACCCCTTGTTAGCAAAGAACGGAGACTGTTCGGTGGATGCACTCTGTGAATTATTATATGTGAATTCGGCCAACGGAAGTAAGTTTACCCAATCATCCTGCAAATGACACAAGTAGCAACGCAGATACTGCTCCAAAGTCTGGTTTGTCCGTTCCGTTTGGCCGTTAGACTGCGGATGAAAAGCAGATGACAGATTTACCTTAATGTCCAGAGCAGCACAAAAGCTTCGCCAAAATCTTGTAGTAAATTGGACCCCTCGATCAGATATCACTTCATCAGGAACCCCATGTAGGCGAAAAACCTCTTGTACAATAAGATCCGCTGTCTGTTTCGCTGTTGGTAAGTCGGTACAGGGAATGAAATGAGCAGCCTTGGTTAAGCGGTCAACTACTACTAGGATAGTGTTCTTTCCTTTTGACATAGGCAACTCTACAATAAAATCCATTGAAATAGACCCCCAGGGACGGGATGGAATAGGAAGGGGTTGCAACAGTCCGGTAGGTGAGGAGCGAGGAACCTTTGATCTTGCACATACCTCACAAGATGAGACGTAATGCTGAACGTCTTTCCGATAAGTTGGCCACCAGAAGAAGCGAGACAAGAATTTCTGAGTCTTCTGAACTCCTCTATGACCCGTGATCTTAGAGTCATGCATTAATTTTAGCACCCTTAATGTAACCGTTTCCGGAATATACAGATGTTGTCCCTGGAACCAAAGTCTATTTTTCAAGGTTAGATTTACCTGGCTGGACGGTTGAATTAGGAACGGGTCTGCAGCGTACGCTTCCCTGATAGCTGTTAGTAGATCTTGATTGTGTAACAGACCTATAAAGTTGTTTTCCGAGAGTATGGTTCTTGGAGGTGCAGCCGGGTTTACATCAACCGAATAAATTCTGGATAGTGCATCTGCTTTCCAATTACGAGAACCCGGCCTATAGGAGATAACAAATTCAAACTGAATAAGAAAAAGATTCCACCGAGCCTGTCTGGGTTTTAGACACCTTGCCGACCTCATGAAGTCAAGATTACGATGGTCTGTAAGTACGACAATTTGTTGGGATGCCCCTTGTAGCAAATGTCTCCATTCTTTGAATGCCGTTATAATGGCCAACAATTCTTTGTTTCCAACGTCGTAGTTCCTTTCTGCAGGTGATAACTTCTGTGAAAGAAAAGCACAGGGATGCAAAAGATCTTTCTCACCTGTTCTCTGTGAAAGTATAGCCCCTAACGTACAGTCCGAGGCATCCACTTCCACTATGAAGGCCCAATCCGGGTCTGAATGTATGAGAATGGGAGCTGACGTGAATTTAGACTTCAACCTGGCAAATGCTGTCTGCGCTTGTGGCGACCAGACCAACGGCGTCTTTTTCCGTGTCAGTTGGATAATGGGTGAGACAATCTCCGAGAAATTTTTAATGAACCGTCTGTAGAAATTGGCGAACCCAATAAATCGTTGCACCTCCTTTAGTGTGTTGGGAATTGGCCACTCCTGAATGGCTTGAGTTTTGCTTGCATCCATGCTGAGACCCTGGGGAGAAATAACATACCCCAAAAATTGAATCTCCGATTTGTGAAACTCGCATTTCTCCAACTTGATGTACAACTGATTTTGCCGTAGACGATCCAACACCATTCTCACATGCCGCTGATGATTCTCGAAGTTGCTGGAAAAAATTAAAATGTCATCCAAATAAACCACAACAAAAATATCGAGTATGTCTCTAAATATATCATTTGCCAAGTGTTGAAAGGTAGCCGGTGCGTTACGAAGTCCGAAAGGCATAACAAGGTACTCAAAATGTCCGTAACGTGACCGGAAAACTGTTTTCCATTCGTCACCAGGGCGAATCCGTACTAAATTGTAAGCTCCACGAAAGTCTAATTTTGTGAAGATTTTGGCATGTCGTATCCTCTCAAGTAATTCAGGAATTAGCGGAAGTGGATAAGAATTTCTGACAGTAATTTTGTTGAGCTCACGATAATCAATACATGGTCGGAGTGAACCGTCCTTCTTTTTCACGAAGAAGATTGGGGCACCGGCTGGAGAGGAAGATGGTCGTATAAACCCCTTAGTTAAATTCTCATCGATATACTCTTTGAGACCTTTTAGTTCAGGTCCGGCCAGAGGATAAATGCTACCGAACGGAATCGCGGCGCCAGGTAAGAGTTCTATGGAGCAATCATACTGCCGGTGTGGTGGCAGCTTGTCCGCATTCTTTTTATCACATACATCTGCAAAATCTTGATATTCCATTGGTAGTTTTAGATCACTTACACATGCTGACCCGATTAAATCTGATTCCCTGGAAGACATCTGCCGTTCTGGAAACTGCAATTCCTTTGTTGCCCAGTTGATAGTAGGGTTTTGTAATTGTAGCCACGGTAAGCCTAAGATTACAGGAAAGTGGGGAGAAGAGATCAGCAAAAACGACAGTCTTTCTGCATGGTCCGCCCCCATACGAACCTTCAATGCTGCTGTTTCAAGGTCAACAGGCCCAGATGCTAACGGGGACCCATCCACGGTCTCCATTAATACAGGTGCGAGTCTCCTCTGTGGACGTATACCGTGTTTTTTAGTGAATGCGATGTCCATGAAATTATCACTGGCTCCAGAGTCAACCATAGCAGAGCTAGTAACCCAGCCGGACTGAATCTTTATCTTGAGAGGAATGTAGCTGTATGAATTTTTCTTTGAGCTCTCCGAGGCCAAAGTAGTGGAGCCTACTGAAAGAACGGCTGCATTCACAGGTGAAGATGTTTCAGAAGCACAGTCGGAGAAATCGTAATCCTGGTCGGTTTCTTTATCCCGAGGAGGACTTTGATGAGAAATTACTGAGGCTTCATCTGAGACGTCGTATTCGATCACTGCAGCCGTAGTTCTGCGAATTTTACTGGGACAATTTGAAATATAGTGACCCGATTTTCCGCAATAGAAGCATAAATTTTTTCTGAAACGATGTTCCTTGCGTGCGTCAGGACGAGTTCTTTGAATTGCATCCACCTGCATAGGTTCCGACTCCACCTGAACAGAGGATTTACTTTGAGTTTCTCTGGAGGGAGGAGAAAAAGATAGCAAGTTGTTACGATTAGTATCTGCCCATTTCTCTTGCCGACATTCTGTGAGGCGAACATCTATCCGAACACAATGGTTGATAAAGTCTCCCAGGGCAACAGGTGACTCCCCTCGCGCCAGCTCATCCTTAATTGCAGCGGATATACCCCTCCTAAACACTGCATGTCTTGCCGAATCGCACCATGTAGTGTCCAGCACCCACCTCCGAAACTCCATTGCATATTCTATGACAGAGCGCTATCCCTGTTGGAGTGTCAATAGTGCGGTTTCTGCTGTGGCACTCCAATTGGGGTCACCAAACATTTGACCCATTGCAGCAATAAAGTCTTTCAGCGAATTTAAACTCAAATCATCAGTTTCAATCAGAGGATTTGCCCAGGCAAGAGCTTTGTTAGTTAACAGCATTATCATGGTTAATACTTTCGCTCGTTCAGTTGGGAAGTGAGCTGCCTGTGTAGAAAAATACAGTTGGCACTGATTTAAAAAACCACGGAATTTTTCTCTTTCTCCACCAAACCTGAATGGCGGGAGTTTAGGAAAAGCCGGAGCCGGAGTTGACATTGATATTGGAACCGGAGCTGCAGCTGCAGTCTCTTGAGTTGACAGGCGATTTGCTAATGCGTGAATGGACGAGTCGGCCACATTAGCATTATGATGAATTTAAGTCTCTAATGCCGCTAGTTTTGTTTTAGTAGCCTGCAGGTCCCCATGAAGTCCTGTGATATATGTGCATACTTTCTTTAGATGCACCTCCACAGTATCAGACCCAGCGAACTCCATTCTTTTGAGGCTTGTGTATTCTGTCAAATATATACTTTATACTTATGGAGATCGATAGCGTGGGTCGGAGTGAAGACAAACACGATATATCGTAGTAACAGGATATATTGAAGCAGGCAAGTATATATTATAGCAGGCGGGTATAGGCAATAAGCGATAAGTAAACAGTCTCTGGAAATGGTTGTGATGTCAGTACAAACCGATAGATGTCCCAGGTCCAGAAACGCACAGTCCACAGGGTCCCAAGCCCGGACCAGGCTCCTTGCAGAGAGCAGGCTGAACTGCAGGTGGATGCAGAGCGGGTCGTTGCACACAGGTGAGTGTCCAGGTAAACAGCAGGCAGGTAACAGGTGGAGAATCCCAGTGTAGAGAAGCAACAGGCAAGATGCAAGTCCTTCAAGCTTGGCAGCAGGTAAGATACAAGATACACAAGCAAAGAATAGTTGGCCAGAGTCTCTTTATATATATAGCAAACAGGAAACAGGAGATATCATACAGGAAACAAGATGGCCCCCGAGGCTGTCAACTCCATTTTGGATAAGGGCAGAACCAACAGAACAGGTCCATGCAACTTCATATTGGATAAGGGCAATACAAATACATACGGCTCCATCTTGGATAAGGGCACAAACCGGACAGAACAGATACATGATTCAGCTCTTTACACTGTCCCTGGCTGGAGTGAGAGGAGGGAACACCTAGGAAGGGGGAACCCGGTAGTGTGTGGGTGGGGAGAGTAGATTCTGGGTGCACTGAAAAGTAGGAGTATATAAGGTGGGCACCATCTTGGAGTCAAAGAGAAGAGAGAGGGGAGGGCAGAGAGAGAAGGAGGCTGGAGCAGGGGCTCTGTACGGGCTCTGCTCCGCAGGCAGGCCCAGCCTCAAGGCCTGAGCCTGGAGAGAGGAAACAGAAAGGAGAGGAACGGAGGAGGCTCCAGAAGTGGAGTGAAGGGACCCCAGGGGTGCGGACCGGCCAGCCGCCACCGCACGCCCGCTGCTACCAGAGTAGGGGGGGTCAGGCCAAGAAAGGGAACCGGATCCCTCATCTAGTGGAGGAGAGCAACTACCCTCAGCTAGTAACCGGAGGCCATGGCATTGCACGTGTACGGCCCCTCACTACACCCGTTAGGAAGGCACATAGTAACATAGTTTGTAAACATAGTTTGTAAAGCCGAATAAAGACTTGCGTCCATCAAGTTCGACCTGTTAGTTCTGTAATTGCTAAAGTTGATCTAGAGGAGGGCAAAAACCCCAAATGATTTAGCCAATCTTCACCTGAGGAAAAATTCCCTCCCGACTCTGAAACCAGCAGTCAGAATAAATCCCTGTATCAACCTACTATTTTATTTTATTTTTAAGTATATGCTGAAATCTGCCTGGTATCTAGAAATGCATCCAGTCCCCGCTTGAACTGGTGTAGTGTATCTGACATTACCGTCTCCTCACTCAGTGAATTCCATATTCTCACTGCTCTTACCGTAAAGAACCCCTTCCTATGCTGGTGCTGAAACCTTTTCTCTTCCAGTCTTAGTGAATGCCCTCTTGTTACCGTAATATCCCTCCTTTTGAACAAATCCCGGGCAAGATCTCTATACTGTCCCATAACATATTTGTACACATTTATTATGTCCCCCCTCAACCTTCTCTTTTCCAGGCTGAATAGTCCTAGTTTTGCCAACCTCTCTGGGTATTGCAGTCCCTCCATTCCCTTTAATAATTTTGTTGCCCTCCTTTGTATCTTTTCAAGCTCATTTATATCCTTTCTATATATTGGGGCCCATAACTGAGCACAGTATTCCAAGTGTGGTCTGACCAGTGCTTTGTACAGTGGAAGAACAATGTTCTCATCCTTTGCAGCTATACCTCTTCTGATACATCCCATTACCCTGTTTGCCCTTACAGCAGCGGCCTGACTTTGGGCACTCCAATTTAGTTTGCTATCAATCAAGATGCCCAAGTCCTTCTCTATCTCTGAATTCTCCAATGATTTCCCATTCAGTGAGTACTGGTGACTTCCATTTTTCCTTCCCATATGTATGACCTTACATTTCTCCTCGTTAAACCTCATTTGGCATTTAATGCTCCACCTACCCACCTACCCACCTATCCAAATCCCTCTGTAGGTCTGCACTGTCCTCTTTTGTATTAATTGTTTTACATAACTTTGTGTCATCTGCAAATATTGATATTTTACTATTTATCCCGTTGACTATGTCGTTAATAAAGATATTAAATAACATTGGGCCTAGTACAGACCCCTGTGGTACCCCACTAGTGACGCTTACCCAATCTGAGAATATTCCATTTATAACCACCCTCTGCCTTCTATCCTTTAGCCAGTTAGCTACCCACTTGCAGACATTTTCCCCCAGCCCCATCATTCTCATTTTGTATACCAACCTATTATGTGGCACGCTATCGAACGCTTTTGAGAAGTCGAGATATACGACATCCACTGGTTCCCCCTGATCTAATCGAGAGCTAACCTCCTCGTAGAAGGACCCAGGGAAACAGAACATACGTTTGCCCGCCAAGGCCCAAGGCAGCTGGACAGAAACGTGGTCAATTTTGGGGTATGACAGGTCAGAGAAAGGACACACGAAGGGGGTCCTGAAAAGCATTCCAAAGGTACCTGGGAGTTGGCCGAGCCCCTCACCTGGTGAGCACAGAACGGCGTGGGCAGCCCTTACCTGCAGAAGTGGCTTGGAGTGTAAAACTGTGAGTAAAGACCCTGGACTGCATCACTGGACTCTGAGTCATTACTGTTGCTCCCGCGCACCATCACCCCCACCATCTGCACTGACTGCCCTGAGGCTATACTCCTCCCGTGGGGAGTTATACTACCCCCTGCTTCGCACACAACATCAGCCTCAGTGGTCTGCCCGCAACGGCGGTTCTCAGTGACCGCAATCCACGGGTGGCGTAGTCGGACATTTAAACATTACAAAACCAAATAAACAGATCCGCCACTGGTTTGACCACCCTGAGCCACGGGACCGGGTCGCTGCCATGGAGACTACACCCCTAGCATTACACAGAGAGACCCGGCTCCGGGTATTCCCCCACACACACGGCCCAGGGGGCGCGTCAACTTTGGCGTAGTCGGCAGGATCGAAACCAACCCATTATCATCGGGTATTGTGTGCCTAGAGACTGTTTCACTCTATTGAATGTGGCGCCCGCCCCAGAAGAACGGGCGCCATTATGTGCGCGCCAAAAGACAACAAGAAGCCACCTCCCATCGTGGGCCAGGTCCAAGAATGGCGCCAAAGACGGAGCCCACCCCCAACAGCCATGAGTGCGGCTTCAGAGATGTCCATCGACGTGGGGGGGCTGCCCCTGAGAGTGATTGTCAGCAGATTGCTCTGGGACCACCCCCAACAGGGGTGGAAGGGAAAGAAAACCGAAGGGCAGGGTGTGGTTTGGATCAGTCTAGGCGGACCACACCCGGAGATGGCGAGGAGCGCCAGCCCCGGTACCCTGACGAGTGGCCTGCTGCAGGCCAAAGCGGCTCCGTACAGCCTCGCGGAGCTGATGGCCTAGATCCCCGGAGAGGACCCTGAATTCCTCCGGGCTGGACTGGAGGATTTGGACCGGAGGATGGTCCAGGCGCAGTGGGAGGCCATCGCGGGGTGGAAAGAAGAGATGGACCGGCGGGTCGCGACCCGGCAGCGAGTGGCGTTGCCAGCACCCGACAGTGTGCCTGCCTCTAAGGACAGAGAAGGACCACCAGAGGCTGAGAGCAGCACTGCAAAGGGAGCAGGTAAGGGGGACGCCCCAGCTACAAGCCCGGACGCCACTAGCCTGCCCCTGGACCACGTCGCAGAGCCGATCGTCGCGGAGCCGATCGCCCCGGGAGTCGCTGCACTGCTCCCACCGCCTACACCTAGGCCCCAGGCCCCGAGCACAGCCACCGGACCACGCCCCACGCCGTGCCCCTTAATCCCGGGTGCGGTCGGAAGCGGCCCGCTCCAGGCCTGGTCACAAGGCCTGATGCCCCCAAGGCGCCTTCCACCAACTAGCACCCCCGGTCCCAACGCTACCACCCCTGGGCACGGACTTATACAGTCAGCTTGCCGGTCCTGATGGGGAGCCGGTCCCCCTGCTACACGGATGGGTTCACCCTTGCCACCGGAGGGACCTGTCCGCAGGGGCCAAAGACCCACTTCCTCCGCTCCTGCCTGCAGCCAGTCACCAGTCCCCACCTACCGGACGAAGAGGTCCAAATAGAGTGGGATCAGACCGGGGAGGACTTAATGGGGTTCTCGGAGGAGACGTGGGCAGACGCAACTCGCAGGCAAGAATTCTGCCGTCGGGAGATAGCGCAGCTGGAGAAGGAGAAGCGAGCACGGCGACAGAAACAGGAGCAGCTACAGGCCCGGAGCGTGGAGGAAAAAACCCGAACCTGCCGAGACCCCCAGGCTGCGCGCGGTCCCAAAATCACCGGGATCGTGGTCAGGTTCCACCAGGAGAAGGGGTGGGGGTTCATTCGGGACCCAACGACAAACACAGACCTCTTTGTTAACCGGAGGGATGTGGAGAGTCGCCTGCCCGAGGGTCACCCGAAACGGGATCTGTTCCCGGGGGATCTGGTGTCTTACACCCGACACCAAGGCCTGCGGGGGTGGTACGCCCTCAAGGTTCAGCGGGTAGAAGAACACCGCTACCCTGAATCCTGCTACGCGGAGGACCCGTACGGGTCTGAAGAGTACGAGGAGCAGGAATGTCCACAAGGGGGACACCGCTACTAGAAAGCAGCGGAAACTGTAAATAGTTACTCGTCAGGGTGGAAGAGGAAGAGTCACGCCCGTTTGCGGATTATAAAAAGTTCACCTGGTTCGGGAATGTTGTCAGTTTATTTGTTGAAGTTACCCAAAAAGGGTCTGTGAACTATCCGGCTGAGGACTGGGAGCAGCCAACCCTTTCTATCCGGCTGAGGACTGGGAGCAGCCAACACTTGTAAATAGTTGCACTTCTTAAATTGCCCCCTTTTGGTTTTATAAACTCCTACCTCAATAGATACCTGAAGGTGTTTGAAAGTTTGCACTTAGAAAAATTGCACCTTGTTGGGTGACATGGACACCTGGTCGTGGCAAGGACTGTGGCCTGTTAAAGAGACTTCGCCGTTGAAATATTGCTGATAATGTTTTATATTTTCTACTTAAAAGAACGTTATATATGTGTATATCAAAAGCAATATCAAGAGAAAAGTTTTGACAAGTAACGTTTAAAAAAAAAAAAAACTTTAATTCTGTATGTCATGAAATCAATTGTCTTTTGCTCTGTTCCAGCCCGCGGACGTGCTGTGATTTACCAGGGGGGAATGTAGCGCCCCGAGGGTTCGGTCGCTACAGAGGTATTGCATCTCACCCAGAGGTGTGATATCTCACTTCCAGGTAAGGATGGAGTGTGGCTCAGGACCCTACACCCACATGCACTGCACCACATTTCCGGGGGGCAGGGCGACAATGCTCCGAAGAATGAGCACAACTGTCCCTGTCCCTGGCTGGAGTGGGGGGGGGGGAACACCTAGGAAGGGGGAACCCGGTAGTGTGTGGGTGGGGAGAGTAGATTCAGGGTGCACTGAAAAGTAGGAGTATATAAGATGGGCACCATCTTGGAGTCAAAGAGAAGAGAGAGGGGAGAGCAGAGAGAGAAGGAGGCTGGAGCAGGGGCTCTGTACGGGCTCTGTTCCGCAGGCAGGCCCAGCCTCAAGGACTGAGCCTGGAGAGAGAAATCAGAAAGGAGAGGAAAGGAGGAGGCTCCAGGAGTGGAGTGAAGGGACCCCAGGGGTGTGGACCGGCCAGCCGCCACCTCACGCCCACTGCTACCAGAGTAGGGGGGTCAGGCCAAGGAAGGGAACCGGATCCCTCATCTAGTGGAGGAGAGCAACTACCCTCAGCTAGTAACCGGAGGCCGTGGCATTGCACGTGTACGGCCCTTCACTACACCCGCTAGGAAGGCACCATATAGGCACCATATAGGACCCAGGGAAACAGAACATACATTTGCCCGCCAAGGCCCGAGGCAGCTGGACAGAAATGTGGTCAATTGTGGGGTATGACAGGCCAGAGAAAGGACACACGAAGGGGGTCCTGAAAAGCATTCCAAAGGTACCTGGGAGTTGGCCGAGCCCCTCACCCGGTGAGCACAGTACGACGTGGGCAGTCATTACCTGCAGAAGTGGCTTGGAGTGTAAACCTGTGAGTAAAGACCCTGGACTGCATCACTGGACTCTGAGTCATTACTGTTGCTCCCGCGCACCATCACCCCCACCATCTGCACTTACTGCCCTGAGGCTATACTCCTCCCGTGGGGAGTTATACTACCCCCTGCTGCGCACAAAACATCAGCCTCAGCGGTCTGCCCGCAGCGGCGGTTCTCAGTGACCGCAATCCACGGGTGGCGTAGTCGGACATTTAAACATTCCAAAACGAAATAAACAGATCCGCCACTGGTTTGACCACCCTGAGCTACGGGACCGGGTCGCCGCCACGGAGACTACAGCCCCTAGCATTACACAGAGAGACCCGGCTCCGGGTATTCCCCCACACACACGGCCCAGGGGGCGCGTCACAAGTACATTAGAAAATAGCTTAACTTATGGCACTAAATATATAGGTATTTGCAAATTATGTATTAGATAGCCAAGATGATTGTCTATAAAATGATGGTAGTCTTACGTTTGAAGCAGTAGTGGATGTTGAGATATGGAACCTGAAAGTCAAAAGTTCATAAAATTGTTACCTATTTGCTCGTCAGTGTAAATATTCTGTGTTCTTCCTGTCCTGCTTTCGAGGTGTATAAGAGAACTGAGAAATTTTGATACAAACCAGATAGTATTATGATTAGTGTGGAAGATAAGAGCTAGTAGTCAGAAACTGAGCAGAGTTGGAGTTGGAATAAGACGTGATCAAGTGAATAAAGTTTTCATATTTAAGACAATTAGTAAGTGTTGAAAAGCCTAGGGATCAGTTAAAGATTAAAAAAACATATCAAGCCATACACTCCCTGACAGAAGTTATGTCACTTATCCATGTTATGTAAATAAAAGCTTATAACCGGACGTTAAATTCATCCATTGGTTTTATAAATTACTCTTTTGAAAGCTGAAACCCTCCCAAATTTGGTTTTGTTAAAGAAAATAAATTGGCATCAATGCTGAAATATTGATCATTTAATGAACGCAGAATGGTCAGATTTTGGCAAGACAAAAGTTTTGTCACCTGGTCATATAATGCACCCAATCCTAGTTTACGTCCTCACCAGTGCTCAGTAAATGATTGGTTAATTTGTGTGTGTGTATGAAAAGAAACCCAGCACCCCAGACCTTCACTTGAACTGCAACTTGAGCTCTGACATAATGCCAAACATCCACCCTGTGAAAAAAGCCTTGATTATCAAGAGGTTGAAGACCAGATCCACTGCAGAGGTGGCTAGTACCTTTAATGTGTCTCAGCACCAAGTATAAAGAATTAAAAAAAGATTTGAAGAGAGTGGAGATGTGTTTGATAAGCCCAGGTCCGGCAGACCCCGCAAGACAACTGCTCAGGAAGAACGTTTGTTGGTTAGAAAATCCAAAGCAAGCCCCTCTTCCACTGCAGCAGAGCTCCAACAGGCCTGGTCACCTTAAGTCCCTGTGTCAACTAGAACAGTTTGTCGGATTCTGTCTCGAAATGGCCTCCATGGTCGAATCAGTGCCCAGAAGCCAGCACTAAACAAAAGGCAAATAAAAAAACTGTGTGGTATTTGCAAAGTCCCACAGCCTGCTAAACAGATGGACACTGGAAAAGTGGCAGAAGGTGGATTTCTCTGATGAATCTTCAGTAGAATTACACCACAGCTGCCGCAAATACTGCAGGAGACCTACTGGAGCCCGTATGGATCCAAAATACACCCAGAAAACAGTTACATTTGGTGGTGGAAAGATCATGGTCTGGGGTTACATTCAGTATGGGGTGTGCGAAACATTTGCAAAGTGAAAGGCAATATCAATAGTCTAAAATATCAAGAAGTATTAGCTACTTCTTACATTCCAAATCATAAAATGGGTCAAATTCTGCAGCAGAATGGTGCTACATCTCATACATCCATCTCTACAACAAAGTTCCTCCAGGCCAAAAAGATCAAGGTGCTCAAGGACTGGCCAGCCCAGTCACCAGACGTGAACATCATTGAGCATGTTTGGGGTAGGATGAAAGAGGAAGCTTGGAAGACAAAACCAAAGAATCTAGATGACCTTTGGGAGGCATGTAAGACTGCATTCTTTGCTATTCCTGATGACTTCATTAATAAATTGTATGAATCATTGTTGAACCGCATGGATGCAGTCCTTCAAGCTCATGGAAGTCGCACAAAATATTAAATATGATTCTAATAGCACCACAACTCCATTCACCAATGTTATGCCACATATATTTGTATTTTAAGATAATTAGTTGTTTGAATATCACATTACTTTCTGTGGGCGACAAAACTTTTGTCTTGCCAAAATCGGACCATTCTGTGTTCATTAAATGATCAATATTTCAGCATTGATGCCAATTTATTTTCATAACCTAAACCAAATTTGGGAGGGTTTCAGCTTTCAAAAGAGTAATTTATAAAAACAATGGATGAATTTAACGTCAGGTTATAAGCTTTCATTTACATAACATGGATAAGCGACATAACTTCTGTCAGTGAGTGTATTTACCAAAAGTTAGATCACCATCATTAAGAATAGATTGTGCAAGAACAATAAATGTGCCCTTTGCAATCCAAAGGCTCCTCATGGACATTTCCACCTGCTTTGGTGGTAGACGTAACCACCTTACCTCTTGGACCCCAGTTTGCACCAATGGGAAATCCGCCCCACTTGTTACCTTATCGGCCATCACACACCACAAAGAGTAATGAAATGTAATATTTGTGAGTCCTCTAAATTGTCTACAGATCAGCTAATATATGGGTTCTAAGACCCCAGCTGATTGCTCAAAAGATCCACAGCAAACATGATATGGTGCTTTTCAATCAATTTTGGAGTTGTGACATGTTTAAGCTACAGTGGGCACTTTTTGATTTAGACCATGCCAAGTGCCAAGTAAGAATATAAAAATAATCTATTGTGAGGTCATTTTAACTTACCGTATTTTTCGGACTACAAGACGCACTTTTTTCCTCCAAAATTTTGGAGTAAAATGGGGGGTGCGTCTTATAGTTCGAATGTTAGGGGGGAGGGGTATATAGATATACAGTGTGGAGGGAGCGGTAGCAGGGGAAGAGCGGGGCACAGGAGGCAGCAGCCTCCTGCTGCAGCCTACACTGTCCCCGCTGCTAAATAAAATGAATATTCACTTCTCCCCACGCCAATGGGCATGGGGAGCAGTAAATATTCATGCTCCTTAATAGCGGCACACAGTATATCCGCAGAGGGTCTCCTGCAATAGCATGTGCCCACTGTTAAAGAGCATGAATATTCACCCCCTCTCCACGCCCACGCTGTGTGCTGGCTATTAAGGAGCATGAAGTCACTGCTCCCATGCACACAGTCCCGGCGTTGGGAGCAGTGACTTCCGGCAGCTGATCTCTCCTTGTGAACCGTGCATGGCAGTGACGTCATGCGCGGCTCACATGGAGATATCAGTGCTGGCAGACAGGATGCAGCGCTGGAGGAGAGAGAAGAAAGATGAGTAGGAGTGTTTATTTTTTTTATGTGCAGCGTGATGGGGATTAGGGGGACCATGCATACCAGGATAAGGATGAGGGGGCATATATACCAGGATAAGGATGAGGGGGGCATACATACCAGGATAAAGATGAGGGGTGCCATGCATACCAGGATAAGATGAGGGGGATCATACATACCAGTATATGGATGAGGGGGCCATACATACCAGGATAATGATGAGGGGGCCATGTATACCAGGATAAGGATGAGGGTGCCATGCATACCAGGATGGGGATTAGGGGTGCCATGCATACCAGGATATGGATTAGGGGTATCATGCATACCAGGAAAGGGATGAGGGGTGCCATGCATACCAGGAAAGGGATGAGGGGTGCCATGCATACCAAGATAGGGATTAAGGGTGCCATGCATACCAGGATAGGGATTAGGGGTGCCATAATACCAGGATAGGGATTAGGGGTGCCATGCATACCAGGATAGGGTGCCATGCATACCAGGACAGGGATTAGGGGTGCCATGCATACCAGGATAGGGATGAGGGGTGCCATGCATACCAGAATGGGGATTGCTGTGCCATGCATACCAGTATAGAGATGAGGTGTGCCATGCATACCAGGATGGAGGGGTGCTATGCATATTAGGATGTACTGGTGCCATGCATACCAGGATGGGGATGGGAGCCATGTATACCATCCACCATCATATTTGGTAACTATGCAATCAGAACAAATCCAGAAATAAATACAAACATAAAAACTATTTTTTATCTACATATTGTTACACTTGAAATTAAATAAAATAATCTGTTTTCCACCTTTCTTGGCCTTTCTGTAAAACATGATTATACTTATATAATATATCACCAAAGGGAAGCACTGTTTCTAATAGCAAATATATACAGTCATGGCCGAAAGTGTTGGCACCTTTGAAATTGTTCGAGAAAATGAAATATTTCTCCCTGAAAATTATTGCAATTACATATGTTTTGTTATACACATGTTTATTTCCTTTGTGTGTATTGGAACAACACAAAAAAACTGAGAAAAAAAGGCAAATTGGACAGAATTTCACACAAAACCCCAATATTGAGCCGGACAAAATTGTTGGCACCGTCCAATTAATATTTAGTTACACACCCTTTGGACTAAATAAGTGCAATCAATCACTTCCTATAACCACTAACAAGCTTCTTACACCTCACAACTAGACAACTAGAATTTTGGACCACTCTTCTTTTGCAAACTGCTCCAGGTCTCTCATATTTGAAAGATGCATTCTCCCAGCAGCAATTTTAAGATCTCTCCACAGGTATTTAATGGTATTTAGATCCGGACTCATTCCTGGCCACTTCAGAACTCTCCAGCACTTTGCTTCCATCCATTTCTGGGGTTATTTTCCTGCTGAAAGACCCATGATCTAGGACACAAACCCAGCTTTCTGACACTAAGCACCACACTGCAACCTAAAATCCTTTGGTAATCTTCAGATTTCATGATGCCTTGCACACAGTCAAGACACCCAGTGCCAATGGCAGCAAAACAACCCCAAAACACCTCTATACCTCTACCATATATGAGTGTAGGTACCGTGTTATTTTCTTTGTAGGCCTCATTCCATTTTTGGTAAACATTAGAATGATGTTCTGTTTTACCAAAAAAGCTCTATCTTGGTCTCATCTATCCACCAGACGCTTTCCCAGAAGAATCTCAGCTTAGGCTGTGTGCCCACGATGCGTCTTTTAAGCGTTTCCGCAGCGGCAAAAATGCGGCAGAAACGCTTAAAAAACGCATGGTAGAAGGTCTGCCATGTTCCCCAATGATAATCCGCATGTGCTGTGCACATGCTGCGGAAATTTCCGCTGCAGATTATCATTGCGGAAAAAAACGCAGCACTACCAATTATTTTGCAGAAGTGCTGCGTTTTTGCCGCCATTGACTTGCATTAGACCGCATGGATTGCACATCACTGTATATGTAGATGTGCATTCCATGCGTTGTGCGGATGGTACCCAGGTCTAGAGGAGAGGAGACTCTCCTCCTGACCTGGGTGCCATAGAAAACTGTAAAAAAAAGAATAAAATAAAAAATAAATATATACTTACCTTCTGACGGCCCCCGCTCTCCTTCTCTTCACTTGCTGGCAGTTCGCGTACACTGAAGGACCTGCGCTGACATCAGAGTCAAGTGACTGGTCACACAACGCTGACGTCGGCAGGTCCTTCAGTGTAACGCGATCTGCTGGCAGCCGGGTAGGTGAAGCAAGACAGCGCGGGCCATCGGAAGGTAAGTATATATTTATTTTTTATTTTTTGACATTCTCTCGGGTCACACTATATAAATCCATGCTGTTTGCATGGATTTATATAGAGTGACCAAGTTGACAAGCACTTTCCAAGTGATGCTAAAATTGCTTGGAAAGCGCTTGTCAACCCGCATGCGGAAATGCAAGTGAAGAATGCTACACTTCCGCATGTCCCTGGCAGGAAAACGCATGTACAATCCGCATGCGTTTTTTTTCTGCCAGGGAGATACAGAAACGCTCAGGAAAAAATCCTGAGCATTTCTGCATTGTGGGCACATAGCCTTACTCACATCCATTTTGGCAAACTGCAGTCTAGATTTTTTATGTCTCTGTTTTAGCAGTGGTGTCGTCCTAGATCTCCTGCCATACTGTTTCATTTCAAATGTCGACTGATAGTTCGCACTCACACTAATGCACTCTGAGCTTGCAGGACAGCTTGAATTTCTTTGGAACTTGATTGGGGCTGCTTTTCCATCATCCGGACTATCCTGCGTTGCAACCTTTCATCAATTTTTCTCTGCCATCCACGTCCAGGGAGATTAGTTACAGTGCCATGGGTTGTAAACTCCTTATGTTGTGCCTTGTGGACAAAGGAGCCTCAATATCTCAGGAGATGGACTTTTAACCTTAAGATTGTTGATATTTTTCAACAATTTTGGTTCTCAAGTCCTCAGACAGTTCTTTTCTCCTCTTCTGTTCTCCTGGTTTAGTATGGCACATAAAGACACACAATGCAAAGATTGAGTCAACTTCTCCACTTTTTATCTGGTTTCAGGTGTAATTTTCATATTGCACCTGTTACTGCGGACAGTCAACTCTCGCCAGGACGCGCTGTCCACCCTGACTGTGTCTGCCTCTATCCAAGCGGCACCTGCTCCGGCGGCATCTCAACCCACTGGCGCTGTGGCACCCGGCTTTGGACCCCGGCTCTCTGCGCCTCCACGTTTTGGTGGTGACCTCGTCCTATGTCGGGGCTTCAAAAATCAGTGGTTTAATCATAATCACAGACGCGGATTCTTTACTGTAAGAGCTGTGAGACTATGGAACTCTCTGCAGCATGATGTTGTAATGAGTGATTCACTACTAAAATTTAAGAAGGGCATGGATGCCTTTCTTGAAAAGTATAATATTACAGGTTATATATACTAGATTCCTTGATAGGGCGTTGATCCAGGGAACTAGTCTGATTGTCGCATGGAGTCCGGAAGGAAATTTTTTCCCCAATGTGGAGCTTAGTGTTTGCCACATGGATTTTTTTGGCCTTCCTCTGGATCAACATGTTAGGCTATGGGTTGAACTAGATGGACTTAGTCTTCCTTCAACCTTAAAAACTATGTATTAGCTACCCGGATTGACATCTGTTTCCTGGAACGTGCTAAGGAGATGACCCGTGAGAGGAAACCTCCGCGCCTAGCTCCTGTCCTCCAAAGTCCAGTCTCGCAACCTGCACTCCCCCAAGTGTCTTCTCCAGAGCAGATGCAAATTGACCAAGTCAAGATGGTCAAGTCTTGCCAGGAGACCCGTCGTGCCGAGGGGAGTTGCTTCTAATGTGGCAATATTGAGCATCAGATCTGCTCTTGCCCGGTGAGACCGGGAAACTCTAATGTCTAGGACCGCTCGGAGAGGTCGTCCTAGGCAAGAGTTCTTCCTCTCCGCCCTTGACTCTGTCCGTTTCTGTTACCCGCTTCTTCGAGACAGCCCATCTGGATTCCGGAGCCGCTGGGAATCTCATCCAACAGGCCGCTGTGGAGCGTTTTCAGATTCCTACCTTATGTCTGGTATGCCCTTTAGCAGTTTCGTCTGTGAATGGAAAGCTTCTCCCTGAAACCATCTTGTTGGTCACTGAGCAGGTAACTCTTCAGGTGGGAATGTTGCACTCGGAGAAGATCTCCTTTAACGTACTGTCCGGTCTCTCTCATCCCATCTTGCTTGGGCTGCCTTGGTTACAGAGACATGAGCCCGTCCTGAATTGGAGCTCGGGAGAGGTGCTCCATTGGCGTCAGGAATGCCATAAGACCTGTCTGGTTCCAGTTCATCTTGCTCGACCCCCGTCTACTCCGGCTAAGCTACCTGGCCTGCAAGCACCCTACTGGTCATATGCGGACGTTTTTGATAAAAAGGAGGCAGAGACACTACCACCTCATAGGCCGTATGATTGCCCCATCGACCTAATACCTGGTGCTTCACCTCCTCGGGGGCGAATCTACCCCTTGTCGCTGGCCGAGACCCATGCCATGTCTGAATATATTGAAGAAAATCTTGCTAGGGGATTTATCCAGAAATCCACCTCTCCGGCTGGAGCAGGGCTCTCTCCATCCTCGTATCGACTATATGGGCCTAAACCAGATTACCATCAAGAATAAGTACCCCCTGCCTCTCATCTCAGAGCTGTTTGAACGCGTAAAGGGCGCAAAGGTCTTCACTAAGCTCGACCAGTGTGGGGAGTACAATCTGGTCCGGATCCGCCAAGGAGACGAGTGGAAGACAGCATTCAACACCCGGAATGGTGACTATTAGTACCGCGTGATGCCCTTCGGTCTCTGTAAAGCTCCAGCCATCTTCCAGGAGTTGGTAAACAATATTTTTCGAGATCTCCTGTATTCCTGCGTGGTGGTGTACCTGGATGATATCTTGGTGTTCTTCCCTGATCTGCCCTCTCACCGGAGGCATGTTCGTCAGGTACTGCTGAGGCTCCGGAAGAATCACCTGTATGCTAAGTACGAGAAATGCCTCTTTGAGCAGACCTCCCTGCTATTTCTGGGTTATACCATCTCAGAGAAGGTGTCTGCCATCTTAAAGTGGCCCCGATCTGAGGGGTTGAAGGTTGTTCAGCGGTTTCTGGGATTCGCTAACTATTACTGCCTCTTCATTCCTCATTTCTCCTCCCGGACAGCTCCCATCTCTGCTCTTACCCGTAAGGGAGCAAATCCCAGGGAGTGGTCTCCCAAGGCACTGTCCTGATGGCAATAAACAGTTCTTGCTGGAGGTTGATGCCTCTTCCTCTGGAGACGGAGCACTGCTCACCCAAAAGTCCTCATCCGTACGAATGGTGACCTGCGGCTTTTTCTCCAAACTTTTCTCTCCGGCCGAGCGTAATTACTCCACTGGAGATCGAGAACTGCTGGCCATCAAATTAGCACTGGAGGAGTGGTGCTACCTGCTTGAAGGGGCTCTGCACCCGGTGGTCATCTACACTGACTATAAAAACCTTGCGTATTTGCAGACCGCCCAGAGACTAAACCCACATCAGGCAAGATGGTCTTTGTTCTTTGCTCAATTCTGCTTCAATCTCCATTACCGCCCGGCAGACAAGAACATTAAAGCCGCCGCTCTATCCCGCTCTTTTCTGAATTCCGACCTGGAGGAGGAGCCTCTACACATCATTGATCCCTCCATAATATTGACTGTTGCTCTGTTTGACCTGTCTCATCTACCTCCTGGTAAGACCTTTGTAGCGGCTCAGGATCGGAAGAGGGTCTTACTCTGGGGCCATTCGTCCAAACTGGCTGGCCATGCCAGCCAGAGGAAGACACTTCTGCTCAATTACCGGCACTATTGATGGCCCACCCTGCGCAAGAATGTTGCAATTTTGTCGCGGCTTGTTCCTCTTGTGCCCGTAACAAGATACCTAGGCACCTTCCAGCAGGTAGTCTCCTTCCTCTTCCCGTGTCTTCCGCTCCGTGGTAAAATATTGCAATGGATTTTATTACGGATCTTTCGGTATCGGCCGGTTGTACTGTCATTTGGGTGGTCGCCGACCACTTCTCTAAGATGGCTCACTACATTCCTCTGCCTGGTCTTACATCTGCACCTCTGCTGGCTAAGGACTTTATCCGTCAAATCTTCCGTCTCCACGGCTTACCCCTCCACACTGTCTCAGACCGAGGAGTTCAGTTCACTTCTCACTTTTGGAGAGCTACGTGCAAGCTGCTGGATGTCTCTTTGGATTTCACTTCGGCCTATCATCCTCAGTCCAATGGTCAAGTGGAATGTATCAATCAGATCCTTACCAGCTTTCTTCGGCACTTTGTCAACATTCACCATAGCGATTGAGATGAGCTCCTGCCCTGGGCCGAGTTTTCCTATAACAACCATGTGATTCCTCTGCTAAGTCTCCGTTTTTTGTGGTCTACGGTTAACACCCCCGGATTCCGTTTCCCGTCTCCACTGCATTGGAAAATACTGCCGCGGAGCCTCTTGTCAGTGAATTTTCTGCGATTTGGGAGGACACCAGATCTGCGCTTCTTCAGTCCTCCGAGCGGATGAAGAAGCATGCTGATAAGAGACGTCTGGATCCGCCGGGAGACAAGGTCTGGCTTTCCTTCAAATATGTCCGTCTCAAGATACCATCATATAAGTTGGGCCCACGGTTCATCGGTCCGTTCGAGATTCTGAACCAAATAAATCCAGTGGCTTACAAGCCGAAACTCCAGGTCTCCTTACGGATTCCCAACTCCTTTCACGTGTCTCTCCTCCAATCTGTTGTCCTTAATTCTTTCTCTGACAATCCAGGTACCACTCCAGCTCCAGTCAATGCTGAGGACATCTTTGAGGTAGAGAACATTTTGGCCATCAAGAGGGTAAGAGGAAAGACTTTCTTTCTTGTGGATTGGAAGGGGTTTCGTCCTGAGGAGAGATCTTGGGAGCCCAAGGAGAACATTCTTGCCCCTCGTCTTCCTGAAAAATTTATTTCGGGCCTAAAGAAGAGGGGACGTAAAGGGAGGGCACTGTAGAGTCGGCGTCTCTGCCTCCTGCTGGGCAGAGACACCGTTCCCCTCACCGCCAAGGTCCCGGTCCTGCATTCTCCAGCTCCCCTGCACCTGCTGCTGCTGTGCAGCTTCCCGGGCACTGTGCCTAGGGCGTGCGCGCGCCCTCCCTCTTAAAGGGGCCACATGCGCCGTCCTAAAGTGTCCCCGGCCAATGGCCGGAGGACCACTCCAATATAAAGCACTTCCTCCAAAATGGAGGTGCCTGTGCAAGGTTGTTGTTTGTGTGCTAACACTCTCCTCAGCCCTCAGGTTCCAGAGCCTGCCAGCCTGTCTGTTAGCCGTGCCCACCAGCCTGTCTATCAGCCGTGCCTGCCAACCTGTCTATCAGCCGTGCCCGCCAGCCTGTCTACCCAGATCACCTGTCAGGCAACATGCCGTGTCCACCTGCTTGCCAACCCCGAGCACCCGTCTGGCTACCTGCCGTGCCCACCTGCTTGCCAACCCTGATCACCTGTCAGGCTACCTGCCATGCTCTCCCGCTGTTACTGTCAGCTTCAGCCATCTGACCCGTGGGAGTCGCCTGCTCTCACACAAGGTCAGACCCAGAGCGGCACCAGGTCCACCTGCCCGATCCCTCCTTGGTTCACGGAGTCGACTAAGCCACCGTGCGACCAGGGTCCGTCCGAGTAGGCACTTAGTTACGCCCCTCTGGTCCCTCCTTGTATCACAGCACAGAGGTTCCACCACCTGGATCCATAATAGAAACTCGACAGTCTATTCTTGTTCTTAGAAATGAAGTCTATTCCATGCGAGAAATTGCCAAGAAACTGAAGATTTCCTACAATGATGTGTACTACTCCTTTCAGAGGAGAGCACAAACAGGCTCTAACCAGAGTAGAAAGAGAAGTGGGAGGCCCCGCTGCACAACTGAGCAACAAGACAAGTACATTAGAGTCTCTAGTTTGAGAAATCGACGCCTCACAGCTCCTCAACTAGCAGCTTCATTAAATAGTACACGCAAAACACCAGTGTCAACATCTACAGTGAAGAGGCGACTCCGGGATGCTGGCCTTCAGGGCAAAGTGGCAAAGAAAAAGCCATATCTGAGACTGGCTAATAAAAGGAAAAGATTATTATGGGCAAAAGAACACAGACATTGGACAGAGGAAGATTGGAAAAAAGTTTTATGCACAGACAAATCAAAGTTTGAGGTGTTTGGATCACACAGAAGAACATTTGTGAGACGCAGAGCAGCTGAAAAGATTCTGGAAGAGTGCCTGACGCTATCTGTCAAGCATGGTGGAGGTAATGTGATGGTCTGGGGTGGCTTTGGTGCTGGTAAAGTGGGAGATTTGTACAAGGTAAATGGGATTTTGAGTAAGGAGGCTATCACTCCATTTTGCAACGCCATGCCATACCCTGTGGACAGCGCTTGATTGGAGCCAGTTTCATCCTACAACAGGACAATGACCAAAAGTACACCCCTAAATTATGCATGAACTGTTTAGGGAAGAAGCAGGCAGCTGGTATTCTATCTGTAATGTAGTGGCCAGCGCAGTCACCAGATCTCAACCCCATTGAGCTGTTGTGGGAGCAGATTGACCGTATGGTACGCAAAATGTGCCCATCAAGCCAATCCAACTTGTGGGAGGGGCTTCAGGAAGCATGGGGTGAAATTTCTCAAGATAAGATTATCTCAGCAAATTAACTGCTAGAATGCCAAAGATCTGCAATGCTGTAATTTCTGCAAAGGGAGCATTCTTTGACGAAAGCAAAGTTGGAAGGAGAAAATTATTCTTTCAAATAAAAATCATTATTTATAACCTTGTCAATGTCTGGACTATATTTTCTATTCATTTTGCAACTCATTTGATAAATAAAAGAATGAGTTTTCATGGAAAACACAAAATTGTCTGGGTGACCCCAAACTTTTGAACGGTAGTGTATGTATATTAAATTAATTGGGATACATACAATTTCTACAAACATTTTAAATAAAAGCATAGCAAAATTGTTAATTTAGCTTTGGTCATTAAAGGCCAGAATAAACACAGGTGCAAAGGGTTAAATATACTTGTGAAAATTCAAGAAGCTCAACATTTTGTCATAATGTCTGTTGAATAGTATAGAGTTAAATTGCACATATGTTTGAATTCAGAACAAACCATATTTTGTGCAGTACACTTGTGCATTGGGCTTCACAAAACACAGTTTAGTATCAGACGATACCTTGTGTGAGTTATCATCAAATAAGAAATATTCATTAAGTAAAATTGTCACGTATGATATTTGTACTTAATCTGGGATTTGAGTAAGAGAGCAATATCAGCCACAAGATGACAGATAAAAGCAAAACATCAGACATCATGGATTATGCATAAAAATGTGAAGAGGAGTTAGTAAAACATCTTACCACTTAGACGCAACATAAAAAGAGTTCATATTCTATTTATATGGTAAGAGGTGAAATCTTAAATTATTTTTGCAGCAATTAATGACTAAATATAACAAATAAGTTAAAAAAATACATATAATAATTATTATTGCATGTAAGCATAAAATTACAATTTGATGCTTACATGTTTTAATTTGCCCATGACAATCAACAGTTACAGTAGATAATAACTATAATAAAACAAGCAATTAAAACAATTATTATATATTTCAGGTAAATTAGTTATAAATGGAAATAACTGACAGAGGACCAGCTAGTCCTGAAATGTGCTGAGGACAGTTACTAGAGAATTGTTCCGGAGGATGGCCTCAGAAAAAAAATTGCTACAATTTTAAAAAGATTGTACAATGAGACAGAATTTGTAAATGAATTCATGGAAAGAAATGATCATGTTGTGGACTGTGGAAGAGATTTATGTGTCCAGAAGGAACAATCATTTCCATCAGATGATATTGACTTGAGAAAACAAGAAATAGAACAAGATGGGAAAAAGAAAGTACTTGACTTGAATGAAATTAAAACTGTTGACTTGCTGAGTGAAGATTATGTGGAAAGTGAAGATCTTACCACCATTGCTGTATTAAAAATTGAAGGAACACCGCAAAATAACGGTGGGATGGAAAAGGCCACATTTACTCTAACTAGCAAAGAGCAGAGAGTCAGAGTAGTTCAGTTGAAGAGAATGACTGGCAGTGCGTCAGCACCTAGGCCCCGGAAGAGGAGTGCCTATGAGCGCAGGATGTGTGTGGTGATTCACTATCCGAGGCCATTTTCTCAGAGGCTCATGTCCAGAGAGAGAAGATTAAAAAGAGTGGGATTCCTACACTGCTAATCCCTGTGCATTTAGTGCAAAGGAGTGACTCCAATGCACCCTCAGAATAAATTCTGTTAGAATTTTAAAAACAGCGGGACTCTAACACTGCTAAAATCTGTTCATTAAGTGCAAGGCCTAGCAAAAATTTAAAGGAGGAATTACAATACACCCTGGGTTTTTAACCCCCTAAATGCTGCAGTTGAGATCGATCGCAACATTTATGAGGTGTTATGCGCAGTGCAGAGGGACCTAGCAGGGCTGACACTAAACCAGCAAAGGCGCAGCCACAGACACACTTGGCACAGGCTGCCCAGCTAGATGAGCCCTTGAGGGCCGGGAATACTCTTCACCCAGCTCCCAGAAAATGCAAGGGGGACTTTGGCAGAGCCTATTCCAGGCCCACTGTTGTTGGACTGCTGGCGTCTCGTGACTCGGCTGGTGCCTAGTCAAGAACAAGGTGAGTACCTCTGCAAGAACCACTGAAAGTGAAATCAGAAGAGAAAATGATAAAACCCCAGAAAGATAGCAGCACTAATGCTAGCGCCACTCACTACCAAGCACATAGGAATAGCAATAAACCACAAAGGACTGAGCAGGGAGCAGGATTAAATAGCCCGCCTAATGATCAGGTGTTGAATACCTCCCAATCATCCCCAAACAACCACTCCCTGCTAGAATGGATGGCAGAATGGACAACATCCCATCATTGCATAGTGCCAGACACAGCAGCGTCCTGTGTTGCCTGGCAACTAGAGAAATCATTGAGATACACGGATTCCCGCATCCTCACACATCCTACAACACCAGAAAGCGAGGTTCCATAAAATTGGGACAGTCTCCGTGCACGTGTAGCAGCTCCGCCTCCAGGGTCAGTACAATGGTGGCACCTGCGACCGGAATAGCATAACACTGGACCTGCTCCATTCCCAGGTGGGAGCACAGAGCCATGATTCCTAACAGGTTTTGTACATTTTGTTGGAAAATTGAGAAATTGCTGATCAACTTTTAACCCTTCTAACTTCCTAACAAAAAAAAATTACGTTTAAAAAATTGTGCTAATGTAAACTAGACATGTGGTAAATGTTATTTATTAACTTTTTTTTGTGTGACATAACTCTCTGGTTTAAGGGTATAAGAATTAAAAGTTTGAAAATTGAAAAAAAATAAAAAATTCAAAATGTTCCCCAAGTTTCCAATATTTTCACAAGTAAACGCAAGTCATATTGAACAAATTTTACCACTCTCATGAAGTACAATAGGTCATGAAAACACAGTCTTAGGATCACTGGAATCCTTTTGGAGCGTTCCAGAGTTATTGAGGAAATGCAGGTAATGATCCAGCGAAAAAGGCTTCGGTGCTTTGAATAAAACGTAGCTTTTATTTAGCCATTTAAACATAATGCTCCAAAGCACATTGTCATTACCTGCATTTCTTCAGTTGTCATCATAGCTGCTCTGACTGGATCCATGGGAGGCAGTGAATTCTCCACACCCTGTATGGTGAGCGGACTCCCTTTTCTTTTTTGCATTGTTCCAGAGTTATTACCTCAAAAAATGACATTGGTTAGATTTAAAAAGTGAGGCAGGGTCATTAACCAACAAAGCAGGTCCTTAAGGGGCTAAGGAGTGGGACTCCTAGACTTGTAAAGCATATGTAATATGTGCAAATGCTGAAAAACATTTACCCCTGGTGGGGTAAACATAGATACAGTAGCTAACGAAAGTATTCACCCCCTTTGGATTTTTAACTATTTTATTGCATTACAACCTGTGTTTAAATATTTTTGAAATCCAATTTGTGTGTGATGCATCATCACTAAAAAATTGGTGAAGTGATGTCAGAAAAATATAGGCATAAATTACATTTATGGGATCAAATAACTAAAAACTTGCCTGTGCATATGTATTCACCCCTTTTCGTATGAAGCCCCTAAAAAAATCTGGTGCAAGCAGTTACCTTCATAAGTCACATGCTTAGTGAAAGGATGTCCACTTGTCTGCAATCTAAGTGTCACATAATCTGTCAGTATATGCACACCTTGCCTGAAAGGTCACAGCGGCTGCAACACCATTAAGCAAGAGGCACCACTAATCAAACAACCCCATGAAGACCAAGGAGATCAACTAAGAAGTCAGGAAAAATTTGTTGAGAAGTACAAATCAGGGTTAGGTTATAAAAAAATATCCCAATCTCTAATGATCCCCTGGTGCACCATTATCATCAAATGGAAAGAACATGGTACCACAACAAACCTGCTAAGAGAGGACTGCCAACCAATACTCTGAGCTTTGGCAAGGAGGAGAGATAGCACAGATACCAAAGATAACCCTGAAGATAAGACCAAAATTTAACTTTTTGGCCACCAAAGTAAATGCTATGTCTGGCACAAAACTAACACAGCTCATCAGCCCAAGAACACCATCATGCTGTGGGGATGTTTTTCGGCAGCAGGAACATGGGAAATGGTCCAAGTCGAGGGGAAGATGGATGGTGCAAAATACAGGGATATTCTTGAGCAAAACCTATTCCTGTCTGTTCGTGATTTGAGACTGGGACAGAGGTTCAATTTCCAACGAGACAATGACCCAAAGCATACTGCTAAAGCAACACTCGAGTGATATAAGGGTAAACGTGTAAATATTTTGGAGTGTCCTAGTCAAAGCCCAGACCTTAATCCAATTGAGAATCTGTGGTCAGACTTGAAGATTGCTGTCCACCAGAGGAGCCCATCTAACTTGAGGGAGATGGAGCAGTTTTGACTGGAAGGGGATGTCCGGTAAAAAGCGATAAGTCTGCAGTCACTCTGTGTGACTCCAGAAATATGAATCCCCCCAGCACATACACTCTATGCTGTGGGGATTCGCCGGTTTCAGACCCGGGAATGTAGGGTATGTATTGGTTATGTGTCTAGTCTAGTTATGCGTCTAGTGTAATGGCAGTCTAGTGGACGTGGAAAACTAGAGGGCATGGGTTCGCTCCATCAAGTGTATGGAGAGTAAGGCCAGGCTCACTGGCCAGGAGTATGTATGACTCATATATACCCTCCCTACTTGTCAAAGGCCCTCCCATGTATCAGGGCGTGGGCGCTGGCAGGGTCTAATGAAACTGTTCCTGACCTATGATAATGTTCCCCTGCCTCTGTTGAACCTGGTGTGTGTCTCCCTCGTCTCTATTCCTTGGTTGTACAAAGAACTCTGACCTCTGCCACCAGTATTGTCAGATGGAATTTTTTAGACTAAATGTTCAACTAGGGCCTTCTGGTATTGCGCCATTTCACTAGCCCTCTTTGCCGCAGGAAGGAGAGATGGAAAGTTCTCCTTGTAGCGTGGGTCGAGAAAGGTGAACAACCAGTAATCAGTGTTGGCTAAAATGACCACGAGGGTCACAGGAAAGGCAGCGGAACATAATTCAACCATGTGTGCCAGACTCCCAACAGGTAAGACTTCCTTATCCCCACCGGGAGGATGACTCTCCATCTCCTCCTCCTGCTCCTTCTCTTCAGGCTATCAACACCAAATAGACAAGAAGCTGGTGTTGGTAGTACCCTATGTAAAGCAGGCAATCAGAACCTGTTCCTCCTCCTTCTCCTCAACCTCCTCCTTCTCATCATCAACCAATCAATGATGAGAAGATGAGATGAGACTGGGTAGTATCACCCTGTGTACTTTCTTCTTCTATCTCCACCTGCTCCGCATGCAAAGTTTCCTTTTTCATTGTGAATAGTGTTGAGCCACCCCCGTAGTGTTCGAGTTCGGTTCGGTTCGTCGAACACCCGTGTGTTCGCCGAACTGTTCGTCGAACTGTTCGTCGAACACCTTCGAACACCGTTAAAACCAATGGCAGGCAAACAAAAACACATAGAAACACATAGAAAACACCTTCAAAGGTGTCCAAAAGCTGACAAACTGCTCAGAAGACATAACTAACACATGGAAAAGTGACAAGTACATATAGTCATGCGAAAATAAAAGAGGTGGAGGAGTAAAAGGAGGGGGAGACACAGATATAGGCATGTCATGCCCTTCTAAAATCCAAAAAGTGAGAAGCCGACACGGCCAGTCCGCTCCTGCCCGTGCCACCTCCGTGTCGCAGGGTTTGTGCCAGAGCCGCGGTGAACCCTGACGGCCAGCCCCCCTCTCCCAATACTGGTGCCTGTCCGCTGGTGGGTCGAGCGAGCCCCCCTGTGGTGGAGGCAGCTCTAAGCTTTTTAATTTAAATTGTCTCTCTAATTTGAATGAATACACTTTAAATCCATTTACAAGGATCTATTGGAGGGCAAGTCTCATGCCAGCAGCCGCAGTAATTCCAGCTCCAGTAGCGTCCACTAAAGCTGCTGCAGTTAAAAAGCTTTTATAAGGATCGAGCTCGGCTGTCCACCGCAAGGCATCCTACTGCCAGTCCCAGCCCCTATGCCTTGGGGTGCCTCCTGATGCTCTTCACTAAGTATCCCATGGTCCCGAAGCATTTCCTTTGAAAAAATTAAGTGTCTAAACTACAGGTGGTGTAGCTTGCTTAACAGCCGGGATAATCCGCTGACTAGCAGACACTGCTACTAGGCACAAAGTATTTCCTGGGCTAGATGCAGTTAAAAATTTGTAATTAGATACTCTCGTTGGATGCTGAGAAAGCATTCCATAGAGTCTCCTGGCACGCCATATATGATTCTCTTAAAAATCTTGGGGTAGGGGTCTAGGGGACCCTTTTATAGCCAAAATCACGGCCCTGTATCGCAATACGTCACCTAGGCTGAAGATAAATGGAACTGTAGCACCCTGAGGGCTCGGTTGCTACAGACGTATTGCACCTCACCCAGAGGTGTGATATCTCACTCTCAGGTAAGGATGGAGTGTGGATCAGGACCCGACACCTGCATGCATTACACCACATTGCCGTGGGGCAGGGCGACCAATATGCCCCTGAGATGGGCACGACAGTCCCTGTCCCTGGCTGGAGTGGGGGGAGGGAACACTGAGGAAGGCGAACCCTGGAGTGCAGGAGCAGGGAGGAAGCAGTTCCTGGGTGCATTGAGAAGGGAGTATAAAAGGTGGGCACCATCTTAGTTCAGTGCAGAGAAGTCTGAGCAGAAGTGGCAGGGAGCAGGGGCTCTGCATGAGCTCTGCTCCGGAGGCGGGCCTAGTAACAGAGGCCCAGGCCTGGAAGAGGGAGAAGGAAGGAAGAGGAGCGGAGAAGGCTCCAGGAACGAGGAATGAAGGGATCCCAGGGGTGCGGACGGGCGAGTCGCCACCGCACGCCCGAATCCACCTGCGTGGAGGGGTCAGGCCAAAGGGGGAGACCGGTCCCCGAACTAGTGGAGGCAGGAAACGACCCTCAGCTAGAAACCGGAGGCTCTGACATTTTATGTGGCACAGCCCCTCGCTACACCCGCTAGGAAGGCACCACATAGGGTCAGGGAAACTGGCGCCAAGTTTACCAAGAGGAGGCCCGAGGCAGCCGGACAGAAGTGTTGGTAAGAAAGGCCAGACAAAGGACACACAAAGGGGGTCCTGTGAAGTGCTCCAAAGTTATCTGGGAGTTGTCTGAGCCCCTCACCTGGTGAGCACAGTACGACGTGGGCAGCCGTTACCTGCAGACGTGGTCTGGATAATAAGAACTGTGAGTAAAGGCCCTGGACTGCATCACTGACTCCGTGTCGTTACTGCTGCTGCCCTGCACCATCACCCCCATCCTCCGCATACACTGCCCTGAGGCTATACTCCTCCCGTGGGGAGTTATGCTACGCTCTGCTGCACCCACAACACCAGCCTCAGCGGTCTGCCCTGTAGCGGCGGTTCACTCTGACCGCAATCAACGGGTGGCGTAGTCGGACATTTAAACATCAAAACCACATAAATAGTTCCGCCACTGATTTGACCGCCTTGAGCCACGGAACCGGGTCGCCGCCACGAAGACTACAACCACCAGCATCCACCAAAAAGGGTCCGGCTCCGGGTGTCCCAAGGCCCAGGGGGTGCGTCAGAACATTTTCATCACCTTTCACAATCACCAATGGGACAAGGCAGGGATGTCCTCTGTCCCCTCTCTTATACATCCTAGTGACGGAGCACCTGCTCTCATCAATTCGCCATAACCCCAATATTAGGTGGATTGAGGTGGGAGGCACCGAGTACAAGTGCTCTCTATTTGCTGATGATGTCCTAGTATATATCACTCAATCACATATATCCATCCCTGCTGTTATGGCTGAAATAGATCACTTTGTTACATGGTAAAATTTTAAAATCAATGCAGCGAAGTCTGAGGCCCTCGATGTCTCCCTCCCCAAATCCATATAGGATTCCATCCAGTCCAACTTTCCCTTTGCGTGGCCCTCACAGGGTATCAAATACTTAGGAATTCCTATTCATAGAGACCTCTCCCATCTATGTTATCTTAATTTTGGGCCCTTTATTGAACAATTCCATACAGACCACGGTTGGCAAGTTAGAACTGTAAGATTCACTACGTGAACCACTGGTGTTTTGTGGAAAAGCACATGTACACTGTGTTCCAAATTATTATGCAAATAGTGTTTAGGAGTGATAAGGGAAGAATTTGTTTGTTTGTCAGTTAAACTCATTGATGGTGATGTGTGTCAGGGCTCTTTATATCACTGTAAGCAATTGCAGACACCTGTGCTAATTAGTTTGGCAGGTGTGTCCAATGAAAGGCAAGACTACTTAAGAAGGCTGTCTTACATTATTAAGCAGCCTACATTTTCTGCCAAAATGGGAAAGAAAAAGGATGTGTCGGCTGCTGAGAAGCAACAAATTGTGGAGTGTTTAGGTCAAGGCATGACTACAATCAACATTGTGCGATGATCAGGATGAAGTGTCTTGGCAATCAAGAAGTATGTAGCTGATTCACAGTACACACGTGTGCGTGCTGATAAGGGCAAATTGAGGACTCTTTCCTACAGGCAATTACGTCAGGTTGAAAGAGCAGCGGCAAAAAAGCCTTGTCATAGCAGCAGACAAGTTTTTGAAGCTGCTTGTGCCTCCAACGTCCCCCGAACAACAAGATGCAGGGTCCTTCAGAGGTTTGCAGCTGTGCATACGCCATCCTGTCGACCTCCTCTATCCACTTCACACAAGCAGAAATGGCTCTAGTGGGCCAAACATTACATGAAGACTGATTTCAAAACTGTTTTGTTCACGGATGAGTGCCGTGCAGCGCTCGATGGTCCAGATGGATGGAGTGGAGGATGGCTGGTTGATGGACACCCCACGCAAACACGGCTACAGCGCCAACAAGGAGGAGGTGTAGTAATGTTTTGGGCTGGAATCATGGGGAGAGAGATTGTCGGCCCCTTTAGGATCCCTGAAGGCGCTAAAGATGAACTCCATAATGTATGTGGATTTTCTCAAACAGCACTTCCTGCCATGGTTCAAGAAGAAGAACCGTGTATTTCACAGCAAGATCATTTTTCTGCATGATAATGCACCATCTCATGCTGCACATAAAACATCTGCATCTCTGGCTGATATGGGCATATGTCTATGATGGCGGGAGGCAGTTCACATCTAAGCAACAGCTCTGGGAGGGTATTCTGTCCTCATGCAAAACAATTGAAGCAGAAACCATCCAAAACCTGACAAATTCAATGGACGAGAGAGTTCAGAAGCTCCTTTCGAACAAGGGGTCCTATGTGAAAATGTAACATCACCTAGAATAAAGTTTTGAGTTGAAAACTGTTTGATTTCAGTTTCTAACAACCTGCTAATGCTTATAATTTCAAAAATGACCATTTTTTTGGTCTTTATTAAAATGAAAAGGTTGATCGAAAAGTTTGGGGGATCTAAGAGTGTGGCAACCCAGTAGTCATGATTACTTCGAATTCTGACAATATGAGGGTCATGCTGCAGGTAGTGCAGCAAGAAGGCACTTATGTGTCTTGCGCATCTCGGAGCCCCAAAATTATTTTCCGGGCTAGATGCAGCTAAAAATTATTTTTAATTTTAAATCTGGTGGAGCTTATTATAGATGGCCTAATAGGATCAGTGCTGCACACTGCTACAAAGCCCAAATTATTTTCCAGTCAAGATACAGATAAACATGATTAGTAATTTGAAAGCTTAAAACGGTTGGTAGGGTGATTTTAACCAATCATCAAGCTTTTACTCTCCCCAGGATGACACAGGGGTAGAAAAGTCGTTTCGGATCCATGATTTGTTCATCTTTATGAACGTGAGTCTGTCTACATTATCAGTGGAGAGCCGCGTGCGCTTATCTGTCAGCACACCACCAGCAGCGCTGAACACACGTTCAGACAGAACGCTGGCTGCGGGGCATGACAAGATCTCCAAGGCGTAAGTGGCTAGCTCCGGCCATTTATCCAGATTGGAAGCCCAAAAAGAGCAAGGGTCCAGTGACACAGTCGTGGCTTCAATGTTTACTTGGAGATACTCCTGTACCATCGTCTCTAGGCGTTGACTATGTGTCAGACTTCTTGTCTCCTGTGGCCTTGCAAAGGATGGGCTAAAAAAGTGGTGAAATGATTCCGCAAAATTGATGTTACCAGCAGATACTGTGGTTCTGTTACGGTTTGAGTGCTGAACACTTGACGGTCCCACGGTTGGCAAGTTGGAACTGTTAGATTCACTACGTGCACCACTGGTGTTTTGTGGAAAAGCACATGTAAGATTCTGCAACAGTCTCTGCTGATACTCCTGCATGCGTGCATCCCTTTCTATGGCAGGAATAATTTCGGCAAATTTACTTTTGTACCGGGGATCTAACAGTGTGGCAACCCAGTAGTCAGGATTATTTCTAATTCTCACAATTTGAGGGTCATGTTGCAGGTAGTGCAGCAAGAAGGCACTCATGTGTGTTGCGCATCCAGGAGCACCAAGTCCCTGTTGTGTTGGTGGCGAGGTAACAATCATGCTTCCTTCCTCTGTCCTCTCCCCCCAACCTCGCACAACAGAAATGTGATCAAGGTCTCCCTCATCTGATGAGTCTTCCATCAGTTCGTCCGCCACTTCTTCCTGGGCTCCTGCACCTTCCTCACTAGTTTGGCTGCTACCATGCGCCCTGGTAAAACCATCTCCCCCACCCTCACATGCCTGCCGCCTTGGTGCTGCCGACCGTCTGGACCTTGCAGATGTTAGCCCTTCCGCATACAACTCCTCCTCCTCTACTTCCTCCACCTCCTCTTGTGCCACCACCTGACTCCGAATTCTGTTTAACATGTGCTCCAGCATGTAAATCACCGGAATAGTCATGCTGATAATGGCATCATCAGCACTAAACATCTTCGTCGCCATTTCAAAACTGTGCAGAAGTGTGCATAGGTCCCTGATCTGAGACCACTCCTCCAGCGTGATTTGCCCCACCTCTGGATCTCGTTGGCCCAGGCTATACGTCAGAACGTATTGCACCAGGGCTTGTCGGTGCTGCCACAGTCGCTGCAACATGTGCAGAGTTGAATTCCACCGGGTAGGCACATCGCATTTTAGCCGGTGAAGTGGCAGGCCCAACGACTTCTGTAGAGATGTAAGTCGCTGAGCTGCGGGATGCGAACGGCGGAAGTGAGCAAACAGCGACCGTGCCCTCTGCAGAAGGCCATCTAGTCTGGGATAGTGGGCTAAAAATTGCTGGACAACCAGGTTCAACACGTGAGCCATACAAGGCACGTGTGTGACATTGCCCCGGCGAAGGGCCGCACCCAGGTTTGCAGCATTGTCGCACACGGCCTTCCCTGGTTTCAGGTCCAGTGGAGACAGCCATTCATGAAATTGGTTCTCCAGAGCTGACCACAACTCCTCAGCTGTGTGACTCACATTTCCCAGACATTTCAAAGTAAAAACCGCCTGATGACGTTGAGCCCTACTGCCAGCATAGTAAGGAGGTGTGCAGGATCCCTTCTGCGCAGTTAGAAAGCTTGTGGCATGACCAGACAGGCTTTGGGTGCAGGTGGAAGACCGAGAGGAGGTTGAGGAGGCAGAAGCAGTGGAGGAACTTTGACATAAAGAGGATTGACGCACAACTCGTGGGGACGGCAAGACTTGGACAGCAGCCCCTTGTCCTGCTGTCACCATAGTTACCCAGTGCCCAGTCAGCGACATGTAACGCCCCTGTCCATGCCTACTTGTCCAAGTGTCTGTGGTGAAATGCACCCTGTCACACACAGAGTTTCTCAAAGAAGCGGTGATGTTGTGTGCGACATGCTGGTGGAGCGCAGGCACACCTTTCTTTGAGAAGTAGTGCCGACTGGGCATCTGGTACTGGGGCACTGCGACGGACATAAGGTCTCGAAAATCCTCTGTGTCCACCAGGCGGAAAGGCAGCATTTCTGTAGCCAAGAGCTTGCAGATGGTGAAATTCAACCTCTTAGCTTTCTCATGGCTAGGAGGAAATGGTCTTTTACTTGTCCACATCTGAGGGACCGAGGGCTGGCTATTGTGCTTAGACGGGGTTGATAAGGGTGTCCCCGGCAAACTGCCGGTCTGTGACGAAGATGCAGGCGGACATGTTAGGTTGCCTTGATCCAAAGGTGGTGCTATCGATGTCGGACAGCGCTCAACACCAGCTGGTGTTACCACCTCCAAAGAAAATGATGACCTGCCAATCACGCTGGCTGTTGCGGGTAAAGAGGTGGCAAGTCTGCGCCCCAAAACAGGTGTGACTGCTGTCCCCCCAGTCACAGAGGATGAAGAGGCCGCGGATGCACAAGATATGGCAGACGGTGGTTGGCCCGGCCGGCTAGGCCGCATTGTAGCACACTGAGCTTCCCACTGCAACTTATGCTTCATGTCCATGTGCCGGTTCATGCATGAAGTACTCAAACTATGTATTTTTTGGCCTCTACTTAGCTTTTGCTGAAAATGTTACAGATAACACGAGTTGGGTCATCTTTATCGATCTGAAAAAATGCCCAGGCTATGCAAGGCTTAGCACCCATGCGACCTGAAGAGCCACCACGACTTGTGGTGAGAGGCAGAGTTGTGTTTGAGGATGCAGTTGTTGACGTGCTTCCAGTACTACGTCTCTGTCCAGGAAGGCGCAACCTGACCTCGTCGTCACTAGCATCTTCCTCCACCTCCTCTGCTGACCTCATCTCTTGGCTGACTGTGGGTTGACAGTAAGTGGGATCTCCAACCTCATCATCATCACCCTGTGTGTTATCACACCCGTCGTCCTCAGAGCCAACCTGTTCCTGCCCTGACAAAAAACTAAAGTTGTCGCTCCAATCAGGTATTTGAGTCTTATCATCGTCTTCCTCATTGTCTCCACCAACAGGAGTTACAGTTTGGGAATGAGGGTCTACATTATGGTCAGAAACTTCTGCGTCTGGTCCTGGATCCGACTCATAAAGATTCTGGGCATCAGTGCAGATCATTTCCTCGTCTGGATTCACAGAAGCGCTGGAGTCGACCTCTGATTCCCAGGCTATAGTATGAGTAAACAGCTCTGCAGACTCAACCATCTGTTCTACCTCATACTCAGACGGGCAGCTGGAGATTTGGGAGCTGTGAGGAAGCAAGTGCGATTTGGGTGACACCTTTGAGGACTGGAGTATTTGTGATGTTGAAGTTGATGTGGAGGAGAACCCACTTAAAGGAGCACTTGATATCCGTTGAAGCACCTGCTGTTTTTGTGCCTCATCTGGAATTTGTAGCGATTGGCGTGGCCGTAAGAAAGGGATCTTATCACATTGTCCGCTAAAAGAAGTAGACATTTTAGTTTGGCTGGAAGATGGTCTTTCTTCTGCAGATGTTACTGTTGCTTTAACACCTACCCCACGGACACAACCTTTTTTCCCTTTCCCAACACGCCTATTCCCCTTTCCACCAGCAGCAGGCCTTTTTCCACTCATTTTGGTGGTTAACTAATTCACAACTCTGGAGTTGTTTGCACAAAAAAACAATGGATGGTAACCGAGCAGAGCTGAGTGGCCAAACTGTGGTATTAGGCCAAAACTATTGGCTGGGTTAGATGCAGAAAAAAATTATATTCAATTTGCAACCTGATGGAGGTCAGTATAGATGGACTAATACAATAAGTCCCACACACAGCTAGAAGCCCAATATTTTTTCAGAGGTAGATGCAGAAAAAAATATATTCAGTTTGCAACCTGATGGAGGTCAGTATAGATGGACTAATACAACAAGTCCCACACACAGCTAGAAGCCCAATATTTTTTCAGAGGTAGATGCAGAAAAAAATATATTCAGTTTGCAACCTGATGGAGGTCAGTATAGTTGGACTAATACAACAAGTCCCACACACAGCTAGAAGCCCAATATTTTTTCAGAGGTAGATGCAGAAAAAAATATATTCAGTTTGCAACCTGATGGAGGTCAGTATAGATGGACTAATACAAGTCCCACACACAGCTAGAAGCCCAAATATTTTTTCAGAGGTACTGTAGATGCAGATAAAAATTATTTTTAATTTGCAACCTGATGGAGGTCAGTATAGATGGACTAATAGAGAAAGTCCGACACACTACTAGAAGGCCAAATATGTTTTCAGAGCTAGATGCAGAAAAAAATTATATTCAGTTTGCAACCTGATGGAGGTCAGTATAGATGGATTAATAGAACAAGACCCACACACAGCTAGAAGCCCAATATTTTTTCAGAGATAGATGCAGAAAAAAATATATTCAGTTTGCAACCTGATGGAGGTCAGTATAGATGGACTAACAGAGAAAGTCCCACACACTACTAGAAGGCCAAATATTTTTTCAGAGCTAGATGCAGAAAAAAATTATATTCAGTTTGCAACCTGATGGAGGTCTGTATAGATGGATTAATAGAACAAGACCCACACACAGCTAGAAGCCCAATATTTTTTCAGAGGTAGATGCAGAAAAAAATATATTCAGTTTGCAACCTGATGGAGGTCAGTATAGATGGACTAATACAACAAGTCCCACACACAGCTAGAAGCCCAATATTTTTTTCAGAGGTAGATGCAGAAAAAAATATATTCAGTTTGCAACCTGATGTAGGTCAGTATAGGTGGACTAATAGAACAAGTCCCACACACTGCTAGAAGGCCAAATATTTTTTCAGAGCTAGATGCAGAAAAAAATTAGATTCAGTTTGCAACCTGATGTAGGTCAGTATAGATGGACTAATAGAATGATGCTATGCCCAAAAGATTTTACTTCACTAGGTGCAGTAAAAAAATTGGTATTCTATACACAGGTGGTATATCTTGCAACACAGATAGGCTACTCCACTGACTAACACACTCTGCAATAGGCCAAAAAGGATTAGCTTTGCTAGATTCAGCCAAATGCTGTGAAAAAAACTTGCACAGCACTGGCACAGACCTGCCTGGCAAAAACTGATAGGAACTGATGTAACCTAGTCCTGAAAAGGACTCCAATTACAATTAGTCTTTACTCCCACAACCTATCTATTTAAGAGCACAGACCTGCCTGATAAAAGTCGTAGGAAATGCTGTAACCTAGTCCTTAAAAGGACTGCAATCACAACTATTCCCTACTCCCAAGCTATCTGTATATTTGTGCGAAAATTGGCTTGAAATTAACAAGGTATAGCGCACACAGCAACAGCGGTGCCGTCTAACACGCAGCTGCAGCAGTGAGAAAATGGTGGCGACGGGGAAAATGGCTTGGTCTTATAGGGCAAGGACATGTGACATACACTGCCAATGACACATGCCCTTGCTTGTGTGAAAAAAAGCACTTCGCTCCGTGTGTGCGCTGCTGATAGGCTGACAGATTGCACCTCCCCACTGTAAATGCGGGAAAGAGAAAAAAAAATGGAGATCTTCATTGTTCCTGCAGAGATCCATCCCCTGCCCCTCCCCCCACCCCGCTGTACACTCAAACTGCGTATTAACATTAATTTTCATCATTACTGAGAAAAAATCCAGTTATGATTTTGGTGCACGAACAGTTATCGAACATAACCTCGAACAGCCGAATTTTTCTCAAATTGTTCGTGTTCGCCGAACGGCTCGAACACCGCCCAAAACAGCTCGAATTTGAGATTGGCGAACAGTTCGAGTAGAACAACGCTCATCTCTAATTGTGAATAGCAAATGTTTGAGTAGACACAGAAGCGGGATGATTACACTGATTATGGTGTTTCCATCACTCACCATCTTGAATGATTCCTCAAAGTTTTGGAGAACCGCATCGATGTCAGATATGCATGAACACTCATCACTTCCTATGTGCGGATTACCGACATTGTATGTTATATGTTGTATCTGGTATTCAACTACTGCCCTCTACTGCTCACAAAGCCATGCCAACATATGTAATGTTGAGTTCCAGCACGTGGTCAGGTCGCAAATCAGTTGGTGAGATGGCACTGTCAAAAGCTGCTACAGCACTGCCAGACCAGTGCAGCTGTAGGTGACTTGTGGAAATGGGCGCACACATGGTGCACCTTCTTAAGTAGCACATAGGCCAGACATGGTACGTGTGACAGCTTGCCAAGCTTCAGTGCCGCCAACAGGTTCTGGCCATTATCACACAAGACCATGCCTGGTTGTAGGTTCTGCGCAGAGATCCACTGTTAGACCTTTCAACAACTCTGCGGCAAAGTGCTGTTTGTCACCTAAACAAACGAGTTTCAGCAGAGCCAGTTTCTGCTTCACCGAGGCAGAGATGCAGTGCTTCCAGATTTTGACCAATATGGACGATGATTTGGAGATGGAGGATGAGGTGAAGGAGGGGGTGCAGGAACTTGTGTAGAAGGTGGGAGAAACCCTGATGGAACTAGAGCCTGCAATTCTAGTCATCGGTAGCACATTTGCCGTCCAAGGTTCTGACTCGGTCCCAGCATTCACAAGGTTCACCCAGTGTGCTGTCAATGAAATGTAGCATCCCTAGCCACAGTAACTTGTCCAAGTGTCGGTGGTTAAGTGGACCTTCCTGGTAACTGCACTGGTCAGGGCACAGATGATGGTATGGGACACATGCTTGTGTAAGGTGTGGATCGCGCACCAAGAGAAATAGTGGTGGCTGGGGACTGAGTACCGAGAGACGGCCACCGCCATGAGGTTGCAGTAAACTTTAATGTCCACAAGCCTAAAAAGCAACATTCCCAGGGCAAGCAGTCTGGAAATGTGTCCATTTAGTGTTTGGGCCTGTGGGTGGGTAGTTGCATATTTCTGTTTGTGTTCCAAGGCCTGCGGAAGGGACAGCTGAACGCTATGCTGGGACAACAAAATGAATGTGATTGCTGATGTTGGTTGCGAATATGCAATGACAGGTGCAGGGTGGGAGGCATCCGCGCCTGAGTCCTGGACAGGGAATTGGCAAGCATGTACCACAGGGGAAGAGGCAGTGGTGTCACCCACAGACATTGGTTGTGGACCCAGGCGATCGCCCCACCTTGTCGGGTTCTTTGATGACATGTGCTTGAGCATGCTGGTGGTGGTCAGGCCCCTGCTGTTCTAGGTATGGCACAGCTTGCAAATGACCGTTTTCTTATCTTCCACACTTTCTGTAAAAAAGTGTCAGACTGGGAAACACCTAACCCTTTGCCTGGGATCTTGCCATGTGTGGATGCTCTGGGGAACAGTTACCCGCCTTCTCCCTCTGGCCACCCCACTGCCTCTGTCAACAGTGCTGCGGATTCCTCTCCCTTTGCACTGTTTTATTCGCTCTGTATTGCACCTTCCCAGGTTGGGTCAGTGCCACCTCGTCTTCCACTTTCTCACTCTGGTCCTCCTCCTGACTTGTCCTTCTCCAGCAGCTAGCCTTACACTAAATAGTACAGCTAACAACAGTATTGAATAGAATGCATATAGCCCTGATAAGGACTGTTCGTTTTAGGTTTATGCAACAAGGCCTGTAATGCAATATAAACCGTGACTACCCTGTAATGTTAACTTTCCCTCCTGCGGCACCTCTCCCTACTCTGTTTCCGAGGTACAGTGTGGCAAGTATCGTGTCACTGGGTCTTATATAGACCAGATATTGTGATGTGGCCGGCCAATCATAGTGATGCCAGTAGCCAAAATAGCTACAGCATTAATGTAATGGGAAAGCAGTTCCTGCATGTTTGGTTGAAAAACAGCCATGAAACATGCAGGGCAGGGACTTGAACATGTGCACGACCACCAGGGATACTCGATCAAGTTCTGAGCGGGACCAAGTACCGCAATGCTCGATCGAGTACCGAGCAATGCCGAGCATGCTCGCTCATCACTATTGATAAGAGATTTTATAGTAAAAAAATGAATACTACATATATATATATAATAAATGTCTGTTTTATTGTCTATAGAAGCTGTAATTTTGAAGATATTGTTTTATCGCAGACGATTGTTGCTTATACATGGGTGATCTTTTATATTAGAATGCAAGTAACATTCTAAGAAATTACGATAGTATTCTACACTGCTCAAAAAAATAAAGGGAACACTCAAATAACACATCCTAGATCTGAATGAATGAAATATTCTCACTGAATACTTTGTTCTGTACAAAGTTGAATGTGCTGACAACAAAATCACACAAAAATCATCAATGGAAATCAAATTTATTAACCAATGGAGGCCTGGATTTGGAGTCACCCCCAAAATTAAAGTGGAAAAACACACTACTGCATTAGGAGGAACCAAGGGCCTACCGCACCAGCATATGGTCTCACAAGGGGTCTGAGGATCTCACCTCGGTACCTAATGGCAGTCAGGCTACCTCTGGCGAGCACATGGAGGTCTGTGCGGCCCTCCAAAGAAATGCCACCCCACACCATTACTGACACACTGCCAAACCGGTGATGCTGAAGGATGTTGCAGGCAGCGGCATCTCCAGACTCTGTCAACTCTCACATGTGCTCAGTGTGAACCTTTCATCTGTGAAGAGCACAGAGCACAGGGCGCCAATGGCGACTTTGCCAATCCTGGTGTTCTGTGGCAAATGCCAAGCGTCCCGCACAGTGTTGGGCTGTGAGCACAACCCCCATCTATGGATGTCGGGCCCTCATACCACCCTCATGGAGTCGGTTTCTAACCGTTTGAGCAGACACATGCACATTTGTTGCCAGGTGGAGGTCATTTTGCAGGGCTCTGGCAGTGCTCCTCCTGTTCCTCATTGCACAAAGGAGGAGGTAATGGTCCTACTGCTGGGTTGTTGCCCTCCTACGGCCCCCTCCACATTTCCTGGTATCTGCTCCATGCTCTGGACACTGTGCTGCCAGACACAGCTACCCTTCTTGCAACAGCTCGCACTGATGTGCCATCCTGGATGAACTGCACAACATGAGCAATTTCTGTGGGCTGTACTGTAGGCACCGCCTCATGCTACTGTACCTCTAGGGGTGAGAGCAATGGCAAAATGAAAAAGTGACCAAAACAACAGCCAAAAACGATGAGAACAGAGAAATGGTCTGTGGTCACCACCTGCAGAACCGCTCCTTTATAGGGAGTATCTTGCTAATTTCCTATCATTTCTACCAGTTGTCTGTTCCATTTGCACAAGAGCAGGAGAAGTTGATTCACAATCAGTGTTGCTTCATAACTAGTGTTGAGCATTCCGATACTGAAATATCGGGTATCGGCCGATATTCGCGGTATCAGAATTCCGATACTTAGTTCCGATACTTTTAGGATATCAGATACAGGAATCGGAAGTTCCCATAATGCAATGAGCCAGTTTCATTTTATTCAGCCAATGAGGATCCTAAGAAGCGTGGGCACATCCTGTTAGGCGTGTAGGCATGTTAACTAATGGCATAGCTGTGATTGGCTGCTGAAATGATGTCATGATGCACTATAAAAGCCGCCGCCGCCATTTTGAGCTCACTCTGCTGTGAATTCAGTTAGGGATAGGATGCTGTTGTTCTGAGGGACACTTTTAGCTACCTATTTGCTCTATTCTGCTTTACCCAAGCTACTTTATAAATCGCTGTGCCTTGCAGCGCTAGTGCACAGTTCTCTGTGCTGTTCACCGCTGTCTGCAAAGTCTCTGTGTGTGAGTGCAGCTTACGCTGTAGTGTGTGCTTCAGCCAAGTCTGGTTGTAGTGCGCTCAGCGTGCGTCACTGCCTCATACATTGTCCTTTTTTGCTAATTGATAATTTTTCCTGATTTCTCCTATTAGTGTGGTGGTTCCATTCGTATCCAGCTACATTGGTTCCAAACACACTATATAGAAGTAGTTAGAGAAGTTTTATTTTGTCTTGCAGCGCTAGTGCACAGTGCTCTGTATCTGCACTGTTCACGGCTGTCTGTAAGGTCTCTGTGTATGAGTGCAGCTCACGCTGTAGTGTGTGCTTCAGCCACGTCTGGTTGTAGTGCACTCAGCGTGCATCACTGCCTCATACATTGTCCTTTTTTGCTAATTGATCATTTTTCCTGATTTCTCCTATTAGTGTGGTGGTTCCATCCGTATCCAGCTACATTGGTTCCAAGCACAATATATAGGAATAGATAGAGAAGTTTTATTTTGTCTTGCAGCGCTAGTGCACAGTGCTCTGCATCTGCACTGTTCACACCTGTCTGCAAGGTCTCTGTGTGTGACTGCAGCTCACGGTGTAGTGTGTGCTTCAGCCACGTCTGGTTGTAGTGCGCTCAGCGTGCGTCACTGCCTCATACATTGTCCTTTTTTGCTAATTGATAATTTTTCCTGATTTCTCCTATTAGTGTGGTGGTTCCATCCGTATCCAGCTACATTGGTTCCAAACACACTATATAGGAGTAGATAGAGGAGCCTTTCTGCAGCCTTGTGCCCTGCAGCCCCAGCCAGATTAGTATTAGCCTATTTTTTGTAGCCTCATCTATTGCATTGTAGGTTACCTTCCTGCATTGTAATAGCTACAAAAAGTTTGTGATACTATCGGTATTACATCTTTGGGCACATCCAGTGTCTTTTTGTGACAAAAAAGAACTAAAGTTCACCAAACACTCCACTTTACAGTTGTGTAGGCCACATTAGCTCATATTAAAGTCTAGTCCACACTTTATAAAATTAGTGTTTCTTATACCTGTTAGCAGCTGTTCAGGAATAAGCACACTAAGCCCTTAGTACTTTTCTGCCTATCTTTATCAGTCTACCAAGATGAAGAAGGCAGGGAGTAAGGCATGTGGTCATGGTCATGGGCGTGGAGTTTCTGCAGGGAGAGGACGTGAGGATTCTGTGCCTGCAGGGAGAGGACGTGGGGATTCTGTGCCTGCTGCGGGCACCAGTGACTCAGTATCCCCCAGTTTTACCAGGGAACAGTCCTTTATGCGCAGCTTTGTAGGAGCTAGTCGTACCCCACTGCTGCGGGAGGACCAAATTGAAGCAGTTGTCGGATGGATGCCAGCTATTGCATCGACTTCAATTAGTTCCAGATCCTCTCAGGTCCTGAGCACTGAAAAGCACCGATCTGTCTCTTCACCACCTGCCAAATTGCCCAGGCAGTCAGAGAGCCCTGGACAGGAGCCATCTCTACTTCTGTTCTCTGAATCTCTTGGCTTGGAAAGAGGGGGCCAGCCAAGCAGAATTAGAGAATTTGAAGAAGAGGTAGTATGCAGTGATGCTCAACCGTTTTGTCTCTCTGAATCTGAAGAGGCGGGTGGGCCAGTGCCTATGGTCAGCAGCACACCTCAGTACGCATCTGATGATGAGACTCAGGTGCCACTTTCTGGTGCGTACTGTGCTGTCGAGACTACCCAACAGAGGCAGTTGTTTGAAGAGGGTGGTGTAGATGATAAGGTCCTTGACCCATCATGGCATGAGGGACAGGAAGGTGGTGGGAGCAGCTCTGAGGAAGAGATTCCCCGAACGGCCCAAAATACTTTTCGTACCCCCTGTATGTGGTTTGAGGAGGATGGAACTTACTGTACCAACCTTGGTTTTGCTTACACGTGGCTTTATACAGGGGAAGCTTACTCCATGGTTGTCAAAAGTATCTTTGGCAGTTTTTATAGGACATGGTCTAATACCAGCAAATCTATCCTCCCCAAATGGTTTCTGATTTTCTCTCTGGACTCAAAACTTTTTTTTTTTTTTTTGCCATAGTGTGGTTTTCATTTCAGCAATATTTTATCAGGGTACTGGACAGCCTGTGAACAGCCATGTTTTTAGGTAGAAATCCTGTTAGCAAAATAATTCACAATCATTATATGTTAATGCATGGGGTAGCAAATGTGATTTAATTAATGCATGGTTTGCCGCATTTCTAAGAGTGTAACACTAGTAGATTATTGCTATCTTTTTAAATGATCAGGTTTAATCTTTTCATTTTTCTTTGTAATACCAAAATAAAAATCCCACATTTATATTTAAAACAGTGATAGATGCTGGTGCACCTGAATAATAAATAATTCAATATGTGCTCTGTTAGATAAATAAAATTGCTTGTCAATTTGTCAGCTAGCTTATTTTACAATAACAGTGAACCCACAGTATTGTTTTTGCAAAATGTTCCACTATTGTAGAATACCTTTGTGCTATTTTCCCCTGAAAAATGAAAACTAATTTGAAAGTAGACAGAGAATACTATAAAAAGTTCTTTGTGCACAGGTTCTTTTTTGCATTTACTTTAAAATTTAATTCAGTTCAGAGACTAAATTCAAAGTGACAGCTTTGGACTGACCTTGCAAATAAAAGAAATCTATTGCAGTATAATTAGTAAAATTAACTTTGCTTAGTTGCTTTTCTCCTGTATTCAAAAAATTACTGGCCTGGGGAGCAATTAAGTGACCTAGAATGTCAGATCATAAAAAAATGTGTTACACATATCTTTGTTAGGAATGACAGGCTAACTATGAAGGCCGTATTGATGCAGACTTAAATCTCTTGTTGCTTTCATTTTAGAATTCAAATAATTACATTGATTTCTGAAATGTTCAATCGTCACAATTATTACTACAATTCATACTAAATGTACGGTAATTCTTACAATGTTTCAAGGTTTGAAAATTACCAAGTTTTAAAAACAAGTTTTGAAATATTTTTTCTTATTTCATCATTCATCTTTGCAGCAAATTGTGAATCTAATTTTAAAACATGCAGTAAAACAAAACCATTTTTTTGTTGAGCACTTTACTATATGCTTCTTCTTATAATGGAAGCGCCATGCAATATGTTGAGGGAGAATATTTTTGTTATTTACTTGCGCTTTTTGTATTTTCCAAATGTATCATTTATTGACAGATTTAATTTGAGCTGTATCAAAATCAGCACAATGTATTATTTCAATTATAATTTCTGCAGTAATACCAGACTTTAAGTTTTAAATATAGCAATAAAAGTATTACTTTACGAGTTATGTAAAGATTTGGCTAAGGAGCTCCCATTTTAGAATAATGAACATTCATTGAAAGTATTTTTCTCCAAACTAGATTATCGTTTTTATTTTTGCACTACATTTTTCCCCGTAGCCCAAATTATGAAGAAATAGTTTCAGCTTCCTCACTACCACTGAGGAACCAGCTGATTTCCAATCAGCAAAAGGAGTGATCAGCAAGGCCATGAAAATTGAACTTACTACATGAGGCGTCAGTGATATCAGTGAAACCCGATGCAGTTCATGTAGAAATTATGTTTTTTTTTTTGTTTGTTTTTTATAAACCCTTTAAATTTCACACATGAAAAAAAAATCAATCAGGGTATATTCACAAGCTGCAGAGTTTTTGTAAAAATTGTCTGCAAGGCCATTTAGATAACTGGGACAGTTTTCTATATTTCTGTAACAAATCTGTAAAAGATTTAAAATTGTATTCCAGCTGCAAAACATACGTAGTGATCTTCGCCATTATTTATGTAGGATGGAAACATGAGTGTGAATACTGAAGAAGTGGTTATTGAAAGTGCCGCTGCTAATACTGCAAACGTTCACAAGGTCAAGAGCTGGGCTAAAGAGCAAATCTATTCTTTAAATAGCATTTGTTCGAAATAGCAAGGGGCTCGGGGGTACAGAAATATTCATGCCATAAACATTTGAAAAATGACACAAGATTCAAAAAGTAAATATTGCATATGTCAACCAGACTAGGTTATTGTTTCTTTTTTGGATTTTATTTTGAGTGGTAAGGGAGTTTGTTTTACAACTTTCTAATTCAATAAAATATTGTTCTAGTACCGATTTGTTTATTATAGCTATAAACTTACTGTTAAACAGTAGCAAATAAATTATTCCTATAGACCAGTTTAATTATTATTTCTGACTTCATTTTGAATAATACTAAATACTTAACTGGTTCATTCCTTGATTTCATAAAATCATCAATAAAACTGATTTTTTTTTAATTATAAATAATAACCTTTACATTTAAAAACTTATGCTTGAAATGAAGACTGCATTCAGATGTATTAAGTGGTTTGAAACACAACAAACATTCTATTTATAAAGTAACCACTGAAATCTGTAAAATTCTGAATAGTGCTGAGGTTCTGTAGTGCCTTGTAGTTTACTCACATTAACCCTAGAACGCATACCTGGGGCCTCGCAGGCCTGCTAGGTTACTTGTTTTCTATTTTCTGCAAGATTACTTTAGTTAGAATTTTGAAACTCTAGGTATTCCACAGGTATATAGTTGTTAGTAATTTCCAGTTGTTCATATATTTTTATGTTATAGGCATTTCGGTAAATCAACTCTTTTTTGGGACTACCCCATATTCACATACCTGGGGCCTTTTAGGCCTGTACTTGGTTTACATGTGATCCTCAGTCTTTTTGTCTGTACTGTTACTTAGAAGGAAAACATGTCACTTCAGGAAGAAAAAAAACATGGAAAAATATAACAAAAGAGGAACTATATGGTTATATTGCCCTTACTCTTCTGGCAGGGTGTACAAAATCATACGATGTTCCAATCAGAGAATTATTTCTGAACCCTTTTTCAGATCCACACTACAAAGCTACAATGTCAGTCAATAGATTTAAGAATATTCGGAGAAGCCTTCGTTTTGATGATAAGAGAACTCGTCCTGTGAGGTTGGAAACAGATAAATTAGCCCCTATTAGCTACATCTGGAATCTTTTCATCAAAATCTGTACAAAGCATTTCCATTCTAATGACAATGTGACAGTGGATGAGCAATTTCTTGCCTTTAGGAGGCGTTGCAAATTCATTCAGTATATGCCCAGTAAACCTGCCCAGTATGGCATAAAAATTTTCTGGATGTGTGATTCTACAAGCTATTATGGCATGAATGGTCTGATTTACTGTGGCAAAGAAGCTGATGCTCCTGTCCAGAAAGACCTATGTTCTGACATAGTAAAAAAACTTGCAGTACAACTACTTTACCAATCTGGAAATGGGCAAATTTTTGCTTCAGAAAAAACTCACACTTGTTGATACTATGAGGCCAAACTGCCGCAAAATTCCTCCAATCATGAAGCACAATCCCAAGCGACCACTTTATGAGAGTGTCTTTGGTTTCAGCAATCAAGCAACAATGGTATCTTATAAAGCAAAGAAACAAAGAAAAATCTGTGATATTACTGAGTACAATGCATCATGATGGAAGTATTGACACCGATGACAGGAAACGGAAACCTGAAATCATACTGCATTATAATAAAACAAAAGCAGGTGTAGACAAGATGGATGAAATGATTGGAGAGTATTCGTGCAAGAGGCAGACAAAACGTTGGCCTGTAGTCATTTTTTATAATATCCTTGATGTGTCAGCCCTCAATAGCTATATTGTTTATAGAGAAACTTATCCAGAATTCCATGCCAACAGGAAGGACAAGAGACATCTATTCTTGGTGGAACTTTGCTATGAACTTTTGATGCCTACCATGATGGAGCGAAGCAACACAAAATGCTTGCCAAGGCAAATTACGGAAGCTATGATCCAATGTGGTATACATTTTCAGGAACATCCAGAGCCAAGAGAAAAGAAAAGAAAACGCTGTTATATTTGTCCAGCAAAGAAGGAAAGGAAATCTGAGCGTTTCTGTACTACTTGTGGACAAAATGTCTTCAAGGAACATTCTTCCGAAAAAATATTATGTAAAAATTGTTGGGGTAATCAGTAAAGCTGAAAAGGAAAGTTTTTGAAAAGAAATATTCCTGCACCATGTTTACTACAACTTTTATATAAAAAACTTTTAGACAAAAAAATTGTTATATACAGTGCCTACAAGTAGTATTCAACCCCCCGCAGATTTAGCTGGTTTGATAAGATGCAAATAAGTTAGAGCCTTCAAACTGCAAACGAGAGTAGGTTTTATGAACAGAAGCATAAATCTTACAAACCAAAAAGTTATGTTGCTCAGTTGAATTTTATTAAATTTTAAACATAAAAGTGTGGGTCAATTATTATACAACCCCTATGTTTAATATTTTGTGGAATAACCCTTGTTTGCAATTACAGCTAATAATCGTCTTTTATAAGACCTGATCAGGCTGGCACAGGTCTGTGGAGTTATCTTGGCCCACTCCTCCATGCAGATCTTCTCCAAGTTATCTAGGTTCTTTGGGTGTCTCATGTGGACTTTATTCTTGAGCTCCTTCCACAAGTTTTCAATTGGGTTAAGGTCAGGAGACTGACTAGGCCACTCCAACACCTTGACTTTTTCCCTATTGAACCAGGCCTTGGTTTTCTTGGCTGTGTGCTTTGGGTCGTTGTCTTGTTGGAAGATGAAATTACGACCCATCTTAAGATCCTTGATGGAGGAGCGGATGTTCTTGGCCAAAATCTCCAGGTAGGCCGTGCTATCCATCTTCCCATGGATGCGGACCAGATGGCCAGGCCCCTTGGCAGAGAAACAGCCCCACAGCATGATGCTGCGACCACCATGCCTGACTGTAGGGATGGTATGCTTGGGGTCGTATGCAGTGCCATCCAGTCTCCAAACGTCACGTGTGTGGTTGGCACCAAAGATCTCGATCTTGGTCTCATCAGACCATAGAACCTTGAACCAGTCTGTCTCAGAGTCCTCCAAGTGATCATGAGCAAACTGTAAACGAGCCTTGACATGACGCTTTGAAAGTAAAGGTACCTTACGGGCTCGTCTGGAACGGAGACCATTGCGGTGGAGTAAGTTACTTATGGTATTCACTGAAACCAATGTCCCCACTGCCATGAGATCTTCCCGGAGCTCCTTCCTTGTTGTCCTTGGGTTAGTCTTGACTCTTCGGACAAGCCTGGCCTCGGCACGGGAGGACACTTTCAAAGGCTGTCCTGGCCGTGGAAGGCTAACAGTAGTTCCATAAGCCTTCCACTTACGGATGATGCTCCCAACAGTGGAGAAAGGTAGGCCCAACTCCTTGTAAAGGGTTTTGTACCCCTTGCCAGCCTTGTGACCCTCCACGATCTTGTCTCTGATGGCCTTGGAATGCTCCTTTGTCTTTCCCATGTTGACCATGTCTGAGTGCTGTTCACAAGTTTGGGGAGGGTCTTAAATAGTCAGAAAAGGCTGGCAAAAGAGATCTTTAATCCACACATGTGAAGTTCATTATTCTTGGTGCCTGAACTACTTCTTAATACTTTAGGGGAACTAAACAGAATTCTTGTGGTTTGAGGGGTTGAATAATAAATGACACTCTGAATTAACTTTTTACGTTTTAAAAATAAAAAAAAAAAAAAAAAAAATTTGCTGCAGTGCATTTCCCACTTCCAGGCTGATCTACAGTACAAATGTCACAATGCCAAGTTAATTCCGCATGTGTCAACCAGCTAAATATGCAGGGGGTTGAGTAGGCACTGTATATATATAAAGAATTATATAGAATGCATATATTGGGCGTTTTAAGCCGGTGTAATTACTTTTTTTTGTTTTATGCACATAATTATAATGTTTTGAAATATTCACATCTCAAATAAACTTTGAAAAGTATTTCTATTTGAGTTACTCCATGTTATTTGCACACAGGCCTAAAAGGCCTCAGGTATGTGAAAGTGTAGATTTCTATGGTTGCGCGTTCTAGGGTTAATTAGCTCTATTAACATTATTTCTACTACTAAATTATATAGTTGAAGTCGTAAGTTCACATACAGTGAACACATAGAGAATGATGTAAATAAAACTCATAATTATCCCATCCACAAATTACATTCCAATAAATTATAGTTTAGTAAATTGTTTTGAATATCTATTTTGTATATGAGACAATTTTTCCAACAATTGTTTACAAACCATTCATTTAATTAATGATGTACCATTAGAAATGAGGAGATTGATCTGAAGAGGATCGAGTTTGAGTCGACTTTCCTGAAATTTTCTGTTTCACGGGAATTTGCACACATTAAGATTCAATTCATGGTTCGTTTTCCATTTCCAGCATCTCTGGGTAAGTATCTTTCTCCTGTAGAGTGTGAGCTCTTATGATCAGCGGGTTCTCTCTGTCTCCTGTAGAGTGCATACTCATATGATCAGTATAGTCCTCTCTCTCTTCTGTAGCGCCAAAACTCTTATTGTCAGCAGCAGGGACAGACAGCTTGGGGACCCTGTGCAAGAAATGTGTCTGGGCCCCCCTCCATACCCGGCATGCCACTTATAATTAGGGCAATCTGGTAATGGAGCCTTGGGCTGCATGCAATAGGCCAGGTTTCCCTCATTCTTGCCACCCTGCAAGCAGGGGAGAACATAAAAATCACAGGGCCCCATACCAAAAGTTCTATTTGGGCCTCCCCACACCTCTAAAAAATATTTATATTTTTTCACTGAGATACATACACACACCTATACATAAACATATACCGTACATACACTGTACATACACACATACTGTACATATACACACACAAACTATATACATACTGTACATATATATACCATACATACACATATACTGTACATACACATACATATACTGTACATATATTGTACATATACTGTACATATACCAGACACACATACTGTACGTATACACACATACTGTACATACATATACCATACATACACACACATACTGTACAAATGTGGCACCCCAGGGGTCTGGTTCCCACAGTAATAGCAATATTACGTCTGTGAGCAGGTGGGAGGTTTCCTGGTCAGACATCCTATGCATGCCACACCTCCTGCCCAGTCCTGGGAGGGGAAGAACTTCCCCTATATAAAGCTGGGGCTGAGGCAGGGTTAGAGAGAAAGAGCAGAGAACACAGACAGAGACACAGTCTGGTCTGTAGTGGAGCAGCTATAGGGAAAGAAAGATCAGGAGCTCTGTGGGAGCTGTACTAAAAGAGGTCTGGGGCTGGAAGCTGTAGAGCTCGCCCTGATTGAAGAGTTCTTACCGGACCCGGAGTCCGAGGCTGTGGGGACTAATCCTTACCCAGCAGCAGAAACGGCCCGGCAGGGGATTTCAGGTCCTCTGGCCAAGAAACCCGAAGGCACGGTCACACGCAAGGGACCAGCACCGCGACGTGGAGCGGAAGCTACCAAAAGGCCCCGAGTCACCCGCCATACGGGTGAGCACCACACGGTACACTCAGGGACGTGGGCTACTTTTATCAGCCTCTAGCAAGGTAGCCAGAAGAGTACGATTAGTTGGGGAGGCCTACAACTCTGCCTGGCCAGGGGAGATCCCATCAGCTCACGGACTGACCAGGCCCCGATCGCTAGCCAGTACTCCGGGAGGGTCTACTTTGTCACCAGTAAAGACCCTGAACTACACCGCACCGTCTCTGAGTGTTTCATCATCCACGTCCGCTGCCCTGAGGCCATACCCCTCCCGTTGGGGGTTATACCATCCCCGCTGCACAACCGTATCACCGGCCTCAGCGGTCTGCCCTGCAGCGGCGGTCTCCTGACCGCATTCAAAGGGTGGCGTAGTCGAACATTCTAACATCTACTGCTAAAGACTGCCACTCAGCTTGACTCCCTGGGCACGGACCGGGTCACCGCCACGAGACTACTACCCCTATCAGATCCGGCTCCGGGTAGGCTCCCGCGTGCGCAACGCTGCGCGACTCAGGCCCAGGGGCGCGTCACATACACACACCGTACATACACACACATATGCATACATATATACCGTACATACACACACATACTGTACATACACAAACTGTACATACACACACATACTGTACATACATACACATAAACTGTACATACATACACACATACCGTACATACACCCACATATGCATACACATATACCGTACATACACACATATTGCACATACTGTACATACTGTACATACTCATAAACCATAATACACACATAATGTACATACACACACACATACTGTACATACACAAACTGTACATACATACAGACACATACCATACATACACACATACACCATACATACACACACATATGCATACACATATACTAAACATACACTCATATTGTACATACATACATACTATACATACACACACATACATACACATACTGTACATACACACACATACATACAGACACATACCGTAAATACACAGACACACACACCTTACATACACACACATATGCATACACCCTACATACACACATGTATACACAGATACACATGATACATATACTGTACATACATGCACAGAGATACACATAGATAAATACACATATATACATACGCAAATACTACTCTTCTATATCAGGTGTTCAGATGAGCTGTGTAGGTCAGAGATCAGAAGGAGAGGGCTGCAGAAACTACTGTGGGGGATGGAGACACAGCAGACAGGACTGATAGGCCCCTGCTGCTGCCGTGCTGTCCCGTGCAGTGAGCCTCCTCCCCTAACCTCTTCTCTGTGTGAGATGCTGCTGCAAGGAACAGTGGAGGGAGTAGAATACACACAGTCACTCCTGCTCTTCTTCCACTGTTGTCCCCTGTGTGCTGTGTGGCACGGGCCCCCTGACTACAGGTGAGTACTCACCATTGGGATGCGCCATGCAGGAGCAGGAGGCTGCATCCAGTGAGCGCTCTCATCAGTCTGGTGAGGAAAGCGTTCATTGGCCAGCTCTTTCTCCCTGCAAGACACGCCCCCTTTATGTAGTCCTGCACTCTACTCACCACTCTCTCCCTGGCTCTGGGTAATCAGAATGATTACAGGCGGGAGTGAGAGGGGCCCTGTGCTGCTTGACACTGGGCCCATTTCACTCCCGTCTGTAATCTTTAGTAAGTGTCTCCATAGCAGCTGTGTGGGCTGCTGCTATGGCCAGTATGCACCTGCCTGCAAGAGCCCCACTCAACCTCCGGGCCCCAGCTGCACCGGCTGCACCGGTGGTATGTCTGACCCTGGTCAGCAGGGTCCTCTCTCGCTCTCCTGTAGAATATAAGCTCTTATGATTTGTATGGTCCTCTCTTCTGTAGTGTGTCAGCTCTTATGGTCTGCAAGATCCTCTCTTCTCTCTCTATTACCTGTAGTGAGTAAACTTTTGTGATCAGTATGGTCCTCTCTCTCCTCTGTAGTGTGTATGCTCTTATGGTCATCAGGGTCCTCTCTCTCTCATATTCTCTCTCTCTCAAAAACATCATTCCATCTGTAAAGAAAGAGGGAGGGCAACACCATGTTGTGTGGGCACTTTGTTGCTTGAGGAACTGGTGTACTTTGCAAAATATTTGGCATTATGAGGAAGGCAAACTATATCTAGATATCAAGGAAACATCTCAAGACATCAGTCAGAAAAAAATGCTTGAGCGCAAATGTGTCTTCAAATTGGACCGCTCAGAGAACTTATCTAGAGGTGTGGTGAGCACCTTGAACCCCCAGGTGCTTCACAGAAGTTTATAATATTGAGCCATAAAAATAAAATTTTCACATTTTTCCCACAAAAATGTTTTTCAGCCTCCAATTTTGCATTTTTATAAGGGTAACAGGAGAAATTGCATCATGCAATTTGTTGTGCAATTTCTCCTGAGTACGCCGATACCCCATATGTGGGGGAAAACCACTGCTTGGGCATACGGCAGGGTTCGGAAGGGAAGGAGAACCATTTGACTTTTTCAAGATAGAGATCAAGGAAACATCTCAAGACATCAGTCAGAAAAAAAATGCTTGAGCGCAAATGGGTCTTCAAAACGGACAATGACTCCTACTACACTTTGAAACTTATGGCAAAAAAGCTTAAAAGGTTTGTTGTTTTTTCTTACTGAGATGTATGCAATTGGATCTAAAAAAAATGTTTTTCTATTTGGGTTTAATTAAATATTTTGCACTGTTTGTCTTCTACAGCTGCTGTATTACACTGTCTGCTCTTGTTAGTGCAGCTTTCCTCACAAACTGCAAAACTTTCTTGTCCATAGAATGGCTGCTAGTGGAGGAGCATGTGACCTGACTTGTCAATCAGCCTTGTCCAATTGTAAATCTCTCATGAGAAAATTGCTTTTCTATTGGAGGATAATGACGGACAGGTCTGGTCACATGCTCTTCCACCAGTGGCCAATTTTATGGATTAAGGAGCTGTGCAGTCTGTGAGGAAAGCTGCACTAACAAGTACATAATAAGAATCTGTCATACTTATATGATAAAAAAGCCGTAAAAATCACTGCACACGTAGAGAGGTATGGTATGCTTTAGGTGAAACTTTATTTAAAGGGTGATGCTTGAGGCGACTAGTGGATGTTTCGGCCAACACTGTGGCCTTGATCACAATGTTGCAAGTGGATAGACGCATCTGGGAAAAAGGAGAAGAATTACCAGTCAAGAAGAAGTGAGGGGCAATTCTTAGATAAGGAAACCAATCCGGTAGGAGGTGTCCGGGTATAGACACGGATGGAGTATGCCCGTCAGTTAGAAAAGTGCTGGGTTCAGGGTGTCCTGGAGCCAAGGACCGCATCTGCTGGGAAATTATAAGTGGCGGACAGAAAAATATGGTCTGGTGCCGTGCTGCAGTTGGCTCGGTCCTGTGTGCCACGTGTATGGGATATATTTTGCGAGATAGTGTAGGAGGCGATAATGGCCAGCCCCATAGATTAAGGTCTCTGTAGGTGCGGTGCTCCAAAGAAGCCTGTACAGGGATCCGTGTGGATTTAAACGTGATCCCTTAAATGTTCTGAACCTGTCATTGGAGGTTCCGGTGCCTACAGCATCCTCCACCGGAACCTCCAATGACAGGTTCAGAATGACGGGTGCTCGAGAATTGTTCTGGCGCTCCCTCCCCCCCCGTGGGGGTCTGCCCAAATTGATGGGAACAGTGCTGAAATAACATGGGAACAGCATGGGAAAGGCCCCTGGAAGCATATCTGACTCCCAGGTCACTGCTGTCAACAATGTTGTCAGACGTATTACACCACTTTTACGGACTCACAATGAAACATACAAAAATAAAACCAAAATGTATTTTCCTGGGTAAAATGTTAAGGAACATCCTTTCCAGGGTAATGACTTATACATAAGGCAAAATAAGTAACCGAAAACATAAATGCTCCTCCACCCCTTGGGCTATGTTCACACGTAGCATTCTTGATGCATTTTTGCACTTTTGCATTGTTTTCAATGGTGAAAAATAAATTTACGAGTAAATGTCATTTTAACATTTTACTACCTTATCTGGCCATGTGGTGTGTGACACATCATCAGACACATCCTGTTTCATTTATGAAGGAGGGACTCTGAAAGTCCCAAAGCCTATTTTTATAGGGCCATCAGGCGGCCCTTATTATTCTTAAAGGGCCAGCAGTCGGCCTTTACTATAGTTAGAGTGCCATCAGCTGGCTATGTTTTGTTGTTCCCATTTTTAAAGAGTGGGTCTCCTATACTGTTATTGCGTATGCATTGACTGCAAGGGCTGCCAAAAATTTGGAAGCACCCCAATACCCCTTTGAAGAGACAAAGAGGAGGGCCTCCGTAACAACATGTTCCCATTATAAAGGAGCGGATCTGCTATACAGTTATTCCGTATGTAGAGACTGCAATGGCTGCCTAAATTTTGGAAATACCCCAATACCAATTTGAAGACACATAGAGGTGGGCCTCAGTAACAACATGTTCCCATTTAAATGAGAGGTTCTGCTATACAGTTATTGCGTATGCAGTGACTACAAGGGCTGCCCAAATTTTGGACACACTCCAATGCCTCTTGGAAGAGACGTAGAGGAGGGACTCCGTTACAACATGTTCCCATTATAAAGGAGCGGTTCTGCTATACAGTTATTTATTTATTTTTTATTTATTTTACTCACTTATATAGCGCCATTAATTCCACAGCGCTTTACAGACATTATTAGCACTGTCCCCATTGGGGCTCAAAATCTAAATTCCCTATCAGTATGTCTTTGGAATGTGGGAGGAAACCAGAGAACCCGAAGGAAACCCACGCAAACACGGGTAGAAAATACAAACTCCTTGCAGATGCCTTGGTGGGATTTGAAACCAGGACCCCAGCACTGCAAGACTGCAGTGCTATCCAGTTATTGCATATGCAGTGACTGCAATGGCTGCCTAAATTTAGGAAAAAACCCAATACCAATTTAAAAACACATAGAGGAGGGCCTCCGTAACAACATGTTCCCATTATAAAGGAGCGGTTCTGCTATACAGTTAATGTGTATGCAGTTACTACAACGGCTGCCTAAATTTTGGATGCACTGCAATGCCCCTTAGAAGAGACGTAGAGGATGGCCTCATGAAAAAAATGTTCCCATTACAAAGGAGTGGGTCTCCTATATTGTTCTTGCATATGCAGAGACTGCTAGGGCTGCCAAACATTTGGATGCACTCCAATGCCCCTTGGAAGAGACGTAGAGGAGGGCCTCATGAAAAAAGTGTTCCATTATAAAGGAGCAGGTCTCCTATACTGTTCTTGCATGTGCAGTGACTGCAAGGACTACCAAAAATTTAGACCCACTCTAATACCCATTTGAAGAGATATAGAGGAGGACCTCATAATAAAATGTTCCCATTATAAAGCAGCGGGTCTCCTATACTTGTAATGCCAATGCATGGGCTGAAAAACATTTACCCCTGGGGGGTATACATGGACATACTGTACAACAAACATTTCCTACGGGTATCATAAACACCCTTAAAAAAAATTATGTAGGTGTTGCATCATGGTCACCCTGCTGACATGTGTCACGGGTGTGTCAGAAGTGACAGACAGTTGCCCTGCAGTTGGTTGCAGAAGATCTCTTTGTTTGGCAATACAGACACCTTCTTAGAGGCTGTCTCTCTAAGACCCAGCGGCTACCTTCCTCTGGCTAATTAAAACCCTGGCCTGGGTGTATAAATACCTGCTGTCTGCTAGAGGAAGGTGTCGGCGATACTCACATTACCCTTTGAGAAGGCTCGGAGTAAGTGCATTACTTCATCCTCTCTGGAGCTATGAGGACTGGTGTTCATCTGTCTGAAGTCGACTAAAAGCTAAGCTATCTTCCCTTGTTTGTTTCCCCTTCATGTCTTTAGTGGTCAGTGGGGATCAATTAGCACTCATCCCCCTCCCTTCCCTAGCCAGGGCCAAATGTCAGGGAATGACAGGGTGAGGTTCGCATGCGGCGATTGGTGAAGAGCCAATTTAGGGACGTTAGTGGAGACAGGGTGACGTTAGATCAACCTAGGAGGTCTCCACTCCCCCCTTTCCCTAGAGTCTGGACTCCCTTTCCCTCTTCCCTTTGTTTTGCCCTAAGTATTTCCCACACCTTGCGTGAAATTATCGCCGGCCGAGCACATTTTGAAAATGAAAAAAAAACGGACACTTTTTTTTGGGGGGGTGTGTGTTGGTATGGTTTCAGCTGCAGAATGCAGTTGTGAATGACCTCCTCTGTCAGGTTCAGCAACAGCGGCTACAGGTCGCCAATGTGGGGGTCTCTGCAGGTAGGCCTGTCCAGCCTCCAGGTTTTCAGGAGGTAGGGACAAGTTTTTTGTATTCAAGAAGGTCTGTAAATTGTGTTTTAAACTTCTTCCTTAGGCTATGTGCCCACGTTGCAGAAATGAAGCAGAAAATTTCTGCTTCATTTCTGCAAGTCCTCTCCCGGAAAAACGCATGCGGAATTCCGCATGCGTTTATTGCGCGTTTTCCACATGCGGAATTGCCTTGCGTTTTTAATGCATTGCACAAGGCAATTCCGCTTGCGGAAAGGCAAAATTAATGGACATGCTGCGGATTTTGGAACGCAGCATAAACGCTGCGGAAAAATCCGCAGCATGTGCATAGAACTTGCAGAATCCCCTTGGGGACCATGGGGAGCGGATTAACTAGCGTTTCACATGCGTTTACGCTGCGGAAATTCCGCAACATATACGCATGAAAAACGCTACGTGGGCACGCAGCCTTATTCATCAGGAAATGAGGAAATGAAGAGCAATGGGTTGGAATTGTGATCTCTCTACTGCAGGGAGATCCTCAGTCGTGGGCATTTTCTTTACCACAGGGCTCGGTTTGTCTCCAGTCTGTAGAGGCATTTTTTAGGGCTCTGGCCCTCATCTTTAATAACCCTGACCAAGTCACTTTGGCTGAGTCTAGCCTACGTTCCTTTCAGCAGGGGTATCAGGCAGTGGAGACGTACAGTTCGGAATTCCGTAGATGGACAACGGATTCCAAATGGAATAACTCAGCCATTAGAAGTCAATTTTGTGAGGGTCTTACTGAAAGGTTGAAAGATGCCTTGGCAGTATATGAAACCCCTCAGTCCTTGGAGGCTACCATGTCATTGGCCATACGTCTTAATAGACGCCTTCGGGATAGATGGGTGAGACCACCTTTTTGACGGGGTTGTGTACCTCTGCCGGGGGAGCGGTCTGGGGGTGAACCAGTACTGGGAGAGGTGGAAGAACCCATGCAGTTAGGGAGTGTCTGTGCATCATACATTTCCCCGGAGATTCGCAAGAAAAAGTCGTATTTTTTTTGTGGGGAAAAAGAGACATTTTGTTACAACCTGTTCTTCAATTCCTAAACAAAAGGAGACTTGATTAACTCTTGGTAATCTGGAGTTGGATAAACAAGGGGTGTATTTGTTGCCAACCTGTAGTTCCCGGTTTGTCCTGACAGCAGAGGTGGTGCTAGATAGGAAAACCGAGAAAATTTCTGTATTTGTTGACAGTGGTGCCAGAGTCAGCATGGTTGATACTGAGTTTGTGAAAACTCATGGTTTTGCTTGCTGTACTTTAGCTAAACCTATTTCCATCTTCGCCATCGACTCAACGCCACTTGCACAGAAAGCATTTACTCAGATTGTACATAATGTAAAACTGAGGGTGGGGTCAGTTCATTGTGAAATAATCCCTTGCTATGTCCTTGACAATCTTCCCACACCTATTGTTTTGGGTATTCCTTGGCTTGTTAAACATAATCCGCTGGTGGATTGGCAAGCCGGGGAGATTATTGAATGGGGAGATTACTGCCATGAGAACTGTTTAGAAATTTCCCTTGCTACTGTCTCTATGGAAATATTACCTGCTTTTCTATCTGGTTTTGAGGACGTTTTATCTGAGAGGGGGTGTCAGGATTTGCCTCCTCATTGTATATGACTGTCCTATTAACCTGACCCCCAGAGCTACAATACGGAAGTCCAGACTGTATAATCTTTCTGGCCCTGAGAGACAAGCCATGAAGGATTTCATTGTGGAAAGTCTGGAGAAGGGACATATCAGACCCTCATCTTCGCCCATGGAAGCAGGGTTCTTCTTTGTGAAGAAAAATGATAGTGGTCTACGTCACTGTTTAGATTTCTGGGCATTAGATCAAATTACAATCCGTGATTCATACCCTCTTCCTCTGATTCCTCATTTGTTCAGCCAGGTTGTAGGAGCTAAGGTATTCTCCAAGTTGGATTTAAGGGGAGCCTACAATCTAGTTAGAGTCAGAGAAGGGGATGAATGGAAAACAGTGTTCAGTACCCCTGAAGTGCATTTCGAAAGTCTGGTTATGCCTTTCGGTTTGACCAATGCACCTGCGGTATTCCAGCATTTCATAAATTATATTTTCCATCATTTGGTGGGGGGGTTTGTAGTGGTCTATCTGGACGATATTTTGGCTTACTCACCTGATTTTGAGACACATCGGGGGCATGTTAAGTAGGTGCTCCAGATATTAAGGGATAACAAACTTTATGCTAAACTGGAAAAATGTGTTTTCTCTGTTCAGGAGGTGCAATTTTGGGGGTACTTGTCACCATCGGGTTTTCAAATGGATTCGAAGAAGATCCTTGATTGGGACCATCCCGACAATCTGAAGGCTCTACAGCGTTTTCAAGGCTTTACTAATTTTTACCGGAAATTCATCCAAAATTACTCAGTAATTGTGAAACCCCTTACTGACATGACTAAGAAGGGGTCTGATTTTTCCAAATGGTCGGATGCTCCTCCCCCAGGCTTTTTCTTCCTTAAAGAATCATTTTGCCACTGCACCTAAACTCAGTCAACCCGATGTTTCCCAACCCTTTATTGTGGAGGTTAATGCGTCGGATGTCGGGGTTGGGGCTGTGTAGTCTCAGGGTCCGTCCCCTGGTAAATGGCGTCCATGTGCCTTCTTTTCTAAAAAATTGTCTTCGGCTGAGAGAAATTATGATGTGGGTAATAAGGAACTTCTGGGGATCAAATTGGCGTTCGAAGAATGGCAACAATGGTTAGAGGGGGCTGTCCATCCTATTACTGTTATTACTAACCATAAGAATCTGTCATATCTCCAGTCAGCTAAACCTCTCAACCCTAGGCAAGTCAGATGGTCCCTGTTTTTTACTAAGATCAATTTTGTTGTCAGTTTTCGTTCAGGAGTCAAAAATGTCAAGGCTGATGATTTGGTGGTGGTGACCATGTGAACCCTGCCCCGATATTACAGAAAGGGGTAGTCATTTTGGCACTGTATCCTCAACTGGATGGTGAGGTGTTGGAGGCTCGTGCCCTTCAGGAATATTATTTGTACCATCTAATCTGCACCACAAAGTAATTAAGGAACATCATAACTATGTTCTTGCAGGGCATCCAGGCAGTAAGGCAACTGCGGATCTCCTCTCTCGTCATTTTTGGTGGCCAGGGTTGCATCGGGATGTGATTAAACACATATCTGCTTGTAGTATTTGCGCGCGTTCTAAGGTTTTGCATACTCGTCCGACTAGTACTCTTCTTCTGCTACCTATCCCTAGTAGGCCATTGCACACTTGTCCATGGATTTTATTACTGACCTACTGGTTTCTGCAGTCAAAACGGTGGTTTTGGTGGTTCACTAAAATGGTTTACTTCGTCGCATTACCTGCAATTCCAAATGTCAAGACACTTGCTCATGTGTTCATAAATGTGATCTTGTAGCTTCATGGGGTTCTCTCCGATGTGGTGTCAGATCGGGAACACAGTTTGTTTCCAAGTTCTGGAAGGCATTCTGTTCTCGACTGGGGGTGCAGCTGTCCTTTTCCTCTGCCTTCCACCCTCTGTCGAATGGACAGACCGAGCGTGTCAATCGGAATTTGAAGACCTACCTAAGGTGTTTAGCCTCCGAAAATCAGGAGGATTGGGCATCCTACTTACTGCTTGCAGAATTTGCCATTAATAATCATCATCAAGAATCCACTGGCAGGTCACCGTTCTTCGGTGCATATGGTTATCACCCACAGTTTGGTCTTCGGTGCATATGGTTATCACCCACAGTTTGGTACCTTTAGTGGAGGACGAGCTTCAGGAGTTCCTGAGGAGGAAAGGTTTGCTTCATCGCTCTCCTCCGTATGACAGAGTGTTGTAAGTAATTTAAAGATCATGGGAGACAGGTATAAATGTATGACTGACCGAAAATGCTTGCCAGATCCGGACCTGAATGTGAATGACTTTGTGTGTAGAGATGAGCCTTGTTCGACTCGAACTGTTCGCCAATCTCAAATTCGAGCTGTTTTGGGCGGTGTTCGAGCCGTTCGGCGAACACGAACGATTTGAGAAAAATTCAGCTGTTCGAGGTTATGTTCGATAACTGTTCGTGCACCAAAATCATAACTGGATTTTTTCTCAATAATGATGAAAATTAATGTTAATACGCAGTTTCAGTGTACAACGGGGCGTGGGGAGGGGCAGGGGATGGATCTCTGCAGGAATAATGAAGATCTCCATTTTTTTTTCTCTTTCCCGCATTTACAGTGGGGAGGTGCAATCTGTCAGCCTATCAGCAGCGCACACACGGAGCGAAGTGCTTTTTTTCACACAAGCAAGGGCATGTGTCATTGGCAGTGTATGTCACATGTACTTGCCATATAAGACCCAGCCATTTTCCCCATCGCCACCATTTTCTCACTGCTGCAGCTGCATGTTAGACGGCACCGCTGTTGCTGTGTGCGCTATACCTTGTTAATTTCAAGCCAATTTTCGCACAAATCTACAGATAGCTTGGGAGTAGGGAATAGTTGTGATTGTAGTCCTTTTAAGGACTAGGTTACAGCATTTCCTATGACTTTTATCAGGCTGGTCTGTGCTCTTAAATAGATAGGTTGTGGGAGTAAAGACTAATTGTAATTGCAGTCCTTTTCAGGACTAAGTTACATCAGTTCCTATCAGTTTTTGCCAGGCAGGTCTGTGCCAGTGCTGTGCAAGTTTTTCTCACAGCATTTGGCTGAATCTAGCAAAGCTAATCCTTTTTGGCCTATTGCAGAGTGTATTAGACAGTGAAGTAGCCTATCTGTGTTGCAAGATACACCACCTGTGTATAGAATACCAATTTTTTTACTGAACCTAGTGAAGTAAAACCTTTTGGGCATAGCATAATTCTGTTAGTCCATCTATACTGACCTCCATAAGGTTGCAAATTGAATATAATTTTTTTTTGCATCTAGCTCTGAAAAAATATTTGTCCTTCTAGCAGTGTGTGGGACGTGTTCTACTAGTCCATCTACACTGACCTCCATCAGGTTGCAAATTAAAAATAATTTTTTGTCTGCATCTAGCTCTGAAAATATATTTGGCCTTCTAGCAGTGTGTGGGACATGTTCTATTAGTCCATCTATACTGACCTCCATCAGGTTGCAAATTAAAAATATTTTTTGTCTGCATCTAGCTCTGAAAAAATATTTGGCCTTCTAGCACTGTGTGGGACTTGGTCTATTAGTCCATCTATACTGACCTCCATCAGGTTGCAAATTAAAATTATTTTTTTGTCTGCATCTAGCTCTGAAAAGATATTTGGGTTTCTAGCAGTGTGTGGGACATGTTCTATTAGTTCATCTATACTGACCTCCATCAGGTTGCAAATTAAAAATAATTTTTATCTGCATCTAGCTCTGAAAAAATATTTGGGCTTCTAGCAGTGTGTGGGACTTGTTCTATTAGTCCATCTATACTGACCTCCATCAGGTTGCAAATTAAAAATAATTTTTATCTGCATCTAGCTCTGAAAAAATATTTGGCCTTCTAGCAGTGTGTGGGACTTGTTCTATTAGTCCATCTATACTGACCTCCATCAGGTTGCAAATTAAAAATAATTTTTTGTCTGCATCTAGCTCTGAAAAAATATTTCGCCTTCTAGCAGTGTGTGGGACTTGTTCTATTAGTCCATCTATACTGACCTCCATCAGGTTGCAAATTAAAATAATTTTTATCTGCATCTAGCTCTGAAAAAATATTTGTCCTTCTAGCAGTGTGTGTGACTTGTTCTACTAGTCCATCTATACTGACCTCCATCAGGTTGTAAATTAAAGTAATTTTTATCTGCATCTAGCTATGAAAAAATATTTGTCCTTCTAGCAGTGTGTGGGACTTGTTCTACTAGTCCATCTATACTGACCTCCATCAGGTTGCAAACTGAATATAATTTTTTTCTGCATCTACCTCTGAAAAAATATTTGGGCTTCTAGCAGTGTGTGGGACTTGTTTTATTAGTCCATCTATACTGACCTCCATCAGGTTGCAAATTAAAAATAATTTTTATCTGCATCTAGTTCTGAAAAAATATTTGGCCTTCTAGCAGTGTGTGGGACTTGTTCTATTAGTCCATCTATACTGACCTCCATCAGGTTGCAAATTAAAAATTATTTTTTGTCTGCATCTAGCTCTGAAAAAATATTTGGCCTTCTAGCAGTGTGTGGGACTTGTTCTATTAGTCCATCTATACTGACCTCCATCAGGTTGCAAATTGAATATAATTTTTTTCTGCATCTAGCTCTGAAAAAATATTTGTCCTTCTAGCAGTGTGTGGGACTTGTTCTACTAGTCCATCTATACTGACCTCCATCAGGTTGCAAATTAAAAATAATTTTTATCTGCATCTAGCTCTGAAAAAATATTTTCCCTTCTAGCAGTGTGTGGGACTTGTTCTACTAGTCCATCTATACTGACCTCCATCAGGTTGCAAATTAAAAATATTTTTTTGTCTGCATCTAGCTCTGAAAAAATATTTGGCCTTCTAGCAGTGTGTGGGACTTGTTATATTAGTCCATCTATACTGACCTCCATCAGGTTGCAAATTAAAAATAATTTTTATCTGCATCTAGCTCTGAAAAAATATTTGGGCTTCTAGCAGTGTGTGGGACTTGTTCTATTAGTCCATCTATGCTGACCTCCATCAGGTTGCAAATTAAAAATAATTTTTATCTGCATCTAGCTCTGAAAAAATATTTGGCCTTCTAGCAGTGTGTGGGACTTGTTCTATTAGTCCATCTATACTGACCTCCATCAGGTTGCAAATTAAAAATAATTTTTTGTCTGCATCTAGCTCTGAAAAAATATTTCTCCTTCTAGCAGTGTGTGGGACTTGTTCTATTAGTCCATCTATACTGACCTCCATCAGGTTGCAAATTCAAAATATTTTTTTGTCTGCATCTAGCTCTGAAAAAATATTTGGCCTTCTAGCAGTGTGTGGGACTTGGTCTATTAGTCCATCTATACTGACCTCCATCAGGTTGCAAATTAAAAATATTTTTTTGTCTGCATCTAGCTCTGAAAAAATATTTGGCCCTCTAGCAGTGTGTGAGACTTGTTATATTAGTCCATCTATACTGACCTCCATCAGGTTGCAAATTAAAAAGAATTTTTATCTGCATCTAGCTCTGAAAAAATATTTGGGCTTCTAGCAGTGTGTGGGACTTGTTCTATTAGTCCATCTATACTGACCTCCATCAGGTTGCAAATTAAAAATAATTTTTATCTGCATCTAGCTCTGAAAAAATATTTGGCCTTCTAGCAGTGTGTGGGACTTGTTCTATTAGTCCATCTATACTGACCTCCATCAGGTTGCAAATTAAAAATAATTTTTTGTCTGCATCTAGCTCTGAAAAAATATTTCTCCTTCTAGCAGTGTGTGGGACTTGTTCTATTAGTCCATCTATACTGACCTCCATCAGGTTGCAAATTGAATATAATTTTTTTCTGCATCTAGCTCTGAAAAAATATTTGTCCTTCTAGCAGTGTGTGGGACTTGTTCTACTAGTCCATCTATACTGACCTCCATCAGGTTGCAAATTGAATATAATTTTTTTGTGCATCTAACCCAGCCAATAGTTTTGGCCTAATACCACAGTTTGGCCACTCAGCTCTGCTCAGTTCCCATCCATTGTTTTTTTGTGCAAACAACTCCAGAGTTGTGAATTAGTTAACCACCAAAATGAGTGGAAAAAGGCTTGCTGCTGGTGGAAAGGGGAATAGGCGTGTTGGGAAGGGGAAAAAAGGTTGTGTCCGTGGGGTAGGTGTTAAAGCAACAGTAACATCTGCAGAAGAAAAACCATCTTCCAGCCAAACTAAAATGTCTACTTCTTTTAGCGGACAATGTGATAAGATCCCTTTCTTACGGCCACGCCAATCGCTACAAATTCCAGATGAGGCAAAAAAACAGCAGGTGCTTCAACGGATATCAAGTGTTCCTTTAAGTGGGCTCTCCTCCACATCAACTTCAACATCACAAATACTCCAGTCCTCAAAGGTGTCACCCCAATCGCACTTGCTTCCTCACAGCTCCCAAATCTCCAGCTGCCCGTCTGAGTATGAGTTAGAACATATGGTTGAGTCTGCAGAGCTGTTTATTCATACTATAGCCTGGGAATCAGAGGTCGGCTCCAGCGCTTCTGTGAATCCAGACGAGGAAATGATCTGCACTGATGCCCAGAATCTTTATGAGTCGGATCCAGGACCAGACGCTGAAGGTTCTGACCATAATGTAGACCCTTATTCCCAAACTGTAACTCCTGTTGGTGGAGACAATGAGGAAGACGATGATGAGACTCAAATACCTGATTGGAGCGGCAACTTTAGTTTTTTGTCAGGGCAGGAACAGGTTGGCTCTGAGGACGACGGGTGTGATAACGCACAGGGTGATGATGATGAGGTTGGAGATCCCACTTACTGTCAACCCACAGTCAGCCAAGAGATGAGGTCAGCAGAGGAGGTGGAGGAGAAAGCTAGTGACGACGAGGTCAGGTTGCGCCTTCCTGGACAGAGACGTAGTACTGGAAGCACTTCAACAACTGCATCCTCAAACACAACTCTGCATCTCACCACAAGTCGTGGTGGCTCTTCAGGTCTCATGGGTGCTAAGCCTTGCATAGCCTGGGCATTTTTTCAGATCGATAAAGATGACCCAACTCGTGTTATCTGTAACATTTGTCAGCAAAAGCTAAGTAGAGGCCAAAAAATACATAGTTTGAGTACTTCATGCATGAACCGGCACATGGACATGAAGCATAAGTTGCAGTGGGAAGCTCACTGTGCTACAATGCGGCCTAGCCGGCCGGGTCAACCGCCGTCTGCCATATCTTGTGCATCCGCGGCCTCTTCATCCTCTGTGACTGGAGAGACAGCAGTCACACCTGTTTTGGGGCGCAGACCTGCCACCTCTTTACCCGCAACAGCCAGCGTGATTGGCAGGACATCATTTTCTTTGGAGGTGGTAACACCAGCTGGTGTTGAGCGCTGTCCGACATCGATAGCACCACCTTTGGATCAAGGCAACCTAACATGTCCGCCTGCATCTTCCTCACAGACCGGCAGTTTGCCGGGGCCACCCTTATAAACCCCGTCTAAGCACAATAGCCAGCCCTCGGTCCCTCAGATGTGGACAAGTAAAAGACCATTTCCTCCTAGCCATGAGAAAGCTAAGAGGTTGATTTTCACCATCTGCAAGCTCTTGGCTACAGAAATGCTGCCTTTCCGCCTGGTGGACACAGAGGATTTTCGAGACCTTATGTCCGTCGCAGTGCCCCAGTACCAGATGTCCAGTCGGCACTACTTCTCAAAGAAAGGTGTGCCTGCGCTCCACCAGCATGTTGCACACAACATCACCGCTTCTTTGAGAAACTCTGTGTGTGACAGGGTGCATTTCACCACAGACACTTGGATGAGTAGTCATGGACAGGGGCGTTACATGTCACTGACTGGGCATTGGGTAACTATGGTGACAGCAGGACAAGGGGCTGCTGTCCAAGTCTTGCCGTCCCCACGAGTTGTGCGTCAATCCTCTTTATCTCAAAATTCCTCCACTGCTTCTGCCTCCTCAACCTCATCTCGGTCCTCCACCTGCACGCAAAGCCTGTCTGGTCATGCCACAAGATTTCTAACTGCGCAGAAGGGATCCTGCACACCTCCTTACTATGCTGGCAGCAGGGCTCAACGTCATCAGGCGGTTTTCACTTTGAAATGTCTGCGAAATGTGAGTCACACAGCTGAGGAGTTGTGGTCAGCTCTGGAGAACCAATTTCATGAATGGTTGTCTCCAATGGACCTGAAACCAGGGAAGGCCGTGTGCGACAATGCTGCAAACCTGGGTGCGGCCCTTTGCCGGGGCAATGTCACACACGTGCCTTGTATGGCTCACGTGTTGAACCTGGTTGTCCAGCAATTTTTAGCCTACTATCCCGGACTAGATGGCCTTCTGCAGAGGGCACGGTCGCTGTGTGCTCACTTCCGCCATTCGCATCCCGCAGCTCAGCGACTTACATCTCTACAGAAGTCATTGGGCCTGCCACTTCACCGGCTAAAATGCCATGTGCCTACCCGGTGGAATTCAACTCTGCACATGTTGCAGCGACTGTGGCAGCACCGACAAGCCCTGGTGCAATACGTTCTGACGTAAAGCCTGGGCCAACGAGATCCAGAGGTGGGGCAAATCACGCTGGAGGAGTGGTCTCAGATCAAGGACCTATGCACCCTTCTGCACAGTTTTGAAATGGTGATGAAGATGTTTAGTGCTGACGATGCCATTATCAGCATGACTATTCCGGTGATTTACATCCTGGAGCACATGTTAAACAGAATTCGGAGTCAGGTGGTGGCACAAGAGGAGGTGGAGGAAGTAGAGGAGGAGGAGTTGTATGCGGAAGGGCTAACATCTGCAAGGTCCAGACGGTCGGCAGCACCAAGGCAGCAGGCATGTGAGGGTGGGGGAGATGGTTTTACCAGGGCGCATGGTAGCAGCCAAACAAGTAAGGAAGGTGCAGGAGCCCAGGAAGAAGTGGAGGACGAACTGATGGAAGACTCATCAGATGAGGGAGACCTTGATCACATTTCTTTTGTGCGAGGTTGGGGGGAGAGGACAGAGGAAGGAAGCATGATTGTTACCTCGCCACCAACACAACAGGGACTTGGTGCTCCTGGATGCGCAACACACATGAGTGCCTTCTTGCTTCACTACCTGCAACATGACCCTCGAATTGTGAGAATTAGAAATAATCCTGACTACTGGGTTGCCACACTGTTAGATCCCCGGTACAAAAGTAAATTTGCAGAAATTATTGATGCCATAGAAAGGGATGCACGCATGCAGGAGTATCAGCAGAGACTGTTGCAGAATCTTACATGTGCTTTTCCACAAAACACCAGTGGTGCACGTACTGAATCTCACAGTTGCATCTTGCCAACCGTGGGACCGTCGAGTGTTCAGCACTCAAACCGTAACAGAAACACAGTATCTGCTGGTAACATCAATTTTGCGGAATCATTTCACCACTTTTTTAGCCCATCCTTTGCAAGGCCACAGGAGACAAGAAGTCTGACACATAGTCAACGCCTAGAGACGATGGTACAGGGGTATCTCCAAGTAAACATTGAAGCCATGACTGTGTCACTGGACCCTTGCTCTTTTTGGGCTTCCAATCTGGATAAATGGCCGGAGCTAGCCACTTACGCCTTGGAGATCTTGTCATGCCCCGCAGCCAGCGTTCTGTCTGAACGTGTGTTCAGCGCTGCTGGTGGTGTGCTGACAGATAAGCGCACGCGGCTCTCCACTGATAATGTAGACAGACTCACGTTTATAAAGATGAACAAATCATGGATCCGAAACGACTTTTCTACCCCTGTGTTATCCTGGGGAGAGTAAAAGCTTGATGATTGGTTAAAATCACCTCACCAACCATGTTAAGCTTTGAAATTAGTAATCATGTTTATCTGTATCTTGGCTGGAAAATTATTTGGGCTTTGTAGCAGTGTGCAGCACTGATTCTATTAGGCCATCTATACTAAGCTCCACCAGATTTAAAATTACTAATCATGTTTATCTGTATCTTGGCTGGAAAATAATTTGGGCTTTGTAGCAGTGTGCAGTACTGATTCTATTAGGCCATCTATACTAAGCTCCACCAGATTTAAAATCAATAATAATTTTTAGCTGCATCTAGCCCGGAAAATAATTTTGGGGCTCCGAGATGCGCAAGACACATAAGCGCCTTCTTGCTGCACTACCTGCAACATGACCCTCAGATTGTCAGAATTCGAAGTAATCCTGACTACTGGGTTGCCACACTCTTAGATCCCTGACACTCTTCGATCAACCTTTTCATTTTAATAAAGACCAAAAAAATGGTCATTTTTGAAATTATAAGCATTAGCAGGTTATTAGAAACTGAAATCAAACAGTTTTCAACTCAAAACTTTATTCTAGGTGATGTTACATTTGCACATAGGACCCCTTGTTCGAAAGGAGCTTCTGAACTCTCTCGTCCATTGAATTTGTCAGGTTTTGGATGGTTTCTGCTTCAATTGTTTTGCATGAGGACAGAATACCCTCCTAGAGCTGTTGCTTAGATGTGAACTGCCTCCCGCCATCATAGACACTCCTTTTGATGATGCTCCAGAGGTTCTGAATGGGGTAGAGGTCAGGGGAGCATGGGGGTCACACCATAAGTTTGTCCCCTTTTATGCCCATATCAGCCAGAGATGCAGATGTGTTATGTGCAGCATGAGACGGTGCATTATCATGCATAAAAATGATCTTTCTGTGGAATACACGGTTCTTCTTCTTGAACCATGGCAGGAAGTGCTGTTTGAGAAACTCCACATACATTATGGAGTTCATCTTTACCCCTTCAGGGATCCTAAAGGGGCCGACAATCTCTCTCGCCATGATTCCAGCCCAAAACATTACTCCACCTCCTCCTTGTTGGCGCTGTAGCCGTGTTTGCGTGGAGTGTCCATCAACCAGCCATCCTCCACTCCATCCATCTGGACCATCGAGCGTTGCATGGCACTCATCCGTGAACAAAACAGTTTTGAAATGAGTCTTCATGTAATGTTTGGCCCACTGGAACCGTTTTTGCTTGTGTGAAGTGGAGAGAGGAGGTCGACAGGATGGCGTATGCACAGCTGCAAACCTCTGAAAGACCCTGCATCTTGTTGTTCGGGGGACGTTGGAGGCACCAGCAGCTTCAAAAACTTGTCTGCTGCTATGACAAGGCTTTTTTGCCGCTGCTCTTTTAACCTGACGTAATTGCCTGTAGGAAAGAGTCCTCAATTTGCCCTTATCAGCACGCACACGTGTGTACTGTGAATCAGCTACATACTTCTTGATTGCCAAGACACTTCATCCTGATCATCGCACAATGTTGATTGTAGTCATGCCTTGACCTAAACACTCCACAATTTGTTGCTTCTCAGCAGCCGACACATCCTTTTTCTTTCCCATTTTGGCAGAAAATGTAGGCTGCTTAATAATGTGGGACAGCCTTCTTAAGTAGTCTTGCCTTTCATTGGACACACCTGCCAAACTAATTAGCACAGGTGTCTGCAATTGCTTACAGTGATATAAAGAGCCCTGACACACATCACCATCAATGAGTTTAACTGACAAACAAACAAATTCTTCGCTTAGCACTCCTAAACACTTTTCGCATAATAATTTGGAACACAGTGTACATGTGCTTATCCACAAAACACCAGTGGTTCACGTAGTGAATCTTACAGTTCTAACTTGCCAACCGTGGTCTGTATAGAGTTGTTCAATAAAGGGCCCAAAATTAAGATAACATAGATGGGAGAGGTCTCTATGAATAGGAATTCCTAAGTATTTGATACCCTGTGAGGGCCAGGCAAAGGGAAAGTTGGACTGGATGGAATCCTGTATGGATTTGGGGAGGGAGACATCGAGGGCATCAGACTTCGCTGCATTGATTTTAAAATTTGACCATGTAACAAAGTGATGTATTTCAGCCATAACAGCAGGGATGGATATATGTGATTGAGTGATATATACTAGGACATCATCAGCAAATAGAGAGCACTTGTACTCGTTGCCTCCCACCTCAATCCACCTAATATTGGGGTTATGGCGAATTGATGAGAGCAGGTGCTCCGTCACTAGGATGTGTAAGAGAGGGGACAGAGGACATCCCTGCCTTGTCCCATTGGTGATTATGAAAGGTGATGAAAATGTTCTGACGCGCCCCCTGGGCCTTGGGACACCCGGAGCCGGACCCTTTTTGGTGGATGCTGGTGGTTGTAGTCTCCGTGGCGGCTACCCGGTTCCGTGGCTCAGGGCGGTCAAACCAGTGGCGGAACTATTTATGTGGTTTTGATGTTTAAATGTCCGACTACGCCACCCGTGGATTGCGGTCAGAGTGAACCGCCGCTGCAGGGCAGACCGCTGAGGCTGGTGTTGTGGGTGCAGCAGAGCGTAGCATAACTTCCCAACGGGAGGAGTATAGCCTCAGGGCAGTGTATGCGGAGGATGGGGGTGATGGTGCAGGGCAGCAGCAGTAACGACACGGAGTCAGTGATGCAGTCCAGGGCCTTATTCACAGTTCTTATTATCCAGACCACGTCTGCAGGTAACGGCTGCCCACGTCGTTCTGTGCTCACCAGGTGAGGGGCTCAGACAACTCCCAGATAACTTTGCAGTGCTTCACAGGACCCCCTTCGTGTGTCCTTTGTCTGGCCTTTCTTACCAACCCTTCTGTTCGGCTGCCTCGGGCCTCCTCTTGGTAAACTTGGCGCCAGTTTCCCTGACCCTATGTGGTGCCTTCCTAGCGGGTGTAGCGAGGGGCTGCGCCACATAAAATGTCACAGCCTCCGGTTTCTAGCTGAGGGTCGTTTCCCGCCTCCACTAGTTTCGGGGACCGGTCTCCCCCTTTGACCTGACCCCTCCACGCGGGTGGATTCGGGCGTGCGGTGGCGACTCGCCCGTCCGCACCCCTGGGATCCCTTCATTCCTCGTTCCTGGAGCCTTCTCCGCTCCTCTTCCTTCCTTCTCCCTCTTCCAGGCCTGGGCCTCTGTTACTAGGCCCGCCTCCGGAGCAGAGCTCATGCAGAGCCCCTGCTCCCTGTCACTTCTGCTCAGACTTCTCTGCACTGAACTAAGATGGTGCCCACCTTTTATACTCCCTTCTCAATGCACCCAGGAACTGCTTCCTCCCTGCTCCTGCACTACAGGGTTCCCCTTCCTCAGTGTTCCCTCCCCCCACTCCAGCCAGGGACAGGGACTGTCGTGCCCGTCTCAGGGGCATATTGGTCGCCCTGCCCCACGGCAATGTGGTGTAATGCATGCAGGTGTCGGGTCCTGATCCACACTCCATCCTTACCTGAGAGTGAGATATCACACCTCTGGGTGAGGTGCAATACCTCTGTAGGAACCGAGCCCTCAGGGTGCTACAGTTCCATTTAACTTCAGCCTAGGTGACGTATTGCGATACAGGGCCGTGATTTTGGCTATAAAAGGGTCCCCTAGACCCCTACCCCAAACTTTTTAAGAGAATAATATATGGCGTGCCAGGAGACTCTATGGAATGCTTTCTCAGCATCCAACGAGAGTATCTAATTACAAATTTTTAACTGCATCTAGCCCAGGAAATACTTTGTGCCTAGTAGCAGTGTCTGCTCGTCAGCGGATTATCCCAGCTGTTAAGCAAGCTACACCACCTGTAGTTTGGACACTTAATTTTTTCAAAGGAAATGCTTCGGGACCACGGGATACTTAGTGAAGAGCATCAGGAGGCACCCCAAGGCATAAGGGCTGGGACTGGCAGTAGGATGACTTGCGGTGGACAGCCGAGCTCGATCCTTATAAAAGCTTTTTAACTGCAGCAGCTTTAGTGGACGCTACTGGAGCTGGAATTACGTGGCTGCTGGCATGAGACTTGCCCTCCAATAGATCCTTGTAAATGGATTTAAAGTGTATTCATTCAAATTAGAGAGACAATTTAAATTAAAAAGCTTAGAGCTGCCTCCACCACAGGGGGCTCGCTCGACCCACCAGCGGACAGGCACCAGTATTGGGAGAGGGGGGCTGGCCGTCAGGGTTCACCCCGGCTCTGGCACAAACCCGGCGACACGGAGGTGGCACGGGCAGGAGCGGATTGGCCGTGTCGGCTTCTCACTTTTTGGATTTTAGAAGGGCATGACATGCCTATATCTGTGTCTCCCCCTCCTTTTACTCCTCCACCTCTTTTCTTTTCGCATGACTATATGTACTTGTCACTTTTCCATGTGTTAGTTATGTCTTCTAAGCAGTTTGTCAGCTTTTGGACACTTTTGAAGGTGTTTTCTATGTGTTTCTATGTGTTTTTGTTTGCCTGCCATTGGTTTTAATGGTGTTCGAAGGTGTTCGACGAACAGTTCGACGAACAGTTCGGCGAACACACGGGTGTTCGACGAACCGAACCGAACTCGAACACTACGGGGTGGCTCAACACTATTTGTGTGGTTGTCTACCAAGAATAGAAGGTTGAAAGTTTCTTCTTGGAAGCTGGAATCTAGGTTTATTGGTCCCTATAAAATAACTGCCATCATTAACCCAACAGCTTTTTGTCTTGAACTTCCTCAGGCTCTTATGGTCCACAGTGTGTTCCACCGGTCCTTATTCAAAAGGTATGTGGAACCTCTTGAGCCCTCACCTCTACCACCGCCCCTAGTAATGATTGATGGTAATCTGGAGTTCCAGATTTTGAGAATTGTAGATTCTCGTCTCCAGTGACATTCTCTACAATACTTGGTGCACTGGAAGGGTTATGCTCCAAAGGAGAGGATATGGGTTTCAGCATCAGAGGTGAACGCTCCCAGGTTGGTTCATTCATTCCACACCTCTTATCCTGAGAAACCCGGTCCTGAGTGTCCAGAGTCCACTTGTAGAGGAGGGGGTACTGTCACGGGTGTGTCAGAAGTGAAAGACAGTAGCCCTGCAGTTGGTTGCAGGAGATCTCTTCGTTTGGCATTACAGACACCTTCTTAGAGGCTGTCTCTCAAAGACCCAGCGGCTACCTTCCTCCGACTAATTAACACCCATCATCAACTAGCACTCATCCCCCTACCTTCCCTAGCCAGGGCCAAATGCCAGGGAAAGACAGGGCGAGGTTTGCATGCGGTGATTGGTGAAGAGCCAATTTAGGGACATTAGTGGAGACAGGGTGACATTAGATCAGCCTAGGAGGTCTCTACTCCCCCCTTTCCCTAGAGTCTGGGCTCCCTTTCTTTCTTCCCTTTGTATTGCACTAAGTCTTTACCACACCTTAAGTGACAATATGGTGGTGGAGGATGAGGAGAAGGAGGAGGACAGCAGAAAATATACAAAATCAGGAAGTGATTACCCATGTCTGGGTGTGAAGAGGTGTATGGGAATAGACCCTGGACCCTGGAGTTTGTCCCATTTAGTTGGATGCTTTGCTGCCATGTACCTGAGCATGCTGGTGGTGTTCAGGCTGCTAGTTTTGCTACCCCTGCTGATGCTGGCCTGGCAGATGGTGCAAATTGCCTTTTTGAGGTTATCGGCAGAGTCTTTAAAAAACTACCTGACTCGGGAAGACCTAACAGTTGTACTAGCAACTTCCGTCGTGTTGGCGTTACAAGGAGCACTTTCACGCCTTGAGTCTGCAGCCACCAAACTGCTTCTTCCTGCCTGTTGTGGTGCTACACCTCCCTGCCCCTGTGTGCTGCTGCCCTCGCTCTGTATTGCCAGGTTGGGTCAGTTACTCCAACACCTCGTCTTCCACTTCTGCACCCTGGTCCTCCTCTTGACTTTCTGGCAATTGTGTCTCATCATCATCCACCTCTGTGACAGTTTCCCACAGTCGCCTTTGTGTGACTCTGGCTGTTCAAATATTTGGGCATTGCTACATGCGATCTCCTCTTGCCCCACTTCAAGTGGACAGGGCGAGAGGCACGAATCTATAAATGGAAAAGTGAACAGCTCTTCGGAGTGTCCAAGTGTTGGATGAGTTGTCTCCGGGCACTCGGCATGGTGTGAGGAAGGAGGATCAGGTTGAGGAATATGCAGTCTAGACTCACGGCTACTGACACTTGACCATGTGGAAGACACAGTGGTGGTGGCTAAGTGACTGGAAGCATTATCTGCTATCCAATCAATGACCTTTTCACACTGCTCTGTGTTCAATAGTGGTGTTCTACGGTCCCCTATTAACTGGGACAGGAAGGTTGAGCGACAAGATGTGGGTGTTTATTATGGCACAATTTCAGCTTGCCCATAGCCTCGGCCTCATCCTCTGCACGCACCATCACCATCACATCCACTTCCCCATCCCTTGACATGCGCCTTGCCCATTTTAAATGGAGGACAATATTTTCCACGTTCACTACAAATGGCTGGATTTGAACCGCAGTGATATGTGATACGTGTGACAGAAAACCACAGTTTTAAATAGCTGGCCTCTAGGTTACTATTTTTCACAGCGACCTGGTATCAATAACTTCACTAAGACACTGCAACAAAATTTAAATGGAGGCCAGAAATGGCTGAATTTATAGCTAATTTATATGTGATACGTGTGACGGAAAACCACATTTTTAAATAGCTGGCCTCTAGGTTACTATTTTTCACAGCGACCTGGTGTCAATAACTTCACTAAGACACTGCAACAAAATTTAAATGGAGGCCAGAAATGGCTGAATTTGGAGCGAACTTATATGTGATACATGTGACGGAAAACCACAGTTTTAAATAGCTGGCCTGTAGATTAGTATTTTTCACAGCTACCTTGTGTCAATAACTTCACTGACACACTGCAACAAAATTTAAATGGAGGCCAGAAATGACTGAATTTAGAGCGAACTTATATGTGATACGTGTGACGGAAAACCACAGTTTTAAATAGCTGGCCTCTAGGTTACTAGCAGCAGGAGCAGACAGAACTGGAATGGAGCCTCTTGTGCTGTATGCACTGCAGTCTTCCACATACACTGCCTGCTTGCCTAACTTCTGCTGTTACCACTGAATAGATGCAGCTGGATTAGTCCTGAGAAGGACTGTTAGTTCAGATGTATATTATAGATATGTGTTGTGGAATACCTATACTAACTCTAAACAAGCAAGTCTCTCCCTGACGCAGCATCACCTCTCCCTACTCTGCCTGATTCCGGGTTAGACTGTGATGAGCATGGCGGTGCCCGATCTTATATACACTTGAGGACACTTTGCGGCCAGCCAATCACTGTAATGCCACAACCAACATGGCTACGGCATTACAGTGAGTGGCAGGCAATCCCTGCATGTTCATTGGCTTTCTAAAGAGAGCCAAGCATGCAGGGAGGAGACCCAAGCTCCCGCCCGAGCAACCCGGAATAATCGTCGAGCGCCGAGCATCTCGAGCAGTGAGCGAGTATTGAGCGAGTATTGCGGTTTTGTGGTTTCTTATTTACATTGTTTTTGGTTTTGCAGCAAACTGTTTTGCAGCAAACCTTGGCCATCATAGCAGAGATGCAGGATCTTGGCAAATCCGGATTTGCTCTGCCAATGCAGTCAGGAACAGCAGAGAAGAGTGTTTTTTTACTGTAACTGGAGTTCCTATGGATGCCCCAGTTAGGGTTCAATCAGATCTTGGTGACTATTCTCCTAAGCAAAAAATCATCATCTGTGTTTTATTTCTGATCTTCACCAGAGTTTGGTAAGTTTGTCAGTTTTTACCATCAGTGTTGCAATAGCTTTTCTCTTATGAAAAAGAAAAGCAAAAAAGTCGATGGAAGATTCTCAAGTTTCTTCTTTTAAATAGTCTGTGAAAAAAGCACAGCAGAAAAATAGTATCTCAGTGCTTGCCATTTTTTCACATACCAATAGACTTGCATTGGTGAGTTTGATCTGTGTCTTGGATCAAAATTGGAAATATCTCCATGATTTTGTGTGGACCACTTAGTCTGCAAAAATACATGAACATCCTCATAGACTAAACAGGCCTACTTCACAACCCTCATATCTTCCGTATCATACAACCCCAAACAGCCTTACCAAAATCACCAATGACTTACAGCCAAAGCTAACAGACAATTCTCTGTACTCCTTCTTCTTGACCTGTCCTCTGCTTTCGACACAGTTGACCACTGCCTCCTACTACAGATCCTCTCTTCCTTTGGCGTCAAAAAACTTGCCCTATCCTATGTCTCCTCATACCTTTCTAACTGCACATTTAGCGTCTCCCACTCCTACATTACCTCCTCACCCCGCCCCCTCTCTGTTGGAGTCCCTCAAGGCTCTGTCCTAGGACCACTACTTTCTCAATCTATACCCTTGGCCTGGAACAGCTCATAAAATCCCATGACTTCCAGCATCATCTTAACGCTGATGACACCCAGATCTACCTCTCTGGCCCAGATGTCACCTCTCTGCTGTCCAGAATCCCAGCATTTCTAGCAGCCATATCTTCCTTCTTCTCCTCACATTTCATCAAGCTCAATGTGGACAAAATTGAACTCATCAACTTACCCCCATCTCGCATATCTTCCCCACCTGACCTTTATAACACAATAAACTACATCACACTTTCCCCTGTACCAGAAATCCACTGCCTCAGAGTAACCCTTGACTCTGCCCTGTCCTTCAAATCCCACATCCAAGCTCTCACCACCTCCTGTCGCCTCCAGCTCAAAAATATTTCCAGAATCCGTGCTTTCCTCAACCCTCAATCTACTAAATTGCTTGTGCATGCCCTCATCATCTCCTGCCTCGACTACTGCAACATTCTCCTCTGTGGCCTTCCTGCTAACACTCTCGCACCCCTCCAGTCCATCCGTAACTCTGCTGCGTGACTAGTTCATCTCTCGCCTCAATACTCCTCTGCCATCCCCCTTTGCAAATCCCCTCACAGGCTCCCAACTGCCCAGCGTATCCAGTTCAAACTACTAACACGGACCTACAAAGCCATTCGTAACCTCTCTCCTCCATACATCTCTGAACTAATCTTCCGATATATTCCCTTATGTAATCTCCAGTACTCCCAAGACCTCCTTCTCTCCTCCACACTTATTTGTTCCTTGCCCAATCGCCTCCAAGATTTTTACAGAATATCCCCCATCCTATAGAATTCTGTGCCTCAACACGTCCGATTATCCGCCACACTTTGATCCTTCAGATGGAACTTGAAAACCCATCTCTTCAAACAAGCTTACAGCCTGCCATGACCTTGCCTGCTGCCACCTCAACAACACTGGAGCTACCGCAACCCCCCAACCTACTGTCTCCTTCCCCATTGCTGTAGAATGTAAGCCTGCAAGGGCAGGGTCCTCTTCCCTCCGTTCCAGTCTATCATTGTTAGTTTGTTTACTGTAAGTGATATCTGTATTTGGTACGTAACCCCTCCATGGAATCAATGGCACTATATAAATAAATAATAATAATAAAAATAGGTGGAAATAAAAAACCGTCTTGCATGAGCCATTATCAGGTGTACAAAAAATGAACAAAAGGAAAAAAATGTTCTTCAAAGATCATTTTTGATTTCTTGGGGGAAAAACTATGTAAAAAATAATATCATATATAAAATATCTTCAAAAACATTTGCAGAACCATGGTCCATTGAACTTTTCGATACTCCATGGCAGCCGTCCAGGACAAAGCTAATTCCCTCAGCCAGCACTCAATAGTCAGCACCCTGGGGTGACATTTTATGATTAGTAGGCTCCTTCAAGTTCATGACATTGCAAGAGATCTGGTCACTAGTCACCATGCAATACCATAATGTACATCTTGGCGGTCTAGAAGTAATGATTGGCGACCAGGATGGCAGCATTGGAGTGTTGGTTGAAGAAGTTAGCTCTGCCTTGGTCCAGCTGCCACAGAGTAGTGATGTAGACAATGACTCAAGGTTTTATGAAACATTTTGCTCAACTCTGTTTTATAGTTTATAGTTTAACAAACTAGTATTTCATCTTGAATATTAAATCAGTTTAATTTACATGATGTTCATCATTAACTGCAGTAATGGGTCCCACTTGTGTGAAGGATTTATTTTCTGATTAATGATAAAGATGATTTAAAAGTATTTTTTCTTTATATATCGAGTCTGATAGTTTAATCACTTTCTCTCCATCTGGCCAGTAAATTGCTCTGATTACTACAGTAGTTGAAACTCAATTATTTTATCAAGATTCATGAAATAATTATCATAAAAAGCACAACTGCAGTTTTGTGCTGTATGTTGCAATATTTAATGAAATAATACACCCATAAGGAATTGAAAAAAAAGCTGAGAATTTTTTAAATATGTAAATATTTAAATATTTGTCTTAAAGGAAATCTGTTATTGCCATATAATCTGAGAGCAGCACAATATGGGAGAAGCGAGAGCCTGAATCTGTAGTCACTTCCTGCAGCTGTGCAGTTCCAGCGACGTTGGCACCGCTATTTCTGGAGAGTGACGTAACCTTTTGTGATACTTGTTTTATGTTTTCACCATTTGTGGATAATCGCGCTCACTGAGGTTTGCTGGAGTCCCAAAGCTTTATAAATGGCTTTATAACCTTTTCCAGACAGATAGATCTCAATTACATTGTTTCTCATTTGTTCCTGAATTTATTTGGATCGTAGCATGATGTGTAGCTTTTGAAGATCTTTTGGTCTACTTCACTTTGTCGGGTAGGTCCTATTAAAGTAATTTCTTGATTGAGAACAGGTGTAGCAGTAGTCAGACCTTTGTGTGGCTAGGGAAATTGAACTCAGCTTCGCAAAGATGTGCTAAACTACAGTTAATTTATATTTTAAGGGGGGTGCAATCACTTTTTTCACACAGAGCCCTGTAGGTTTGGATTTCTTTTTCCTTTAATAATAAAGACCTTCATTTAAAAACTGCATTTTATGTTTACTTGTGTTACCTTTGTTTAATATTTAATTTTTTTTGTGATCTCAAACATTTAAGTGTGACAAACATGCAAAATAATAAGAAATCAGGAAGGAGGCAAACACTTTTTCATACCACTGTATATATATACAGTACAGACCAAAGGTTTGGACACAGCTTCTCATTTAAAGATTTTTCTGTATTTTCAAGACTATGAAAATTGTACAATCACACTGAAGGCATCAAAACTATGAATTAACACATGTGGAATTATATACTTAACAAAAAAGTGTAAAACAACTGAAAATATGTCTTATATTCTAGGTTCTTCCAAGTAGCCACCTTTTGCTTTGATGACTGCTTTGCAAACTCTTGGCATTCTCTTGATGAGCTTCAAGAGGTAGTCACCGGAAATGATCTTCCAACAATCCTGAAGGAGTTCCCAGAGATGCTTAGCACTTGTTGGCCCTTTTGCCTTCACTCTGCAGTCCACCTCATCCCAAACCATCAGTCATCTGGCGTAGCACCCCATCACTCTCCTTCTTAGTCAAAAAGCCCTTACACAGCCTGGAGGTGTGTTTGGGGTCATTGTCCTGTTGAAAAATAAATGATGGTCCAACTAAACGCAAACCGGATGGAATAGCATGCCGCTGCAAGATGCTGTGGTACTCATGCTGGTTCAGTATGCCTTCAATATTGAATAAATCCGCAACAGTGTCACCAGCAAAGCACTCCCACACCATCACACTTCCTCCTCCTTGCTTCACAGTTGGAACCAGGCATGTAGAGTCCATCCGTTCACCTTTTCTGCGTCGCACAAAGACACGGTGGTTGGAACCAATGATCTCAAATTTGGACTCATCAGACCAAAGCACAGATTTCCACTGGTCTAATGTCCATTCCTTGTGTTCTTTAGCCCAAACAAGTCTCTTCTGCTTGTTGCCTGTCCTTAGCAGTAGTTTCCTAGCAGCTATTTTACCATGAAGGCCTGCTGCACAAAGTCTCCTCTTAGCAGTTGTTGCAGAGATGTGTCTGCTGCTAGAACTCTGTGTGGCATTGACCTGGTCTCTAATCTGAGCTGCTGTTAACCTGCGATTTCTGAGGCTGGTGACTCGGATAAACTTATCCTCAGAAGCAGAGTTGACTCTTGGTCTTCCTTTCCTGGGGTGGTCCTCATGTGAGCCAGTTTCTTTGTAGCGCTTGATGGTTTTTGCAACTGCACTTGGGGACACTTTCAAAGTTTGCCCAATTTTTCACACTGACTGACCTTCATTTCTTTAAGTAATGATGGCCGCTCGTTTTTCTTTACTTAGCTTCTTTTTTTCTTGCCATAATACAAATTCTAACAGTCTATTCAGTAGGACTATCAGCTGTGTATCCACCAGACTTCTGCACAACACAACTGATGGTCCCAACCCCATTTATAAGGCAAGAAATCCCACTTATTAAACCTGACAGGGCACACCTGTGAAGTGAAAACCATTTCCGGTGAGTACCTCTTGAATAGAGATGAGCGTTGTTCTACTCGAACTGTTCGCCAATCTCTAATTCGAGCTGTTTTGGGCGGTGTTCGAGCCGTTCGGCGAACACGAACAATTTGAGAAAAATTCGGCTGTTCGAGGTTATGTTCGATAACTGTTCGTGCACCAAAATCATAACTGGATTTTTTCTCAGTAATGATGAAAATTAATGTTAATACGCAGTTTGAGTGTACAGCGGGGTGGGGGGAGTGGCAGGGGATGGATCTCTGCAGGAACAATGAAGATCTCCATTTTTTTTTTCTCTTTCCCGCATTTACAGTGGGGAGGTGCAATCTGTCAGCCTATCAGCAGCGCACACACGGAGCGAAGTGCTTTTTTTCACACAAGCAAGGGCATGTGTCATTGGCAGCGTATGTCACTTGTCCTTGCCCTATAAGACCAAGCCATTTTCCCCGTCGCCACCATTTTCTCACTGCTGCAGCTGCGTGTTAGACGGCACCGCTGTTGCTGTGTGCGCTATACCTTGTTAATTTCAAGCCAATTTTCGCACAAATCTACAGATAGCTTGGGAGTAGGGAATAGTTGTGATTGCAGTCCTTTTAAGGACTAGGTTACAGCATTTCCTACGACTTTTATCAGGCAGGTCTGTGCTCTTAAATAGATAGATTGTGGGAGTAAAGACTAATTGTAATTGGAGTCCTTTTCAGGACTAGGTTACATCAGTTCCTATCAGTTTTTGCCAGGCAGGTCTGTGCCAGTGCTGTGCAAGTTTTTTTCACAGCATTTGGCTGAATCTAGCAAAGCTAATCCTTTTTGGCCTATTGCAGAGTGTGTTAGTCAGTGGAGTAGCCTATCTGTGTTGCAAGATATACCACCTGTGTATAGAATACCAATTTTTTTACTGCACCTAGTGAAGTAAAATCTTTTGGGCATAGCATCATTCTATTAGTCCATCTATACTGACCTCCATCAGGTTGCAAATTGAATATAATTTTTTTCTGCATCTAGCTCTGAAAAAATATTGGGCTTCTAGCTGTGTGTGGGACTTGTTGTATTAGTCCATCTATACTGACCTCCATCAGGTTGCAAACTGAATATATTTTTTTCTGCATCTACCTCTGAAAAAATATTGGGCTTCTAGCTGTGTGTGGGACTTGTTCTATTAATCCATCTATACAGACCTCCATCAGGTTGCAAACTGAATATATTTTTTTCTGCATCTACCTCTGAAAAAATATTGGGCTTCTAGCTGTGTGTGGGACTTGTTGTATTTGTCCATCTATACTGACCTCCATCAGGTTGCAAACTGAATATATTTTTTTCTGCATCTACCTCTGAAAAAATATTGGGCTTCTAGCTGTGTGTGGGACTTTTTCTATTAATCCATCTATACAGACCTCCATCAGGTTGCAAACTGAATATATTTTTTTCTGCATCTACCTCTGAAAAAATATGTGGCCTTCTAGCAGTGTGTGGGACTTTCTCTATTAGTCCATCTATACTGACCTCCATCAGGTTGTAAATTAAAAATAATTTTTATCTGCATCTACAGTACCTCTGAAAAAATATTTGGGCTTCTAGCTGTGTGTGGGACTTGTTCTATTAGTCCATCTATACTGACATCCATCAGGTTGCAAATTGAATATAATTTTTATCTGCATCTAGCTCTGAAAAAATATGTGGCCTTCTAGCAGTGTGTGGGACTTTCTCTATTAGTCCATCTATACTGACCTCCATCAGGTTGCAAATTGAATATAATTTTTATCTGCATCTAGCTCTGAAAAAATATTTGGCCTTCTAGCAGTGTGTGGGATTTTCTCTATTAGTCCATCTATACTGACCTCCATCAGGTTGCAAATTAAAAATAATTTTTATCTGCATCTACCTCTGAAAAAATATTTGGGCTTCTAGCTGTGTGTGGGACTTGTTCTATTACTCCATCTATACTGACCTCCATCAGGTTGCAAACTGAATATATTTTTTTCTGCATCTACCTCTGAAAAAATATTGGGCTTCTAGCTGTGTGTGGGACTTGTTCTATTAATCCATCTATACAGACCTCCATCAGGTTGCAAACTGAATAAAAAATTTTTCTGCATCTACCTCTGAAAAAATATTTGGGCTTCTAGCTGTGTGTGGGACTTGTTCTATTAGTCCATCTATACTGACCTCCATCAGGTTGCAAATTGAATATAATTTTTTTCTGCATCTAACCCAGCCAATAGTTTTGGCCTAATACCACAGTTTGGCCACTCAGCTCTGCTCGGTTCCCATCCATTGTTTTTTTGTGCAAACAACTCCAGAGTTGTGAATTAGTTAACCACCAAAATGAGTGGAAAAAGGCCTGCTGCTGGTGGAAAGGGGAATAGGCATGTTGGGGAAGGGAAAAAAAGGTTGTGTCCGTTGGGTGGGTGTTAAAGCAACAGTAACATCTGCAGAAGAAAGACCATCTTCCAGCCAAACTAAAATGTCTACTTCTTTTAGCGGACAATGTGATAAGATCCCTTTCTTATGGCCACGCCAATCGCTACAAATTCCAGATGAGGCACAAAAACAGCAGGTGCTTCAACGGATATCAAGTGCTCCTTTAAGTGGGCTCTCCTCCACATCAACTTCAACATCACAAATACTCCAGTCCTCAAAGGTGTCACCCCAATCGCACTTGCTTCCTCACAGCTCCTAAATCTCCAGCTGCCCGTCTGAGTATGAGTTAGAACAGATGGTTGAGTCTGCAGAGCTGTTTACTCATACTATAGCCTGGGAATCAGAGGTCGACACCAGCGCTTCTGTGAATCCAGACGAGGAAATGATCTGCACTGATGCCCAGAATCTTTATGAGTCGGATCCAGGACCAGACGCAGAAGGTTCTGACCATAATGTAGACCCTCATTCCCAAACTGTAACTCCTGTTGGTGGAGACAATGAGGAAGACGATGATAAGACTCAAATACCTGATTGGAGCGACAACTTTAGTTTTTTGTCAGGGCAGGAACAGGTTGGCTCTGAGGACGACGGGTGTGATAACGCACAGGGTGATGATGATGAGGTTGGAGTTCCCACTTACTGTCAACCCACAGTCAGCCAAGAGATGAGGTCAGCAGAGGAGGTGGAGGAAGATGCTAGTGACGACGAGGTCAGGTTGCGCCTTTCTGGACAGAGACATAGTACTGAAAGCACGTCAACAACTGCATCCTCAAACACAACTCTGCCTCTCACCACAAGTCGTGGTGGCTCTTCAGGTCGCATGGGTGCTAAGCCTTGCATAGCCTGGGCATTTTTTCAGATCGATAAAGATGACCCAACTCGTGTTATCTGTAACTTTTGTCAGCAAAAGCTAAGTAGAGGCCAAAAAATACATAGTTTTAGTACTTCATGCATGAACCGGCACATGGACATGAAGCATAAGTTGCAGTGGGAAGCTCAGTGTGCTACAATGCGGCCTAGCCGGCCGGGCCAACCACCGTCTGCCATATCTTGTGCATCCACGGCCTCTTCATCCTCTGTGACTGGGGGGACAGCAGTCACACCTGTTTTGGGGCGCAGACCTGCCACCTCTTTACCCGCAACAGCCAGCGTAATTGGCAGGTCATCATTTTCTTTGGAGGTGGTAACACCAGCTGGTGTTGAGCGCTGTCCGACATCGATAGCACCACCTTTGGATCAAGGCAACCTAACATGTCCGCCTGCATCTTCCTCACAGACCGGCAGTTTGCCAGGGACACCCTTATCAACCCCGTCTAAGCACAATAGCCAGCCCTCGGTCCCTCAGATGTGGACAAGTAAAAGACCATTTCCTCCTAGCCATGAGAAAGCTAAGAGGTTCAATTTCACCATCTGCAAGCTCTTGGCTACAGAAATGCTGCCTTTCCGCCTGGTGGACACAGAGGATTTTCGAGACCTTATGTCCGTCGCAGTGCCCCAGTACCAGATGCCCAGTCAGCACTACTTCTCAAAGAAAGGTGTGCCTGCGCTCCACCAGCATGTCGCACACAACATCACCGCTTCTTTGAGAAACTCTGTGTGTGACAGGGTGCATTTCACCACAGACACTTGGACGAGTAGGCATGGACAGGGGCGTTACATGTCGCTGACTGGGCACTGGGTAACTATGGTGACAGCAGGACAAGGGGCTGCTGTCCAAGTCTTGCCGTCCCCATGAGTTGTGCGTCAATCCTCTTTATGTCAAAGTTCCTCCACTGCTTCTGCCTCCTCAACCTCCTCTCGGTCTTCCACCTGCACCCAAAGCCTGTCTGGTCATGCCACAAGCTTTCTAACTGCGCAGAAGGGATCCTGCACACCTCCTTACTATGCTGGCAGTAGGGCTCAACGTCATCAGGCGGTTTTTACATTGAAATGTCTGGGAAATGTGAGTCACACAGCTGAGGAGTTGTGGTCAGCTCTGGAGAACCAATTTCATGAATGGTTGTCTCCACTGGACCTGAAACCAGGGAAGGCCGTGTGCGACAATGCTGCAAACCTGGGTGCGGCCCTTCGCCGGGGCAATGTCACACACGTGCCTTGTATGGCTCACGTGTTGAACCTGGTTGTCCAGCAATTTTTAGCCCACTATCCCAGACTAGATGGCCTTCTGCAGAGGGCACGGTCGCTGTGTGCTCACTTCCGCCGTTCGCATCCCGCAGCTCAGCGACTTACATCTCTACAGAAGTCGTTGGGCCTGCCACTTCACCGGCTAAAATGCGATGTGCCTACCCGGTGGAATTCAACTCTGCACATGTTGCAGCGACTGTGGCAGCAACAACAAGCCCTGGTGCAATACGTTCTGACGTATAGCCTGGGCCAACGAGATCCAGAGGTGGGGCAAATCACGCTGGAGGAGTGGTCTCAGATCAGGGACCTATGCACCCTTCTGCACAGTTTTGAAATGGCGACGAAGATGTTTAGTGCTGACGATGCCATTATCAGCATGACTATTCCGGTGATTTACATGCTGGAGCACATGTTAAACAGAATTCGGAGTCAGGTGGTGGCACAAGAGGAGGTGGAGGAAGTAGAGGAGGAGGAGTTGTATGCGGAAGGGCTAACATCTGCAAGGTCCAGACGGTCGGCAGCACCAAGGCGGCAGGCATGTGAGGGTGGGTGAGATGGTTTTACCAGGGCGCATGGTAGCAGCCAAACTAGTGAGGAAGGTGCAGGAGCCCAGGAAGAAGTGGAGGACGAACTGATGGAAGACTCATCAGATGAGGGAGACCTTGATCACATTTCTGTTGTGCGAAGTTGGGGGGAGAGGACAGAGGAAGGAAGCATGATTGTTACCTCGCCACCAACACAACAGGGACTTGGTGCTCCTGGATGCGCAACACACATGAGTGCCTTCTTGCTGCACTACCTGCAACATGACCCTCGAATTGTGAGAATTAGAAATAATCCTGACTACTGGGTTGCCACAGTGTTAGATCCCCGGTACAAAAGTAAATTTGCAGAAATTATTCCTGCCATAGAAAGGGATGCATGCATGCAGGAGTATCAGCAGAGACTGTTGCAGAATCTTACATGTGCTTTTCCACAAAATACCAGTGGTGCACGTAGTGAATCTCACAGTTCCAACTTGCCAACCGTGGGACGGTCAAGTGTTCAGCACTCAAACCGTAACAGAACCACAGTATCTGCTGGTAACATCAATTTTGCGGAATCATTTCACCACTTTTTTAGCCCATCCTTTGCAAGGCCACAGGAGACAAGAAGTCTGACAAATAGTCAACGCATAGAGACGATGGTACAGGAGTATCTCCAAGTAAACATTGAAGCCATGACTGTGTCACTGGACCCTTGCTCTTTTTGGGCTTCCAATCTGGATAAATGGCCGGAGCTAGCCACTTACGCCTTGGAGATCTTGTCATGCCCCGCAGCCAGCGTTCTGTCTGAACGTGTGTTCAGCGCTGCTGGTGGTGTGCTGACAGATAAGCGCACGCGGCTCTCCACTGATAATGTAGACAGACTCACGTTCATAAAGATGAACAAATCATGGATCCGAAACGACTTTTCTACCCCTGTGTCATCCTGGGGAGAGTAAAAGCTTGATGATTGGTTAAAATCACCCTACCAACCGTTTTAAGCTTTCAAATTACTAATCATGTTTATCTGTATCTTGGCTGGAAAATAGTTTGGGCTTTGTAGCAGTGTGCAGCACTGATTCTATTAGGCCATCTATAATAAGCTCCACCAGATTTAAAATTACTAATCATGTTTATCTGTATCTTGACTGGAAAATAATTTGGGCTTTGTAGCAGTGTGCAGCACTGATCCTATTAGGCCATCTATACTAAAGCTTCACCAGATTTAAAATTAATAATAATTTTTAGCTGCATCTAGCCCGGAAAATAATTTTGGGGCTCCGAGATGCACAAGACACATAAGTGCCTTCTTGCTGCACTACCTGCAGCATGACCCTCATATTGTCAGAATTCGAAGTAATCATGACTACTGGGTTGCCACACTCTTAGATCCCCCAAACTTTTCGATCAACCTTTTCATTTTAATAAAGACCAAAAAAATGGTCATTTTTGAAATTATAAGCATTAGCAGGTTGTTAGAAACTGAAATCAAACAGTTTTCAACTCAAAACTTTATTCTAGGTGATGTTACATTTTCACATAGGACCCCTTGTTCGAAAGGAGCTTCTGAACTCTCTCGTCCATTGAATTTGTCAGGTTTTGGATGGTTTCTGCTTCAATTGTTTTGCATGAGGACAGAATACCCTCCTAGAGCTGTTGCTTAGATGTGAACTGCCTCCCGCCATCATAGACACTCCTTTTAATGATGCTCCAAAGGTTCTGAATGGGGTAGAGGTCAGGGGACCATGGGGGTCACACCATAAGTTTGTCCCCTTTTATGCCCATATCAGCCAGAGATGCAGATGTTTTATGTGCAGCATGAGATGGTGCATTATCATGCAAAAAAATGATCTTGCTGTGAAATACACGGTTCTTCTTCTTGAACCATGGCAGGAAGTGCTGTTTGAGAAAATCCACATACATTATGGAGTTCATCTTTAGCGCCTTCAGGGATCCTAAAGGGGCCAACAATCTCTCTCCCCATGATTCCAGCCCAAAACATTACTCCACCTCCTCCTTGTTGGCGCTGTAGTCGTGTTTGCGTGGGGTGTCCATCAACCAGCCATCCTCCACTCCATCCATCTGGACCATCGAGCGCTGCACGGCTCTCATTCGTGAACAAAACAGTTTTGAAATCAGTCTTCATGTAATGTTTGGCCCACTGGAGCCGTTTCTGCTTGTGTGAAGTGGATAGAGGAGGTCGACAGGATGGCGTATGCACAGCTGCAAACCTCTGAAGGACCCTGCATCTTGTTGTTCGGGGGACGTTGGAGGCACCAGCAGCTTCAAAAACTTGTCTGCTGCTATGACAAGGCTTTTTTGCCGCTGCTCTTTCAACCTGATGTAATTGCCTGTAGGAAAGAGTCCTCAATTTGCCCTTATCAGCACGCACACGTGTGTACTGTGAATCAGCTACATACTTCTTGATTGCCAAGACACTTCATCCTGATCATCGCACAATGTTGATTGTAGTCATGCCTTGACCTAAACACTCCACAATTTGTTGTTTCTCAGCAGCCGACACATCCTTTTTCTTTCCCATTTTGGCAGAAAATGTAGGCTGCTTAATAATGTGAGACAGCCTTCTTAAGTAGTCTTGCCTTTCATTGGACACACCTGCCAAACTAATTAGGTGTCTGCAATTGCTTACAGTGATATAAAGAGCCCTGACACACATCACCATCAATGAGTTTAACTGACAAACAAACAAATTCTTCCCTTATCACTCCTAAACACTTTTTGCATAATAATTTGGAACACAGTGTACATGTGCTTTTCCACAAAACAGCAGTGGTTCACGTAGTGAATCTTACAGTTCTAACTTGCCAACCGTGGTCTGTATAGAGTTGTTCAATAAAGGGCCCAAAATTAAGATAACATAGATGGGAGAGGTCTCTATGAATAGGAATTCCTAAGTATTTGATACCCTGTGAGGGCCAGGCAAAGGGAAAGTTGGACTGGATGGAATCCTATATGGATTTGGGGAGGGAGACATCGAGGGCCTCAGACTTCGCTGCATTGATTTTAAAATTTGACCATGTAACAAAGTGATCTATTTCAGCCATAACAGCATGGATGGATATATGTGATTGAGTGATAAATACTAGGACATCATCAGCAAATAGAGAGCACTTGTACTCGGTGCCTCCCACCTCAATCCACCTAATATTGGGGTTATGGCGAATTGATGAGAGCAGGTGCTCCGTCACTAGGATGTATAAGAGAGGGGACAGAGAACATCCCTGCCTTGTCCCATTGGTGATTGTGAAAGGTGATGAAAATGTTCTGACGCGCCCCCTGGGCCTTGGGACACCCGGAGTCGGACCCTTTTTGGTGGATGCTGGTGGTTGTAGTCTCCGTGGCGGCGACCCGGTTCCGTGGCTCAGGGCGGTCAAACCAGTGGCGGAACTATTTATGTGGTTTTGATGTTTAAATGTCCGACTACGACACCCATGGATTGCAGTCAGAGTGAACCGCCGCTCCAGGGCAGACCGCTGAGGCTGGTGTTGTGGGTGCAGCAGAGCGTAGCATAACTCCCCACGGGAGGAGTATAGCCTCAGGGCAGTGTATGCGGAGGATGGGGGTGATGGTGCAGGGCAGCAGCAGTAACGACACGGAGTCAGTGATGCAGTCCAGGGCCTTTACTCACAGTTCTTATTATCCAGACCACGTCTGCAGGTAACGGCTGCCCACGTCGTACTGTGCTCACCAGGTGAGGGGCTCAGACAACTCCCAGATAACTTTGGAGCGCTTCACAGGACCCCCTTTGTGTGTCCTTTGTCTGGCCTTTCTTACCAACCCTTCTGTCCGGCTGCCTCGGGCCTCCTCTTGGTAAACTTGGCGCCAGTTTCCCTGACCCTATGTGGTGCCTTCCTAGCGGGTGTAGCGAGGGGCTGCGCCACATAAAATGTCACAGCCTCCTGTTTCTAGCTGAGGGTCGTTTCCTGCCTCCACTAGTTTCGGGGACCGGTCTCCCCCTTTGGCCTGACCCCTCCACGCAGGTGGATTCGGGCGTGCGGTGGCGACTCGCCCGTCCGCACCCCTGGGATCCCTTCGTTCCTCGTTCCTGGAGCCTTCTCAGCTCCTCTTCCTTCCTTCTCCCTCTTCCAGGCCTGGGCCTCTGTTACTAGGCCCGCCTCCGGAGCAGAGCTCATGCAGAGCCCCTGCTCCCTGCCACTTCTGCTCAGACTTCTCTGCACTGAACTAAGATGGTGCCCACCTTTTATACTCCCTTCTCAATGCACCCAGGAACTGCTTCCTCCCTGCTCCTGCACTACAGGGTTCCCCTTACTCAGTGTTCCCTCCCCCCACTCCAGCCAGGGACAGGGACTGTCGTGCCCATCTCAGGGGCATATTGGTCGCCCTGCCCCACGGCAATGTGGTGTAATGCATGCAGGTGTCGGGTCCTGATCCACACTACATCCTTACCTGAGAGTGAGATATCACACATCTGGGTGAGGTGCAATACCTCTGTAGCAACCGAGCCCTCAGGGTGCTACAGTTCCATTTATCTTCAGCCTAGGTGACGTATTGCGATACAGGGCCGTGATTTTGGCTATAAAAGGGTCCCCTAGACCCCTACCCCAAGCTTTTTAAGAGAATCATATATGGCGTGCCAGGAGACTCTATGGAATGCTTTCTCAGCATCCAACGAGAGTATCTAATTACAAATTTTTAACTGCATCTAGCCGAGGAAATACTTTGTGCCTAGTAGCAGTGTCTGCTAGTCAGCGGATTATCCCGGCCGTTAAGCAAGCTACACCACCTGTAGTTTGGACACTTAATTTTTTCAAAGGAAATGCTTCGGGACCACGGGATACTCAGTGAAGAGCATCAGGAGGCACCCCAAGGCATAGGGGCTGGGACTGGCAGTAGGATGCCTTGCGGTGGACAGCCGAGCTCGATCCTTATAAAAGCTTTTTAACTGCAGCAGCTTTAGTGGACGCTACTGGAGCTGGAATTACGCGGCTGCTGACATGAGACTTGCCCTCCAATAGATCCTTGTAAATGGATTTAAAGTGTATTCATTCAAATTAGAGAGACAATTTAAATTAAAAAGCTTAGAGCTGCCTCCACCACAGGGGGGCTCGCTCGACCCACCAGCGGACAGGCACCAGTATTGGGAGAAGGGGGCTGGCCGTCAGGGTTCACCGCGGCTCTGGCACAAACCCGGCGACGCGGAGGTGGCACGGGCAGGAGCGGACTGAACGTGTCGGCTTTTCACTTTTTGGATTTTAGAAGGGCATGACATGCCTATATCTGTGTCTCCCCCTCCTTTTACTCCTCCACCTCTTTTCTTTTCGCATGACTATATGTACTTGTCACTTTTCCATGTGTTAGTTGTGTCTTCTGAGCAGTTTGTCAGCTTTTGGACACCTTTGAAGGTGTTTTCTATGTGTTTCTAAGTGTTTTTGTTTGCCTGCCATTGGTTTTAATGGTGTTCGAAGGTGTTCGACGAACAGTTCGACGAACAGTTCGGCGAACACACGGGTGTTCGAAGAACCGAACCGAACTCGAACACTACGGGGGTGGCTCAACACTACTCTTGAAGCTCATCAAGAGAATGCCAAGAGTGTGCAAAGCAGTCATCAAAGCAAAAGGTGGCTACTTTGAAGAACCTACAATATAAGACATATTTTCAGTTGTTTCACACTTTTTTGCTAAGTATATAATTCCATATGTGTTAATTCATAGTTTTGATGCCTTCAGTGTGACTGTACAATTTTCATAGTCATGAAAATACAGAAAAATCTTTAAATGAGAAGGTGTGTCCAAACTTTTGGTCTGTACTGTATGCTGCACCTCGCACAAGATCCTGAGTCAGAGAAGGAACGATCAAAAACAGGAGGACATCTTTTATAATTCAGGATAGCTCTGTCTGTCTTTACCTTATAAGCATTGCCCTAAGAACCTGGAGTGACCTTGTAAGGGGGTGTATTGTAATATCCATGCTGATACTTTGATGCAAGCATTACAGCAGTCCTTTTTAATTCCTGGGACTAGAGTTGAGCAGATCAAGCAAATTCAAATTTGCCTGTTCACACCAATTTTTCTGTGAAATTTGATTTGCAGAGAAGTTACTCTTCACAAACTGAATATCCCTTATTATGCTATAGGGCATCCCCAGACATTGCATCTTCTTATCATTGCTGCAAGTGCTGAATTCTCAGTCAGAACTGTCCCAAGTCTCATAAGAGACAGAAGTCCCAGTCAAACGTGAAGAGGACCAGAGACCAGTGTGTAGCTGCAGTTATAAGAAGATGCACTGAGGAGCAGAGGGGTTACAGAGGTGAGAGATAAGGTGAGAATAAGGTTTTTTTTTTTTTACTTTTTGATGGCCTTTTACGGTTCAGCAAAATGGCATTCAGAATTCATCATTTGGCAGAATCCACCTGGAAGCGAATTAAAAAAAAAAATCTGCATTTTGATGAATACAGATTTCTGTAATATTCAAGTTGAATTAATTTCTTGTAGTGCTTCCCAACCAGAGAAATGCCTACTGTTGAAACTCCTGAGCCTTTCACACCTACTGCCAATTATAATTTCTCTTTATGTTGTCCACACCTCAGTGTTCAGCTCCTGAAGTTTTAGTGCTTGTTCCTGTTTTTTCCTCAGTCCATTTTCTGATTTTGCTACTTTCTGATGATTTTATCCCTTTTCTGTCCTCCTGTTTCTGACTTTGCTACCTAATTTTCCTGCCAGCCTGCTTCATCAGTGCAGGGTCCCTGTGTAAATCCACATCACTGTAAAAGGGTTAAATGGTGAATGCCTGGGCTACCGTGGTACCTTATACTCAAAGTAGCTAGTGCAAGCTTGTCTATCGAAGCCCTATTTAAAGTTGCCACGTGACCACGTATACAGCCACTATTACAATTCAACTGACGTGCATATAGTATTTAAATTAATTTATATTATTTTGATTTATATTTTGATGTTATCATTCTACAATCAATGTAATTTTAGATTTGTACTGTAGATAAGATGTTTAAAAATGTCCTAGTACCAACATGCCATTGACTTTCTAAAAGTAAACTAGCAGTTTATTGCTTGGGTATTGTCATAAAAAATGTCTACATGCATCAGAATTAACTCCTTCACCACCCAGCCTGTTTTCACCTTCCTGACTGGGTCAAATTTTACAATTCTGACCAATGTCAATCTATGAGTTAATAACTGTGGAATGCTTCAACGTATCCCAGTGATTCTTGGATTTCTTGTTATATATTGTACTTCATGTTAGTGGTAAATTTAGGCTGATATTTTTTGTTTTATTTGTTAAAATATAGGATTTTGTTGAAAGTAGCAAATTTCATAACTTTTAACTTATATGCCCTTAAACCATATAACTCTATCACACAAAATAGTTAATAAATAACACTTACCACATGTCTACTTTACATTAGCATCAATTTTGAAACATAATTTTTTTATTGGTTAGAAGGGTTAAAAATTGATCAGCAATTACTCAATTTTCCATCGTCCTCCAAGGGGTAACGTTTCTACTTGTGCAGTGACATGTCATACCTGAAATGGCAAAGTGAGGAGACTTTTAAGTGGCAATGCTCCTCTGGGAAATATGCAAATTGTTTCTTCAGAGAGGAAGAGGACTAAAAGTCTAGTGCCACCTATAGGAAGTAGCAATCCTAAAAGTAAATATTGACTCTCTAATGAGCCTTGTCACACGACTTAGGATAAAAGCCAAAACCAAAATCTCAATTTGCAGACACTGAGCTTTGGGGTAGTGCCCCTCATCAGTGTAAAGTGTGAGATCTGCTTTGGCTGGGTGAGAGGCATCTGACTAGGGTCCAAGGGGTAATGTTTCTCCTTGCAGAGAGTGATATGTCAAGCCTGACATGCCAAAGTGAGGAAACTTTTAAGTAGAGATGAGCGTTGTTCTTCTCGAACTGTTCGCCAATCTCAAATTCGAGCTGTTTTGGGCGGTGTTCGAGCCGTTCGGCGAACACGAACAATTTGAGAAAAATTCGGCTGTTCGAGGTTATGTTCGATAACTGTTCGTGCACCAAAATCATAACTGGATTTTTTCTCAGTAATGATGAAAATTAATGTTAATACGCAGTTTGAGTGTACAGCGGGGTGGGGGGAGGGGCAGGGGATGGATCTCTGCAGGAACAATGAAGATCTCCATTTTTTTTTCTCTTTCCCGCATTTGCAGTGGGGAGGTGCAATCTGTCAGCCTATCAGCAGCGCACACACGGAGCGAAGTGCTTTTTTTCACACAAGCAAGGGCATGTGTCATTGGCAGTGTATGTCACATGTCCTTGCCCTATAAGACCAAGCCATTTTCCCCGTCGCCACCATTTTCTCACTGCTGCAGCTGCGTGTTAGACGGCACCGCTGTTGCTGTGTGCGCTATACCTTGTTAATTTCAAGCCAATTTTCGCACAAATATACAGATAGCTTGGGAGTAGGGAATAGTTGTGATTGCAGTCCTTTTAAGGACTAGGTTACAGCATTTCCTATGACTTTTATCAGGGAGGTCTGTGCTCTTAAATAGATAGGTTGTGGGAGTAAAGACTAATTGTAATTGGAGTCCTTTTCAGGACTAGGTTACATGAGTTCCTATCAGTTTTTGCCAGGCAGGTCTGTGCCAGTGCTGTGCAAGTTTTTTTCACAGCATTTGGCTGAATCTAGCAAAGCTAATCCTTTTTGGCCTATTGCAGAGTGTGTTAGTCAGTGGAGTAGCCTATCTGTGTTGCAAGATATAACACCTGTGTATAGAATACCAATTTTTTTACTGCACCTAGTGAAGTAAAATCTTTTGGGCATAGCATCATTCTATTAGTCCATCTATACTGACCTCCATCAGGTTGCAAACTGAATATAATTTTTTTCTGCATCTAGCTCTGAAAAAATATTTGGGCTTCTAGCAGTGTGTGGGACTTGGTCTATTAGTCCATCTATACTGACCTCCATCAGGTTGCAAATTAAAAATAATTTTTTTCTTCATTTAGCTCTGAAAAAATATTTGGGCTTCTAGCATTGTGTGGGACTTGTTCTATTAGTCCTTCTATACTGACCTCCAGCAGGTTGCAAATTGAATATAATTTTTTTCTGCATCTAGCTCTGAAAAAATAGTTGGGCTTCTAGCGGTGTGTGGGACTTGGTCTATTAGTCCATCTATACTGACCTCCATCAGGTTGCAAATTAAAAATAATTTTTTTCTGCATCTAGCTCTGAAAAAATATTTGGGCTTCTAGCAGTGTGTGGGACTTGGTCTATTAGTCCATCTATACTGACCTCCATCAGGTTGCAAATTAAAAATAATTTTTTTCTGCATCTAGCTCTGAAAAAATATTTGGGCTTCTAGCAGTGTGTGGGACTTGGTCTATTAGTCCATCTATACTGACCTCCATCAGGTTGCAAATTAAAAATAATTTTTTTCTGCATCTAGCTCTGAAAAAATATTTGGGCTTCTAGCAGTGTGTGGGACTTGGTCTATTAGTCCATCTATACTGACCTCCATCAGGTTGCAAATTAAAAATAATTTTTTTCTTCATTTAGCTCTGAAAAAATATTTGGGCTTCTAGCAGTGTGTGGGACTTGGTCTATTAGTCCATCTATACTGACCTCCATCAGGTTGCAAATTAAAAATAATTTTTTTCTGCATCTAGCTCTGAAAAAATATTTGGGCTTCTAGCAGTGTGTAGGACTTGGTCTATTAGTCCATCTATACTGACCTCCATCAGGTTGCAAATTAAAAATAATTTTTTTCTTCATTTAGCTCTGAAAAAATATTTGGGCTTCTAGCAGTGTGTGGGACTTGTTCTATTAGTCCTTCTATACTGACCTCCAGCAGGTTGCAAATTGAATATATTTTTTTTCTGCATCTAGCTCTGAAAAAATAGTTGGGCTTCTAGCGGTGTGTGGGACTTGGTCTATTAGTCCATCTATACTGACCTCCATCAGGTTGCAAATTAAAAATAATTTTTTTCTGCATCTAGCTCTGAAAAAATATTTGGCCTTCTAGCAGTGTGTGGGACTTGGTCTATTAGTCCATCTATACTGACCTCCATCAGGTTGCAAATTAAAAATAATTTTTATCTGCATCTACAGTACCTCTGAAAAAATATTTGGGCTTCTAGCAGTGTGTGGGACTATTTGTATTAGTCCATCTATACTGACCTCCATCAGGTTGCAAATTCAAAATAATTTTTTTCTGCATCTAACCCAGCCAATAGTTTTGGCCTAATACCACAGTTTGGCCACTCAGCTCTGCTCGGTTACCATCCATTGTTTTTTTGTGCAAACAACTCCAGAGTTGTGAATTAGTTAACCACCAAAATGAGTGGAAAAAGGCCTGCTGCTGGTGGAAAGGGGAATAGGCGTGTTGGGAAGGGGAAAAAAGGTTGTGTCCGTGGGGTAGGTGTTAAAGCAACAGTAACAACTGCAGAAGAAAGACCATCTTCCAGCCAAACTAAAATGTCTACTTCTTTTAGCGGACAATGTGATAAGATCCCTTTCTTACGGCCACGCCAATCGCTACAAATTCCAGATGAGGCACAAAAACAGCAGGTGCTTCAACGGATATCAAGTGCTCCTTTAAGTGGGCTCTCCTCCACATCAACTTCAACATCACAAATACTCCAGTCCTCAAAGGTGTCACCCAAATCGCACTTGCTTCCTCACAGCTCCCAAATCTCCAGCTGCCCGTCTGAGTATGAGGTAAAACAGATGGTTGAGTCTGCAGAGCTGTTTACTCATACTATAGCCTGGGAATCAGAGGTCGACTCCAGCGCTTCTGTGAATCCAGACGAGGAAATGATCTGCACTGATGCCCAGAATCTTTATGAGTCGGATCCAGGACCAGACGCAGAAGGTTCTGACCATAATGTAGACCCTCATTCCCAAACTGTAACTCCTGTTGGTGGAGACAATGAGGAAGACGATGATAAGACTCAAATACCTGATTGGAGCGACAACTTTAGTTTTTTGTCAGGGCAGGAACAGGTTGGCTCTGAGGACGACGGGTGTGATAACGCACAGGGTGATGATGATGAGGTCGGAGATCCCACTTACTGTCAACCCACAGTCAGCCAAGAGATGAGGTCAGCAGAGGAGGTGGAGGAAGATGCTAGTGACGACGAGGTCAGGTTGCGCCTTCCTGGACAGAGACGTAGTACTGGAAGCACGTCAACAACTGCATCCTCAAACACAACTCTGCCTCTCACCACAAGTCGTGGTGGCTCTTCAGGTCGCATGGGTGCTAAGCCTTGCATAGCCTGGGCATTTTTTCAGATCGATAAAGATGACCCAACTCGTGTTATCTGTAACATTTGTCAGCAAAAGCTAAGTAGAGGCCAAAAAATACATAGTTTGAGTACTTCATGCATGAACCGGCACATGGACATGAAGCATAAGTTGCAGTGGGAAGCTCAGTGTGCTACAATGCGGCCTAGCCGGCCGGGCCAATCACCGTCTTCCATATCTTGTGCATCCGCGGCCTCTTCATCCTCTGTGACTGGGGGGACAGCAGTCACACCTGTTTTGGGGCGTAGACCTGCCACCTCTTTACCCGCAACAGCCAGCGTGATTGGCAGGTCATCATTTTCTTTGGAGGTGGTAACACCAGCTGGTGTTGAGCGCTGTCCGACATCGATAGCACCACCTTTGGATCAAGGCAACCTAACATGTCCGCCTGCATCTTCCTCACAGACCGGCAGTTTGCCGGGGACACCCTTATCAACCCCGTCTAAGCACAATAGCCAGCCCTCGGTCCCTCAGATGTGGACAAGTAAAAGACCATTTCCTCCTAGCCATGAGAAAGCTAAGAGGTTGAATTTCACCATCTGCAAGCTCTTGGCTACAGAAATGCTGCCTTTCCGCCTGGTGGACACAGAGGATTTTCGAGACCTTATGTCCGTCGCAGTGCCCCAGTACCAGATGCCCAGTCGGCACTACTTCTCAAAGAAAGGTGTGCCTGCGCTCCACCAGCATGTCGCACACAACATCACCGCTTCTTTGAGAAACTCTGTGTGTGACAGGGTGCATTTCACCACAGACACTTGGACGAGTAGGCATGGACAGGGGCGTTACATGTCGCTGACTGGGCACTGGGTAACTATGGTGACAGCAGGACAAGGGGCTGCTGTCCAAGTCTTGCCGTCCCCACGAGTTGTGCGTCAATCCTCTTTATGTCAAAGTTCCTCCACTGCTTCTGCCTCCTCAACCTCCTCTCGGTCTTCCACCTGCACCCAAAGCCTGTCTGGTCATGCCACAAGCTTTCTAACTGCGCAGAAGGGATCCTGCACACCTCCTTACTATGCTGGCAGTAGGGTTCAATGTCATCAGGCGGTTTTTACATTGAAATGTCTGGGAAATGTGAGTCACACAGCTGAGGAGTTGTGGTCAGCTCTGGAGAACCAATTTCATGAATGGTTGTCTCCACTGGACCTGAAACCAGGGAAGGCCGTGTGCGACAATGCTGCAAACCTGGGTGTGGCCCTTCGCCGGGGCAATGTCACACACGTGCCTTGTATGGCTCACGTGTTGAACCTGGTTGTCCAGCAATTTTTAGCCCACTATCCCAGACTAGATGGCCTTCTGCAGAGGGCACGGTCGCTGTGTGCTCACTTCCGCCGTTCGCATCCCGCAGCTCAGCGACTTACATCTCTACAGAAGTCGTTGGGCCTGCCACTTCACCGGCTAAAATGCGATGTGCCTACCCGGTGGAATTCAACTCTGCACATGTTGCAGCGACTGTGGCAGCACCGACAAGCCCTGGTGCAATACGTTCTGACGTATAGCCTGGGCCAACGAGATTCAGAGGTGGGGCAAATCACGCTGGAGGAGTGGTCTCAGATCAGGGACCTATGCACCCTTCTGCACAGTTTTGAAATGGCGACGAAGATGTTTAGTGCTGACGATGCCATTATCAGCATGACTATTCCGGTGATTTACATGCTGGAGCACATGTTAAACAGAATTCGGAGTCAGGTGGTGGCACAAGAGGAGGTGGAGGAAGTAGAGGAGGAGGAGTTGTATGCGGAAGGGCTAACATCTGCAAGGTCCAGACGGTCGGCAGCACCAAGGCGGCAGGCATGTGAGGGTGGGGGAGATGGTTTTACCAGGGCGCATGGTAGCAGCCAAACTAGTGAGGAAGGTGCAATAGCCCAGGAAGAAGTGGAGGACGAACTGATGGAAGACTCATCAGATGAGGGAGACCTTGATCACATTTCTGTTGTGCGAGGTTGGGGGGAGAGGACAGAGGAAGGAAGCATGATTGTTACCTCGCCACCAACACAACAGGGACTTGGTGCTCCTGGATGCGCAACACACATGAGTGCCTTCTTGCTGCACTACCTGCAACATGACCCTCGAATTGTGAGAATTAGAAATAATCCTGACTACTGGGTTGCCACACTGTTAGATCCCCGGTACAAAAGTAAATTTGCAGAAATTATTCCTGCCATAGAAAGGGATGCACGCATGCAGGAGTATCAGCAGAGACTGTTGCAGAATCTTACATGTGCTTTTCCACAAAATACCAGTGGTGCACGTAGTGAATCTCACAGTTCCAACTTGCCAACCGTGGGACCGTCAAGTGTTCAGCACTCAAACCGTAACAGAACCACAGTATCTGCTGGTAACATCAATTTTGCGGAATCATTTCACCACTTTTTTAGCCCATCCTTTGCAAGGCCACAGGAGACAAGAAGTCTGACACATAGTCAACGCCTAGAGACGATGGTACAGGAGTATCTCCAAGTAAACATTGAAGCCACGACTGTGTCACTGGACCCTTGCTCTTTTTGGGCTTCCAATCTGGATAAATGGCCGGAGCTAGCCACTTACGCCTTGGAGATCTTGTCATGCCCCGCAGCCAGCGTTCTGTCTGAACGTGTGTTCAGCGCTGCTGGTGGTGTGCTGACAGATAAGCGCACGCGGCTCTCCACTGATAATGTAGACAGACTCACGTTCATAAAGATGAGCAAATCATGGATCCGAAACGACTTTTCTACCCCTGTGTCATCCTGGGGAGAGTAAAAGCTTGATGATTGGTTAAAATCACCCTACCAACCGTTTTAAGCTTTCAAATTACTAATCATGTTTATCTGTATCTTGACTGGAAAATAATTTGGGCTTTGTAGCAGTGTGCAGCACTGATCCTATTAGGCCATCTATACAAAAGCTTCACCAGATTTAAAATTAAAAATAATTTTTAGCTGCATCTAGCCCGGAAAATAATTTTGGGGCTCCGAGATGCGCAAGGCACATAAGTGCCTTCTTGCTGCACTACCTGCAGCATGACCCTCATATTGTCAGAATTCGAAGTAATCATGACTACTGGGTTGCCACACTCTTAGATCCCCCAAACTTTTCGATCAACCTTTTCATTTTAATAAAGACCAAAAAAATGGTCATTTTTGAAATTATAAGCATTAGCAGGTTGTTAGAAACTGAAATCAAACAGTTTTCAACTCAAAACTTTATTCTAGGTGATGTTACATTTTCACATAGGACCCCTTGTTCGAATGGAGCTTCTGAACTCTCTCGTCCATTGAATTTGTCAGGTTTTGGATGGTTTCTGCTTCAATTGTTTTGCATGAGGACAGAATACCCTCCCAGAGCTGTTGCTTAGATGTGAACTGCCTCCCGCCATCATAGACACTCCTTTTAATGATGCTCCAAAGGTTCTGAATGGGGTAGAGGTCAGGGGAGCATGGGGGTCACACCATAAGTTTGTCCCCTTTTATGCCCATATCAGCCAGAGATGCAGATGTTTTATGTGCAGCATGAGATGGTGCATTATCATGCAGAAAAATGATCTTGCTGTGAAATACACGGTTCTTCTTCTTGAACCATGGCAGGAAGTGCTGTTTGAGAAAATCCACATACATTATGGAGTTCATCTTTAGCGCCTTCAGGGATCCTAAAGGGGCCGACAATCTCTCTCCCCATGATTCCAGCCCAAAACATTACTCCACCTCCTCCTTGTTGGCGCTGTAGCCGTGTTTGCGTGGGGTGTCCATCAACCAGCCATCCTCCACTCCATCCATCTGGACCATCGAGCGCTGCACGGCACTCATCCGTGAACAAAACAGTTTTGAAATCAGTCTTCATGTAATGTTTGGCCCACTGGAGCCGTTTCTGCTTGTGTGAAGTGGATAGAGGAGGTCGACAGGATGGCGCATGCACAGCTGCAAACCTCTGAAGGACCCTGCATCTTGTTGTTCGGGGGACGTTGGAGGCACAAGCAGCTTCAAAAACTTGTCTGCTGCTATGACAAGGCTTTTTTGCCGCTGCTCTTTCAACCTGACGTAATTGCCTGTAGGAAAGAGTCCTCAATTTGCCCTTATCAGCACGCACATGTGTGTACTGTGAATCAGCTACATACTTCTTGATTGCCAAGACACTTCATCCTGATCATCGCACAATGTTGATTGTAGTCATGCCTTGACCTAAACACTCCACAATTTGTTGCTTCTCAGCAGCCGACACATCCTTTTTCTTTCCCATTTTGGCAGAAAATGTAGGCTGCTTAATAATGTGAGAGAGCCTTCTTAAGTAGTCTTGCCTTTCATTGGACACACCTGCCAAACTAATTAGCACAGGTGTCTGCAATTGCTTACAGTGATATAAAGAGCCCTGACACACATCACCATCAATGAGTTTAACTGACAAACAAACAAATTCTTCCCTTATCACTCCTAAACACTTTTTGTATAATAATTTGGAACGCAGTGTACATGTGCTTTTCCACAAAACACCAGTGGTTCACGTAGTGAATCTTACAGTTCTAACTTGCCAACCGTGGTCTGTATGGAGTTGTTCAATAAAGGGCCCAAAATTAAGATAACATAGATGGGAGAGGTCTCTATGAATAGGAATTCCTAAGTATTTGATACCCTGTGAGGGCCAGGCAAAGGGAAAGTTGGACTGGATGGAATCCTATATGGATTTGGGGAGGGAGACATCGAGGGCCTCAGACTTCGCTGCATTGATTTTAAAATTTTACCATGTAACAAAGTGATCTATTTCAGCCATAACAGCATGGATGGATATATGTGATTGAGTGATATATACTAGGACATCATCAGCAAATAGAGAGCACTTGTACTCGGTGCCTCCCACCTCAATCCACCTAATATTGGGGTTATGGCGAATTGATGAGAGCAGGTGCTCCGTCACTAGGATGTATAAGAGAGGGGACAGAGGACATCACTGCCTTGTCCCATTGGTGATTGTGAAAGGTGATGAAAATGTTCTGACGCACCCCCTGGGCCTTGGGACACCCGGAGCCGGACCCTTTTTGGTGGATGCTGGTGGTTGTAGTCTTCGTGGCGGCGACCCAGTTCCGTGGCTCAGGGCGGTCAAACCAGTGGCGGAACTATTTATGTGGTTTTCATGTTTAAATGTCCGACTACGCCACCCGTGGATTGCGGTCAGAGTGAACCGCCGCTACAGGGCAGACCACTGAGGCTGGTGTTGTGGGTGCAGCAGAGCGTAGCATAACTCCCCACGGGAGGAGTATAGCCTCAGGGCAGTGTATGCGGAGGATGGGGGTGATGGTGCAGGGCAGCAGCAGTAACGACACGGAGTCAGTGATGCAGTTCAGGGCCTTTACTCACAGTTCTTATTATCCAGACCACGTCTGCAGGTAACGGCTGCCCACGTCGTACTGTGCTCACCAGGTGAGGGGCTCAGACAACTCCCAGATAACTTTGGAGCACTTCACAGGACCCCCTTTGTGTGTCCTTTGTCTGGCCTTTCTTACCAACACTTCTGTCCGGCTGCCTCGGGCCTCCTCTTGGTAAACTTGGCGCCAGTTTCCCTGACCCTATGTGGTGCCTTCCTAGCGGGTGTAGCGAGGGGCTGCGCCACATAAAATGTCAGAGCCTCCGGTTTCTAGCTGAGGGTCGTTTCCTGCCTCCACTAGTTCGGGGACCGGTCTCCCCCTTTGGCCTGACCCCTCCACGCAGGTGGATTCGGGCGTGCGGTGGCGACTCGCCTGTCCGCACCCCTGGGATCCCTTCATTCCTCGTTCCTGGAGCCTTCTCCGCTCCTCTTCCTTCCTTCTCCCTCTTCCAGGCCTGGGCCTCTGTTACTAGGCCCGCCTCCGGAGCAGAGCTCATGCAGAGCCCCTGCTCCCTGCCACTTCTGCTCAGACTTCTCTGCACTGAACTAAGATGGTGCCCACCTTTTATACTCCCTTCTCAATGCACCCAGGAACTGCTTCCTCCCTGCTCCTGCACTACAGGGTTCACCTTCCTCAGTGTTCCCTCCCCCCACTCCAGCCAGGGACAGGGACTGTCGTGCCCATCTCAGGGGCATATTGGTCGCCCTGCCCCACGGCAATGTGGTGTAATGCATGCAGGTGTCGGGTCCTGATCCACAGTCCATCCTTACCTGAGAGTGAGATATCACACCTCTGGGTGAGGTGCAATACGTCTGTAGCAACCGAGCCCTCAGGGTGCTACAGTTCCATTTATCTTCAGCCTAGGTGACGTATTGCGATACAGGGCCGTGATTTTGGCTATAAAAGGGTCCCCTAGACCCCTACCCCAAGCTTTTTAAGAGAATCATATATGGCGTGCCAGGAGACTCTATGGAATGCTTTCTCAGCATCCAACGAGAGTATCTAATTACAAATTTTTAACTGCATCTAGCCCAGGAAATACTTTGTGCCTAGTAGCAGTGTCTGCTAGTGAGTGGATTATCCCGGCTGTTAAGCAAGCTGCACCACCTGTAGTTTAGACACTTAATTTTTTCAAAGGAAATGCTTCGGGACCATGGGATACTTAGTGAAGAGCATCAGGAGGCACCCCAAGGCATAGGGGCTGGGACTGGCAGTAGGATGCCTTGCGGTGGACAGCCGAGCTCGATCCTTATAAAAGCTTTTTAACTGCAGCAGCTTTAGTGGACGCTACTGGAGCTGGAATTACCGCGGCTGCTGGCATGAGACTTGCCCTCCAATAGATCCTTGTAAATGGATTTAAAGTGTATTCATTCAAATTAGAGAGACAATTTAAATTAAAAAGCTTAGAGCTGCCTCCACCACAGGGGGGCTCGCTCGACCCACCAGCGGACAGGCACCAGTATTGGGAGAAGGGGGCTGGCCGTCAGGGTTCACCGCGGCTCTGGCACAAACCCGGCGACACGGAGGTGGCACGGGCAGGAGCGGACTGGCCGTGTCGGCTTCTCACTTTTTGGATTTTAGAAGGGCATGACATGCCTATATTTGTGTCTCCCCCTCCTTTTACTCCTCCACCTCTTTTATTTTCGCATGACTATATGTACTTGTCACTTTTCAATGTGTTAGTTATGTCTTCTGAGCAGTTTGTCAGCTTTTGGACACCTTTGAAGGTGTTTTCTATGTGTTTCTATGTGTTTTTGTTTGCCTGCCATTGGTTTTAACGGTGTTCGAAGGTGTTCGACGAACAGTTCGACGAACAGTTCGGCGAACACACGGGTGTTCGACGAACCGAACCGAACTCGAACACTACGGGGGTGGCTCAACACTACTTTTAAGCTGCAATGCTCCTCTGTGAAATATTCCATCAAAATTTACAAAACCAAATTTCGTAGGGACCACATCATATTTGAAGTGACGTTTAGGGGCCTATATGACAGAAAACACTCAAAAGTGAAACTATTTTAAAAACTGCACCCATCAAAGTTCTCAAACTACATTTAATAAGTTAATTAACCCTTCAGGTGCTTCACAGGGATTAAAGCAATCTGGAAGGAAACAATGAAATTTTTACTTTTCCCACAAAAATGTGATTTAGCTCCAATTTTTTTATTTTCACAAGGGCAACACGAGAAAATGAACCAAATAATTTATTGTTCAATTTCTCCTGAGCTTGGAAGGAAAGGAGCACCGTTTGACTTTAACAGCGCAAAATTGGCTGTAATAGATAGCAGACTCCATGTCTCATTTGCAGAGCCCCTGATGTGCCTAAACAGTGGAAACCCCCCACAAGTGACCCCATGTTGGAAACTACACCCCTCTAGGAACTTAGCTAGAGGTGTGGTGAGAACCTTGAACCCACAGGTGCTTCACAGAATTTCAAAATGTTGAGCTGTGAAAATGAAAAAATAACATTTTCCACAAAAATGTTGATTTTGCCCCAAATTTTACATTTTCATAAGCGTAACAGGAGCAAAATGGACCATACAATTTGTTGTGAAATTTCTCCAGAGTACACCGATACCCAATATGTCACATTTGATGAGCAACTGACATACCAAAATAGCAGAAACCCCCATCAGTAACCCCACTTTGGAAACTGCACCTCCTGAGAAGTTCATCTAGAGGTGTAGTGAGCATTTTTAACTTTCAGGTGATTCACTGAATTATTTAACATTAGACTCAGTAAATGGAAAATTACCATTTTTTTCCACTAAAATGTTGATTTGGCCCCAAGTTTTTAATTTTCAAAAGGGATAATAAGAGAAAGTGAAGTATAATTTGTTACATAATTGCTCCTGAATATGCCAATATCCCATATTTGGTTGAAAACTACTTTTGAGGCAAAGTGCAAAGCTCAGAATGGAAGAAGTGCCATATTAGAGTTCAGATTTTGCTGGAATGGTTTGAGGATGTCATGTCACATTGGCAGAGCCCCTGAGGTGCCAGAACAGCAGAAACCCCCCCATAACATTCCATATTTTACAAACTACACCCCCTAATGAATTCATCTAGGGGTTTAGTGAGCATGTTGACACCACATGTGCCTCAAAGAATGTTAAACGATTTGGCGTGTGAAGAAAGAATAATTATATTTTTACCACTAAAATGTTGTTTTAGCCCCAAATGTTTAATATTTATAATGGCTAATAGGAAAAAAGGGACCTCATAGTTTGTTGTGCAATTTCTCTTGAGTGCACCAATATGCTACATGTAATCGTGAACTACTTTTCAGGCACATTGGAAAGCTTAGAAGGAAAGAAGCGCCATATTATAGTTCAGATTTTACTATTATCCCTCGTGAGTGCAAAGTATAAGCGCTGATTTGGCTAGGTGAGAGGCTTAAAACTGGGATGTAAATGGTAACATTTCTCCTTGTGGAGAGTGACAATCTAGGCCTGGTATGGCAGAGTGAGCAGACTTCCTGTATATACACCATGCAAGCTAGTCTGTGAAATTAAATATGCAAATGTCTCCTCAGAGAAAAAAAAAGACAAAACCTATTGGTGCTACCTATTGGAAGAAGCAATCCTAACAGTTAATATTGACCCTTTAACAACCCTGGCCATGAGACTTAAGATAAAAGCCAAACCATAAACTCAATTTGCAGACACGGTGTTTTGGGGTATTGCCTCTCATCAGTGCAAAGTGTGAGATCTGATTTGTCTAGGTGAGAGGCTTAAGACTGGGATCTAAGGGGTAATGTTTCTGCTTGTGGAGAGTGCCAAGCCAGGCTTGCATGCCAGAGTGAGGAGACTTATATATGCCATGAATTGGCTTTTATCCTAAGTCATCTGGCAAGGCTCATTAAAGGGTCGATATTGACTTTTAGAATAGTTATTTCCAATAGGTGGCGATAGAGTTCTAGTCCTTTTCCTCTCTGAAGAGGCAATTTGCATATTTAACTTCCCAGAAGATCATGCATGGCGTATATAAGTCTCCTCACTCTGGCATGCCAAGTCTGGCTTGGCACTCTCCACAAGGAGAAACGTTACCCCCTAGATCCCAATAATTGCATTGTAACACCATTTTTGTAAGGCCACATTTGCATGAAATGTGGAGTTAAAGCGTAACTGCCATTTCACTATAAGCCACAGTAAAAGCATGATCTTACTGGCCTAATGCCTTACAACAAGCTAACCACTTTCCATAAGGGTGATTTTCCATTTTTGTAATTTTGCTTTTTTTTAATAAACCATTCATTTTACCATATAATGTACAAGAAAATGGGAAAAAATTAAAAGTGGTGAAAAAATGCCATTCTGTCATCATGTTTTAAATTTTGTTTTTTCAGTTTTCATGGTATGGCAAAAATTACCTGGAGTAATGATTCTCTAGGTCAGTACAATTAAGACGATACTTGAATGGATTGTTTTATTTAAGTGGTGAAAAAAATTCAGTAGTTTGTGAAAAAATTGTTGCTTTTTCCGAGACCCATAGTGATTTTATTTTTCCATTGGTTGAAATATGTGGGGGCTTTTCTTTTGCTTGACGAAATGCTGGTTTTAGTGATACCAATTTGGGGCAATGCAGTGTTTTGATATTTTTTTATTGCATTTTCTAATGAGGTATGCTGACTAGTGTTGAGTGAACATGCTCGACACTGTTTGGTACTCGCCCGAGCATCACGCTACTCGGGATGTTCGGCGAGCACCGAGCATTTCCGGGTTACTCGGGCGGGCGCTCGGGTCTCCGCCCTGCATGTTTGGCGCTCTTTAGAGAGCTAATGAACATGCAGGGATTGCCAGCCAGTCACTGTAATGCCGCAGCCATGTTGGTTGTGGCCATTATATTGATTAGCTGGCCGCACAGCGTCACCTCGAGTATTTAAAACCGGGGACCGCCATCTTGGACACAGACGGCTGGGATCAGACAATCAGACAGTGTAGGGACAGCGCTGCTGATTTAAGGAGAGATATATACTGCGAAATAGTTAGTGTAGGGTCTGTAAAGGCTGCTAGATCAAACAAACAGTCCTTCTCAGGACTAATATCCATCCCAGATATCAGGCAGGCAGGCTGTATAGGAGATGCAGTGGTTATAGCAGCAAATGCTGCATTACAGTCCTGTGTGCTCCTGTTGCTGAAATTGGTGGACTTAGCTCCAGGTATCGGGGGCCAGGAAGAATCCTTTTTTTTTCATCTAAATCCTCTTTTTTTTTCCTCCTTCACACAGTACAAATACCCGACTTATTAACCTTTTGGTGTCCCCCCCCCCCCCCCAAAAAAAAAGGGTGTCTGTGACAGTTCAGACACAAATATATCTGTTGAAAATAGTCTGGTGTAGGCCAGAGAAACAGAAGTGTGGTTTTGCAGTTCCACGGTTCAAACCTCTGTATTATCCACTTTTGGGCCATTTGTATCTAAAAAAAAAACAGCTTGAGTGTGTCGCTCACTGTTCAGCCGCAAATATATATATTTAAAAAAGTCTGGTACACCAGTAAATTATAACTGTGGTTTTGCTGTTCCACAGTAAAAAATCTCTATTATCCTGCTTTTGGCATTTTTTGCCGTAAAAAAAAAACTAATAGTGTCTCCCTGATTTTTCAGACACAAATATATCTGTTGAAAATAGTCTGGTATAGGCCAGAGTAACAGAAGTGTGGTTTTGCACTTCCACGGTTCAAACCTCTGTATTATCCACTTTTGGGCCATTTGTATCTAAAAAAAAAACAGTTTGAGTGTGTCGCTCACTGTTCAGCCGCAAATATATATATTTGAAAAAGTCTGGTATACACCAGTAAATCATAACTGTGGTTTTGCCGTTCCACGGTAAAAAATCTCTATTATCCAGCTTTTGTTATTTTTTCCATAAAGAAAAACAGTAATAGTTTCTCCCTGATTGCTCAGATTGTTTAAAAGAGTAGGGTGTAGGCCAGAGAAATAGAACTGTGGTTTTCCTCTTCCACGGTTCTAATATACTTTTTGTTACCCTTTTTCCATTGATAGCGCGAGTGTAAGCTATTTTACTTCCTTTACAATGAGCAAGGCGCGTGGCAAGGGACGTGGAACTGGACGTTCTGGTGATGATGCATGCAGAACATGGGGCCGTGGCCAAGGTGAAAATGTGCCACAACCAACAGCCACATCTTCTCGCTCCCACTTCTTGACCGAATTACTACGGAAGCACAGAACAATACCAGTTTTGCGAACTGATCAGTGTGAACAGGTTATTAATTGGATAGCAGATAATACTTCCAGTTACCTGGGCACCACCACCTCCAGTCTGTCTTCCACACGGTCAAATCTTAGTAGCCGTGAGTCTTGACCGCATACTCCTCCTCACCCTGATGCTCCTTCCTCACACCATGCCGAATGTCGTCAGACAGCAACTGATCCCACACTTGGACACTCTGAAGAGCTATTCACTGGTCCATTTCCAGATTTGTGCCCCTCGCCTGCTCCGCTTGAAGTGGTGGAAGAGGAGATCCCATGTAGTGATGCCCAAATATTTGAACAGAAATGGCCACAGGAAGTCGACGCTGGCAATTTGTCACAAGAGGTGGACAATGACGAGACACAATTGCCAGGAAGTGAGGAGGAGGATCGTGGTGCGCAACTGGAAGAGGAGGAGGTGGTGGATGATCTAGTAACTGACCCAATGTGGCAAGAGGACATGCAGAGCGAGGCCAGCAGCACACAGGGTGAGGGAGGCAGAGTATCCCAACAGGCAGGAAAAAGCAGTGTGGTGGCCGCACACAGAAGGCAGGCAACAGTTCCCCGTAAAACCAACACGAGGTACATTGCCAGTACAACCTGTAGGACTTCCAGAGTCTGGAATTTTTTTAAAGACACTGCTGATAACCCCAAAAAGGCCATTTGTACCACCTGCCATGCCAGCATCAGCAGGGGTGACAAAACTACCAGCCTGACCACTACCAGCGTGATCAGGCACATGGAAGCAAAGCACCCGACTTTGTGGGGCGAACTCCAGGGTCCACAACCAGTGTCAGCGGGTGTCACCACTGCTTCTTCCGCTGTTGTGCGTGCAATAGAACCCCCTGTTGTGTGTGCAAGGCAATCCCCTGTCCATACTGCATGCAAATATTCCCCCTCCTCTCAGTCTTCACTTGTTATGGCAGTTTCTCAAGAAACAGCATCAACGTCCACGTCCACGTCCCACAGCAGCGTTCAATTGTCCATATCCCAGACCTTTGAACGAAAGCGGAAATTCGCAGCTAACGCCCCACAGGCCACAGTCCTAAATTCGCACATTTCCCGACTGCTTGCATTGGAAATGCTGCCTTTTAGGCTGGTAGAGAGAGAATCCTTCCGCAACCTTATGGCGGTGGCCGTCCCTCGGTTCTCGGTCCCCAGCCGACACTATTTTGCCCGGTGTGCCATCCCCGCACTACACAAGCACGTGTCCCAAAACATCTGCCGTGCCCTCAACAACGCAGTTACTGGGAGAGTCCACCTGACAACGGACAAGTGCTTGTGGCCAGGGATGGTACATCTCCCTGACGGCACACTGGGTAAACATAGTGGAAGCTGGGACCCAGTCAGACCTTGGGACGGAACACATCATCCCCACACCGAGAATTGCGGGCCCTATGTCAGTCAGAGTTGCCCCCACAGTGTACAGCTCCTGCACATCATCCTCCTCCTCCTCATGTTCAGTCTCCATCTCAGATATCACCACATCAGTTACAAGCTGGAAGCACTGCAGTACTGCCTCCGCCAAGCGGCAACAGGCTGTGCTGATACTCATAAGCTTAGGTGAGAAACCTCACAGTGCTTGTGAGTTGTGGACAGCTGTGAAAGAACAGGCAGATCTGTGGCTGAGACCGCTGAACCTACATCCAGGCATGGTCGTGTGTGACAATGGCTGTAACCTGGTGGTGGCTCTGAGGCGAGGCGAGATCACCCAGGTACCATGCCTGGCTCATGTGCTTAACCTCGTGGTTCAGCGGTTTCTTAAATCGTACCCCGAGTTGCCAGATCTGCTCGTCAAAGTACGCCGCCTGTCTGGTTCCGCCGCCCTTGCTGTGTTGCAGCAGTGTTTGCAGCTTACATCACATTGACTGGTGTGTGATGTCCCCACACTTTGGAACTCTACCCTCCACATATTGCAAAGTATTTGTGAGCAGAAGAGTGCAGTTGTGGAGTACCAGCTACAACAAGGCAGTCGATATTCAGGTCAGACTCCACACATAAGACCTCAGAAGTGGACCTGGATGTCTGACATATGTACCATCTTGACAAACTTTGATGAGTCCACCAAGATGGTGAGTGGCGCCATCATTAGCATCAGCATTCCACTTGTCTGTCTTTTGCAACGCTCTCTGCAGAGAATTAAAGAGGAGGCATTGCAGCCAGAGTATGATGAGATGGATCAAGAAGCCGTAGTGGTCGATTACATACAGCCAAGCCTCATCTCATCCCATCGTGCATTGGGGGACAATGAGGGAGAGGAGGAGGAGGAAGAATAGGAGCTTGTATCATGCGCTGTAGACGGTAGTACCTGTGCAACTGTCATACCGTTGGTTCAGCGTGGGTGGCCTGAGGATAGGGGAGAGGAGGAGGAGGAGAGCATGGTCATTCGTCATCTTGGTGAGGACCCGGAAGACTTGCCCGTTACCAGTCTGGCACGCATGGCTGACTTTATGTTACGCTGCCTTAACCGTGGCCCTCGCGTTGTCAAAAAATTGGGTGACAGTCATTACTGGTTGGTGACACTTTTAGACCCCTGCTACAAGGAGAACTTTCACTCTCTTATTCCTGAGGTGGAGAGGTCTACAAAAATGGGGCAGTACCAGAAGGCCCTTGCTGCAGAACTGCTAAAAAAATTCCCATCTGAACACGCTAACGGCAGAGGTCACAGTTCGTTGTCCAACCAAGGCGTACATGCGAGAGAGACACAACTCCAATCCAGCAGAGGCAGGGGAACACTGTCAACGTTCTGTGACAGTTTTCTCAGACCCTCCCTTCCGACAGAACCTGAGGCATGGGGTACTCTCACAAGGAGTGGAAAGTTTCAAAAGATGGTGAGGGAGTACCTTGCCGACCGTACCAGCATCCTCCGTGATTCCTCTGTGCCTTTTAATTATTGGGTATCCAAGCTGGACACTTGGAATGAACTCGCTCTGAATGCCTTGGAGGTCCTGGCCTGCCCTGCCGCTAGCGTGTTATCGGAGCGTGTTTTTAGTGCCGCTGGGGAAATTATAACTGATCAGCGCACTCGCCTGTCAACTGACAATGCTGACAAGCTGACCCTTATCAAAATGAACAAGGGCAGGATTGGGCCAGACTTCTCATCACCACCAAATGACAGCAGAGTAACATAAAGTCAAACCACTGTGTTATTTTGGGAGGTGTATTCACATGCACCGCTTCACACCCACACATGGGTATACGCTTCCTCATTTTGGCTGTTTTATGTTCTTCTCCTTATCCTCAGCCTCCACCACCACTATACTACCAGGGTGACCGTGGTCAGTGTTGCCATTATTGAAAGTTCCTCCGTCCTTATTTTTGTCAGCTTTTGCTTGGAAGGCATAAGCAAAAACTGTGGGAGACCCACTCCCCAATAATGGGAATAATATTTTTAAGATGCTGTACTGTATGACTACTGTAAGGGGCATTAAAACCGTCTTGTTAAGCTACTGCAACCTCCACCACTTTTCCAAGGGGCATTAAAACTGTCTTGTTAAGCTACTGGGACCTCCACGTCTCTTCCGACGGGCATTAAAAACGTCTTGTTAAGCTACTGTGACTTTCACCTCTCTTTCGAGGGGCATTAAAACTGTCTTGTTAAGCTACTGTGACCTCCACCACTTTTCCAAGGGGCATTAAAACCTTCTTGTTAAGCTACTGTGACCTCCACCACTTTTCCAAGGGGCATTCAAACCGTCTTGTTAAGCTACTGCGACCTCCACCACTTTTCCAAGGGGCATTAAAGCCGTCTTGTTAAGCTACTGTGACCTCCACGTCTCTTCCGAGGGGCATTAAAACTGTCTTGGTAAGCTACTGGGACCTCCACGTCTCTTCCATGGGGCATTAAAACCGTCTTGTTAAGCTACTGTGACCTCCACCACTTTTCCAAGGGGCATTAAAACCGTCTTGTTAAGCTACTGCGACATCCACGTCTCTTCCAAGGGGCATTAAAAGCGTCTTGTTAAACCACTCTGAACTCCACCGCTCTTCCAAGGGGCATTGAAATGTTGTTTTTAATTAACTCTAACCTCCACGACTCTTCGAATGGGCACTGCATATCCTCCTAATTTTTGGCAGCTTTTGACTGGAAGGCATAACCAAAGACTATGGGAAACCCACTCCCCAATAATGGGAATAATGTTTGTAATATGCTGTACTGCATGGCTCTTGTAAGGGGCATTGCAAGTTCCTCCGTCCTACTTTTTGGCAGCTTTTGCTTGGAAGGCATAAGCAAAGACTATGGGAGACCCACTCCCCAATAATGGGAATAATATTTTTAAGATGCTGTACTGTATGGCTCTTGTAAGGGGCATTAAAACCATCTTGTTAAGCTACTGGGACCTCCACGTCTCTTCCAAGGGGCATTCAAACCGTCTTGTTAAGCTACTGGGACCTCCACGTCTCTTCCGAGGGGCATTAAAAGGGTCTTGTTAAGCTACTGCGACCTCCACCACTTTTCCAAGGGCATTAAAACCATCTTGTTAAGCTACTGCGACCTCCACGTCTTTTCCGAGGGGCATTAAAACCGTCTTGTTAAGCTACTGTGACCTCCACCACTTTTCCAAGGGGCATTAAAACAGTCTTGTTAAGCTACTGTGACCTCCACCACTTTTCCAAGGGGCATTAAAGCCGTCTTGTTAAGCTACTGCGACCTCCACCACTTTTCCAAGGGGCATTAAAGCCGTCTTGTTAAGCTACTGTGACCTCCACGTCTCTTCCGAGGGGCATTAAAACTGTCTTGGTAAGCTACTGGGACCTCCACGTCTCTTCCAAGGGGCATTAAAACCGTCTTGTTAAGCTACTGTGACCTCCACCACTTTTCCAAGGGGCATTAAAACCGTCTTGTTAATCTACTGCGACATCCACGTCTCTTCCGAGGGGCATTAAAAGCGTCTTGTTAAACCACTCTGAACTCCACCGCTCTTCCAAGGGGCATTGAAATGTTGTTTTTAATTAACTCTAACCTCCACGACTCTTCGAATGGGCACTGCATATCCTCCTAATTTTTGGCAGCTTTTGATTGGAAGGCATAACCAAAGACTATGGGAAACCCACTCCCCAATAATGGGAATAATGTTTGTAATATGCTGTACTGCATGGCTCTTGTAAGGGGCATTGCAAGTTCCTCCGTCCTACTTTTTGGCAGCTTTTGCTTGGAAGGCATAAGCAAAGACTATGGGAGACCCACTCCCCAATAATGGGAATAATATTTTTAAGATGCTGTACTGTATGGCTCTTGTAAGGGGCATTAAAACCATCTTGTTAAGCTACTGGGACCTCCACGTCTCTTCCAAGGGGCATTCAAACCGTCTTGTTAAGCTACTGGGACCTCCACGTCTCTTCCGAGGGGCATTAAAAGGGTCTTGTTAAGCTACTGCGACCTCCACCACTTTTCCAAGGGCATTAAAACCATCTTGTTAAGCTACTGCGACCTCCACGTCTTTTCCGAGGGGCATTAAAACCGTCTTGTTAAGCTACTGTGACCTCCACCACTTTTCCAAGGGGCATTAAAACAGTCTTGTTAAGCTACTGTGACCTCCACCACTTTTCCAAGGGGCATTAAAGCCGTCTTGTTAAGCTACTGCGACCTCCACCACTTTTCCAAGGGGCATTAAAGCCGTCTTGTTAAGCTACTGTGACCTCCACGTCTCTTCCGAGGGGCATTAAAACTGTCTTGGTAAGCTACTGGGACCTCCACGTCTCTTCCAAGGGGCATTAAAACCGTCTTGTTAAGCTACTGTGACCTCCACCACTTTTCCAAGGGGCATTAAAACCGTCTTGTTAATCTACTGCGACATCCACGTCTCTTCCGAGGGGCATTAAAAGCGTCTTGTTAAACCACTCTGAACTCCACAGCTCTTCCAAGGGGCATTGAAATGTTGTTTTTAATTAACTCTAACCTCCACGACTCTTCGAACGGGCATTGCATTTCCTCCTAATTTTTGGCAGCTTTTGATTGGAAGGCATAACCAAAGACTATGGGAAACCCACTCCCCAATAATGGGAATAATGTTTGTAATATGCTGTACTGCATGGCTCTTGTAAGGGGCATTGCAAGTTCCTCCGTCCTACTTTTTGGCAACTTTTGCTTGGAAGGCAAAAGCAAAGACTATGGGAGACCCACTCCCCAATAATAGGAATAATATTTTTAAGATGCTGTACTGTATGGCTCTTGTAAGGGGCATTAAAACCATCTTGTTAAGTTACTGGGACCTCCACGTCTCTTCCAAGGGGCATTCAAACCGTCTTGTTAAGCTACTGGGACCTCCACGTCTCTTCCGAGGGGCTATAAAAGCGTCTTGTTAAGCTACTGCGACCTCCACCACTTTTCCAAGGGGCATTAAAACTGTCTTGGTAAGCTACTGCCACCTCCACGTCTTTTCCGAGGGGCATTAAAACCGTCTTGTTAAGCTACTGCGACCTCCACCACTTTTCCAAGGGGCATTAAAATCGTCTTGTTAAGCTACTGCGACCTCCACGTCTCCTCCGAGGGGCATTAAAAGCGTCTTGCTAAAATAATCTGAACTCCACAGCTCTTCCAAGGGGCATTGAAATGTTGTTTTTAATTAACTCTAACCTCCACGACTCTTCGAACAGGCATTGCATTTCCTCCTAATTTTTGGCAACTTTTGCTTGGAAGGCATAAGCAAAGACTATGGGAAACCCACTCCCCAATAATGGGAATAATGTTTGTAATATGCTGTACTGCATGGCTCTTGTAAGGGGCATTGCAAGTTCCTCCGTCCTAATTTTTGGCAGCTTTTGCTTGGAAGGCATAAGCAAAGACAATGGGAGACCCACTCCCCAATAATGGGAATAATGTTTTTAAGATGCTGTACTGTATGGCTCTTGTAAGGGGCATTAAAACCATCTTGTTAAGCTACTGGGACCTCCACGTCTCTTCAAAGGGGCATTAAAAGCGTCTTCTTAAACCACTCTGAACTCCACAGCTTTTCCTAGGGGCATTGAAATGTTGTTTTTAATTACCTATAACCTCCAAGACTCTTCCAACGGGCATTGCATTTCCTCATAATTTTAGTCATCTTTTGCTTTTCAATGCAAAGGCGAAAACTAAGGGAGACCCACTCCCCAATAATGGGTAGAATGTTTTTAGTACGCTGTAATCCACGTCTGATTCAAGGGGCATTGCAGTTCCTCATAATTTTTGGAAAGCCTTCCATTCACTGCTTAGGCCAACAGTGTACAGGAGACCTAGTTGCTATAAATGGAAAAAACGGTTTAGTTAAGGCCCTCTGACCTCCATGTCATTTCCAAGGGGCATTGGAGTGCCTCAAAATTTTTGGTAGCCATTGCACTCACTGTATGCCCTATAACTGTGTAGCCGAAACGCTCCTTTTGTTACAGAAACATATCCTACAAGACATATGTGGTTGACTTGCCTGATATTGATGTGAATGGTCCCTGTTCCTCCTGCTCTTTCTCCTTTGCCACCACCTCATCCATCATTTATCACCTGAAGCTTTGTTTTAACGGGAGTCATAGAACTGCAGGAAAAGATACAGCAATCCTCGGAGGAGGTAGGATATGCACCAAAACGCTGACCACCTCAGGCCTAGCCGCTACTACATACATGCACTTGCATTCCAAGAAAACTAAGCCGATGCTAACTTCTATCATCATTATCATGCTCCTCACCTTGGCACTCTCAACTCCCCTGATGGAGAAGCCAGGTCCCACCAGAGGAGTGTGGTTAGTTATCCGGTGGGCTCGTCCAATGCTGCCCGAAAGCAGGCCAGGCTATGAAAAGTGTGTGGGAAGGTGACAGGAGAAATAGGGGCGGCTGGGGACCGTTTATCGACACCCGGCCGCGGGGCGGCTGGGGACCGTGTGTGGACACCCGGCCGCGGGGCGGCTGGGGACCGAGTATGGACACCCGGCCACTGGGCGGCTGGGGACTGAGTATGGATACCAGGCCGCCAACGCAGCCATGACATTGTGGCCAGATTCACCTCCACGTGCCTAAAAGGCCCCATTTCAAGTGCAAGCTAGCAGTATGGTATTGCAGCCTGGGGGGTGGGTGGGTGGCAGGCTGCATACTTGCGCTTGCATTGCAAGTAATGGGAGAAGTACAATTGAACACTGCCCTGTGACAAGGACTTGAACGGGGATAGTTGCAAGTCTGCAATGACAGGTGCAGGGAGGGAGGCATCTTTGCATGTGCCATGAACAGGGGGTTGACATGCACACACTACAGCGGAATATGCTGTCCTCCCCACTAAATGCACTGGGGAGGGCACAGGTAATGTTTTGCTATGCTCACTTAATCTTATGTATAAGGCGCAGTGGGACAAATAGGGGTATATGGATACCTCGCTGCCGAAGCAGCCATGAGGTAGTGGCCAGTTTCGGCCTCCTCCAAAAAAAAAGGCCCCATTTGAAGTGCAAGCTAGCAGTATGGCATTGTAGCCTGGGGGTGGGTGGGTGGCAGGCTGCGCACTTACGCTTGCATTCCAAGAAAACAAAGCAGATGCTAACTTCTATCATCATCATCATGCTCTTCACCTTGGCACTCTCAACTCCTCTGATGGAGAAGCCAGGACCCACCGGAGGAGACTCTGGTTGTCTGGTGGGCTCGTCCAATGCTGCCCTAAAGCAGGCGAGGCTAAGAAAAGTGTGGGGAAGGTTCCCGGGACAAATAGTGGCAGCTGGGGACTGAGTATGGAGACCTCGCCGCCGACGCAGCCATGAGGTGGTGGCCAGCTTCGGCCTCCTTCAAACTAAAAGGCCCCATTTCAAGTGCAAGCTAGCAGTATAGTATTGCAGCCTTCGGGTGGGTGGGTGGTTGGCTGCATATTTGCGCTAGCATTGCAAGGAATGGGGGAGGTACAATTGAACACTGCCCTGGGACAAGGACTTGCACGGGGATAGTTGCAAGTCTGCATCTTCTGATGCGGAAAGGATCACTTCTGATGGGCACACTTTTAGGCAGTGACCTGGGTGTCAGAGATGCTTCCAGGGGTCTTCCCCATGCTGTCCCCATGTCTTTTCAGTACTATATGCATGTGTCACACAGCACATGGCCAGATAAGGTTGTAAAATGTTAAAATGACCTTTCCCTATGATTGCATTTGTCACAGTTGAAAGCAATATAAAAGTGCAAAAACGCATAAAAAATGCTACTTGTGAACATAGCCCAAGGTGTGGAGGAGTATTTTTTTTTGGTTATTTATTTTACCTTATACACAAGTCTTCACCCTGGAAAGGAACTTCCTTAACATATTTCACAGGAAAGCAGTTTCAGTTTCGTTTTTGAATGTTTTATTGTGAGCCCGTAAAAGTGGCTTAATACCTCTGACCATGTTGTTGACAGCAGTGACCTGGGGGTCAGAAATTCTTCCTGGGGCGATCCCCATGCTGTCCCTATGTCATTTGAGCACTGTCACTATCGTTTTGGGCACTTTTTAGGCTTTCTACAGACTACCGGGGGTGCCGCCGCAAAAATGCTCGGGTCTCCCATAGACTAACATTGGGCTCGTTGATCGGGTCGAGCACCCGAGTATCACGGCGAGCTCGGCCCAAGCTTTGAGCACCTGAGCATTTTAGTGCTCGCTCAACACTAATGCTGACCGTAAAATCACAATTCTGATGTTTAGATTTTCTTTCTTTTAATAGTGTTTACGGTACGGGTTAATTTGTTATTAGTGTTGATCCAGTATTTATCATTAACTCTTTCCAGTGAGCACGATCGGCGTTTCATTAACTGTCGCCGCGGTTGTAAGTGGCACGGCTGTTAGGTAGCTGTGACACATGCAGAGATTGCCTGTCAGACAGGCGTGCTCGCTGGAAATGGTTAATGATACATACTCGATCAACACTATTCGTTATATATTTTAGAAATTGAACTTTTACAAACACCGTGATACCAAATATGTTTATATTTTAATTTCTTTGTTTTTAATGGGATAAAAGAGGGTTGATTTGAATTTCAATGTTTTTTATTATTTTTATTATACCTTTAAAAACTTTATTTTTACCTAATTTTTAATGCCTTTAGTGAAGTTGAACCTAATATAGTTTGATTGCTTGTTCTATATACTGTAACACCATAGTATTGCACTTTATAGTGAAAACGGAGGTCTCCTATGAAGCCCAGTTGATGGCTTGGCTTTACAAGATTACCAAGATGACAGCAATATGGAACTTTAACAGGACTCCAGCTGCCATGGTAACACATTGGTCCTTTGCAACTGAACAGCAGGGGGCCAATTGGAGCTGCTGTGCATGTACTAGTGACCATTCCATTTAAATGTTAAATTCCACTATCAGAAATTGACAGTAGCATCTAAATTTCTAATAGTAATGATCGCAGCTTAAGTCCATATGCTGCTGTTGGAGACACATACCAGTTATGTAAAACAGCTGACACCTGCAGCATGTGGAGGGGGTTTAGCTTCTGAACCCCCACCACGCCTGCGATTCCCAGCATGGATGAATATTTATCAAAGGGGTTAAAACTATTTTTGGTGAACATGTCAATCTAATATATATAGTATTAATCAACAATAAAAAGGAATGGGAATAAAAAGGCGCTGCTAAAGAATATGAATAATCCAGTAGAATAATCTGATGGTATTCTCTCAAACCATCTATTGGTACATGAATAAAAAGCTGGGCGTTGCAGTTTATCACTTAAAGAGGTTGTCCACTACTACTAACAATGCCCCCATTGATTTAAACTGTGGAAATAAGCATTTTTGTAAATACCTTCCATGGTCATTGTTGCCTGTGAGCGGCGCTATCGCTGACCACTCGCTAGGCATCACGTGACCCTGGTTGCAGCCGGCTCTGACATCCGCCGATGTCACGTCAAGTTAAGGCTGCAGCCAGCCATGACCTAGTGATGCTCACCCCCCTGATTGATGGGCTGTGGGCGGCGTTTCACAGCATGTCACAGTCCAGCATCCACCACCCTCTTTCACTCTCTTCTGCTTTAGTAGGGAAAGCGCATGGTGGATGCTGGGCAGTGACATGTGTTGAAACGTCACCCACAGCCCATTAATCAGGGGGGTGCACTTCATTGGGTCACGACTGGTTGCAGCCGGAAATTGACGTGACATCAGCGGATGTCAGAGTCGGCTGCAGCCGTGATCACGGATTGCCTAGTGAGCGGTCAGGCAACAATGACCACGGAAGGTATTTACAAAAACACTTATTGCACAGTTTAAATCAATGGGCACATTGTTAATAGTAGTGGACAACCTCTTTAAGCAGTGCCTTCCTGACAACCTAAAGAATTCCATAGTTCCATGCTGAAACGCTTGGCCCTGGGTAGGCCTACTTTTTATCCATAAATGTGCCAAGATGCCACCACTAGAGATGACTGAATCTTTTGCCATTCAAATTTGCCTGCTTTACCAAATTTTCCCCTAAAAATGTCATTTGCAGTGAAAAAATCTCCACAAATCTTAATTTTGCAAAGTCTCAAATTGCAAAAAGTATGTGTAAGTTTTTATCCTCTTAATATTTTGCAGTCATCATATAGCACTGTGTATTTACAACTGCTCATTTTGTCCTTGTACCCAGTAAATTCTTTTGATTGCCATAAGGGCTATGACATTACGTGACTAAACGTGATTAAAAACAGTCGAGCTGGATCCATCCTAAGGCAATGTGCCCACGATGCAGAAATGCTCGAGATTTTTCCTGAGCGTTTCTGCATCTCCCTGGCAGAAAAAACGCTTGTGACGTGCCCCCTGGGCCGTGGAGTACCTTGTGCCGGGCCGATGGACGTTGGGGAATGTCACAGTGGAGGTGACGCGGTCCGTGACCCCCCAGGGCGGTCAATAAAAGGGGTTATTGGATAGGGGATTTATAGTGTTTTTTATAGAGTTCATGACGCCACCTGTGGAGTGCGGCTAAAGGGAGCCGCCGCTGCACAGCAGTCCTCTGAAGCTGATGTTACTGCAGCAGGGATGGTGTGGCTCTCCACAGGAAGAGCTAGCTCCAGGGCAGTGTAGATATTGTAGGTTGTGCTGGGCGTTGTAGTGCAGGGGTTAATGGCGCAGCAAGAAACACAGAGACAATATAGTGCAGTTCCAGGGTCTTTACTCACAGTTGTTGCAGTCCAGATTACAGGCGCCAAAGTAATCTCCCTCGTCATGCTGCGCTTACTCAGTGAGGGGTTCAGTCCACCCCCAGATAGCTCCGGAGTACTTAGCAGGACCACCTTCTGTGTCCTCTCTCTGGCCTTTTCCCTGCACCTCACACCTAGTATCTCCAATCCGGTACCCGCGGGCCTTGGCGGGCGACGTCTGTTCCGTCCCCTGGGTCCTATGTGGCTACCTTCTCGGTGAGACTGGCGTGGACTTGAGGCTACAGGACTTAAAATACTGCAGCCTCTGGTTTCTAGCCGAGACATGCAGTCTTCTACTAGTTGAGGGACCGGTTCCCCTTAGATGGCCTGACCCCTCCACCGCCTGGCAGCTGTGGGCGTACGGGTGGCCTTCTGCACGGCCCGTACCCCTAGGGTCCTTTCTTCTGTTTCCTGGAGCCTTTCTCCTGCTCCCTCTCCTTCCTCTCTCCTTCTCTTCAGGCTTGGGCCTCACTGGCTAGGCCCGCCTCTGGAGCAGAGCTCCTGCAGAGCCTCTGCTCCCCTCACTTCTCCTCCTCTGACTGAACTCACTGATCTAAGATGGCTTCCCAATTTATACCTTCCTCTCATGTGCTCCCCTAAGCTACTTCCTCCACCCACACCCACTATGTGGTTCCCCCCTCTCTGGGTTCCCCCCACTCCAGCCAGGGAAGGGGCTCAGCAAGTATGTGGGAGGCATCTTGCCGCTCCTGCTGGCTTGAAGTGGTGTGTGTTGGATGCAGGTGTTATGGTCCTGAGCTGTACTCCTTCCTTACCTGAGAGTGAGATGCCACATCTCTGGCTGAGATGCAACACCTCTGTTGTGACCGAACCCTCATGGGCGCCACACATGCGGATTGTACATGCAATTTTCCTGCCATGGACAAGCGGAAGTGAAGCGTTCTTCACATGCATTTCCACATGCGGGTTGTCAAGCGCTTTCCAAGCGATTTTAACATCACTTGGAAAGTGCTTGACAACTTGGTCACACTATATAAATCCATGCAAACGGTATGGATTTATATAGTGTGAACGAAAGAATGGAAAAAATAAAAAATAAATATTATACTTACCTTCTGATGGCCCCCGGTGTCTTGATCCGATGCGTCCTGGCTTGCCAGCAGCTTTCGGTAGACTAAAAGGACCTGCCATGACGTCATTTAGTCATGTGACGGGAGACGTCATGGCAGGTCCTCTTTAGACCATCGCAAGCTGCCGGCAAGCCAGTACGCATCGCTATGGACACCGGGGGCCATCAGAAGGTGAGTATAATGTATATTTTTTATTTTATTCTTTTTTTACAAGTACTATGGTACCCGGGTCCGGAGGAGAGTCTCCTCTTCTCCAAACCCGGGTATCATCCACACATTGAGCCGCATGATATATCCGCATCTGCAGATGCAGTGATGCGGATGTCATGCGGTCCAATGCAAGTCAATAGAGACGAAAACACCGCGATTCCGCAAAATAATTGGTAGTGCTGCGGATTTTTCCGCAATGATAATCCGCAGCGGAAATTTCCACAGCATGTGCACAGCACATGCGGATTATCTTTGGGGAACATGGCAAACCTTCTAACAATCGTTTTTTAAGCATTTCTGCAGTGGAATTGCCGCTGCGGAAATGCTTAAAAAATGCATAGTGGGCACACAGCCTAAGCTCTATGTAGGAAGTCTCTTTTCCTTGCATAAATTATTCCCTTGTTTAACGCCTGACCCAGCTGCTCCTCTCCTCCCCCTGCAGGAGACTTTGCAGTAATGACTCATGCAGGCAAAACAAATTATTCTTTTGTGTTTAAAAAAAGAATTATGGCTTGCCCTTCTCACAAGCAAAGAGGAACACATTGTATGACATGTAAACTTTGCATTCAGGATTGTTCTTCAGAACCAAAATTAGAACAGAAGGGGATTAAGCTTGCCGCCTTTTTTGCAATGTGTAAAGAAATAAAAATGCTGTTATTAAGATGCTGTTACTGCAGTATACACGTATCATAGATCAATCAATTCATAGTTACGCTGAATATGCAGGTTCAGAACCTCCCTATCAGTTCAATCTTTGTATTATTGTTCACAGATTGAGACTACCACTCCCATTTTTAATGTGCTTTAGCAATGTAGGATTACACACAATCAAAATTAGGCATTTTTTCATTATATGGACTAAGCTTTGTGTTCTGACCTTCAGTCAATAAACTCTAAAATCCAAAAATGGCGCTCTCATCTTTTATATATTGTCTGTGATAGCCCCCCCAATTGACTGTGATAGGGGAAGGTCATGCTTGACAATATTAGCCTTCTCTCTGGCTGCTGTAATGTTCATCAGTATGTGAATTGGCTCTAGTCTATTTTTTTTTTTCGATCCTTGCAAATCAAAATACAGATTCAAGAAAATTCAATTCAAAGTCACCACAACAGATCAATTTTTTCATCTCTAAAACTTCATTTTCTCACTGCCCAGTTTGCATTGCTCTTGCCATTATCCAATAACAAGCGTACCCCAAACCCAGTGTTATGTCTGACTCTGTATGTTTTTCGTCAGACGGAAGAACAATAACAAAGAGTCAGAAGAGAGGCAACACTTTTTGTTACCAAAGACAAACTACATTTTAAAATAATAAATGGACAAGATAGCAGAAGGAAAACACCAAGCAGCCAGCAGTTTGGAGTCATTTTTAAAGTTGAAAACATTCATCATTTGAAAATTTTCATTTTCCTTTTTTGTCTTGTGGTATTAGTAGTCTTTTTTTGCTCTAATTCTTCAAAATTCTTCATGTGATTCATGAATTTGCACTAAGTTAGAAACAATCTTTTTTTTGCCTTCAACTATTTTGTTTGTACCTTTTTGGCGCCAAAAAGTCTCACAATTCACAAAATGTTGCAAAAATTGCTCCAAAATACTAGCGTACTCAAAAATACACCAGGGGAAATAGAATGGAGTTGCAACAAATTTGCGCCAAACTTTGAGACTCATGAAGGTGCAAGTAGAATAATGAATTGGGTGCATACAGTGGAAAAAAAAAGTATTTAGTCAGCCACCAATTGTGCAAGTTCTCCCACTTAAAAAGATGAGAGAGGCCTGTAATTGGCATCATAGGTAGACCTCAACTATGAGAGACAAAATGAGAAACAAATCTTGAAAATCACATTGTCTGATTTGGAAAGAATTGTTTTTCAAATTTTGGTGGAAAATAAGTATTTGGTCAATTACAAACAAGCAAGATTTCTGTCTCTCACAGACCTGTAACTTCTTCTTTAAGAGGCTCCTCTGTCTTCCACTCATTACATGCAGTACTGGCTCCTGTTTGAACTTGTTATCAGTATAAAAGACACCTGTCCGCAACCTCAAACAGTCACACTCCAAACTCCACTATGGTAAAGACCAAAGAATTGTCGAAGGAAACCAGAAACAAAATTGTATCCCTGCACCAGGCAGGGAAGACTGAATCAGCAATAGGCAAGCAGCTCGGTGTAAAGAAATCAACTGTGGGAGCAATAATTAGAAAATAGAAGACATACAAAACCACGATCCCTCGATCTGGGGCTCCACACAAGATCTCACTGCGTGGAGTCAAAATGATCTCAAGAACGGTGAGCAAAAATCCCAGAACCACACGGGGGGACCTTTTGAATGACCTGCAGAGAGCTGGGACCAACATTACACAGGCTACCATCAGTAACACTGCCAGGGACTCTGATCCTGCAGTGCCAGACGTGTCCCCCTGCTTAAGCCATTACATGTCCGGGCCCGTCTGAAGTTTGCTAGAGAGCATTTGAATGATTCAGAAGAGTAATGGGAGAATGTTATATGGTCAGATAAAACCAAAGTAGAACTGTTTGGTAGAAACACAACTTGTCGTGTTTGGAGGAGAAAGAATGCTGAGTTGCATACAAAGAACACCATACCTACTGTGAAGCATAGGGGTGGCAACATCATGCTTTGGGGCTGTTTCTCTGCCAAGGGACCAGTACGACTGATTCGTGTACATGAAATAATGAATGGGACCATGTATCGTGAGATTTTGAGTGCAAACCTCCTTCCATCAGCTATAGCATTGAAGATTAAACGTGGCTGGGTCTTTCAGCATAACAATGATCCCAAGCACACTGCCATGGCAACGAAGGAGTGGCTTCGTAAGAAGCATTTCAAGGTCCTGGAGTGGCCTAGCCAGTCTCCAGATCTAAACCCTATAGAAAACCTTTGGAGGGAGTTGAAAATCCATGTTGCCCAGTGACAGCCCCAAAACATCACTGCTCTAGAGGAGATCTGCATGGAGGAATGGGCCAACATACCAGCAACAGTGTGTGCCAACCTTGTGAAGACTTACAGAAAACGTTTGACCTCTGTCATTGCCAACAAAGGATATATAACAAAGTATTGAGATTAAATTTTGTAATTGACCCAATACTTATTTTCCACCAAAATTTGAAAAAAAATTCTTTCCAAATCAGACAATGTGATTTTCAGGATTTGCTTTCTCATTTTGTATCTCATAGTTGAGATCTACCTATGATGTCAATTACAGACCTCTCTCATCTTTTTAAGTGGGAGAACTTGCACAATTGGTGGCTGACTAAATACTTTTTTTCCCCACTGTGCAAAAAAAAACACAAAATCCAAAAAACTAGAAAAAAACAGGCGGAAATGGAAAAGGTCCCACTCCAACGAGCATTTCATTGCATTCAAACAGTCCCTCACTACTTTCAAGTCCACACTTACTGCAGCAAAACAAACATACTTCTCATCTCTCATATCCTCCCTGTCTCACATCCCTAAACAGCTATTCAATACTTTCAATTCTCTCCCCCGCCCCCCAGCGCCTCCTCCCTCTCCTCTCATCTCAGCCGAAGACTTTGCCTCATTCTTCAAGCAGAAGATTGACACCATCAGACAAAGCTTTTGCCTAAAGTCCTCACAGCCCCTTCTCATAACTATTCAACCATCATCCTCCAAAACCATTCTCCACCATTATGGACGATCAACTTTCCTCTTTACTCTCCAAATCGCACCTCACCACCTGCGAACTTGACCCAATCCCATCCAACCTCATCCCTAACCTCCCCACAGTTTTCATCCCTACCCTAACCCACCTTTTCAACCTGTCACTAACAACTGGTGTCTTCTCCTCATGCTTCAAACATGCCTTGATCACACCCATCCTCAAAAAGCCATCCCTTGACCCATCCTCTCGGACTAGTTATCGCCCCATATCACTTCTCCATTACACCTCAAAACTACTGGAACAACATGTCCATTCTGAACTGTCCTCCCACCTCTCCTCCTGCTCCCTCTTTGACCGCTTACAATCTGGCTTCCGACCCCATTACTCCACTGAAACTTCCCTGATTAAAGTCACCAACGACCTGCTAACTGCCAAATCCATGCGACAGCATTCTGTCCTCCTCCTCCTGGACCTGTCATCTGCCTTTGACACAGTGGACCACTCCATCTTACTACAGACTCTCTCATCTCTTGGCATAAAAGACTTGGCCCTATCTTGGATCTCCTCATATTTAACAGACAGGACATTCAGTGTCTCCCACTCACACACCACCTCCTCATCTCACCCCCTATCTGTCAGTGTCCCCCAAGGTTCAGTCCTAGGACCCCTGCTCTTTTCCATCTACACCTTTGGCCTGGGACAGCTCATAGAGTCCCATGGCTTTCATTATCACCTCTATGCTGATGAAACATAGATCTAACTCTCTTTACCCGATATCTCCTCCCTACTAACCAGAATCCCACAATATCTGTCTGCCATTTCATCCTTCTTCTCAGACAGATTTCTAAAACTTAACATGGATAAAACTGAATTCATCATCTTTCCACCGTTTCACTCAACCCCCCCAACTGACCTATCCATCAAAGTCAATGGCTGCCCACTCTCACCAGTCCGGTAAGCTTGCAGCCTCGGGGTAACCCTGGACTCTAATCTCTCCTTCCAACCACATATCCAAGCCCTTTCCACTTCCTGCCGACTCCAACTCAAAAATATCTCCCAGATCCGCACAATCCTCAACCACAAATCTATAAAAACACTAGTGCACGCCTTCATCATCTCCCGCCTCGACTAATGTAACCTCCTTCTCTGTGGCCTCCCTTCTAACACTCTCACACCCCTCCAATCTATCCTAAACTCTGCTGCCTGACTAATCCTCCTGTCCCCCCCTGCTTTTCCCCGGCCTCTCCTCTCTGTCAATCCCTTCACTGGCTCCCCATTGCCCAGAGACTCCAGTTCAAAACCCTAACCATGGCATGAAAAGCCATCTACAACCTGTCTTCTCCATATATCTGTGACCTAGTCTCCCGATACTTACCTACACGCAACCTCTGATACTCACAAGATCGCCTTCTCTACTCCCCTCTTATCTCCTCCTCGCACAATCGTATACAAGATCTCTCCCGTGCATCCCTCCTACTCAGGAATTCTCTACTCCCAACACATAAGAATCTGGCCTACCGTGGAAACCTTCAAAAGGAACCTGAAGTCCCACCGCTTACGACAAGCCTACAACCTGCAGTAACCCTCGCTCCACCATACCACTACAAGACCAGCTCTACCCTCACCTACTGTATCCTCACCCATCCCCTGTAGATTGTGAGCCCTCGCGGGCAGGGTCCTCGCTTCTCCTATGCCAGTCGTGACTTATATTGTTCAAAATTTATTGTAATTGTTTGTGCTATGTATATCCCTTTCACATGTAAAGCGCCATGGAATAAATGGCGTTATAATAATACATAATAATAATAATAATAATATGGTCGCATTTTCGTGAAAGCCCGAATTTCAGGAAATTCAGAGAATTCGAAATACTCAATTCTCTGTGAATCAATCCACTCATCTGTAATGGTGAGACAAAATACAGGCATATATTACCTTAGTTTTATGTTAGTATTTTTTGCTCATATTACAATGTTTATTTATCAATTATTTTTATCAATATTGTCATCAGTTTTTTTCTCCCATGTTGTAAATATAAAGGTGCATTTGTAATACAGATACATATTTTTACATTAAAAAGTAATCAAAAGGTCAGATGTATGCCATAATCATATCACTGTCAGCTCAGAATGCAAAAAACAAGGCATCATATAGCACAAAGGACACAAAAATGAATAAGTTTCAAGTCTCAGGAAATGTTGTGAGGAACAATTTTTTCAGATTTCAGAGTTTTTTTCACCAATAAAATAACACAATTACTGTACAAGTTTATTATCACTTTGATCAAATTAACCATAAGAATCATGTTGTCAGGTCATTTTTACTGCACATTGAAAGGAACAAACACAAGACCCAAAAAACAATTGCGGAATTTCGTTTTTTTTTCTCATTTTCCCAGCTCTTTGAATTTTTTTCCTGTTTTTCAGTAGATTGTATGGTGAAATGAATGGTGTCATTTAAAACTACAACTCGTCCCACAAAAAAACAAGCTGTGATATATTTATATTAATGGAAAAATACATTATGGCTCTTGGAAGAAGGAAAGGAAAAAACGAAACCGCAAAAATGAAAACGTATTGTATTGTTAAAGGGTTCATCTGCCAGCAGGCTTCTTTGCTTTACTGTGGAATACGAATCAGGTATGTGAGTACAGTAAGCTACATATTAAATATAGGAACAAGGAGATGGAACATACACATTTTTTCAGATTTTTACAGTCCAGACTATTTATTTTAACCTTTTTTTGCAGCTTGTTGTACATGTATGCTGTTGGTGAAAAGTTGCTCCTTCAACTTGACATACATATATATATTGGTAAGTGTATGCGTGTAATACGGTGTGTAATATTTGCACATAAATTTGTACAAGCAAAGCAGGTGAATATTGTACATAAATTATAAAAATTAATATGAATGAACTTGATTTTTAAGATGGTAAGTAACACTCAGGCATCAGAATTGAAACCTTTAGGTGGAAGGCCAGCATAGTTTACAAGCCACCACACTTATAAATAGGCCTGACTACCCTTTGCAATGTCATGTGTAATGTTAATCCTCATCCTAAATCACACAGTCTCAAATGTCAGCTGTCAGTAGCCGTCCTGTTTGTCTCCTGAGCACATCTAGGAGAAAGATGGAGAGTTTTGAAGAAAGTAATGCAAGTAAAGATAACCTGTTAGAGCCACCAGGTATACATAATTCCACCACAGATGAGGAGGATGTAAAAGCTACAATCAAACCTCGTTTATCTCCACTTCCTAGAAGACGTAGCTCCGTATCTTCAGATGATGGAGACCTGGAACCACCATCTACTGTTGCAAGGAAGGTGTCCTTTGCAGATGCGTTTGGATTCGATCTGGTATCAGTTAAAGAGTTTGACACATGGGAAATTCCAACCGTAACAACAACCTTTGTAATGGAGAGCATTCAAATTGAGGAATTTTATTTAACTCCAAGCTTTATATTACCTCCTGTTGGTGGCATTATGGAAAGGCTGCAAGTAAAAAAAGTAACCCTGGAAGCAGTGGATTTCATATCAGGAACATCATCTATGAAAGGAATTATACGAGTTCTTAACGTTTCATTTGAAAAACAGGTTTATGTTAGGATGTCACTGGATAGCTGGCAAAGCCATTATGACCTACTGGCAGAATATGTACCTGATTCTTGTAATGGGGAGACAGATCAATTCTTCTTTACAATATCATTGGTCAGTCCATACCAAAAAGAGGGAGCAAGAGTGGATTTCTGTATATGCTATGAAACAGCAGTGGGTACCTTTTGGGATAACAATGATGGACATAATTATGTGCTAACATGTCAAAAGAAGGAACTAATTGTAGAAGTTGATAAGCCTTCAGAGGAGGTAATAGATAAAAATAAGAAAAGCTGTTTGAAGCCATCACTAAGGTAAGTTTAACTATAAATCTTTAAATTATGTTAGAATAATTGTTACTAATGTGATTGAGATGTTCTGCAAATATATCAGATACAGATGTGTAAAATATGATGAAATAGGTAATGCTCACTTCATTTCACAATTCAGGTTTACATTTCGAATAGACATAAATGGGAGAGCTGTATTGTGACCATGGGTTTTTCCACTCGCTTCCAGAAGTGACATGTCACTTATTGGAGAATTTTTAGCCTAGATTCTACCCACAAACCACAAAATGTAGCTAGCTATACATATTAGAAGTTAAGTGAAGTTACAAAAATATTCTTTACCATGCTTGCCAGGTTTTGCAGACAATCCTCTAAATAAGTCAGTGTGTTTTATTTAATTGCACATTTGTTTTTTATTGCTTTGTGACTTGCTTTATTTTATTGCTTTGTGAGTCTATGTAAAGTGCTGCATCAGTATGCTAGAAAAAACTAGAGTAGCAGAAAGTTGCAACTTTTGAAGTAGTCCTTAATACAAATGGTGGGTAACCGTAGATATGCAATCTCAAATGACAAAAAATTGTATAAATATGTTTTTACATAATTAAAAATTCATTTTTATCTTTAAGGGTTTTAAGCATTAGTACATGGTGATGTGATCAGGCACAAATGTCACTCTTACATAGCTTGGCTATGGCATTTGTTCTCACCTTTCTCGAGGTCCATGTGTCACAAGTAGGATGTTTGGTAGGAGAAGTTGAAAGGGTGTTTCATCAAGGTCAGGAGTGCCTACGATCTCTTTTGATTTAACAAAACAACTGACTGCATTGAGGTGGCAAATGTGGCAGATATGTGGTAGTCAAACTGGCAGAGATTTTTAATGCTTTTTTTTTCTTTTTTTTTTCAATGGAAAGCAAAAGAAATTTGTGGCATATTTTTTAAACTAATTTTTTCTAACACTACCTTCAATAAGAATTAATTTAGCTTCAGTATACTTTTATTTTTTTGTAGTGAGTTTGTCATGGAAATTAATTAATATAAATGTTAGTTCAGAAGAATTAGTAGTAATAGCTATTCACAAAGAGTGTTTAACATGAGATTTAGATATGTACATTTCAGATACAGGCATGAAAAGTAGAAAGAGGATATGTCTCTCCAAAATATTTTTTTTCCTGTTAATAATGTTTTTTTTTATCTAGCCTAGAATTCCGCAATGTATAGGTTACACAATTTATGCCAAACTGGGGTTCAATCATTTCTAGTTATACAAGTTCACAAGTCACTAATGTGAACACACACTAAGGCCCATTTTGAATGGTTGTAACATGCCTAAATATTATTAGCCATGCTGTGGTTTTACTGAACCATGCTAAGACTGCCATAGACTATAGTGATCTATGTTTGCTTCCGTAGAATCAATTGAGCAGAAATTGTGTGAATCGATTCATAGGACTCAGTCCAGTGGCAATGTCAGTAATCTGAGGCACTATGAACTCTTCTACCTGCCAGCAACCACAGCTCTTCTTTAGCCAGCCCACCACAACGTCATATGTGCTTCACACCACAGCGAGGATGTTTCGCCAGGTCAGTGAATCAAAAGCGGAGTAGGAGATGCTGTCAATTATGACGTGGGTTCTGCAAATCAATTCATCCAATCTCTATCAATGAGTCATTCTAAGCTCTGCATAACATACTCCCAGTACGAGAGTTATATCATGATATCAGGCATTTAAAGAGCAATGGAAAGGGCACGTGTGTTCTTCATCCCTGTTTTATCAGTTAAGGACTCCATTAAGTAATAAAAAATTAATTCCGTGGATCCCATATCTGAAGACAGTTATTGGCTATGGTACGGCACATAGCTTTATCATTTACACAAAGTCAGTAAGTTGGGCTCTGTGTCATAGAAATAATATGAAATGGAAGCATATTGGGCAAATGTGATCAGCATCTATCTTATGAAACTTTGAGTCCCCTGATTAAAAAAGAACAGCTTTATTAACCGTGTCAAAAAGACATCTCATGCGTTTATGGCTGAAATTATTATATAAATAATTCAAACAATACAGCAGGTGGCTGGAAGATATTTCACAAATTTGACACCATATGTTGTGCTGGCAGATTGTTAAAACCATATCAATACATATACCCATGTCCAAGTAACATGTTTCTAAAAACAAAATGCATTGATAAAAGTAGTAACAACTATTTATATATGAATGATATCATTCCTCCTCCTGTTAGCGTCTTCTTGTCTAGATCAGAAATCCACTTGTTGTTCATATGAGTAGTATTTTGAGCTTTTTTTTTTTTTGCTGAAGAGGTTTTGAAAATTTCTTGAATTAAAATAAAAGTGTTTGTCATATCTTTGAAGCATATCCTGAAGGAAAAATCTTTAAACTAGGCACTGTCCAATCAAAAAGGCTGCAAAGAAGACTTTAGGAAGGAAAAACCTTAGGCAAAATTTTTCAAAATCTCTTCAGGAGACTTAAAAAGAGTTTCCTGAAGCAGTTTCTGCTTGAAAAGCTAATTGTTCTTGAATGTTTCAAAAACCTCTGTGTGAAGATAGTCTTATGTGACTTATGTGTTTTGAACTTCTCCAGTTGGTTAGAAAAATATTGCAAGCTGTTTTTGTATGTAGCTATGGACTTGTGCAAAACTGTTTATCAGTCTTTTCAGCCCAGGTAAAAAAACACTGTCCAAAAACAACTATGTGAAGGAACTGTTATCTCTCTTGACATGTCTGCTTTAGTACAGTGGGTACGGAAAGTATTCAGACCCCTTTACATTTTTCACTCTTTGTTTCATTGCAGCCTTTATGTAAATTCTAAAACGTTCATTTTTTTTCTCATTAATGTACACTCTGCACCCCATCTTGACTGAAAGAAAACAGAAATGTACAAATTTTTGCAAATTTATTAAAAAAGAAAAACTGAAATATCCCATGGTCATAAGTATTCAGACCCTTTGTTCAGTATTGAGTAGAAGCACCCTTTTGAGCTAGTACAGCCATGAGTCTTCTTGGGAATGATGCAACAAGTTTTTCACACCTGGATTTGGGGATCCTCTGCCATTCTTCCTTGCAGATCATCTCCAGTTCCGTCAGGTTGGATGGTGAACGTTGGTGGACAGCCATTTTCAGGTCTCTCCAGAGATGCTCAATTGGGTTTAGGTCAGGGCTCTGGCTGGGCCAGTCAAGAATGGTCACAGAGTTGTTCTGAAGCCACTCCTTTGTTATTTTAGCTGTGGGCTTAGGGTCGTTGTCTTGTTGGAAGGTGAACCTTCAGCCAAGACTGAGGTTCAGAGCACTCTGGAAGAGGTTTTCATCCAGGATATCTCTGTACTTGGCCGCATTCATGTTTCCTTCAATTGCAACCAGTCATCCAGTCCCTGCAGCTGAAAAACACCCCAATAGCATGATGCTGCTACCACCATGTTTCACTGTTGGGATTGTATTGGGCAGGTGATGAGCAGTGCCTAGTTTTCACCACACATACCGCTTAGAATTATCACCAAAAAGTTCTATCTTTATCTCATCAGACTAGAGAATCTTATTTCTCATAGTCTAGAAGTCCTTCATTTGTTTTTGAGCAAACTCTATACGGGCTTTCATATGTTTTGCACTGAGGAGAGGCTTCTGTTGGGCCACTCTGCCATAAAGGCCCGACTGGTGGAGGGCTGCAGTGATAGTTGACTTTGTGGAACTTTCTCCCATCTCCCCACTGCATCTCTGGAGCTCAGCCACAGTGATCTTGGGGTTCTTCTTTACCTCTCTCACCAAGGTTCTTCTCCCACAATTGCTCAGTTTGACTGGACGGCCAGGTCTAGGAAGACTTCTGGTGGTCCCAAACTTCTTCCATTTAAGGATTATGGAGGCAACTGTGCTCTTAGGAACCTTGAGTAATGCAGAAATTCTTTTGTAACCTTGGCCAGATCTGTGCCTTGGCAGATTTCTGTCTCTGAGCTCCTTGGGCAGTTCCTTTGAGCTCAAGATTCTCATTTGGTCTGACATGCACTGTGAGCTGGGAGGTCTTATATAGACAGGTGGGTGCCTTTCCAAATCAAGTCCTATCAGTTTAATTAAGCATAACTGGACTCCAATGAAGGAGTAGAACCATCTCAAGGAGGATCACAAGGAAATGGACAGCATGTGACTTAAATATGAGGGTCTGAATACTTATGACCATGTGATATTTCAGTTTTTCTTTCTTAATAAATTTGTAAAAATTTCTACATTTCTTTTTTTTTCAGTCAAGATGGGGTGCAGAGTGTACTTTAATGAGAAAAAAATGAACTTTTTAGAATGTACCAAATGGCTGCAATGAAACAAAGAGTGAAAAATTTAAAGGGGTCTGAATACTTTCCGTACCCTCTGTATATTGTCATACTCCTCATGATATAGCTATTCTGGAGTATGCTTTCTTAAAACTTTACTTTCTGTTTTTGGTATGTTATTCCTCCTAAAAACTTGTGAATAAATTGAAATCTGTGTGTTAACAGTTGCGTGAGGGTGCCTATACTGTCCATCACAGTTCTATCAGTGCTGATTGTGTCTGACTGTCAAAAAGGTGTGTCTTTACTCTATGGGAATTGTCAATTTACTCATAAATTTTTAGGAGGTATAACAAATGAGTGGCACAATAAAGAATTATAAAAAAAAATATATTCTACAGAATTATTTCATAGGAAATAAAAAATATTTAGTGAAACTTATGTCAGAAAGAGTGGCAGATAGGGAATTCACCAGGCACTTAGATTTGGGGCCTATGCCCTAGATCTTAGGAGTACTGTCTTGAATCTCCAGTGCCTTTTTTGAAGAAAAATCAAATAATAAAATTGTTCAAGCAGAATATGAACACAGGAAGCTTGGGTTTGCCAAATTTGACCCATGCATGACCCAGCGTACCCCCCCCCCTCTTGGCTTTCCAATCCTCCTCTCAAGTGTCAAGTACGTTTTTTTAAATAGAGGGAGTCAGACTGCAGTGAGCAACAGTGAGGCATGGGGATTAGTGGAGGAGGTTTTCCCTCCCTTGACTGTCCTGTATCCTGCTCACTTTTGCCCAAAACAGCAGGAATGTTGCAGGCAGTTCAAGAGCTGAAAAAACCCTGGGTTAATTAGGGAGTTGAGGCTAAAAATCAATGTATATAGAATACCAAGACCTGATGCTGGATCATATTGAGATAGGGGGCTTTCTATTATGGAAATGTAATATATAATGCAATATATAAATAGTGTGTGTATTTATGTATAATATAGTGTATATATGTATACAGTGCATGTTTGTGAATCTGTGTTTATATACTGTGTATCTGTGTGTGTATACTGTATGTTTTTGTTTTTTTGTGTGCATATTTATTTATTTATTTATTTTACTCACTTATATAGCACCATTTATTCCACAGCGCTTTACAGACATTATTATCACTGTCCCCAGTGGGGACAGTATGTCTTTGGAGTGTGGGAGGAACCTGGAGAACCCGGAGGAAACCCACGCAAACATGGAGAGAACATACAAACTCCTTGCAGGTGTTGTCCTTGGTGGGATTTGAACCCAGGACCCCAGCGCTGCAAGGCTGCAGTGCTAGCCACTGAGCCACCGTGCTGCCCTATGTATATTTACAGTATATAATTTTCCAATACCACTGTACAGTTATGTAACAACACTATTATTATTTATATTATTGTTCAGATACTATAATTGCATGCATATATATATACAGTACAGACCAAAAGTTTGGACACACCATCTCATTTCTCTTCTCACCATTTCCGGTGACTACCTCTTGAAGCTCATCAAGAGAATGCCAAGAGTGTGCAAAGCAGTCACCAAAGCAAAAGGTGGCTACTTTGAAGAACCTAGAATATAAGACATATTTTCAGTTGTTTCACATTTTTTTGTTAAGTATATAACTCCACATGTGTTAATTCATAGTTTTGATGCCTTCAGTGTGAATGTACAATTTTCAAAGTCATGAAAATACAGAAAAATCTTTAAATGAGAAGGTGTGTCCAAACTTTTGGTCTGTACTGTATATACATACAGTGCTCAGCAACACTGAATACACCCCCTTTGAAAAGAAAGATTTAATCAATATCTCACTGAATACAAGATACAAGAGCAACTTGAAAAAAAAGGTACCCGTGTCATCAGTCTTCTGGATCAATGTGTCATCAGTGTGTCCATTTTTACCATCAGTGTCATCAGAGTTTTCCCGGTACAGCAAAATAAAGTATTAAGTTATAGGCTTCTCCTACACTTTGCATTGTTAAACAATGACAGCACGCGGATGCCATTTGTGTGCAATACGTGGTTTTCACAGACCCTTAGACTTGTATTGACCCTTGTCATCTGTGCTGCTGGAAAAAAATGGACATGTGCATAGCATCATAGATTATAATAGGTAAGTGTGGTATCCGTGAATCAAACGGATACCACACGTACTGTAAACACAGATGTGTGAAGGAGGCCTAATAGCCTGGATGCTACCTGGAGAGTGATGCTCTAGTTGTCTCTTCAGAATTCCCCATAAGTGTTTCAGTTGGGTTCAGATCAGGAGACATAATTGGCAACTGAATCATTTTCACATTCGTCTTCAGAAATCCTCTACTTAGCATGCTATCATGCTAAGAGGGCCCCTATTGAAGAAGCCCAAGGCAAAACGGCGTCGTCGGGGTAAACCGCAGTCTTATCTCCATAATTTTCATAAGCTGGACACTAAACCATGTAAGTACTCTCCTTAGGATCTCTATGTCTGCTAATTGCAAATTCTGAATGAACCCGTTTCTATATGCACAGCCCCATACTTAGGGAATTAACTACAAACCCTGAATGAATTTATTCCTATATACAACAGCCCCTACTCAGGGAATTAACTAACTGTCACTGGCTTTATTCCCCTATTTTTCAGACATTACTTTGTCTGAAAGATAAGATGTAAAACATAGTTAAGAATTTATATACCTACTAGTATATTTATATTTATATGCCTTTAATATAGAGAGTAAAATATTGTTTTGCACTTGCACCTTTGATTTTTTTGAATAAAGAGGGTTAACTTGTTTAGCATCTTATTATTAGGGAATGAGTGCAATAAAAAGGGAATAGAATATTTTGATACACTAGAGGAGGTAGTCTACTATAATAATATAAGCTTTTAATGGAGATTTGACTTTGTGAATTTTGAAGGTACCTGTTACATATAAAAAAAATTATTTTATAATTATTGAAATAAAATTGATTTAATTTTAATAAATAACTGTATCTACATCTGTTGAAACCGGGCTCATGTAGCTTGAGTTTGTTTGTTGATATTATATGAGTTGGAAGTTGTAAACTATTGATCTTTTTGTGACATACATTAGCATGCTATCAGTGTGGTTAATAATGATTTTTTGAGGAATGTTCTGCTACGTTGAATGCACTTAGTCATGGAAATCAAGATCCACTGCTGGAAGTTCCCTTTACAATTGTCAACCCAATAACATCTGTTACACGCACACCGCTAGGTTCAGATAGGGCGACACGGGTTTCATGAATTCGTTGGAATCCTGGGGGGACCGTTACTCAGGGCAACCATAGGCTGCAGCTTCTCTCAGGGACATGATAGATTCAATTGCTGACCAGACACATCTGACAAGAGTCTTTTTCAACAGTTTAAGAGTGGAATTTAATCTGAAGCACGGCCAGTGCAATTCAGCGATATACGGCAACAATCTTCATTACAATATAGTCTAATAAAGCAGGCACAGTAACGTCAGTCTCTTCAGTAGCATAATTTAGCACAGATTAGATCTCTTAGCATACACAACCGCAGGCTTTTCCTTCACAAGGATTCAAAAGTACACAGCATTCTTTATCCTGCCTTGTGATGGACGGGGGAGGGTGTTATGTTCTGCTACCAAAGCTAAGGAAAGAGAGGAGATCTGTCCCTACTATGAGACTCAGCTGAATCCCTACGATGTAACAGGGAACCTGATCCTGCGATCAGACCTGCTAAAGTCCTAATCTAGTCTGTACGAAGACCTATAGATGTGGGGAGGGAATCCCTACAAGTACTAAGGACTGGGAGGAATATGGGACACCTCCTAACAGAAATAGTAGCAGACAGACGAACAAACAAAATAGATAGAACATAGAGGTCCGTAGACCAAGCAAACTAACAGAGTTAGATACAGAGCACAGGCTAGCTAGAAAGTAGATATACAATGAAGTCCAGCAAAGCCAGAAGGGCGGAGCAGGACTAAATAGGCCAACAAGGTCATGTGACCAGCAAAGGAAAAAAAAACTAACAGCAAGGTTCTAACAGAGGGTTTGATGGGGGAGTAGATCCCTATGACATGATTCCTTTCTGTCCTTATCTTTCTGCCCAATAATACTCCACACTGTTAGCTCAGGGAGTCTATCAGACCTGTGTTTAGCTTCCCTCCTGACCTGAATTCTGTTACCTTGCCTTATGTGAGATACAGATCACACACCACCTTTCTCTTTGGCTCCAGTCAGACAGAAAACAACTTCCCCACAATTTCCCTGGGGCTCTGCTAAACACTCCCTGTCTCCTGTGACTGTTTTAGCCCCTCTAGTTGCTGGATGCTTCTGGAGCACAACACTTCCTGTCACCTGTGCTTGTGTTACTTCTAATAGTTGCTGGATGCTTTTGAAGCAACAGCACTATTTCTGCATGTCATACATCCCAGATATGCTTGATGGGAGACAAGTCTTGAGATGCTGCAAGTCATGATAGCACATTAAGGCCACAAAGCTGGCTCATAGTAGCACCAGCAACATACAGTCTGATGATGTCATGTTGAAAAACAGTTCCTGGGAAGCTTACAAACTCCATGGTGAATACATTTTCATTGCATTGCCCACTTGGTTTTCAGGCCACTCTCAATATGCCCAAAACAAATGGCGGCATTCATCACTGAAGTGGATAAACTCCCATTCCAGCCTCCATTGTAATCTTGATTTGCACCATCACAACAGTTGAGACAGGTGGAAAGAGGTCAATGGAAAACTTGTAGCTGAATGTCTAGATTGTAGCCCAAAGTCATGCAAATGGATTATAACAATTTGTCTACTCAAATTTGATGACTTAGGCTTGGCATGTGATTTCATTTGCTGCACAGGATAGATCACTGCATGTAATTCTTCGAATCTGACAAGATCAAGTGGGCAATGCCATGAAGAGGCCTTCATGAGGGAATGTTACTCAGATGATTATGGTGCGGGATAGAATAATGTACAGTAGCCAGACCCCACTACAGTAGCTAGACTCCACTAGTCTTCATTCCAGGTGCACTAACATTTTGGCGGTAGATTGATTTTATCAGTGAACCACTGCTTCAAAGTGTCCCAGGAGATGGTTTTTAACACAACAGTGCCAGACCGCATGCTGTTTATGCTACTGTAAGCAGCTTGCTTGGCCAAAACATGCTACCATGATGTGCAATATCTCCAGAATTGAAAAGGGAGCAGCAAGCAGTGGATCTTGCTAATTTGCATGCCCAAGTTCATTCATCATGTCAGAACATTCCTCAGACAACCATTAAAAACCTTATTTAAGCATTCCAAGGCATATACAGTAAGTTTGAATATTTCTGCATGTGGCATTCGTGGTGCAGTGTTATTTGTTGTCAGAGTATTTTCAGTTCCCTCCTTGAATTGTACCCATACTTGTTAGTTTCACTAACTACATCAATATGTTCTAAGGTATCGTGGCACCAAGATCTTAGTATATGCCTATACATGTTAGTGTCATTGATTATTTGAATATATTGTAAGACAGGGAACCCCAACTCCAGTCCTCAAGGCCCACCAACAGGTCATGTTTTCAGGATTCCCTTAGTATTGCACAGGTGATGTAATTATTGCATGTGCAGGTGATGAAATCCTGAAAACATGACCTGTTGGTGGGCCTTGATGACTGGAGTTGGGGAACCCTGTTGTAAGGCATGCGGTGCCTGAGCTCTTAGAATATAAGGACACAACTTTTTTTAATTGGATTTTATTGTAAATAAGCAATGAAATATAAAGCAAACTTTACATATTTGTCATCGGTATGTCCATAACAAACCAATTGTACAATTAGCATAATAAAAAAAAGCTAAGCCAAATTGCTATTTTTTAAAAACACATCAGCTTCCCAAGAATGTAGTAAAAAGAAATAAAAAATAAACATATAATAAGGAAGAGCAAAACTTTTGAAATACAAATCTGCCAGTTTTGATGATTTTTTTTCAAAAATACAATTGGCATCAATTGACAAGCTCTGCAAATTCTCTAATTATCCTGAAAAACTGCATGAGGTTTCTTAGAACTCTATTAAACACATTTCAAGCTGTTTAATGCTAATTTAGTAATGTCCTAGTAACCTCAACTCCTGTGCTAGAGTTTATACTCGAGCGGTATACAAGGAAGAAGCTATATTTTTTTGCAAGTAATGATCCAAATATTAACCCTTTTTGGAGAGTATCAACATGTTTGAAAAATATGGATAAAAAAAAAACACTAGCAAGGGGATGGTGGGGGAAGAATACTAGAAGCGGCTGGCTGATACACGGTTCATGTATGATGGCCTGTAAGTGAGGGAAATGATAATGCGCAGTGACAGTGCCGCGGTGACCGCAAGATACATTGACTGCGCACGCGCCGGGAGCCACAGGTCACAGCGTGTGCGCACTGAAGCTGGCAATCACACAGCCTCAGTGCACACGCACCAGACCAGCGACAAGCTGTTTTCATGAAAATTGTTGGTATCATAATGATTTTATAACGTTTTATACATTTTGTCCTACCTGCTCGTATTCAGTCATAGGGGTGTGATTCTCAGTTTCAGTCATGGGCGGGCGCCGCATTCAATCAGTGCTGGCGCCACCCATGACATTTGAATACTGCTCCTGGCAAGCGCTATGTTTGTGGGGCACATGTGCAAATGCGCATGCGCCCCACAAACATAGCGCTTGCCAGGAGCAGTATTCAAATGTCATGGGCGGCGCCAGAACTGATTGAATGCGGCGCCCGCCCATGACTGAAACTGAGAATCACACCCCTATGACTGAATACGAGCAGGTAGGACAAAGTATATAAAATGTTATAAAATCATTATGATACCAACAATTTTCATGAAAACAGCTTGTTAGTGATGCACATTGCTTCACTAACAACGCTATGGGGGCAGTGTACATAGCAACTAGGACGTGACAGGTTCCCTTTAAAGTATTAAATACTAAGTACTATTTTGAATAGGTGCTGTGTCTAAAATGGGGTAATTTATGAGAGTCTATAAAATATTGGTTCTACAAAAGAACTTCAGAACTTATGTTAGTTGATAAAAAAATAGGTTTCTAAAAATTTCTTAAAAATGTGAAAAATTGCTGCTAAACTTTGAAGCTATCTAATGTCTCAATAAAATAATTATAAGTATAAAAATTGATGCCAACAATTTTTGGCAAAGTTATTGCCACATCAAATGACACAACAGATTTGAAAATTAATTCTGCACCCTAAAGACTATTTCAAGCATCCATTTAAGAAAAAAAAAAGGGAATGATTTTTATCAGTGTGCTGAATTCGGGTTTCATTAGTTTCTGTTTCAGTTTCTACCATTAGTGTTTAGGCAGTGGTTTTCTCATGCAAAAAAAAATTAGTGTTAATTAGTGTTTCTCCCAACTAATACAATTGTAAAAACAGACAGTACATATGTGCTATGTTGTCCATGATTTTCATGAGCCCTTAGACTTATGAAGGTGATTTTGATCTGTGATAAAAAAAAAATGTACATGTCTCTGTGGTTTTCTTGCAGCCCACTTGGTCAACAAAAAAATGCCGACACATGAACAGCCCCATAGACTATAATTATAATGGATATGTGTTCTATCACTGATAGAGCGTGCACAGTATGAGAAAAATGGACGTCTGAAAAAGGTCTTGTGTCCCAAAGGACTACTATGGTGCTTTTATCCATTTAAAGTGAAACTTGGGGCTATTTTGGGCTAATTAGTTAAATGTGAACTAGTAGGGTCATTTAACATACCATAGCCCTTAATTATTTTTACATTTCCAAGGTGCTCTGTACACATAATGAGTAAAAAGGGGATCCAGCTCAATAGTTAAAAAAAATCTCCAATTTTATTAAGACATTGTTAAAACATCTTCACATTTTGATTGCTATAGTCTTTAGAAGTGATGTTTCTTCCATGCTCCAGAACGATCAAGCAGATACGGGTGAGCTGGCTTTTTTTCTCCTTTTTCAATGCTATGTACACAATCCCACACTACCATTAAATCAAGATGAGCACCTCATCACTTCAGACATTGCTCTTCCTTGACTGCAAGGAGTAGCAAGTTCATAAAATAACGCTGCCTCTTGCAAATTTTTTCATTTTATGGTTTTGCAACAATTTGCACAAAATAGAACCAAAATAGAATATAGAATATATTGCACCAAACAGTCACATGACAAAGTTCTTTCATGTCACCTAGACACAACAGAGGAGAAGTGTAGTGTGTGTGTGTCTGTGTCTGTGTTATGCATTGTGTAGTGTGTTTATTGTTGGTACATGAGGTGCGTAAGGAGTAAATATCGAGTTTTTGTTTAAAAAATTTTTTTTAGTTCTTGTCTGAATTGATGTAGAAGCCTGAAGTCTGATTAATTTAGGTGTTCTGTTCTGTGGTTTGTATCCATTTGGGGGTATGGTCTGAGGTTTGCATTACTGAGAGGGTCTTCTTTACATTCTAAATTACTCCGAACTTTAAATGTGGAGTGATATATCTGAATTAATTTAGGGGTCTGAACTGAGGAGTGAAATTATTTTGGGCTCTGGTTTGGGGTAGCAATTTATTTAGGGGCCTTAGGTTTGAAATATATTTTGGATTATGGTTAATGGTTGAGATATTAAGCTCTCAAGACTGATCATGCTTTTTTAAATATACTGATACCTTTTCCCTATATTTAACCGCTCTTTCTTCAGAAATACAAAAAAAACTAGTTGAGGTCATCACCTGTTCTCCTGTGTTGTATGGGGGGTCCATCCATGATGCAAAATGATGAGCCAGAGTCTGCCCTGTATAATATGGGAGGATAAACTTTGTAGAAAGTGAGGAGACATGAAACAAATACAGCATGTGGCATGGGTCTATGAGTTTTGCACTACTGTTGCAAAACTTAGTGTCTGAGTGAATTTCAGTTTAATAAAAATAATAATTACAAATTTTCATAGGATGTCTAACACACATTAACAGTGCCACTGGAACCTGTTAAAAAAGTTATTTTTCCCACTTTTTTTTCAATAAAGTAGCTTCATGTAGAATATAGAACAGTTTTAATTCTTTCCAGATATCATTGCCATATTAAAATAGACATTTTGTTAAAAATATTATTATGACAATATTATGTCTTCAGAAAACTAGCTGGTCTCTTTATTGTATCCATCAGAAATTTGGAAACAAGCACTGTCATAAGGAAATAGACACATCCTGCTAAACAAATAGTATATCTGGAATATATACAGTACAGACCAAAAGTTTGGACGAACCTTCTCATTGAAAGATTTTTCTGTATTTTCATGACTTTGAAAATTGTACATTCACACTGAAGGCATCAAAACTATGAATTAACACATGTGGAATTATATACTTAACAAAAAAGTGTGAAACAACTGAACAACTGAAAATATGTCTTATATTCTAGGTTCTTCAAAGTAGCCACCTTTTGCTTTGATGACTGCTTTGCACACTCTTGGCATTCTCTTGATGAGCTTCAAGAGGTAGTCACCAGAAATAGTTTTCACTTCACAGGTGTGCCCTGTCAGGTTTTAATAAGTGGAATTTCTAGCCTTATAAATGGGGTTGGGACCATCAGTTGTGTTGTGCAGAAGTCAGGTGGGTACACAGCTAATAGTCCTACTGAATAGACTGTTAGAATTTGTATTATGGCAAGAAAAAAGCAGCTAAGTAAAGAAAAACGAGTGGCCATCATTACTTTAAGAAATGAAGGTCAGTCAGTCCAAAAAATTGGGCAAACTTTGAAAGTGTCCCCAAGTGCAGTTGCAAAAACCATCAAGTGCTACAAAGAAACTGGCTCACATGAGGACCGCCCCAAGAAAGGAAGACCAAGAGTCACCTCTGCTTCTGAGGATACGTTTATCCGAGTCACCAGCCTCAGAAATCGCAGGTTAACAGCAGCTCAGATTAGAGACCAGGTCAATGCCACACAGAGTTCTAGCAGCAGACACATCTGTTCAACAATTGTTAAGAGGAAACTTTGTGCAGCAGGCCTTCATGGTAAAATAGCTGCTAGGAAACCACTGCTAAGGACAGGCAACAAGCAGAAGAGACTTGTTTGGGCTAAAGAACACAAGGAATGGACATTAGACCAGTGGAAATCTGTGCTTTGATCTGATGAGTCCAAATTTGAGATCTTTGGTTCCAACCACCGTGTCTTTGTGCGACGCAGAAAAGGTGAACGGATGGACTCTACATGCCTGGTTCCCACCGTGAAGCATGGAGGAGGAGGTGTGATGGTGTGGGGGTGCTTTGCCTCCACAGTCACCAGACCTGAACCCAATCGAGATGGTTTGGGGTAAGCTGGACCGCAGAGTGAAGGCAAAAGGGCCAACAAGTGCTAAGCATCTCTGGGAACTCCTTCAAGATTGTTGGAAGACCATTTTCCGGTGACTACCTCTTGAAGCTCATCAACAGAATGCCAAGAGTGTGCAAAGCAGTCTTCAAAGCAAAAGGTGGCTACTTTGAAGAACCTAGAATATAAGACATATTTTCAGTTGTTTCACACTTTTTTGTTAAGTATATAATTCCACATGTGTTAATTCATAGTTTTGATGCCTTCAGTGTGAATGTACAATTTTCATAGTCATGAAAATACAGAAAAATCTTTAAATGAGAAGGTGTGTCCAAACTTTTGGTCTGTACTGTATATATATATATATATATGGGGATATCTACACATTACATCTATAGGAACTGTTGTGACATTCCCTTTTTAAATATATAAGGACTGAAACAGCCAGAGGACTGGATGTGACCCGCAGACAACACTTTTGCCAGGTCTACCTAGCGCAATATCATGCACATATACTGTATGATATTGTGGTGGGAATCACGTGTGGAGAAGGTTCAGGACCTGAGTCCTCCTCATATGCAACAAACACCGGCTTTATTAAATAGCCAGTCAGAGAACAAAAAACTTTTTTTTTTAACAAATTTCAGAATTTATTTTCTCCACTTAAATAAAATAAATTGATATAAATTTGGTATCTCAGCAATTGTACTGACCTAGATAACTTTGATTCAGAGTAAATTTTACTACAGAATGTACGCCGTAAAAACATTTCACCACACTTGGATTATTTTCCCATTATTCAGTACATTGAATGGTAAAATGAATGGCGCCATTCAAAACTACAGCTCCTCCCAGAAAAAATGTGAACATAAAAGTAAAAAAGTTATGGCTCTTGGAAGAAAGAGAGGAAAAAAATGCAACAGCAAAAATTGGCTGCTCGGAGAAGGGGTTAATACTGAATTGGCTTGCTTTTCTCCCATAACAGATCCACTCGTCTGGTAATAATAATAGTAATTTCATTTATATAGCGCCAACTTAGTCTGCATCACTTTACAATTAAGCAGGGACATGTACAGACAATATTAAACATTCCAGAGTAGCACATAATTCAACAGATGCCAAGAGGAGTGAGGACCCTGCTCACAAGCTTGCAATCTATGGGAAGACCTTCCTCAAATTTTTTAAGGGTATGTGCCCACGATGCAGAAATGAAGCAGAAAATTTCTGCAGTGTTTCTTGGCAGTAAAAACGCTTGCAGATTTTACACGCTTTTTTGACGCGTTTTTGCAGCGTTTTTACATGCGGATTTGACTTGCGTTTTTCAAATGCATTGGGACCTCAAATCCGCATGCAGAAACGCACAAATATGGACATGCTGTGGATTTTTCCGCAAGGAAAATTCCGCAGCATCGGCACAGAACATGCAGATTTTCATTTGGGATCATGGGGCACGGATTTCCAAGCGTTTTGCTGCAGAAATTCCACATAAAAAATGCTTGAAAAATGCATAGTGGGCACACAGCCTAACAGTGTCTATTTAAATGTCTGTCCGTTTATCCCAAAGAGCACTTGTGACTTCAGGTGCTGATGTTAAACTAGAGGTTCTGGCTTACAATTTTTCTTCTAACTCATGTCAAAGGTGTTTTATTGGGTTGAGAAAAGAGCACATCACACTCAGCCATCACACATCACGCTCAGCCGACCATGCCTTTATGGACCACAGTCTTGCCTAAACAGAAAAGGGCCTTTCTCAAACTTTTCTCACAAAGTTAGAAGCATGCAATTGTCCAAAATATCCAAAGATTTCCTCTCACTGGAACAGCAATCCCATGGCAGTATCCTTTCAGAAAACTTTATGGTTGGGACAATGCATTCATGCAGGTAACATTCTCCTGGCATCTCCATCAGACTGCTAGATAGAGAAACATAAATCATCACTCCACAGAACACATTTCCCACTACTCTAAATTCTAGTGGTGGCATGCTTTACAACACTCCATTTGATGCTTAACATTGTGCTTGGTGATAAAAGGCTTACATGCAGCTGGTTGGCTGTGCAAACACGCCAGGAAGTTTCTATTGCACACTTTTTGCCCTGATGTTAATGGTAGTAGAGTTTTAAACTGTACAGTTGGTCAGCAGAGCATTGATGAGTTGTATGCACAATGATCCTGCTCTGTGATTTTATGTGGTCTGCAATATTCTTCCACTTTTCAATAATACCAGTCTTTTCTTCTACTCTCAGATACTACATAGGGTGGGCCAGGAAAGGAATGGACTGAAGTGTTTTTTAGCACTTTAGTATTAGTTAAAAAGAGAGATAAAATTAATATGAGATGTGAGAGTGCGGTGTAAGTTGATTTTAAATACCCTGATAAATACATCTAGAAGAGCCTGAAGGTTTTCCATATGGTCCAGCTCCAGATGTTCTGAACTTCACTATTAGTGATGAGCGAGCGTGCTCGCCACTGCTTGGTACTCATCTCACGAGATGCTCGGCGCTCCTCGAGTATTTCCGGGCTGCTCGGGCGGGAGCTCGGGTCCCCACACTGCATGTTTGGCGCTCTTCTGACAGCCAATGAACATGCAGGGGATGGCCTGTTACTCACTGTAATACCGTAGCCATATTGGTTGTGGCATTACAGTGATTGGCTGGCCGCTTAGCGTCATCGGGTCTATATCAGACCTGGTGATCCTATGCTCGCCGAGTGTACCCCAGAAACAGGCAGAGTAAGGAGAACTGCTGCTGACTGAGGGAGAGATTTGCATGATTATTAGATAGTATAGGTATTCCACAACATATATATATATATATATATATATATATATATATATATATATATACATATATATATATATATATACATATATATATATACTGTATATCCATCTGAACTAACAGTCCTTATGAGGACTAATCCAGCTGCATACACTGTGTTCAGAATTATTAGGCAAGTTGTATTTTAGAGGATTATATTTATTATTGATCAACAACTATGTTCTCAATCAACCCAAAAGACTCATAAATAGCCAAGCTTAATATTTTTGGAAGTTGGAGTGGGGTTTTTTTAGATTTGGTTATCTTAGGAGGATATCTGTTTGTGCAGGTAACTATTACTGTACAGAATTATTAGGCAACTTAATAAAAACCAAATATAATCCCATCTCACTTGTTTATTTTCACCAAGTAAACCAATATCAGTGCACAAAATTTAGAAATAAACATTTCTGACATGCAAAAACAAAAAACAAAAAAATTAGTGATCAATATAGCCACCTTTCTTTATGATGACACTCAACAGCCTTCCATCCATAGATTCTGTCAGTTGCTTGATCTGTTTTTCGATCAACATTGCGTGCAGCAGCCACCACAGCCTCCCAGACACTTTTCCGAGAGGTGTACTGTTTTCCCTCCCTGATGATCTCACATTTTATGTTGGACCACAGGTTCTCTATGGGGTTCGGATCAGGTGAACAAGGCGGCCATGTCATTATTTTTTCTTCTTTTAGACCTTTACTGGCCAGCCACGCTGTGGAGTAGTTGGATGCATGTGATGGAGCATTGTCCTGCATGAAAATCATGTTTTTCTTGAACGATACCGACTTCTTCCTGTACCACTGCTTGAAGAATTAGTCTTCCAGAAACTGGCAGTAGGTCTGGGAGTTGAGCTTCACTCCATCCTCAACCCGAAAAGGTCCCACAAGTTCATCTTTGATTATACCAGCCCATACCAGTACCCCACCTCCACCTTGCTGGCGTCTGAGTCAGAGTGGAGCTCTCTGCCCTTTACTGATCCAGCCTCTGGCCCATCCATCTGGCCCATCAAGAGTCACTCTCATTTCATCAGTCCATAAAACCTTTGAAAAATCAGTCTTAAGATATTTCTTGGCCCATTCTTGACGTTTTATCTTATGTTTCTTGTTCAAAGGTGGTCATTTTTCAGCCTTCCTTACCTTGGCCATGTCCCTGAGTATCGCACACCTTGCGCTTTTTGATACTCCAGTAACATTGCAGCTATGAAATATGGCAAAACTGGTGGCGAATGGCATCTTGGCAGCTTCACGCTTGATTTTCCTCAATTCATGAGCAGTTATTTTGCGCCTGTTTTGGCCAACATGCTTCTTGCGACCCTGTTGGCTATTTGCCATGAAACGCTTGATTGATCGGTGATCATGCTTCAAAAGTTTGGAAATTTCAAGACTGCTGCATCCCTCTGCAAGACATCTCACAATTTTGGACCTTTCAGAGCCCGTCAAATCTCTCTTCTGACCCATTTTGCCAAAGGAAAGGAAGTTGCCTAATAATTAAGCACACATTATATAGGGTGTTGATGTCAATAGTCAACACCCCTCCTCGTTACAGAGATGCACATCACCAGATTTACTTAATTGGTAGTTGGCTCTCAAGCCTATGCAGCTTGGAGTAGGACAACATGTATAAAAAGTATCATGTGATCAAAATACTCATTTGCCTAATAATTCTGCACACAGTGTAGTGCAAGAGGGTCCATTGTACGTTCTGTCTGCCTCTGCTGTTGTTACAGATATTTGTAGACAAAGCCCCGGATATCAGGCCAGGGCTAATTTTTTTTTATCTTAATGCTGATTATTTGCTTAAAAAGCCATCCAGAGTACACAATTTTTCTGCTCCATTTGCTTGTTAGCACTGCAGAATACAGCCAGATCTTTTCCATATTACAGCGATAAAAATCCAGAAATTTGAAGTAAACGTGGAAAATATTGGCCTCCATTTCCATTTTGTTGCAGTGTGTCAGTGAAGCTATTCATACGATGTCGCTGTGAAAAATAGTAACCTACAGGCCCACTATTTAAAACCATGGTTTTCCGTTAGACTTATCACATATATCTGTGGTCCAAATTCAGCAGTTTCTGGCCTCCATTTACATTTTGTTGCAATGTGTCAGTGAAGCTATTCACATGAGGTCGCTGTGAAGAATAGTAACCTACAGGCCCGCTGTTTAAAACCGTGGTTGTCCGTCAGACTTATCACATATAACTACGGTTCAAATTCAGCCATTTATAGCAAATGTGGAAAATATTGTCCTCCATTTAAAATGGGCAAGGCGCGTGGCAAGAGACGGGGAAGTGGACGTGATGGTGCATGCAGAGGCCGTGGCCGTGGGCAAGCTCAAATTGTGCCACAACAAACACCCACACCTTGTTGCTCGACCTTCCTGTCCCAATTACTAGGGGACCACAGAACACCCCTATTGAACACAGAGCAGTGTCAAAAGGTTGTTGGTTGGATAGCAGATAATGCTTCCAATCTCTTTGATACCACTACCACCCCCAACCTGTCTTCCATACAGTCAAGTCTCAGAAGCCGTCAGTCTGGACCGCATATTCCTCACCCTGATCCTCCTTCTTCCCACCATGCCGAGTGCCCGGAGACAACTGATCCCACTCTTGGACACTCAGAAGAGCTGTTCACTTTTCCATTTATAGATTCGGGCCTCTCGCCCTGCCAGCTTCAAGTGGGTCAAGAAGAGAACTCACATAGCGATGCTCAAATATTTGAGCAGCCACGGTCACACGAAGGCAATGGTGGGAAAGTGCAATTAACATCGCAAGACGTGGATGATGATGATACACAATTGGCAGAAAGTCAGGAGGAGGACCAGGGTGCGGAAGACGAGGTGGTGGGTGATATAGTAACTGACCCAACCTGGCAGGGGATTATGCAGAGAGAGGACAGCAGCACACAGGGGGAGGGAGGCATAGCACCCCAACAGGCAGAAAGAAGCAGTGTCATGGCCGCACCGCAGACACAAGGAGGGAAAGTGTTCCTCGTAAAACCAACATGACGGAAGTTGCCAGAACAACTGTTAGGTCTTCCCAAGTCTGGTTGTTTTTTAAAGACTCTACAGATAACCCCCAAAAATGCAATTTGCACCACCTGCCAGGCCAGCATCAGCAGAGGTACCAAAACTAGCAGCCTGACCCCCACCAGAATGATCTGGCACATGGCAGCAAAGCACCCGACTAAGTGGGCCGAACCCCAGTGTCCAGACAGTGTCTGCGGGTGACACCACTGATTATTCCACTGTTGTGCGTGCACGCCAAATCCCCTGTCCATGGCACATGCGAAGATGCCTCCCACCCTGCACCTGTTGTTGAACAATCTCAACTAGCACCATCAGCAAGCTCTTCCACATCCTTGTCTCAGCGCAGCATCCATTTGTCCCTACCCCAGTCTTTGGAACGCAAGTGCAAATACGCAGCCAACGCCCCACAGGCGACGCTACTAAATTCACACATTTCGCGAATGCTTGCACTTGAAATGTTGACTTTTGGGTTCGTGGAGACCGAATCTTTCCACAAACTGATGGCGGCAGCCGTCCCTCGGTACTCAGTCCCCAATCACCACTATTTCTCCTGGTGTGCCATCCCCGCATTACACAAGCACATGTCCCACAACATCAGCCATGCCCTCAACAACGCAGTTACTGGGAAAGTCCACCTTACCATGGACATGTGGACAAGTGCTTTTGGGCAGGGATGGTACATCACGCTGACGGCACACTGGGTTAATATAGTGGAAGCCGGGACCCAGTCGGACCTTGGGATGGATCACGTCCTCCCGACGACAAGGATTGCGGGCCTTGCGTCAATCAGGGTTGCCCTCACATTCTACAGCTCCTGCATCTCCTACTCTTCGTTCTCTTCAGCCTCCATCTCCAAAATGACCACATCAGTCACAAGCTGGAAGCACTCCAGCACTGCCTCAGCCAAGCAGCAACAGGTTGTGCTGAAGCTAATATGCTTAGGTGACAAATCGCACAATGCTGAAGAGTTGTGGACAGCTCTGAAAGAGCAGACAGATCTGTAGCTGACACTGACACTGCTGAACCTAAAGCCAGGCATGGTCATGTGTGACAATGACCAGAACCTGATGGTGGCTCTGAGGCGAGGCGAGCTCACACATGTACCATGCCTGTCCCATGTGCTTAACCTTGTGGTTCAGCGGTTTCTCAAAACCTACCCAGATTTGCCAGATCTGCTTGTCAAAGTACGCTGCGTGTGTGCCCATTTTAGAAAGTCGGCTACAGCTTCTGCCCCCCTTGCCGTGCCTCAGCAGCGCTTTCAACTTCCAGCTCACCGACTGGTGTGCGATGTCCCCACACATTGGAACTCTACATTGCAGATATTGGGAAGGATTTGTGAGCAGAAGAGGGCAGTTGTTGACTACCAGCATCATCAAGGCCGTCGGTATTCAGTTCAGACTCCACACATAAGACCTCAGGAGTGCACACGGATGTCAGACATCTGGACCATCCTCCAAAACTTTGAGGACTCCACCAATTTGCATCACCACCCCGCTTCTCTGTCTTCTGAAATGCTCTTTGCTTACAATTAAAGAGGACGCAGTGCAGGCAGAGCAGGATGAGATGGAGCAAGGAACCATACAGGGTGATTCCACACAGCCCAGCCTCAGCAGGGGCGACACTGCGCCTTTAATTTTTCTTGTGTGTCGCCCCTGTCATGTCATTACTACTAGACACAGCCGCACAGCGCACAGCGCGCGGCCATGTCTGGAAAGTGACAGCGCTGGGCCTGATTGGTGGAGCAGCAGCACACTGACCGCACATTGACTGCTGCTGCATGTAGCAGAGCAGGGCTTGAACAGCACCGGCGGCCCTGCACAGATGCCGGGGAAGTGGCCGGGCCCTGACGGCGAGTGGGCCCCCCTGATGGTCCAGGGCCATGTGACACGCCTGAGGCCCTGCACTGCCACATGACTGAGGAGTTGGATGGGACTCAGGCCAGGGGGCAGGTGAGCAAGCTTCCCCAATCCTCTTATAAAAAATATTTCTAATGTGTGTATGACTGTGTATATATATTTATGTCTGTTTTATATGTGTTTTTAAGAATGTGTTCAAATATGTATGTGTATGTATCTGTGAGTGTCTGCGTATTGTGTGTGTATATCTGTGTACCTTGTTCATGTGTGTATGTGTGTGCATGCCTGTGTACCGTGTGCATGCGCATGTCTGTGTACTGTGTGTGCGTGTCTGCGTATTGTGTGCGTGTCTGCGCATTGTGTGCGTATTGTGTGTTCGTGTCTGCGTATTGTTTGTGCGTGTCTGCGTATTGTGTGTGCGTGTCTTCATATTGTGTGTGTGTGTGTGCGTGTCTGCGTATTGTGTGCGTGCGTGTCTGCATATTGTGTGTGTGCGTGTCTGCGTATTGTGTGTGTGTGCGTGTCTGTGTATTGTGTGTGTGTCTGCATATTGTGTGTGTGCGTGTCGGCGTATTGTGTGTGTCTGCGTATTGTGTGTGTGTGTGCGTGTCTGCGTATTGTGTGTGTGTGTCTGCATAGTGTGTGTGCGTGTCTGCGTATTGTGTGTGCGTGCGTGTCTGTGTACTGTGTGTGTGTGTCTGCGTACTGTGTGTGTGCGTGTCTGCGTACTGTGTGCGTGCGTGTCTGCGTTCTGTGTGTGTGCGTGTCTGCGTACTGTGTGTGTGCGTGCGTGTCTGTGTACTATGTGTGTGCGTGCATGTCTGCGTACTGTATGTGTGCGTGCATGTTTGCATATGTGAAGGTTGAGGGGGCAGCCTGGGACCTGTGTTGTATACCTATATTTCTCTACCGTATCTGTGCATCATGAATCGTGGTATGTGCTAAAGGGGCCCACTGAGACTCTTTCGCCCGGGGCCCACAAAAACCTGGAGCTGGCCCTGACCTCGCGTTGTCCAAATTTTGGGTGACAGTCATTACTAGTTGGTGACACTTTTAGACCCACGCTACAAGGAGAACTCTTCTATTTTTAGTAGAGGTCTACTAAAATGTTGCAGTACCAGAAGGCCCTTGTTGCGGAATTATTAAAAAATTCCCATCTAAAAATGCTGGCGGCAGAGGTCATAGTTCTGTGGACAACCAAGGAGTAAAGGCAAGGGAGACACAAATACAATGCAGGAGAGGCAGGGAAACACTGTCAAAGGTGTGGGACAGTTTTCTCAGACCCTCCCTGTGCTCAGGCCCTGATACGCGGGGTACTCTGACAAGGAGGGAAAAGTTTTAGAATATGCTGAAGGAGTACTTTGCCGACCGTACCAACGTCCTCCGTGATTCCTCTGAGCCTTATAATTATTGGGTATCCAAGCTGGACATGTGGCATGAACTGGCTCTCTACGCCTTGGAGATCCTGGTCTGCCATGCCGCTAGCATTTTGTCAGAGCCGGTTTTTGGTGTGGCCAGAGGCATTATAGCTGATAAGCGCATCTGCCTGTCAACTGAAAATGCTGACAGACTGACACTTATAAAAATGAAAAGGGCTAGATTGGGCCAGACTTTTCAACAGCATCAGATGATAGCAGCGAAACATAAACTCAAATCCAGTGGCTTTTTTGGGAGGTCTATTCCCATGCACCTCTTGCACCCAGACATGGGTATATGCTTTCTGATTTTGTCTCTTTTCTGTTGTCCTCCTCCTTCTCCTTCTCCTCATCCTCCACCACCATATCTCCAGGGTGACCATTTTGCAACACCCACATAACTTTGTTCAAGGGTGTTTATGACACCAGTAGGATTTTTTTTAGATGCCTATCTCTAACATTCTGTATGATATACAGTATGTTCATGTATACAGTATGTTCATGTATACCCCCCCAAGGAGTAAATGTTTTTCAGCCCATGCACTTAATGCACGGGCATTACCAGTATAGGAGAGCCACTCCTTAACAATGGTAACAATTTTTTGAATGAGGACCTCCTCTACATCTTTTCAAAGGGGTATTGGGATGTGTCCAAATTTTTTGCAGCTCTTGCATTCACTGCATGGGCATTACCACTATAGGAGACCCACTTCCTAATAATGGGAACATTTTTTTTATTGAGGCCCTCCTCTATGCCTCTTCAAAGGGGTATTGGGGTGCGTCCAAATTGTTGGCAGCCCTTGCATTCACAGCACAGGCAATAACAGTATAAGAGACCCATTTCCTAATAATGGGAACATTTTTTTTTAATGAGGCCCTCCTCTATGCCTCTTCAAAGGAGTATTGGGGTGTGTCCATATTTTTGGCAGCCCTTGCATTCACTGCATTGACAATAACATTATAGGACGCCCGCTCCTTTATAATGGGAATTTTTTTTTTAACTGAAGCCCTCCTCTATGTCTCTTCAAAGGAATGGGGTGCGTCCACACTTTGACAGTCCTTGCATTCACTGCATAAGCAATAACAGTATAGGAGTAGAGATGAGCAGTGTTCGACTCGAACTGTTCGCCAATCTCAAATTCGAGCTGTTTTGGGCGGTGTTCGAGTCGTTCGACGAACTCGAACGATTTGCAAAAAATGTGGCTGTTCGAGGTTATGTTTGATAACTGTTCATGCACCAAAAGTGTAACTGGATTTTTTCACAGTAATACTGTTAATCAATGTTAATAGACAGTTTCAGTGTAGAGTAGGTGGGGGGAGGGGCAAGGGATGGATCTCTGCAGAAATAATGCCGATCTCCATTTTTTTTTTCCTTCCCCCATTTACAATGGGGCGGTGCAGTCTGTCAGCCTATCAGCAGCGCTCACACGCAGCGAAGTGCTATTTTTTCACACAAGCAAGGGCATGTGTCATTGACTGTGTATGTCACATGTCCTTGCCCTATAAGACCCAGCCATTTTCCCCGTCGCCGACATTTTCTCACTGCTGCAGCAGAGTGTAAGACGGCACCGCTGCTGCTGTGTGCGCTATACAGTATAACTGTGTGAATTGCGAGCGAATTTCCAGTTACATAGAGAGATAGGTTTAGGGAGTAGGGACTAGTTCTAATTGCAGCCTTTTTGAGGGCTAGGTTACAGCAGATCATAGCACTTTTTGCCAGGCAGGTCTGTGCCAGTGCTGTGCAAGTGTTTTTCACAGCATTTGGCGAAATGTAGCTCAGCCAATCCTTTTGGGCCTGTAGCAGCGTCTGTTAGTCATTGGAGTAGCCTATCTGTGTTGAAAGCTACAGCACCTGTGTATCTAATACCAATTTTTTACTGCATCTAAGCCAGCCAATCCTTTTGGGCCTGTAGCAGTGTCTGGTAGTCAGTGGAGTAGCCCATCTGAAGCAAGCTACACCACCTGTGTATCTAATAACAATATCTAATAACAATTTTTTACTGCATCTAACCCAGTAAATCCTTTTGGGCATAGTAGCTGTGTCTCGTAGTCAGCGGAGTAGCCCTCCTGTAAGGAAGCTACATCGCCTGTGTATCTAATTCTAATTTTTTACTGCATTTAACCCAGGAAATCTTTTTGGGCCTAGTAGCAGTGTCTGGTAGTCAGCGGAGTAGCCCACCTGTGAAGGAAGCTACACCGCCTGTGTATCTAATTCTAATTTTTTACTGCATGTAACCCAGTAAATCCTTTTGGGCCTAGTAGCAGTGTCTCGTAGTCAGCGGAGTAGCCCACCTGTGAAGGAAGCTATACCGCCTGTGTATCTAATTCTAATTTTTTACTGCATCTAACCCAGGAAATCATTTTGGGCCTAGTAGCAGTGTCTCGTAGTCAGCGGAGTAGCCCACCTGTGAAGGAATCTACACCGCCTGTGTATCTAATTCTAATTTTTTACTGCATCTAACCCAGGAAATCTTTTTGGGCCTAGTAGCAGTGTCTCATAGTCAGCAGAGTAGCCCACCTGTGAAGGAAGCTACACCACCTGTGTATATAATTCTAATTTTTAACTGCATCTAACCCAGGAAAACTTTTTGGGCCTAGTAGCAGTGTCTCGTAGTCATTGGAGTAGCCCAGCTGTGAAGCAAGCTACACCACCTGTGTATCTAATAAAATTGTTTTACTGCATCTAACCCAGCCAACCCTTTTGGACTAGTACCACAGTTTGGCCACTCAGCTCTGCTCAGTTTCCATCCATCGTTTTTTGTGCAAACAACTCCAGAGTTGCCAATTAGTTAACCATCAAAATGAGTGGCAAAAGGCCTGCTGCTGGAGGAAAGGGGAATAGGCGTGTTGGAAAGGGAAAAAAAGGTTGTGTCCGTGGGGTAGGTGGTAAAGCAACAGTAACATCTGCAGAAGAAAGACCATCTTCCAGCCAAACTAAGATGTCTACTTCTTTTCGTGGACAATGTGATATGATCCCTTTCTTACGGACACGCCCATCGCTACAAATTCCAGATGAGGCACAAAAACAGCAGGTGCTTCAATGGATATCAAGTGCTCCTTCAAGTGGGCTCTCCTCCACCTCAACTTCAACATCACAAATACTCCAGTTCTCAAAGGTGTCACCCCAATGGCACTTGCTTCGTCACAGCTCCCAAGTCTCCAGCTGCCCGTCTGAGTATGGGGTAACACAGATGGTTGAGTCTGCAGAGCTGTTTACTCATACTATAGCCTGGGAATCAGAGGCCTGCTCCGGAGCTTCTGTGAATCCAGATGAGGAAATGATCTGTACTGATGCCCAGAATGTTTATGAGTCAGATCCAGGCGCAGATGAAGAAGGTTCTGAGCATAATGTAGACCCTCGTTCCCAAACTGTAACTCCTGTTGGTGGAGACAATGAGGAAGAAGATGATGAGACTCAGATACCTGATTGGAGCGACAACTTGACTTTTCGGTCAGGTCAGGAAGAGGTTGGCTCTGAGGATCACACAGGGTGATGATGACGAGGTTGGAGATCCCACTTACTGTCAACCCACAGTCAGCCAGTTGATGAGGTCAGCAGAGGAGGTGGAGAAGGATGCTAGTGACGATGAGGTTAGGTTGCGCCTTCCTGGACAGAGACAGAGTACTGGAAGCACGTCAACAACTGCATCCTCAACCACAACTCTGCCTCTGACCACAAGTCGTGGTGGCTCTTCAGGTCGCATGGGCTCTAAGCCTTGCATAGCCTGGGCATTTTTTGAGATCGCAAAGGATGACCCAAATCATGTTATCTGTAACATTTGTCACCAAAAGCTAAGTAGAGGCCAAAAAATCCATAGTTTGAGGACTTCATGCATGAACCGTCACATGGATATGAAGCATAAGTTGCAGTGGGAAGCTCACTGTGCTACAATGCGGCCTAGCGGGCCGTGCCAACCACCGTCTGCCCAATCTTGTGCATCTGCGGCCTCTTCATCCTATGTGACTGGGGGGACAGCAGTCACACATGTTTTTGGACGCAGACCTGCCACCTCTTTACCCGCAACAGCCAGTGTGATTGGCAGGTCGTCAGTTCATTTGGAAGTGGAAACACCTGCTGGTGTTGAGTGCTCTCCGACATCAAGAGCACCAACTTTGGATTAAGGCAACATAACATGTCCGCCTGCATCTTCCTCATAGACTGCCAGTTTGCCGGGGACAACCTACTCAACCCCGTCTAAGCACAACAGCCAGCCCTCGGTTCCTCAGATGTGGACAAGTAAAAGACCATTTCCTCCTAGCCATGACAAAACTAAGAGGTTGAATTTCACCATCTGCAAGCTCTTGGCTACAGAAATGCTGCCTTTCCGCCTGGTGGACTTAGAGGATTTTCGAGACCTTATGTCCGTCGCAATGCCCCAGTACCAGATGCCCAGTTGCCACTACTTCTCAAAGAAAGCTGTGCCAGCGCTACACCAGCATGTCGCACACAACATCACCGCTTCCTTGAGAAACTCTGTGTGTGACAGGGTGCATTTCACCACAGACACTTGGACGAGTAGGCATGGACAGGGGCGTTACATGTCGCGGACTGGGCACTGGGTAACTATGGTGACAGCAGGACAAGGGGCTGCTGTCCAAGTCTTTCCATCCCCACGAGTTGTGCGTCAATCCTCTTTATCTCAAAGTTCCTCCACTGCTTCTGCCTCCTCAACCTCCTCTCGGTCCTCCACCTGCACCCAAAGCCTGTCTGGTAATGCCACCCGCGTTCTAACTGCGCAGAAGGAATCCTGCACACCTCCTTACTATGCTGGCAGCAGGGCTCAACGGCATCAGGCGGTGTTTACTTTGAGATGTCTGGGAAATGTGAGTCACACAGTTGAGGAGTTGTGGTCAGCTCTGGAGACCGAGTTTCATGAATGGTTGTCTCCACTGAACCTGCAGCCAGGGAAGGCCGTGTGCGACAATTCTGCAAACCTGGGTGCAGCCCTTCGCTGGGGCAATGTCACACATGTGCCTTGTATGGCTCACGTGTTGAACCTGGTTGTCCAGCAATTTTTAGCCCACTATCCCAGACTAGATGGCCTTCTGCAGAGGGCATGGTCGCTGTGTGCTCACTTCCGCCGTTCGCATCTCGCAGCTCAATGACTTACATCTCTACAGAAGTCGTTGAGCCTGCCAGTTCACCGGCTGAAATGCGATATGCCGACACGATGGAATTCAACTCTGCGCATGTTGCAGCAACTGTGGCAGCACCAACGAGCTCTGGTGCAATACGTTATGACGTATTGCCTGGTCCAACGAGATCCAGAGGTGGGGCAAATCACGCTGCAGGAGTGGTCTCAGATCAGGGACCTATGCACCCTTCTGCACAGTTTTGAAATAGCGACGAAGATGTTTAGTGCTGACGATGCTGTTATCAGCATGAGTATTCCGGTCATTTACATGCTGGAGCACACTTTAAACAGTATTCGGAGTCAGGTGGTGGGACAAGAGGAGGAGGAGGAAGTATAGGAGGAGTCGTATACGGAAGGGCTGACATCTGCAAGGTCCAGACGGTCGGCAGCACCAAGACGGCAGGCATGGGAGGGTGGGGAAGAGGGATTAACGAGGGCGCATGTTTGCAGCCAAACTGTTGAGGAAGGTGCAGGAGCCGAGGAAGAAGTGGAGGACGAACTGGCGATGGGCATGGAAGACTCATCAGATGAGGGAGACCTTGATCACATTTCTGTTGTGCGAGGTTGGGGGGAGAGGTCAGAGGAAGGAAGCATGATTCTTACCTCGCCACCAACACAACAAGGACTTGGTCCTCCTGGATGCGCAAGACACATGAGTGCCTTCTTGCTGCACTCCCTGCAACATGACCCTCGGATTGTCAGAATTCAAAGTAATCCCGACTACTGGGTTGCCACACTCTTAGATCCCCGGTACAAAAGTAAATTTGCCGAAATAATTCCTGCCATAGAAAGGGATTCACGCATGCAGGAGTATCAGCAGAGGCTGTTGCAGAATCTTACATCTGCTTTTCCGCAAAACACCAGTGGTGCCTGTAGTGAAGCTCACAGTTCTAACTTGCCAACCGTGGGACTGTCGAGTCTTCATCACTCAAACAGTAACAGTAACACCATATCTGCTAGTAACAGCAATTTTGTGGAATCGTTTCACCAATTTTTTAGACCATCCTTTGCAAGGCCACAGGAGACAAGAAGTCTGACACATAGTCAATGCCTAGAGAGGATGGTACAGGAGTATCTCCAAGTGAACATCGAAGCCATGACTGTGTCACTGGACCCTTGCTCATTTTGGGCTTCCAATCTGGAAAAATGGCCTGAGCTCGCCACTCACACCTTGGAGATCTTGTCGTGCCCCGCAGCCAGCGTTCTCTCTGAACGTGTGTTCAGCGCTGCTGGTGGTGTGCTGACAGATAAGCGCACGCGGCTGTCCACTGAGAATGTAGACAGACTCACGTTCGTAAAGATGAACAAATCATGGATCCGCAAGGACTTTTCTACCCCTGTGTCATCCTGGGGAGACTAAAATCTTGAGGATTTTGGAAAATCATCTCACTAACCATTTTAAGCAACTCTGGGGCAATTGATGCCACTTAAGTGGTGTCTGTGCCACAATTTTTGGAAAAAATGGAGACCCTTTTTGGAATCCCCTTGCTGTGTTTTACATGACGTTGGCATCGTCAATTCCAGGTGGGTGGGATGGCTCCCCCCCCCTTTAACCATAAGAAACTACATACACTATGGCTTGGGGTAACACAGATGGTTGAGTCTGCAGAGCTGTTTACTCATACTATAGCCTGGGAATCAGAGGTCTGCTCCAGAGCTTCAGTGTCTGCTAGTCAGCGTAGTAGCCCAGCTGTGACGCAAGCTATACCGCCTGTGTGTTTAATAACAATTTTTTACTGCATCTAACCCAGCCAATCATTTTGGGCTAGTAGCAGTGTCTCGTAGTCAGCGGAGTAGCCCATCTGAATCAAGCTACACCACCTGTGTTAATAATAACAATTTTTTACTGCATCTAACCCAGTAAATCCTTTTGGGCTAGTAGCAGTGTCTCGTAGTCAGCGGAGTAGACTATCTGAAGCGAGCTACACCGCCTTTGTATCTAATAACAATTTTTAACTGCATCTAACCCAGTAAATCCTTTTGGGCTAGTAGCAGTGTCTCGTAGTCAGTGGAGTAGCCTATCTGAAGCAAGCTACACCGCCTTTGTATCTAATAACAATTTTTAACTGCATCTAGCCCAGGCAATACTTTGGGCTTAGTAACAGTGTCTGCTAGTCAGCGGAGTAGCCCAGCTGTTAAGCAAGCTACACCGCCCGTAGATCTAATTACATATTTTTAACTGCATTTAGCCCAGGTAATACTTTGGGCCTAGTAGCATTGTCTGCTAGTCAGCGGAGTAGCCCAGCTGTTAAGCAAGCTACACCGCCTGTAGATCTAATTACAAATTTTTAACTGCATCTAGCCCAGGCAATACTTTGGGCCTAGTAGCAGTTTCTGCTAGTCAGCGGAGTAGCCCAGCTGTTAAGCAAGCTACACCGCCCGTAGATCTAATTACATATTTTTAACTGCATTTAGCCCAGGTAATACTTTGGGCCTAGTAGCATTGTCTGCTAGTCAGCGGAGTAGCCCAGCTGTTAAGCAAGCTACACCGCCTGTAGATCTAATTACAAATTTTTAACTGCATCTAGCCCAGGCAATACTTTGGGCCTAGTAGCAGTTTCTGCTAGTCAGCGGAGTAGCCCAGCTGTTAAGCAAGCTACATCACCTGTGCTTTGAACACATAATTTTTTCAAAGGAAACGTTTCGGGCCCACAGGACACTCAGTCAAGAGCATCGAGGAGGCGCCCCAAGGCAAAGGGGCTGGGACTGGCGGTAGCACGCCTTGCGGCGGACTGCCAAGCTCGATCCTTATAAAAGCTTTTTAACTGCAGCAGCTTTAGTGGACGCTACTGGAGCTGGAACTCTTTTTTTTATTATAAAATTACAAAACACATACAAAACACAAATATAACCACAAATACAAACATACAAGAAACAAAAAACCCCAACAAGACATAGCCCAAATCCAAAATCACAGAGTCCAGTTAAAATAACATGTACTGTAAGAAAAAGTCTCTCACTCACCGGGAGACCCCCCGGCTAGGGAAGACCTCAACTCGCCCCTCATAGCCATGACCCCTTCCATTCACCACATTCATACCTGCACATTCACACCTAACCCCCTAAGAAAAAAAAAAAACACACAAAAGACTGGCCCATCGCCCAAAGAAATAAGAGATAGGCCAACCTGGCCAAAAACTTAAACTTACTACTATGCACTCACAAAAAACACTCCTTATTTTTTTTTTTCCCACCACCATTTTTTTTTTTTTTTTTTATCACCCAAGGTCCTACGATAGTCTGTGGCCTTATCACAGCAAGGTCCCACGAAAGTTTGTGGCCTTCATTAAATTCTTCACACTTAACGGGTCCTTTTTCCCGCATCCCGTAGGATGTCCATTTTCCTAAAACGCCTCCCCCTCCCCCTCCCCCACTGAAACCTCCCCACCAACCTACACTAAACCCCCCCACATGCAAATTACACATATATATATATATATACATACAATACACAACATAAATATATATGTACATACACTATACAACATAACTATAACAATAAACACAACATAACAATAGAACAATATACTTGAACAACTTTTAACTACTTACCATGACATAACAACTGACCAAAACCATGAACCAAAAGTCAGACCCAAGTTCACTGCTTGCAAGCCCTATATTCGGGTCTCCAATACCGTAAAACAAAAAACTACAATGTGAGGGGAGCAGCCCACCACCAGGAAACTGGAGACTACCGATGCTCTCACCCTAATCTAACACACAACACCCTGTCCCTCCCTATTAAAGAAAAAGAAAAACCTGTCCCTACCGCCCTACCAATCTTTCCTTCCCTGTCCCTACCTGTCCCTCTATGACCCTCACTACCAACCTAATACTAACTACCTATCCCTGAAGACTGTCCCTGTCTGTCCCTCCCTGACTCTACACACCTATCTGACCCTACAAATAAATATAAAATATAAAATATAGGAAGAGACTGAACACACCCTATTACAGACACACATAACCTAATTCTCCCTAGGGCACACTAAATGAGAACCCCCTCCATAGAAGGGAAGCACTCCCTGCACCCAGCCTCTCGTACTCCAGCGAGCGCACTTTTGCCAGGTCACCCAGGATGTTCCTAATCACCTCTTCCCGGGGCAGGGCTTTCTGCTGGGTGGACACCAAACACTGTGCGTTCCACATGTAGAACCTAGTCACTAAGCTAACTAAGAAAACAGTGCCCCAATCTCGGCCACCAAGGGACCTGAATGCCCCATAGGCCCACTCTGCATAGGAAAGGCCTGCCAGCCTGGGCCAGCCAATGGAAGCTCCCACCCTACTGTAGACCTCTGTATTAAAGGGACACCGAAGCAGGAAGTGCTCCATGCTTTCAAGCATGCCGCCACACTCCTCTCGGGGACAATCCCGGTCATCAGAGTTCCTGTACTTCAGGTTGTCCCTCACATACAGTCTCCCATGGAAGCAGCGCCAAGCCAAGTCCCAAAACTTCAAGGGGATCCGTTTAGAGTTCAATAACCCAAGCCCTACCTCCAGATCCCGGCTTGGGAAATCCATGAGCGCCAGGGGCTTCTGAAAGTGGGTCAACAGGACCCTATTGTCAAGTAACCTCCTTGACAAGGTACTGATCTCCCACACTCCCAGACCCCACCGGCGGATCACCTTCAGAACCGGGGTAGCATAAGCCGGAAGATGCCCATGTGGCGTTCAAAGGTCCTTCACCTGCCCTTCTGTCTCCTATTCCTGGAAGAAAGGCTGAAACCATTCTCTACAGGAGAATACCCACGGAGGAGCCCTCTCTGCCCAGAGGTTGGCGATGTTTGCCTTAAGAAAGGTGTTTTCTAGAAACACCACTGGGTAGACCATACACAACCGTCCTAGTCTCCTCGTGCGGTACATGACCTCCCTCTTGATTACGTTCAGCCTATTCCCCCATAATAGCTGGAAGAACAGGCTGTAGACCCGTGTCCAAAGAGGTTCTGGCAAGATGCAGATACTGCCCAAGTATATTAACAAAGGGAGCAAATACCCTTTGGCCAGGCTAACCCTTTCCCTCAGGGTCAAGGACAAACCCTTCCACTGATCCACCTTCTGGGCGGCGACCCTAAGTCTGCCCTCCCAGTTTTGCTGGGGATAGTCCCCCGGGCCGAAACTGATGCCTAATATTTTTGCTGTGGCCTGAGGCCCTGGAAGGGTGTCCGGGAGATCAAAACTAGGATCTCCCCCTCCCAGCCAGAGACTTTCACACTTATCCCGGTTGATCATGGTCCCGGATGCCACCAAGTAGCGCTCCACCTCAGATATGACCCAATCTGCCTCCTCTCTCGAGGATACAAAAAGGGAAATGTCATCGGCGTACGCCACTACCCCCAAGGCGGCCTCTGGCTCCGCCCGGTCCATCCTGACTCCTACCAACGGTCCGCGCTCCACCCTCCTTAGAAGGGGGTCGATCGCGAACACGTATAACAGTGGGCTCAAAGTACAGCCCTGGCGGACGTCAGACTTCACCTCAAAAGGGTGTCGAACCCAACCGTTCAAAAGCGGAAAAGTCTCTGCCCCATTGTATAACACTCTCAAACAATCAACAAACCTCCCGGGCAGACCGTACCTCAGAAGGACGGACCAGAGGTACTCATGGTTAACCCAGTCAAAGGCCTTTGTCTGGTCTAAGGACAGCAAGTACTCCTTCCAGTGACCTGCCCTGCTATGCTCCTCTGCCTCCCGGACACCGAGCACAGCACTAAATGTACTGCGGCCTGGAACAGAGCAGTGCTGGGCCCCCAAAAGGAGCCGGGGTGCAAATTTCACCAACCGATTAAAATGCACCTTTGCCAGAACCTTTCGGTCCGCATTGAGAAGCGCTACGGGACGCCAATTCTCAATATGGGACGAGTCTTTACCCTTTGACAGGACAATCAGGGCTGACTTCCTCATTGAACTGGGCAGAGTATCCGAGGAGAAACACTCATTAAACACCTCAGTCAAGAGGGGGACCAAGGAGTCCCTAAAAGTCTTGTAAAACTCGGATGTTAAGCCATACGGACCAGGCGACTTTTTGGGCCGGAGCCCATCAATCGCCCGTCTCACTTCCTCTTCCCTGATTGCCTCTGCCAAAACATGAAGAGAGGGGTCATCCCCTGGCTCAGGGATGGTTTCAGCCAGGAAAGCCGACATCTCATCCCGATCAGGTTCCCTCCCCCCCAAGAAGTGTGAGCAGAAGGATCTGACCACCTCCAGGATCCCTGATTTGGATCTGTTCAGGGATCCCATACTGTCGATCAGTCCTGTTACCACCTTACAACTCTCTGACATCCTGCAGTTCCTGTAAGGGTCGGGCGAGCGGTACCTCCCGAAATTCCTCTCAAAAACCAAGGATGTGTGCCTATCATACTGACACCCCTTGAGCAAGGCCTTCACCGTGGAGATTTCCTCACGGTCCCCTCCAGTCGAGACGAGCTGCTCAAGTTTCCTCCCCAGATCCTGATACAGGCGGTACCTGTTCAGGCCCCTGAGGCTCGAGAGCTGATGGAAGAACCTTGCAACCCTTCTTTTGAAGATCTCCCACCACTCAGACATAGTGCTACAGAGACCGAAGAGAGGTACCTGGCTCTGAAGAAACTCCTCAAAGGATTGTCTTACATCCGCTTCTTCCAACAGGGATGAATTCAGCTTCCATAGGCCTCTCCCCATCTGGGGGGTCTCTGTAACATTCAAGGAAAATAAAATAAAACAGTGGTCGGAGAATTCCACCTCAACAGCGGACACTGCAGAAGAGACAGCTTCCTCCTTTAAAAAAAACCTATCTATCCTAGACCTACTGCTACCCCTGTGAAAGGTGAAACCCCCGTGACCTGGGGTGTGCCGGATGTGGACATCCACCAGATGAGCTTCACTCACTATACTATTCAAGGCTATGCTATCATAAGCCAGCCAGTCTCCGGGGCCTCCCCTATCACGGGATCTAGTTATAGTGTTAAAATCCCCACCGAAGACCACCTGCCGGCTTGTAAAAAGATAGGGCTTGACCTTCAGGAAGAGACATTTACGGTCCCACTTAGACTGCGGGCCATAGATATTAATGAGCCGAAGCTCTTGTCCCCTCATGAAGACGTCAAGAACCAAGCACCTCCCCATTTCTACCTCAATCACCCATTTGCATTCCACCGAAGCGGCCTTAAAAAGGACCGCTACCCCGCTATACGGCTCGGCCACAAGAGACCAGTATGAGGGCCCACTCCCCCACTCCCTTTTTGCTTTATAAATGGCCCCCATGTCCGTTAGTCTGGTCTCCTGCAAGAATAAAATGTCAGCCTCAACTCGGGTGAAAAAATCAAAGGCCGTAAATCTGGCCGCATCTGACTTAATGCTGGCGACATTAATCGACGCCAGAGTCAACGGGGTAGGTTCCGCCATCATGGGTCAGTGACTCGTTATTGGTCAGAACGGTCACCTTCTTTACGCCATTTTGTCGAATTTTGAACTGGTGAAGGGTGAGCCCGGCTGGCGAGACTTTGCCGTGCAGGCGGTGTCTCGCCAGCCGGGCTCCCCCTTCACCAGTTCAAAATTCGACCAGAAAAGCTCTAAGCCCTCCGGCCAAACAAAACAGATGTCGAAGATGGAGGTACCAAAAGGATGGATCAGGGCAAAGATGTCAATCGCCCTGAAGTCCATCTTCAGGAGGAGCTCCACGACCTTCGCTCTAGGAGGGCACGCTTCACTGCCCCTCCACCGAAGACGGACCACATTCCTCCTGGCCACCTCCTGGCCACCCCCTGCCCGGCTGTCGGGAGGGATCATACTGTCTCACCCTCCCTTTTATCTTGGAAGGCAGCATGGCCATGCCTATCCAGCCAAAAGGCCAGGTCCACCTCTCTTCCCTCTACCATGATCGTCCCTTCTTCCTTCTTGAGGGCCTCCAGAAAACGGCATCGTAAGTCACCGTCCCTGAGGTCCAGAGGCGAGGAAACCCCCCGAGAAGACCCCGAGGCCCCGGCCACTACCCCCCAAAATTCCGGGGCCTCGCTGCTGGGGGGACAGATTGACTAGCCCCCTCCCCGTGCATCCTGCTACCAACAGACACTCCATTCACACCTCCTCCCGTAGACACACCACCATTTGCATCCTCAACCACAGACACATCCATACCCATACCATCCCCATTCATGTCCACAATCACCCCACTCACCCCTCTCTCACTCCCATGCGCACTGGGGTTGGTGTTTTTTGTCTTTTGGGTACACTTTTTATGCACCGTTTCCCTATTTGCAGTGTTTATATTACCAGTGTTATTGGTACTATTAGTACTGCCACCTTCTGGTGTCGTCTTCCCTGCCGGGGGGCTCTGTGCACTTAGCGCTGCTGGCCCTTTAAGAACCACACTACACTCCTTAAGAAGTGCAGCACTACTGTTCCCAGCAGACCTGGAGCTTCCTGCCTTACTGGCAGGAAGAGAGCCAGGTGCAGCTCCTTCTCCAGCACCAGCTAGCCCTGCTGCAGCCCTTTAGGACACCTGCACTGCTGGAGCCCCTGCCCCAGATAAGCCCCCAGACACAGGGGACCCCGACAGGCAGGCACCCCCTTCAGTCACAGCAGCAGCCCCCCCACTGAAACTGACCGCAGCTGCGGCCTCTACAGCTCTAGGAGCTGCTACCGACTGCAGCGCCAAGCCCCGCCCCTGTCGTAGCCACGCCCATATGGGGACGGACCCCATTTGGGAAGCCACGCCCCCCACGCCCGGCAGCACCGCACAGCTCTCTGAAGCTGCTCCCATATGGGCGGGCCCCGACCAGGAGGCCATGCCCACGGCACCCGGCAGCACAGTGTGGCCCTCTGAGGCCACTCTCACCTAGGCAGGGGATGCTAGGGAGGCCATGCCCCCCGAAACCGGCTGCGACGGGACCCCCAAAACCGACCCGGAGCCGGGTCTACTCTCAGGGGTCCCCAGTCCAGCGGCACCAGTTCCCAGGGGCACAGCACTTCCTAGCGTCACACCCTTGGCCACAAAGAGCTTGGCCACAGCAACTCCGGCGGCTGGCCCCAGGCTAGGCCACTCCCCCTCAGCAACCACCAGTGGCGGAACCCTCAGCGCTGATCCATTACTGGGCCTCTGCGCCGGGGGCCCCGACCTCGCTGCGGACCCGGTCAGGGGAGCAGGCCCCACCACCTTCTTACTAGCCAGCTCTGCCGGAGCTGCAGGCCCCCCACTCTTTGCCTTGCCAGGTGCCTTTCCAGGTGCCTGGGTCCCCAAAGGTGATCCAGTTTTAACGGATCCGTGAGTGGGGGACCCAGACACCCCAGCACACGCCGCCGGAGATGCAGCCCAGGCTGCCGGTGTGCCGCCAGCAGTGCGGGTGGCAGCAGCAGTTACACTCGCCGCCCTCCGCACGCCAGCGGGGTCACCAGGTGCCAGGCCAGCCCCCCCTCTCTCACAGGGGACCCAGCCCGAGCACCTCCATAGCTTTAGCCCGCCGCCGGGCCGCCCTCCGTGCCATGCTCCATGTCAGACACATTCGACACACCACCTTCATTGCTACAAACCGAGGCGGTGCTCTGTGTGCCATGGCCTCCAGTCTCCCCGCTCCCTCGCTAGGGACCCACAACACTGCCTGGTGGGTAGCGGGTGCCGCACAATGGGACTGGGGGGCCCCAGAGAGGGGGACAAACACAAGTTCACGTGTAACAGATGTTTTCTTTTTCTTAGCCTTCTTCCTTTTCATCCCCCTCCCGGTTGCCTCGTCCTCGCAGATCTCGTCCCCGAACGTCAGCTGGTTAAAATGTACCGGGGACTCAATCTGCCTGATCTGCTTCATAACGAGGCAGCCACCCTCACTACTACTACCACCATCATCATCCTCCCCTTTGCTCCCGCTGTCCTCTGAAGGGCTAGAGTCAGATGGGTGAGCCATCTGCTCAGGGGCTATCCCGCTATGCGATGCCTGGAGATCACTTACCAGGCCACCAGATGGCAGGTAGGGCGCGACCTCCTCCTCGCAGTCCTCTTCCTCATCCTCCACCACCACCTGGCTGGAGCTCCGTGACCCCTCCGGAGATCCACCGGCCATGGCTCTGAACCGGTCGTCGTTTTCTAGCTTTTCCCGGAATGGCCCGCTGCCGGCCACGATGGCACACCGCTGGCTCTCCACCTACTGGATGGCCGTCTTGATTTTTCTGACCGCGGTGGATAGCTCAGGCTTCTTGCTGCTCGAGGCCCTGTCGGACCTCTCCTGAGCTACTCCCCCCACAGGGATTTTAGCTTCTTTGAGGCGTCCTCATACTCACAGAGGTGCGCATGGATGCGGGAGCCAAAGCTGACCGTGGACTCCTTCACCACCTTGGTGCCCCAATCAAGGGGCACTGCTGAAGCACCCCTGCTCATACTTGACCTACCTCTGGGGGGAGGAGCCGCCGCGGCCATGGCCTCAGAGGTCCGTCTGGTCTTCATTCAGGACCCCTTGCCTGGTCCGGACCTGGGCATCCTAGCCGGGATGGTATTCCTCCCACCCCCCGCCGGCTTGGACCGGGGGGCAGGAGCCGGGGGCCCAGCTCCGGAGGCCAATCCACAAGCAAGCCTGTTTTCCTGGGAAGGGGGCAGACAAAAAGTCCCAGATGGAAAAAATCTCCCTTCCCATGAGCTCTCTCCAAACACCACACAGCAGCACACGGCTTGCTCCTCCTCTTCCTCTTCCCATTACCGTGGCTGCTGGCAGCAGACTTGCCCTCCAATAGATCCTTGTAAAAGGATTTAAAGTGTACTCATTCAAATTACAGAGCCAATTTAAATGACAGAGCTTAGACCTGCCTCCACCACGGGGGGTCTCGACCCACCAGCGGACAGGCACCAGTATTGGGAGAGGGGGGCTGGCCATCAGGGTCCACTGCGGCTCCGGCACAAACCCGGCGACACGGAGGTCGCACGGGCAGGAACGGCCTGGCCATGCCAGCTTCGCACTCCAGCGTAGTCCCTCTGCCCGCTCGCGCCCGTAACCTCAAAGGGATGCGCAATCGGCTTTTCTTCCCAGGGCTGTTCCCCGCCCAGCAGGAACGTGGGGGAGCTCAGGTCGGCCTTCCACCATACTCCCTTACCTCCCTCGCCCTCTTTCCTTCTTCTGTTCTCCATCAAACCCCTCGGCTCTGTGGTGTCCGCTCTCTCTCCAGCTCTTTCCTTCTCACAGGTGGTTACAGCGTGTATTCACACTGTGGCGAATCTTTTGGGCCCAGGCATAAGAAGTCGTCGAGGTCCATGACGACCCATTCGAGGAAGCAACTAAATGCCTCAAATAGTGAGCAGGATATGGAGCACTCCATGGGCAAACAGCGATCTATATAGTATGCTCCTTCCCAGAAGCAGCCCAATAGGCGGACACTATTTGGAGGCACAGGTAGTAAGCAACCAGAACGCCCCCTCAGTATCTGTTTTGGCCATTAGGGTGCCCCTTCCCAACATCTTGACCCGCCTGATTGCCTTGTCAAAGGAGGTACAGTATATACTACTGTACTTGGTAGTACAAATGGTGGATTAGTCCGAATGTATTGGGTTCCATTTTTGGCACGACTCCCAACGGGGATACCACTACGTCTTGTAAGGAAAGTGTTCTGAATGGAACCGCCATTCTACCTAAAGATATTTATTTAATTTAATTTTCTTGTCATGACGTCTGGGTGTTGGTAGGCTGATTTTAGATTTTTACTCCAGCCTTTCTTGATTTTAGAATGGCATGACATGCCTATATCTGTGTCTTCTCCTCCTTTCACTCCTCCACCTCTTTTCTTTTCGCATGACTATATGTACTTGTCACTTTTCTATGTGTTAGTTGTGTGTTCTGAGCAGTTTGTCAGCTTTTGGACACCTTTGAAGGTGTTTTCTATGTGTTTTCTATGTGTTTCTATGTGTTTTTGTTTGCCTGCCATTGGTTTTAACGGTGTTCGAAGAAACCGTTCGACGAACCGTTCGGTGAACATGCTGGTGTTCGACAAACTGTTCGGCGAACATGCCGGTGTTCGACGAACCGAACCCGAACACTACGGGGGTGGCTCAACACTATATTGGAGACTCACTCTTTAATAAAGGGAACAACAAAGCGCATAGCCAGCTGATGGCCCCCTAACAATAGTGAGTGCCGACTTCTGGCCCTTTAACAATAGTAAAGGCTGCCTGATGGCCCTGTAAAAATAGGCTTTGTGACTTTTAGAGTCTCTCCTTCCTAAATGAAACTTGTCTCACACACCACATGGCCAGATAAGGTAGGAAAATGTTGATATTACATTTACTGGTGAATGTATTTTTCACCGTTGAAAGCAATTCAAAATTGCAAAAACGCATCATAAACGCACATGTGAACATTGCTAAATGTGTGGAGGAGCATTTTTTGTGTTTTTTTGGCCTTATATACAAGTCATTTCCCTGGAAAGAATGTTCCTTGAATTTTTGTCCAGGAAAATTCATTTTGGTTTCATTTTTGAATGTTTTATTGTGAGTCTGTATAAGTGGCGTAATACTCTGACAACATTGTTCACAGCAGTGACCTGGGAGTCTCAGATGCTTCCAGTGGTCTCCCCCATGCTGTTCCCATATCATTTGAGCACTGTTCCCATCAATTTGGGCAATTTTTATGTCCCCTGGTGGCCTCCGGGAGGGGCCGTCAGAAAAATACTCAAGTTTCCCATTGACTTACATTGGGCTCGTTGCTCTGGTCGAGCACCCAAGCATTACGATTTGCTCTACCAGAGCAACGAGCATCCGAGAATTTTCGTGCTCGCTCATCACTATTCACTATGTATATTTAGGAACTAGTGATGTGATTCAGTCACAGCCTATATGGTTTCTCTGATAACATATACTGTACTTTTCACTCTTACACAAATTAAATTATATTAGTTTTTAAACTATTTTTCCATTATATGTTCCAGTATTGTATGCCGTCCCTTTGTCTTATAATGGAGTTGTCTCATCTTGTGTATTCATGGCATATCCACAGATTAAGCCATACATTTATGATAAACACACAACCCACCCCCATCTACAGTACATTAAAAATGGGGCCTTATTGCATGCCATCCAAGCATGAGCAGGAAGAAGTAATGTATGTATTTCCTAATTCATTTCTAAATGAAGAATTGTCCAAAAGTATTGGCCATTATTAATGGAGGACAAAATTATTGGAGAGTACGTTCCTCCTAAACCCAGTTTTGTATATAGGAGGACAAAAAATCTGGCAAGTAAGATAGCCCCTACGGTGGTGTATAAAGAAAAAGGGGATAATAAAAGAGAAATGGACAAAAGGTTTTTTTTCCTTGCAAGGTGTGTACTATGTGCAAAGCAACTAAGGCGAAAGAATCAGTACTATCTTTTTCTAATGATGAAGAAACAATCAGTATCTACACACACATATCTTGTCAATCAAGAGGAATAATTTATTGTTTACAATGTCCTTGTAATAAGCACTATATAGGGAGAACAAAAAGACAATTAAAGGTGAGATTAAAAGAACATGCAAATAATATTATTAAACAATATACAGGTCATCCGCTTTCTTTACATTACAAAATGGCCCATAAAGGTAATTTAATAGGCACTAAATTCTGGGGAATTGAACAAATTAAAAAACATTGAAGAGGTGGTGATTATGTCAAACTAATGTCCAAAGCAGAAAGCAGATGGATATTCAGAAGGAACTCACTGAAACCACATGGCCTCAACAGTGAGATCGAGCTTTTTGCTTTTAATTAAAGAAAGAAAAGAGAAGAAAAGGAGAAGAAAAAAGGGAAAAAAAGGGAAAAAATGTGTTTTTGTTTTGCTTTGTTTTTCCTTTTGGAGGTTTTTTTTTGCTAATTCATGGGATGATTATCCACCTATAAATACAAGGGAGTGCCCTGTGTCTGCAAATCCCTGACGAAGGAGGCCGGGACCTCGGAAATGCGTTGGATAAGCGCTGGACTTTTTTCCCTCAGTGGAATCCCCCGGCTGTTGTGACGTCACACAGATACTAAGCGCTCACATCCTTGATTATCAGCTGTCCTGCAAGTCTGACCAGCCGGCACATCTATCAGGCTGTCTGCAGTTCTTCTCACCCATGATCTTTAACCCTGTATCCACCTAGTGCAACGGCTGCATGTAACCGAAAGCCCGAGTCTCTGAGAGTCTCTGCAGCCCTCTATCTCCGGCGTTAATACGCTGTTTGAACCCCTTTTCTGCAACACTCACGGATTGTTCTACAGACTCCAACACTTGTCCATCACCTCTAGTTGCAGTTGTGACTTCTTCAAAGGACCCCTGGAAGCTGCACGCGTGTATCTTCATTTGGACTACCATTTTCTCTAAGACAGGTAGGAATCACTCTCTTGGTATTTTATGAGTGGTTTGCAGCGCATCTCTTTTCTTTTTTATAATTTCATTATTATTTGCACCATGGTATACGGTGCTTTGAGATTGCGGCTCTTTGCTTCTCTGATCTTACTATAGCAGCAGCGCTACTGCAGTTTTTTACATTTTCATTTATAAATGAGTTTCAAAAACTAAACTTTGATGCTGCTTGGTATACTGTACATGTGCAACGTCCCTTCGTTTTCCGGGTAGCAAGTAACACAGCCCCATTCTCAAGATAGATGGGGGTCCCAGTGATATATTTGTGACTTATCTTGTACATATGCAATATATTTCTGAGATATATACACTACCGTTCAAAAGTTAGTGGTCACCCAGACAATTTTGTGTTATCCATGAAAACTCATACTTTTATTTATCAAATTAGTTGCAAAATGAATAGAAAATATAGTCCAGACATTAACAAGGTTAGAAATAATGATTTTAATTTGAAAGAATAATTTTCTCCTTCAAACTTTGCTTTTGTCAAAGAATGCTCCCTTTGCAGCAATTACAGCATTGCAGACCTTTGGCATTCTAGCTGTTAATTTGCTGAGGTAATCTTGAGAAATTTCCCCCATGCTTCCTGAAGCCCCTCCCACAAGTTGGATTGGCTTGATGGGCACTTTTTGCGTACCTTACGGTCAAACTGCTCCCACAACAGCTCAATGGGGTTGAGATCTGGTGACTGCTCTGGCCACTCCATTACAGATAGAATACCAGCTGCCTGCTTCTTCCCTAAATAGTTCATGCATAATTTGGAGGTGTGCTTTGGGTCATTGTCCTGTTGTAGGATGAAATTGGCTCCAATCAAGCGCTGTGCACAGGGTATGGCATGGTGTTGCAAAATGGAGTGATAGCCTTCCTTGTTCAAAATCCCATTTACCTTGTACAAATCTCCCACTTTACCAGCACCAAAGCAACCCCAGACCATCACATTACCTCCACCATGCTTGATAGATGGCGTCAGGCACTCTTCCAGCATCTTTTCAGTTGTTCTGCGTCTCACAATCGTTCTTCTGTGTGATCCAAACACCTCAAACTTTCATTCGTCTGTCCATAAAACTTTTTTCCAATCTTCCTCTGTCCAATGTCTGTGTTCTTTTGCCCATATTAATCTTTTCTTTTTATTACACAGTCTCAAATATGGCTTTTTCTTTGCCACTTTGCCCTGAAGGCCAGAATCCCGGAGTCGCCTCTTCACTGTAGACGTTGACACAGGCGTTTTGCGTGTACTAGTTAATGAAGCTGCCAGTTGAGGAGCTGTGAGGTGTCGATTTCTCAAACTAGAGACTCTAATGTACTTGTCTTGTTGCTCAGTTGTGCAGCGGGGCCTCCCACTTCTCTTTCTACTCTGATTAGAGCCTGTTTGTGCTCTCCTCTGAAGGAAGTAGTACACACCGTTGTAGGAAATCTTCAGTTTCTTGGCAATTTCTCGCATGGAATAGCCTTCATTTCTAAGAACAGTTCTCTTTTTCTGGCCATTTTGAGAGTTTCAAAGAACAAACAAATGTAATGCTCCAGATTCTCAACTAGCTCAAAGGAAGGTCAATTTTATAGCTTCTCAAATCAGCCAAACCGCTTTCAGCTGGGCTAACATACTTGTGCAAGGGTTTTCTAGGTCTTTCTAAACATCCATTAGCCTTCTTACACAGCTAGCAAACACAATGTACCATTAAAACACTGAAGTGGTGGTTTGTTGGAAATGGCCTCTATACACCTATTTAGATATTGCAATAAAAACAAGATGTTTGGAGCTAGAATAGTCATTTACCACATTAACAATGTACAGAGTGTATTTGTGATTCATTTAATGTTGGCGTCATTGGAAAAAAAAAAAGTGATTTTCAAAAATAATGAAATTTCTAAATGACCCCAAACTTTTGAACGGAAAAAAATAGCAAACACGGCAATGTAAACATTTAGTTTTTTATTTATAATACAGTGAAGGAAAAACTTATTTGATCCCTTGCTGTTTTTGTAAGTTTGTCCACTGACAAAGAAATGAGCAGTCTATAATTTTAAGGGTAGGTTAATTTTAACCCCTATACAGCCTGGGGCATAATAGTACGAACCAGGCTGTCACCCCCTGTTCAGTGCGGGCTTTGGCGGTGAGCCCACCCTGAACTGGGCACATGTCAGCTGATTATTACAGCTGAAATGTGTCCGCAACATCTGCCAGTGGAATCACGATCCACCCGCGGCTGTTAACATGTTAAATACCACTGTCAATCTCTAACAGCGACATTTAACATCTCCGCACCAGAAGAGCGTCACTTACCCTGCCCATCGGTGACCCCGTCACGCGATCGTGGGTCACCGATGCGTGGAAAATATGTAGCGAAAAAGGTGGTACCCAATATTAGAATATAATTAGCAAAAGATAAAACAATGTCTCTTTATTATACCTTATTTAAAACAGCTGGATGCTGGACAATACTAGACACAAAGCATGTAAAAAGACACACATAGTGTAGTGATTGAAGAAATTATCCCAAATCTTAGGTCAGCCTAATTGAGACTTGACCTGACTAAACCAAATGGTATAATGTGGTGGAACCCCTAACAATCTAAGGCCCTCCAGACAAAAATGTGTCTCACCAATGGTCATAAGGACCCATACAATGTGAAAATCATGTGACACATACACTACCACAAATTAAAAAAACAGTACGCATAAACCGACGCACTAAATGTGTGATAATAGCAGACAATTATTAGAGTATGATAGTGGATAGTGGTTAGGCAATGTCATATACCACTCGGACCATACAGATCTAACATCTCTAATTGTACCAAAAAATAGACCAGTGCACATTGAAGGCTACCTTGTCAAATAGTCACAGCAATATAACTGAGTCAGTGGGTACAGCTACTTCTCACAAACTGCTGTACATTCACACAATTACTAAATTTGCGAAAAAATAGGAGACACTCATAGCTCAATAGAAAGAAACCACTACTTAGCTTTCCAGTATTTTTAGCAGTGCTCCAATATTAAAGGTGGGCTCCAGACGCGTTTCTCCTTCATCATCAGGGGAGTACATAGCCCATTCATAGCCCAATATTTTGCGCCATCACAGAGGTACATATGCTGGGAAGAGATTGTCCCTGTGTCTTTTATAAACGCCGCACGCTGATCACCGGCGTGCGGCATGCTTCCAGATTGTCATGTGTCAGCTGGGTGACGCACATCCTGCCGGATACATACTCACATCCGGCTCTTGCAGCGCACCGTGGAACGCATAGTGCTGTGCATGCGCAGGCACGGATCCCGCAGTCATCTCGTGCGCACGCGCACCCGCTCAGATCAAAGGCAGCTACACCTCCAAGCAATCCGCCATGGAGACAGTTCCAGCCTCAAACATAAACCGCATTAGAAGAACCGCCTAATAAGATAGTACTAATGCCAGTGTAGATGATCATGCCCGCCCACATGGGCCTGTCAAAATGATCATAAACCACAGGGAAAAGGTCAGTTCCTGGACATGATAAATAGACATCCAACATACCAAACCAAAAAGGCGTGGAAAAAAACATATAGAGGCCAAGGAGGTTGGGCTCATCAAATACAGAAGTTAGTGCTACAGATATAAGATTAGATGGTATGCTAGGGTCCCTGAATTTGCATGTCATGCTAAAATGTGACTAAAAAAGGTGGGAAAGGACATGGTGAGGGATGAGTGGGAAGGAGACAGATAGAGGAACTATTGCTGGTTCTACCGACTAAACCCTCTCTAGGCTGGTCCTACCTACTGTGGAGGTTGGCACCCTAGGGGGACTGCGCAAATGGCGCCCTCACTCAACGGCGGCTATCCCTCACTAACTGGGTCCCTGTACTGACCCTATTATAGAAAAGAAGTGAAGGAAAGTTGTTCATTAAGGCAGTGAGGCTGCATAGTTCTCAAGCAAAAGATCCATTTACATTCCTTCTGAAGGATCTTTTGATCCCAATTCCCACCTCTGGCTGGAGGCCTGATTCTATCAATGCCTACAAATCGCATGCAGTCTAGGTTACCACTATGAACTTTGCTAATATGATTGGCAACTGGAGTGTCCCTTTTATTGATGATGTCTCGTATGTGTTCCCTAATCCTCCTCCTGAACTCACGTCTAGTCTTTCCCACTTATTCGACACCACAGTCACACGTGGCCTTATAGACCACCCCAGCAGTACGGCAGTTGATGAATTGTCGGATGGTATAGTATTTACCCGTCACACTACTGCTGAAGCCCTTGGCCTGTGCCACGGATACACAGGCACTGCAATGACCACACCTGAAGCACCTCTTGACTTGAGTGCCTAACCAAGATGGATGTGAATTGTCTATAAAATGACTGTGGACCAATCTATCCTTAAAAAGGACCTCCCCCTGCGATTGGTGACCTGTGGAAGGGCCCCAACTGTATCCTTGATGTCTACATCCATTAATAACACTGGCCAATGGCGTTTAAGGATCTCCCTAACCCCGTTAGCTCCATTGGAGTAGGTAGTAATGAAACGGGTTAGGTTCGATTCATTATTGTTGACCCTGGGGTTGAATAGATCTCTGCATTCTTTTTTGATAGAATTCTTATAGGCTTCAGTTAGGATTTTCTGAGGGTACCCCCTCTCGATAAACTGTTCACGTAAATCATCAGCTTGTGCTTTAAACGTGCCGATGTCAGAACAGTTTCTACGAATCCTTAGGTATTGCCCCTTAGGGATACCTTTTTTCAGTGGGCCTGGGTGTCCACTCTCCTACCTCAGTAAGGAGTTAGTGGCCGTGGGTTTCCGGTAATTGCTCGTAGTCAATTCACCATTTTCACCTTTACGGATGCAAACATCAAGAAATGGTAGAACAGCATTGTTGCATTCATGCATGAAATGTAAGCCAATGTTATTAGTGTTGAGCTGTTTGTCAAAATCACTAAAAAGGGCCTCGGGTCCCTTCCACACCACGAAGATGTCATCAATATAACATAACCAAATGATCACCCTATCACATAGGGGAACCGGAGGCTCGCTAAAGACCATTTCCTCCCACCAGCCCAGGAGCAAATTAGCATATTAAGGGGCACAGGGACACCCCATCGCTGTGCCCCTGAGCTGCTGGAAGTACTTATAGTCAAATAGAAAAAAATTGGTCTTCAGACAAAACTCCAGTGATTGTAAAATAAACTTGTTGTGTCTGGTGAACTGACAACCTCTCTTACTCAGATAGTGGTCCACGGCCCGAAGACCCTTGTCAAGTGGAATTGATGTGTACAGTGCCTCCACATCTATACTGCCTAGAATCATATCAGGCTCTAGACAAATATCATCCAACTTGCCCAGTAGATCTGTAGTGTCATGGACATGCAAGCTCAAGGACCCTACAAATGGTTTTAATATCTGGACCAAATAAATCACCAGGTTCTGTGCTAAACTGTTAGTGCCTGCAACGATAGGTCTGCCCTTAAGGGGGTCAAGACCCTTGTGCACCTTAGGGAGACAGTAAAAGGTGGCCATGGTGGGGTGTGTGGGTCTCTCTCCTTCCTGTCAGTTATGCCATTAAGCACTCCCTCCTCAACGAGACACTTAAGTTTCTTCAAGAGACCAACCATGCGATTTCCCACCACAACTTCATAACTGGTACGATCTCTAAGCAGGGTCATGCAAGTCTCTTTATAGGATGAGGAATCCATGATAACGATATTACCGCCCTTGTCAGATGGTTTAATCGTGATGGTACGATCATTCTCAAGATTACAGAGACACTGCATCTCCTGTTTTGTGAGATTGTGTTTACCCATGAGCTTAGACTGGGATGATTCCAAAATGTCCCTGGTGACCAAATTAAGGAAAACATCTATAGACCCAGGGTCCCCTGATTGCAGAGACATGTTTTTGCTCTTATTCTTAAGTGATGTAAATGGGCCATCCCCGTTACTATTAGGATAGGTGTCTTCCAAAAGAGAAAGGAAACGTACATCCTCAAGAAGGTTCTCCGCAATACCAAGTTCCATACATTATCTTTTATCCTCCCTACTGAAATGTTTCTTCCACCTTAACTTACGAATGAAAAGGTGGAGGTCCTTGATGGTCTCAAAAGAATTAAAATCAGTGGTGGGGACAATCCCTTGCTCAGAACACACATCTCCAGATTATTAAGTGGTCTCGAAGATAAGTTAATAATGCGGGATTCTCGTGAGGAGGAGGTGCTCACTGTGGAGATAGACTGGTGAATGACAGGTGTAGCAGGAGTCACTAATTTTCCCACTGACTCAGAGGAGCGGTGGTTCAGATACCTCCGTTAAAATTTAGATGATTTCTCAATGGGTAATTGTACTCTAAAAAAGCGTCTCTTTGGAAGATCTTCTCCCACCCCCTCTATTCCCCCGATGGGCACTCCTTCCTTTGCCTCTGCCTCTCTGATATCTCGGCCTAGTCTCTGTATCTGAGATCTCCATTTCTGATGAGGAGATCTCTGTATCAGGCAATATTTGATCATGGCCAATGGAGATAGAGTATGCTTTATTCTCTCGAAATTCTTGTAGGTCTCTATTAAACAGTTTGTGTTTACGTTCTTTAAGAAGATACTGAAACTTTTCCAAACTGTTTTGAAGACCGGTTTCTTTAGCAGAAAAATCTGGTTCAGAGGCAAACTTTTTGGTGATTTCAATATGTTCCTTCAGAGACTCATTCAGATTATTCAAGGTGACCTTTTCCTCCTCTAAGAGGAGTTTCATAAGTCTCAGGGAGCTATCTGTTGCTTCTTTCTCCCACTTTGCTACCAGGACAGGGTTTTTATATCTGTATCCTGGTGAGAGAGCAATTCTAAGATGACGTGGGACAATTCCTGATCTAATATAATTGTCCAAGCTTTGCACCTCCCACCATGACGTAATTTGGTCCCTATATACCTTGGTGAGCTCCTTAAAGGCTGTGCCAAAGGACGGGGTATATCGTTTTTGTACAAAAGTACAGTCAGAGAAGACCTCCCTGGCCTCTGTGATCCAAGTGTTGGTGTCAATACCTGTTGACAGGAATCCTGCCATCCCAAGTGTAAAGAAAACATGTAGCGTAAAAGGTGGTACCCAATATTAGAATATAATTAGTTAAATATAAAACAATGTCTCTTTATTATACCTCATTTAAAACAGCTGGATGCTGGACAATACTTGACACAAAGCATGTAAAAAGACACACACAGTGTACTGATTGAAGAAATGATCCTAAATGTTAGGTCAGCCTAATTGAGACTTGACCTAACTAAACCAAATGGTATAATGTGGTGGAACACCTAACAATCTAAGGCCCTCCAGACAAAAATGTGTCTCACAGAAAGAAAGAAAAATGAGCTGCACTCACCAGTCCTTAAAAGCAGTAGCTTTATTCCATAAGAATAAAAAGTCTGGCCAGCAGGGAGAGCGGGGAAGAAAAAAGCAGACAACAGCTGATTCGCGTGAAGACGCTTCTACAGACCTGTAGAAGCGTCTTCACGCGAAACAGCTGTTGTCTGCTTTTTTCTTCCCCGCTCTCCCTGCTTGCCGGACTTTTTATTCTTATGGAACAAAGATACTACTTTTAAGGACTGGTGAGTGCAGCTCATTTTTCTTTCTTATGGTTAATTGACACTTAATACTTGGTGGGAAAACCCTTGTTGGCAAGCATAGCAGTCAGACATTTTGATGATGAGTGCTGTGCACATGTCAGGAGGAATTTTGGTCCACTCCTCTTTGCAGATCATCTCCAAATCATTCAGATTTTGAGGCTGTCGATTGGCAACTCGGAGCTTCAACTCCCTCCATAAGTTTTCTATGGAATTAAGGTCTAGAGACTGGCTAGGCTACTCCATGACCTTAATGTGCTTCTTTTTGAGCCACTCCTTTGTTGCCTTGGCTGTATGTTTTGTGTCATTGTCTTGCTGGAAGACTTAGCCACGTCCACGACCCATTTTTAATGTCATGGCGGAAGGAAGGAAGTTGTCAATCAGGATTTTATGGTACATGGCTCCATCCATTCTCCCATTGATGCGGTGAAGTAGTCCTGTGCCCTTAGCAGAGAAACACCCCCAAAACATAATGTTTCCACCTCCATGCTTGAAAGTGGGGACGGTGTTCTCTGGGTCATAGGCAGCATTTCTCTTCCTCCAAAGGTAATGCCAAAGAGCTCAATTTTGTCTCATCTGACCACATCACCTTCTCCCAATAACTCACAGAATCATCCAGGTATTCATTGTCAAACTTCAGACGGGCCTGCACATGTGCCTTCTTGAGCAGGGGACATTGCAGGATTTTAAACCTTTAAGGCGTAATGTGTTACCAATGGTTTTCTTGGTGACTGTGGTCCCAGCTGCCTTGAGATCATTAACAAGTTCCCCCCGTATAGTTTTAGGCTGATCTCTTACCTTCCTCATGATCAAGGATACCAAAAGAGGTGAGATTTTACATGGTGCCCCAGACCGATGTCGATTGACAGTCATTTTGTATTCCTTCCATTTTCTTACTATTGCACCAACAGTTGTCTCCTTCTCACCCAGCGTCTTACTAATGGCTTTGTAGCCCATTCCAGCTTTGTGCAGGTCTATGATCTTGTCCCTGACATTCTTAGAAAGCTCTTTGGTCTTGCCCATGTTGTAGAGGTTAGTGTCTGACTGATTAATTGAGTCTGTGGACAGGAGTCTTTTATACAGCTGACTATGTAAGACAGCTGTCTTTAATGCAGGTAATGAGTTGATTAGGAGAGTCTAACTGGTCTATTGGAGCCAGAACTCATAATGGTTTGTAGGGGATCAAATACTTATTTCTCACTGCAAAATGCAAATAAACTTATCTAATTTATACAATGTGATTTTCTTGATTTTTTGGGGGGATATTCTATTTCTCAATGTTAAAATTAACCTACCCTTAAAATTATAGACTGTTCATGTGTTTGTCAGTGAGGAAACTTACAAAAACAGCAAGTGATCAAATAATTATTTCCTTCACTGTATATGTCGACTGTATTTCTCCCAACTACAGAAAATTTATATTATACCCCAGCAAAGCGTATAGAAAAGTCACCTTCACATTTTAATAGCCAGCATTACCAGTCTAAATTGCTAGCCTAAATCTGTGGAAAATAATTTATGTTCTCCTCTTCTATTATTTCTAATTTGCTATAATTATTTGGCTTGCTATAATTAGCACAATTCACTCAGAATTGCTTACTTGCCATTTATTCTTGTTAAGAGAAGGAGAATAATGTGATTTTTTGTATTTCCAAATTAAGAAAATGTTCTGAAAGTAATGTCAGTGTTTTTTTTTTACTTCTGCTTCCATTGTCAGTTTAAAGACAAAAAAAGATGCCCGTACTTCAGTTCAAACATAATGAGGTCTTCATGACATAGGCAGCACAATCACTGACATTGCAATAATGTAGACAGTAAAGAACATATTTCACACCCTTCGTGAAGTCTGACCTATCACAGGTTGCTTTACTCTTAATAAGTGATTCTTCTGGGTTGAAAGGATTATAGATATACTGATAATTCTATTTGAATAACTCCTTTTTTCCCACACACAACAATCTCATTTACTGGCTAAAAGACATAAATGTGTCTCCGACTCTTTTATTTCTTAATCAGTATTTCTTTGTTACCAAACAAATAGTTGAGGACCTAACCTTTTAATGCCCTTGTTTGTGCAGTATCCTTGTGGGAGGAAGCTTTTATTCCAATTTATATGTCTGCTAAATAAATATATATGTATACTACCCATTCCCAGTCACAGTTTCGGTTTTTTTGCATAATTTTCAGAAATTTACCATACTTTTCTGGAAATTACCATGGACTAAAAGCTGTCAAACCATTTATAATTTGTCAGCACCTCTTTTCCAGAGGATTATCCTGACAATAACATAATCAGAGCGTGCCATGACATTGGGTTGAGATCCTCAAAAAAAGCTGTATCAGGGGGAGGGAGGACATGCCAACTAGAGATGAGCGGTGTTCGACTCGAACTGTTCGCCAATCTCAAATTCGAGCTGTTTCGGGCGGTGTTCGAGGCGTTCGGCGAACACGAACGATTTGAAAAAAATTTGGCTGTTCGAAGTTATGTTCGGTAACTGTTCGTGCACCAAAATCATAACTGGATTTTTTCTCAGTAATGCTGAAAATTAATGTTAATATGCAGTTTGAGTGTACAGCGGGGCGGGGGGAGGCGCAGGGGACGGATCTCTGCCGAAATAATGAAGATCTCCATTTTTTTTTCTCTTTCCCACATTTACAGTGGGGTGGTGCAATCTGTCAGCCTATCAGCAGCGCACACACGGAGCGAACTGCTTTTTTTTCACACAAGCAAGGGCACGTGTCATTGACAGTGTATGTCACATGTCCTTGCCCTATAAGACCCAGCTATTTTCCCCGTTGCCACCATTTTCTCACTGCTACAGCTGCGTGTTAGACGGCACCGCTGTTGCTGTGTGCGCTATACTTTGTTAATTTCAAGCCAATTTTCGCACAAATCTACAGATAGTTTGGGAGTAGGGAATAGTTGTGATTGCAGTCCTTTTAAGGAATAGGTTACATCATTTCCTACGACTTTTATCAGGCAGGTCTGTGCTCTTAAATAGATAGGTTGGGAGTAAAGACTAATTGTAATTGCAGTCCTTTTCAGGGCTAGGTTACATCAGTTCCTATCACTTTTTGCAAGGCAGGTCTGTGCCAGTAATGTGCAAGTTTTTTTCACAGTATTTGGCTAAATCTAGCAAAGCATATCCTTTTTGTCCTCTTGCAGTGTGTGTTAGTCAGTGGAGAAGCCTATCTGTGTTGCAAGCTATACCACCTGTGTATAGAATACAATTTTTTTTACTGCACCTAGTGAAGTAAAACCTTTTGGCCATAGCATCACTCTATTAGTCCATCTATACTAACCTCCATCAGGTTGCAAATTCAATATAATTTTTTTTTGCATCTAGCTCTGAAAAACTATTTTGGCTTGTAGCAGTGTGTGGGACTTGCTCTATTAGTCCATCTATACTAACCTCCATCAGGTTGCAAATTCAATATAATTTTTTTCTACATCTAGCTCTGAAAAAATATTTCGGCTTCTAGCAATGTGTGGGACTTGTTCTATTATTCCATCTATACTAACTTCCATCAGGTTGCAAATTGAATATAATTTTTTTCTGCATCTAGCTCTGAAAAAATATTTCGGCTTCTAGTAGTGTGTGGGACTTGTTCTATTAGTCCATCTATACTAACCTCCATCAGGTTGCAAATTCAATCTAAATTTTTTCTGCATCTAGCTCTGAAAAAATATTTCGGCTTCTAGCAGTGTGTGGGACTTGTTCTATTAGTCCATCTATACTAACCTCCATCAGGTTGCAAATTCAATATAATTTTTTTCTGCATCTAGCTCTGAAAAACGATTTCGGCTTCTAGCAGTGTGTGGGACTTGTTCTATTAGTCCATCTATACTAACCTCCATCAGGTTGCAAATTCAATCTAAATTTTTTCTGCATCTAGCTCTGAAAAAATATTTTGGCTTCTAGCAGTGTGTGGGACTTGTTCTATTTGTCCATCTATACTAACCTCCAGCAGGTTGCAAATTCAAAATAATTTTTATCTGCGTCTAGCTCTGAAAAAATATTTGGGCTTCGGCTTGTAGCAGTGTGTGGGACTTGTTCTATTAGTCCATCTATACTAACCTCCATCAGGTTGCAAATTCAATATAATTTTTTTCTGCATCTAGCTCTGAAAAAATATTTCGGGTTCTAGCAGTGTGTGGGACTTGTTCTATTATTCCATCTATACTAACCTCCATCAGGTTGCAAATTCAATATAATTTTTTTCTGCATCGAGGTCTGAAAAAATATTTCGGCTTCTAGCAGTGTGTGGGACTTGTTCTAATAGTCCATCTATACTAACTGCAGCAGGTTGCAAATTCAATATCATTTTTTTCTGCATCTAGCTCCGAAAAACTATTTTGGCTTCTAGCAGTGTGTGGGACTTGTTCTATTTGTCCATCTATACTAACCTCCAGCAGGTTGCAAATTCAAAATAATTTTTATCTGCATCTAACCCAGCCAATACTTTTGGGCTAATACCACAGTTTGGCCACTCAGCTCTGCTCGGTTTCCATCCATTGTTTTTTGTGCAAACAACTCCAGAGTTGTGAATTAGTTAACCACCAAAATGAGTGGAAAAAGGCCTGCTGCTGGTGGAAAGGGGAATAGGCGTGTTGGGAAGGGAAAAAAAGGTTGTGTCCGTGGGGTAGGTGTTAAAGCATCAGTAACATCTGCAGAAGAAAGACCATCTTCCAGCCAAACTAAGATGTCTACTTCTTTTAGCGGACAATGTGATAAGATCCCTTTCTAACGGCCACGCCAATCGCTACAAATTCCAGATGAGGCACAAAAACAGCAGGTGCTTCAACGGATATCAAGTGCTCCTTTAAGTGGGCTCTCCTCCACCTCAATTTCAACATCACAAATATTCCAGTCATCAGAGGTGTCACCCCAATCGCACTTGCTTCCTCACAGCTCCCAAGTCTCCACCTGCCCATCTGAGTATGGGGTAGAACAGAAGGTTGAGTCTGCAGAGCTGTTTACTCATACTATAGCCTGGGAGTCAGAGGTCGGCTCCAGAGCTTCTGTGAATCCAGAAAAGGAAATGATCTGCACTGATGCCCAGAATCTTTATGAGTCGGATCCAGGACCAGACGCAGAAGGTTCTGACCATAATGTAGACCGTCGTTCCCAAACTGTAACTCCTGTTGGTGGAGACAATGAGGAAGACGATGATGAGACTCAAATACGTGATTGGAGCGACAACTTTAGTTTTTTGTCACGGCAGGAAGAGGTTGGCTCTGAGGACGATGGGTGTGATAACACACAGGGTGATGATGACGAGGTTGGAGATCCCACTTACTGTCAACCCACAGTCAGCCAAGAAATGAGGTCAGCAGAGGAGGTGGAGGAAGATGCTAGTGACGACGAGGTCAGGTTGCGCCTTCCTGGACAGAGACGTAGTACTGGAAGCACGTCAACAACAGCATCCTCAAACACAACTCTGCCTCTGACCACAAGTCGTGGTGGCTCTTCAGGTCGCATGGGTGGTAAGCCTTGCATAGCCTGGGCATTTTTTCAGATCGATAAAGATGACCCAACTCGTGTTATCTGTAACATTTGTCAGCAAAAGCTAAGTAGAGGCCAAAAAATATATTGTTTGAGTACTTCATGCATGAACCGGCACATGGAAATGAAGCATAAGTTGCAGTGGGAAGCTCACTGTGCTACAATGCGGCCTAACCAGCTGGGCCAACCACCGTCTACCACATCTTGTGCATCCGCGGCCTCTTCATCCTCTGTGACTGGGGGGACCGCAGTCACACCTGTTTTGTGACGCAGACCTGCCACCTCTTTACCCGCAACAGCCAACGTGATTGGCAGGTCATCATTTACTTTGGAGGTGGAAACACCAGCTGGTCTTCAGCGCTGTTCGACATTGATAGCACCACCTTTGGATCAAGGCAACCTAACATGTCTGCCTGCATCTTCCTCACAGACCGGCAGTTTGCCATGGACACCCTTCTCAACCCCGACTAAGCACAACAGCCAGCCCTCGGTCCCTCAGATGTGGACAAGTAAAAGACCATTTCCTCCTAGCCATAAGAAAGCTAAGAGGTTGAATTTCTCCATCTGCAAGCTCTTGGCTACAGAAATGTATCCTTTCCACCTGGTGGACACAGAGGATTTTCGAGACCTTATGTCCGTCGCAGTGCCCCAGTACCAGATGCCCAGTCGTCACTACTTCTCAAAGAAAGGTGTGCCTGCGCTCCACCAGCATGTCGCGCACAACATCACCGCTTCTTTGAGAAACTCTGTGTGTGACAGGGTGCATTTCACCACAGACACTTGGACGAGTAGGCATGGACAGGGGCGTTACATGTCGCTGACTGGGCACTGGGTAACTGTGGTGACAGCAGGACAAGGGGCTGCTGTCCAAGTCTTTCCGTCCCCACGAGTTGACCGTCCATCCTCTTTATCTCAAAGTTCCTCCACTGCTTCTGCCTCCTCAACCTCCTCTCTGTCCTCCACCTGCACCCAAAGCCTGTCTGGTCATGCCACAAGCTTTCTAACTGCACAGAAGGGATCCTGCACACCTCCTTACTATGCTGGCAGCAGGGCTCAACGGCATCAGGCGGTTTTTACTTTGAAATGTCTGGGAAATGTGAGTCACACAGCTGAGGAGCTGTGGTCAGCTCTGGAGAACCAGTTTCATGAATGGTTGTCTCCACTGGGCCTGAAACCAGGGAAGGCCGTGTGCGACAATGCTGCAAACCTGGGTGCGGCCCTTGGCCGGGGCAATGTCACATACGTGCCTTGTATGGCTCACGTGTTGAGCCTGGTTGTCCAGCAATTTTTAGCCCACTATCCCGGACTAGATGGCCTTCTGCAGACGGCACGGTCGCTGTGTGCTCACTTCCGCCGTTTGCATCACGCAGCTCAGCAACTTACATCTCTACAGAAGTTGTTGGGCCTGCCACTTCACCGGCTAAAATGTGATGTGCCTACCCGGTGGAATTCAACTCTGCACATGTTGCAGTGACTGTGGCAGCACCGACAAGCCCTGGTGCAAAACGTTATGACGTATTGCCTGGGCCAACGAGATCCAGAGGTGGGGCAAATCACACTGGAGGAGTGGTCTCAGATCAGGGACCTATGCACCCTTCTGCACAGTTTTGAAATGGCGACGAAGATGTTTAGTGCTGACGATGCCATTATCAGCATGACTATTCCGGTGATTTACATGCTGGAGCACATGTTAAACAGAATTGGGAGTCAAGTGGTGGCACAAGAGGAGGTGGAGGAAGTAGAGGAGGAGGAGTTGTATGCGGAAGGGCTAACATCTGCAAGGTCCAGACGGTCAGCAGCACCAAGGCGGCAGGCATGTGAGGGTGGGGGAGATGGTTTTACCAGACCGCATGGTATAAGCCAAACTAGTGAGGAAGGTGCAGGAGCCCAGGAAGAAGTGGAGGACGAACTGATGGAAGACTCATCAGATGAGGGAGACCTTGAACACATTTCTGTTGTGCGAGGTTGGGGGGAGAGGGCAGAGGAAGGAAGCATGATTGTTACCGCGCCACCAACACAACAGGGACTTGGTGCTCCTGGATGCGCAAGACACATGAGTGCCTTCTTGCTGCACTACCTGCAACATGACCCTCGAATTGTGAGAATTAGAAATAATCCTGACTACTGGGTTGCCACACTTTTAGATCCCCGGTACAAAAGTAAATTTGCAGAAATTATTCCTGCCATAGAAAGAGATGCACGCATGCAGGAGTATCAGCAGAGACTGTTGCAGAATCTTACATGTGCTTTTCCCCAAAACACTAGTGGTGCACGTAGTGAATCTCACAGTTCCAACTTGCCAACCGTGGGACCGTCGAGTGTTCAGCTCTCAAAAAGTAACAGAAACACAATATCTGCTGGTAACATCAATTTTGCGGAATCATTTCACCACTTTTTTAGCCCATCCTTTGCAAGGCCACAGGAGACAAGAAGTCTGACACATAGTCAACGTCTAGAGACGATGGTACAGGAGTATCTCCAAGTAAACATTGAAGCCATGACTGTGTCACTGGACCCTTGCTCTTTTTGGGCTTCCAATCTGGATAAATGGCCGGAGCTCGCCACTTACGCCTTGGAGATCTTGTCATGCCCCGCAGCCAGCGTTCTGTCTGAACGTGTGTTCAGCGCTGCTGGTGGTGTGCTGACAGATAAGCGCACGCGGCTCTCCACTGATAATGTAGACAGACTCACGTTCATAAAGATGAACAAATCATGGATCCGAAACGACTTTTCTACCCCTGTGTCATCCTGGGGAGAGTAAAAGCTTGATGATTTGTTAAAATCACCTCACCAACCATTTTAAGCTTTAAAATTACTAATCATGTTTATCTGTATCTTGGCTAGAAAATAATTTGGGCCTTGTAGCAGTGTGCAGTACTGATTCTATTAGGCCCTCTATACTAAGCTCCACCAGATTTAAAATTACTAATCATGTTTATCTGTATCTTGGCTGGAAAATAATTTGGGCCTTGTAGCAGTGTGCAGTACTGATTGTATTAGGCCATCTATAATAAGCTCCACCACATTTAAAATTACTAATCATGTTTATCTGTATCTTGGCTGGAAAATAATTTGGGCCTTGTAGCAGTGTGCAGTACTGATTCTATTAGGCCATCTATACTAAACTCCACCAGATTTAAAATTACTAATCATGTTTATCTGTATCTTGGCTGGAAAATAATTTGGGCTTTGTAGCAGTTTGCAGTACTGATTCTATTAGGCCATCTATACTAAGCTCCACCAGCTTTCAAATTAATAATAATTTTTAGCTGCATCTAGCCCGGAAAATAATTTTGGGGCTCCTAGATGCGCAAGACACATGAATGCCTTCTTGCTGCACTACCTGCAACATGACTCTCAGATTGTCAGAATTCGAAGTAATCCTGACTACTGGGTTGCCACACTCTTACATCCCCCACACTCTTCGATCAACCTTTTCATTTTAATAAAGAACAAAAAAATGGTCATTTTTGAAATTATAAGCATTATCAGGTTATTACAAACTGAAATCAAACAGTTTTCAACTCAAAACTTTATTCTAGGTGATGTTACATTTGCACATAGGACCCCTTGTTCGAAAGGAGCTTCTGAACTCTCTCGTCCATTGAATTTGTCATGTTTTGGATGGTTTCTGCTTCAATTGTTTTGCATGAGGACAGAATACCCTCCCAGAGCTGTTGCTTAGATGTGAACTGCCTCCCGCCATCATAGACACTCCTTTTGATGATGCTCCAGAGGTTCTGAATGAGGTTGAGGTCAGGGGAGCATGGGGGTCACACCATAAGTTTGTCCCCTTTTATGCCCATATCAGCCAGAGATGCAGATGTGTTATGTGCAGCATGAGACGGTGCATTATCATGCATGAAAATGATCTTGCTGCGGAATACACGGTTCTTCTTCTTGAACCATGGCAGGAAGTGCTGTTTGAGAAACTCCACATACATTATGGAGTTCATCTTTACCCCTTTAGGGATCCAAAAGGGGCCGACAATCTCTCTCCCCATGATTCCAGCCCAAAAGATTACTCCACCTCCTCCTTGTTGGCGCCGTAGCCGTGTTTGCGTGGGGTGTCCATCAACCAGCCATCCTCCACTCCATCCATGTGGACCACCGAGCGTTGCACGGCACTCATCGGTGAACAAAACAGTTTTGACGTCAGTCTTCATGTATTGTTTGGCCCACTGGAGCCGTTTCTGCTTGTGTGCAGTGGATAGAGGAGGTCGACAGGATGGCTTACGCACAGCTGCAAACCTCTGAAGGACTCTGCATCTTGTTGTTCGGGGGACGTTGGAGGCACCAGCAGCTTCAAAAACTTGTCTGCTGCTATGACAAGGCTTTTTTGCCGCTGCTCTTTAAACCTGACGTAATTGCCTGTAGGAAAGAGTCCTCAATTTTACCTTATCAGCACGCACACGTGTGTACTGTGAATCAGATACATACTTCTTGATTGTGCGATGATCAGGATGAAGTGTCTTGGCAATGTTGATTGTAGTCATGCCTTTACCTAAACACTCCACAATTTGTTGCTTCTCAGCAGCCGACACATCCTTTTTCTTTCCCATTTTGGCAGAAAATGTAGGCTGCTTAATAATGTGGGACAGCCTTCTTAAGTAGTCTTGCCTTTCATTGGACACACCTGCCAAACTAATTAGCACAGGTGTCTGCAATTGCTTACAGTGATATAAAGAGCCCTGACACACATCACCATCAATGAGTTTAACTGACAAACAAACAAATTCTTCCCTTATCACTCCTAAACACTTTTTGCATAATAATTTGGAACACAGTGTACATGTGCTTTTCCACAAAACACCAGTGGTTCACGTAGTGAATCTTACAGTTCTAACTTGCCAACCGTGGTCTGTATGGAGTTGTTCAATAAAGGGCCCAAAATTAAGATAACATAGACGGGAGAGGTCTCTATGAATACGAATGCCTAAGTATTTGATACCCTGTGAGGGCCAGGCAAAGGGAAAGTTGGACTGGATGGAATCCTGTATGGATTTGGGGAGAGAGACATCGAGGGCCTCAGACTTCGCTGCATTGATTTTAAAATTTGACCATGTAACAAAGTGATCTATTTCAGCCACAACAGCAGGGATGGATATATGTGATTGAGTGATATATACTAGGACATCATCAGCAAATGCAGAGCACTTGTACTCGGTGCCTCCCACCTCAATCCACCTAATATTCGGGTTATGGTGAATTGATGAGAGCAGGTGCTCCGTCACTAGGATGTATAAAAGAGGGGTCAGAGGACATCCCTGCCTTGTCCCATTGGTGATTATGAAAGTTGATGAAAATGTTCCATTTATCTTCAGCCTAGGTGACGTATTGTGATACAGGGCCGTGATTTTGCCTATAAAAGGGTCCCCTAGACCTCTACCCCAAGCTTTTTAAGGGAATAATATATGGCGTGCCAGGAGACTCTATGGAGTGCTTTCTCAGCATCCAACGAGAGTATCTAAATACAAATTTTTAACTGCATCTAGCCCAGGAAATACTTTGTGCCTAGTAGCAATGTCTGCTAGTCAGCGGATTTTCTCAGCTGTTAAGCAAACTACACCACCTGTAGTTTGGACACTTAATTTTTTCAAAGGAAATGGTTCGGGCCCCCGGGACACTCAGTGAAGAGCATCGGGGAGGCATCCCAAGGCATAGGGGCTGGGACTGGTGGTAGGACGCCTTGCGGTGGACCGCCGAGCTTGATCCTTATAAAAGCTTTTTAACTGCAGCAGCTTTAGTGGACGCTACTGGAGCTGGAATTACGCGGCTGCTGGCATGAGACTTGCCCTCCAATAGATCCTTGTAAAAGGATTTAAAGTGTATTCATTCAAATTAGAGAATTTAAATTAAAAAGCTTAGACCTGCCTCCACCGCAGGGGGGCTCGCTCGACCCACCAGCGGACAGGCACCAGTATTGGGAGAGGGGGCTGGCCGTCAGGGTCCACCGCAGCTCTGGCACAAACCCGGAGACACGGAAGTCGCACAGGCAGGAACGGACTGGCCGTGTCGGCTTCGCACTTTTTTGGTTTTAGAAGGGCATGCCATGCCTATATCTGTGTCTCCCCCTCCTTTTACTCCTCCACCTCTTTTTTTTTTCGCATGACTATATGTACTTGTCACTTTTCCATGTGTTAGTTGTGTCTTCTGAGCAGTTTGTCAGCTTTTGGACACCTTTGAAGATGTTTTCTATGTGTTTATATGTGCTTTTGTTTGCCTGCCATTGGTTTTAACGGTGTTCGAAGGTTTTAGACGAACAGTTCGATGAACAGTTCGGCGAACATACGGGTGTTCGACGAACCGAACCGAACTCGAACACTACAGGGGTGGCTCAACACTAATGCCAACATGTTTTTCTGTACTAATAGAAAATTACATGGTTCTCAATAAAGGAAAAACATATATCTTTGTACCGTGATAGCCAGTAAATAGAAAAATATTTAGTTTTGAGAGTCCTCAGTGGCTGATACCTTTTAATGGCTAACTGAAAACATGGTTACAAATTGCAAGCTTTCGAGACTAGTTATGTCTCTTCATCAGCCATAAAATAACACAAAATCTGAAGAGTCACATTTTTATACACAACAGGACACAGAAATAATGCAATAAACAGTTATGGCTGTAAATATTTGAACAGTTCATAGAAAAGGAGTGTGAAAGTTTTATTGTCTTGTGATTGAGATCTGGTCCGGGGCTGTGATGTCCCCACAAGGTCTGAGGATCACATTTATTAGTTGATATAGAATGACATAAATCCATGTGACACATTTTTTCGTGCACTGAGCGTGTCAAAGGTTGTCATTAGCTTGTATTGTATTCCCAGACTCTTTTGTCTCTCAGATTTTAAGTTACTTTTGAACACAAGTAATTTCTTGTCCATGATGTTGTAATCAGGGATACAAAAATGTTTGGACACAGGTATCTATTCTTTTTTCTTTTATTGTGTGGCAATGAGAATTCATCCTTGTTTTTGTCCTGTCTCCCCTACATACAGACCCCCAGTTGGACATTTGGTACATATAATTAAGTACACCACATTAGATGTGATACAGCTGAAAGTACCTGGGATCTTGTAGTCCTGATGTGAGTTGGGGATCTTTATCTTGTCCGTGGTCATTATAAATTACAGATTTTACACTTTTTCTGATTGTAGGGAAAGGTTCCTGTTGTTGGAGAGAATAGGGAGCTTCTGACAATGATGCTTCTTAGATTTGAGGGCTGCCTAAAACACGGAAGGGGGGGGGTCTGGAAATATGGATTGTAATCGGGCATCTTCTTATAGTAAAGGTTGTAGTTTCAGTGCAGATCCCTTTAGCACCTCCAGATTTACATTGTAGATGATTACTAGAGGCACCCGGTTGCGTTCTTTTTTAATTTTGTAATGTAAGAGGTGATTCCTTGATATTCTGGTGGCTCTTGTAATCTGGTTCTCAAGTTCTTGGATGGTAGCCCTGATTCTAAAAGGTCTTTCTGAGACCACCAAGGTGTTTGTCTCTATCCATAGGGTTGGAACATATCCGATTGTATCTGATGGCTTGGCTGTAGACAATAGAGTTTTTTATGTGTTTCAGATGAAAATGTCCCATTTAAGGTATGTTGGACGGTAGATTGGCTTCTGGTACAGGAATGTCTCTATTTCATTGTTCTGTAGCTTAATGATGGTGTCCAAAAAGTTAATTTCAGTACAGGAGTAGTTGACTGTTAAGTTGATCGTGAGATGAAATTGATTAAAGTGTTCATGGAAAGTCATGAGCTGTTGCTCAGCCTCCTGCCAGATAATTAAAATATTGTCAATGTAACAGTAGTAGGCCAGAGGCCTGATGAGACATGAGGACAAAAAGTCACTTTCAAGCTTGCCCATGAAAAGTTTTGCGTTCTGTGGAGCCGTTTTACTTCTCATCGCTGTCCCGGATAAGACTGTGACTCTTCAGATTTTGTGTTATTCTATGCCTGATGAAGAAATCTGAGTATTCTCAAAAGCTTACAATTTGTTACCATCTTTTCAGTTAGCCATTAAAAGGTATCAACCACTGAGGACTTTCATATTTATACACAACAAGACACAGAAATAATGCAATAGATGAGACAAATGACGTGAAGTAGAACTATCATTATGGAAGAGGGATAAACACTTGTGGCCGTAAATATTGGAAAAGTTCATAGATAAGGATCGTGAAAGATATGTAATGTGATTGAGATCTGGTCCATGATTGTGATTCCCCCACATGGTCTGAGGAGCACATTCATTAGTTAATATAGAAAAACATAAATTCATGCTCTGAGTGTGTCAAAGGTTGTCATAAGTTTGTATTCCCAGACTCTCCTGTTTCTTTGTAACTTCATGTCCATGATGCTGTGATCATATGTTGTGTATAAATATGTGACTCTTCAGATTTTGTGTTGTACTATGCCTAATGAAGAGACCTGAGTAGTCTCAAAAGCTTGCAATTTGTTACCATCTTTTCAGTTAGCCATTAAAAGGTATCAACCACATAAGACTCTCAAATCTAAATATGGTTGTCAATTAATCAATAGGCTGTCCATATATTGGATTATCATATCAGGTCTTCCAGATTGAAGGATGTTCTTTGAAGGTGTTTTCCACTCTGGCTAACTGAAAAGGTTTCTGAATTAGGAACTGTACTCTAACATATCCATCATCTCAAAGTGGGACTGCATGGTCAGGCTTGGCAGTGGACACTCCATTTAGAATGATTAATTGGCTAAATTGGGTAGTTTTCATTGTTTAACTTGTTTATAAAACTCTTACCTTTGCTGCAAGGGCCCCTATATTATATCTGCCAAACACCTGCTGACCAAAGAACTAATTGTAGGGATTCAACCTAACAAGCCAATTTATTAACATAGAAAGGGGGATAAGGACAAATGTGGATTCAAATGTGAAGTCAAAGAAAGCTTGATAATAGTTTATGAGGTCATTGAAAAGGTACATTTGAAGATAATTCAGGAAGTTCAAGGGTAATACCAGTATGATTAAGGTACCCAGGGATTAATTATGAGAATGGTCAGGAGAACAGCCACAGAACATAGTATATCAATACACAAGGCAGACCAGGGAAGTATCTAGAAGTATACAATAGCAGGCACATCAAAAGCAAAAAACTGACCTAGACTATAAGCTGGTGGGCATGCAAAGTGTAATAGCTCACACATGTAACATGTGAAAGAGGAATAAAATAGAGGGTTTGTAGCACCTACTAGCTTCAAAATCTGTCACTTATTTGGACATATGGTTGGCTTCAGCAATCGCCCAGTCAGCTAACCTCTTAATTCATTCATAGGGGAATCAGTAATGTTGGGTAGGGTGCGCTTGTACCACCCAGCAACTCTGTCAGTGCCACAACCCCAAATGAAATAGCCTGACAGAGATCTTCTGGATCAGAGGGAGGTAAGTTTATTACAAATACTTATCAGTTAACTACAAACACTTTATTAAGTGAGGATCTTATACTATGGTATTAAAAATTTGTTTTCTAAGCTAGACAATTTTACTTATCCATGTGTTCATAATTTTATTTTAATAAAGTCAAAATTAAATGTAAAAATAGGAAATGGGTTTGGTAAGTGTCAGGTTGGGAAAACTATTTTTATAAGCTTACCATGTTTTATGATTATTTTATTGATTCACCACCATCATTCCAAGGGCTAAAGACCTAAAAAATTTAGCAGAGCCCAAGCAAAAGCATTTTTGTTTTTTGGGCATAGAGAGGGAAATTGATTATACTGGAACGATACATCCAAATGTTGTTCTGATTACCTTCCTGATCTAACTGATGCCTTTTAATATATAGTTATATCTTTAACCGGTTCCCGACCGCCCACTGTACATAAACGTCCACGCTGCCTGGCTCTGTACAGCGCGGACGTTTAAAAACGGTGGGTGGTCTCGCAGCGCTCAGGACCCCCAGGGTCCTGCAAGCGCTGCGATTCCGGTGCAGAGCATTAGCTCTGACAGGGAACATCATCGGGATTTGATTGGATCAGGTCCCAGTGATGTTAACCCTTTGCTGTCTTCTATATGCTGAGATCTATAGTGATCGCAGCATAAAGGAGACAGCAGGAGGAGAGGGGGTCGTCTTACTTACCTCCGAAGACCTCCGATTCCTTCCAGGACCTGGGGTTGCTATGGCAGCTGGAGGTCACATGACCGCCTCCAGCTCTGCCATATATGGTGTCCTGTCTGGCTCAGCCTGCAAGCTGAGCCAGACAGGAGACTCTGACTGAAACAGGGAAGATCTCATGTAATGTAATGTAATATATGTCTATTACATTACATGAGATCAGTGATCAGAAAAATAAAAATTAATGTCCCATACAGGGACTAAGTAAAAATGTAAAAAAAAAGTAAAAAAAAAGTTTTTAAACTGTTAAAAAAAAAATCACAAAATAAATAAAAATAAATAAATAAAATATTAAACCAATAAATCCGTATATTTTTACAAACCAAAAAAGGAATACATATTTGGTATCGCCGCGTCCAAAACACCTGAGCTATAAAACTGTCACATTAATTAACTCCTTCTGTGCACACCGTAATAGAAATAAATAAAAAACGGAGCAAAAAATATGCTTTTTCATCATATCGCAAATCAAAAAGTGGAAAAAAATGCGATCAAAAAGCAAAATAGAAAAAAAAATGGTACCGCTGAAAACGTCATCTTGTTCCGCAAAAAACAAGCCGCCATACAGCTCCATCAGTCGAAAAATAAAAAAGTTATAGTGCTCAGAATAAAGCAATGCAAAAAAAATATTTTTTTCTATAAATTTGTTTTATTGTGTAAAAGCGCCAAAACATAAAAAAGTATACAGTAAGTGTAGTATCGCTGTAAATGTACTGACCCGAAGAATAACACTGCCTGATCACTTTTACCACACGCAGAACGGCATAAAAAAAACCTGAAAGAACAATTCCTGAATTGGTTTTTGTTAATTTTACCTCCCAAAAAACGGAATAGAAAGCGATCAAAAAATGTCACGTACCCAAAAATGGTACCAATAAAAATGTCAACTCGTCCCACAAAAAACAAGCCATCACATGACTGTCGGCCGGAATATGGAAAAATTATAGCTCTCAAAACATGGTGATGCAAAAACTAGATTTTGCAAAAAAAAGCGTCTTTTAGTTTGTGACAGCTGTCAGTCATAAAAACCCAATATAAATCTGGTATCTCTGTAATCGCACCGACCCGAAGAATAAAGTAATCTCATCACTTATACCGCACGAGGAGTGGCGTAAAAAATAAATAAAACCAATTCTTCACCTGCTACTGATTTGTTTATTATGTCTCCGAAAGATCGCAGTAAGGCTCTGCTCACATTTATCCTGCGCTCTGCGCTGAGCACTTACACCAGAGTTCCCGTGTAAATCTCTGAAATACGTGATTCAGCCAGAACCCATGACGGAAGATTCCCTGTAATGAGGCAGATATAGACCACTGTGGACGCCGTCTAGCCTGGGATCCCACGGTGTCATTTGTTTTAGGTATGCATAAAAGTGCGATTGGCCCGTTTTGTGCACTTCTAAAAAAAAGGACACCGCTAAACAGAGGCCAGACGGAGTCCAGAGTAACTCTGCTGCCTCATTACAGTGAATGGATCCCGCAGGGGTTTCATCTGAATTATATCACTTGGAAATTTAGATGGAAACCCCGATGTATGTACTCAGCCTAGAGCGCCGGATAAATGTTACATAAAATGTTCCCAATAAAAGCTTCAACTCAGTCCTCAAAAAAAGCTAGTCCCCACTCAGGTCTGTCATCTGTTAAAAATATAAGGGACTTCCAAGTTACTGGTAGCAGAAAGGCTCTGGAAAAGCGAAATGGCCCTTGCCCCCCAAAAGAAATTCAGAAAATTTTGTGCTCCCAAATAAAAATGCCTATTCTACAATAATTTGTTCTCCAATTGTCAAATAGCACTCCATCCCCCCCAGATCTCGCCGTATGGCTGAGCGGTATGATACAGCCACATATGGGGTATTGCCACTTTTAGAAGAAATTGTGTGACACATTTCGGCACCATTTTTACCCATTGCCCTGTGTGAAAATGTAAAATCTGAGGGTAAAACATTTTTTTGTGGTAAAAATATAATTATGCTTTTTTCACTGCCCAATGGTATAAATTTAAAAATTAAAAAATACTCACTACTTCCCTAGATGAATTCCTTGAGAGGTGTAGTTTACAAAATGGGGTCACTTGTGGGGGTTTCTGCTGTTTCGGCATGTCAGCGACTCTTCAAATGTGACATGGTGTCTGCCACCTATCCCAGCCAACATAGCGCTCCTTTCTCTTCCGAACCCTGCCGTATACCAAAGCAGTGGTTTTCCCCCACATATGGGGTATCGGCGTACTCAGGAGAAATTGCACAACAAATTTCATGGTGCAATTTATCCTATTACCCTTATGATAATGCAAAATTAAGGGATGAAAAACGGTTTTGTGTGAAAAATTAGAAAATTTTATTTTTACAGCTCAATATTATAATCTTCTGTGAAGCACCTTGGGGTTCAAGGTGCTCACCACACATCTAGATAAGTTCCCTAAGGGGTCTAGTTTCCAAAATGGTGTCACCTGTGGGGGGTTTCCACTGTTTAGGCACTTCAGAAGCTCTCCAAATGCAACATGGCGTCTGCTAATTATTCAGACAAATTTTACATTCAAAAAGTCAAATGGCGCTCCTTCCCTTTCAAACCCTGCCGTGTGCCCAAACAGTGCTTTGCCTCCACATATGGGGTATCAGCGTGTTCAGGAGAAATTGCACAACAAATTTCATGGTGCAATTTTTCCTATTACTCTTATGATAATGCAAAATTAAGGGATGAAAAACGTTTTTGTCGGAAAAATGTGAAAATTTTATTTTTACAGCTCAATATTATAAACTTCTGTGAAGCACCTTGGGGTTCATGGTGCTCACCACACATCTAGATAAGTTCCCTAAGGGGTCTAGTTTCCAAAATGGTGTCACTTGTGGGGGGTTTCCACTGTTTAGGCACATCAGGAGCTCTCCAAACGCAACATGGCGTCTGCTAATTATTCAGACAAATTTTATATTCAAAAAGTCCAATGGCGCTCCTTCCCTTCCGAACCCTGCAGTGCACCCAAACAGTGGTTTTCCCTCACATATGGGGTATCAGCACGCTCAAGAGAAATTGTACAAAAAATTTGGGGTCCATTTTTTCCTGTTACCCCTGTGAAAATAGAAAAAATTGGGTCTAAAGTAACATTTTTGTGAAAAAAGTTAAATGTTATTTTTTTTCTTCCACATTCCAAAAATTTCTGTGAAGCACCTGAAGGGTTAATAAAGTTCTTGAATGTGGTTTTGAGCACCTTGAGGGGTGCAGTTTTTAGAATGGTGTCACTTTTTGGTATTTTCTGTCATAAAGACCCCTCAAAGTGACTTCTAATATGATGTGGTCCCTAAAAAATGTTTTTGTAAATTTTGTTGGAAAAATGAGAAATTGCTGGTCAACTTTTAACCCATATAGCTCCCTAACAAAAAAAATGTTGGTTCCAAAATTGTGCTCATGTAAAGTAGACATGTGGGAAATGTTATTTATTAACTATTTTGTGTGACACATCTCTCTGATTTAAGGGCATGAAAATTCAAAGTTAGAAAATTGCAAAATTTTCTAAATTTTCGCCAAATTTCCAATTTTTTCACAAATAAACGTAAGTTATATCGAAGAAATTTTACCAGTATCATGAAGTATAATATGTCACGAAAAAACAATCTCAGAATCAGGGGAATACGTTGAAGCGTTCCAGAGTAATTACTTCATAAAGTGACAGTGGTCAGAATTGAAAAAATTGGCCCGGTCACGAAGGCAAAAACAGGCTCTGGTGCGAAGTGGTTAAAAGAATGTTACAGAAGCTCAATACAGTTTTCAAGATATCAAAGACATGAAAACATTAAGGACTACTGAGAAAATGTTTTCATTTACTGTCTGATTTCTGGTTTTATGCAAATAACAATTAAAACCTTCTTGCATTAGGTGAGTTGTAGAGATGATTGCATATATTTGAGTGGAATTCAGTTCTACTGGAATATCACAAAAATCCACATTCCCCAATATGTTGATTTTTTTGTAGTTAACTTGCTCATGGAATGGCTGGCTGCCATTTTGCTAAAAAAAAGTAAAAAAAAAACAACAAATACTTATACTAACCTTACCGTTCACCTTTTTAGCCCCTCCACTGTTCATCACACTGTCTTACCACCGCTGAGTGCTGAATCCCCAGGCCTCTTCACACTAGGCTGGAACTTCTGGCTCTGATGAGGCAGAGGACACTACAGCGCATGCGTGCAAGTCACTACACATATCATACCTTCTTGACCTCAAAACAATATATGCACTTGGGCAGCAATGACCTGCTGTTGTGTTTTGAATTGTATACTGGATTACAACTTCTTCCTCAAAATTTAAGAGCAGTGTCCTTAAGGAACTGATCACTACATAAAGTCAATTAAAAAAAACGAAATAAAGGACCACTCTTTGTTTCAAATGTTGATTCTGTACAGTAGTGATTTTTTCATCTAGAACCATTAGTGGTGGTTAATATTCTTATAATTCATGAAAATGGAAAGAGGGGCCCAGTTGCCCTGCAAGTTACTCAGAGGCTGATATAATTCTTCCACTTTCTTTCCATGAATATTCTCTCTCTATACTCAGCAGATGCTTTGCTTATTTTTTTTAAAGGTGGTCTGGTTCTGTTCCAGTATTCAAACTCAAAACCTGCAGCATGGTGGGCAGAAATGTTACATGCTAGTCACAGGATATACTGCTAATGATAGAAGCTAAATTACATTACTGTTCTTTACTGCCACATTGCATTATTATATATCTCTATGTAACAGTACATTTTGATATATCTGTATATTAGGAGGTAAAATAAAAGTAAAATTTTTTTCATTAGAAAATTTGTAAAAAATAATGAGAAACCTTTACAATAACCACACTGATTAATACACATTTGAAAAATGAACATCACAAACCAGTAAATAACATGGAGATATTTGGTATCCCTTGTGGTAAAGCGGCTTGCTCGGTGGTACACGGAGGTAGACACGGAACACTGTCTCTTTAAGTTTCGGGTTGGTTTATTAAAAATGTCATAAACCAACCTAGAGTTCATAAAGAAAGCACAGCCCATTTAGCATAACGACAAAGCAAAATAAAAAGATACAGCACAGTCCGTATATCAGCCGGGCTCCGGCCACTCAAGGTTAACCACACATGGTTCAGTTTTAGCACAACACATGCAAGCTCCTCTCTGGAACAAGCCTCTCCATAATAACATGAGTCACAAGACTCATTTACAGCCCAGACCAAACCCTGGGGTGGAGATATGGTGAATGGCCTCCTGCCCGCACTATAGCCATTCACAACAAAACATTGCATTTTAAATATGGCTGATTAACCCTCTCTGCACCTACCATGCAGGAGAAGACTTCCTCGTTTCACATCACTGAAGCTAATAGCCTCAGTTAAACATATCTCCTTTCCAGTATTCTGCCAGTGACTTTGTCACACCCTGTTTTCAGAAGAACCCAAACAATATAGTGAACAGATATATGGTGGGCAGTAAACAGAGTACAAAATGGCGTGATTGTTTTTTTTTCTCTATAACATGAATAAAAAGTTATCACAAAAGTAACTATTTCATACCTGTTTGGCAAAATGGCACTTAAAGAAATTACTCTTCATCTTGAAAGAAAACAAAACATAATTTAGTGAAACTTATGGCAAAATAAAAATCTGTAGCTGATACAACTGTAAATGAATGAACAAAAATTAGTTCATTTGATCAAACGTAATTGTGCATATGTATGGGTAATGCATATGTGCTTTTTCTATAACTACTTATGTGCATGTGTGTACTATGTATATGTGTGCTTAACTTGTAAAGATATGGGGACCCAGACAAAAGTCCTGCAGATGGACCCTTCAGTGTCAGTGGCCACCCTTGGTGTGAAGGGAGCTGGCTGACTGCTCATTTCAATAACTAAGACAGCAACCTTCTCTATCTATACAACGGTTATGACAAAGAAGTGGGAATGGCTTACTTGTTAAAATGAGCAGTAATTCCCATTCACATACAGCTCTAGCTGGGAGCTTGGAAATTATATATCAGCAAGTGTAACCTCCACTGAGGATATAATGATTAAACACTTTTACAAGATGCTTACCAATTATTCCTGAAAAAAATATTATATTAGCAGTTATTATGACTAACCAGTTGGAAGTATATTAGATAAATGATGGAAAACAATTTCATTAATATTTTCCCATGCTCAGACTCAGATAAATTTTAATAACTGCAGATGATACAAAGCCATGTTTCTTAAAAACCTGCAAGAAGCAAAATGAACATAAACCCTGCTGTAAATAAATAAAAAGCAAGTGCATTTAAATAAAATAGGGTTATTAGTAACACTGTTTCTGATCAAAAATAATATAAAAGCTATCCCACCACGACAAGATAAACCTGTTCGGGATAGTCCTACATTGTCTAATATTAAAAATTGACCATGTGTCAAAGTTGACCTGTGTGTGAATAAGAGCAGACAAAGGAGCGGTTCCCGGACTGTGGACACCAGCCAAGGGAAGCTTTTAAATGTATTATCCAGCTCTGGGAAGGGAAGCCACAACCTAGTTTGCACAGAATGCAAAAAATACAAAGAAAAAACATAATTTGAGATTGGTTTAAGTTGGTATACATGCATCACATAAATGCATGTTTCACAATGGCCATGAGTCAGAAAAACCTACAAGAAGCAAAATGAACATAAACCCTGCTGTAAATAAATAAAAGCAAGTGCATTTAAATAAAATAGGATTCTTAGTAACACTGTTTTTGATCAAAAATAGTATAAAAGCTCTCCCACCGCGAAAAGTTGAACCAGTTCGGGATAGTTCTACATTATCTAATATTAAAAATCTTACCATGTGTGAAAGTTGACCTCTGTGTGAATAAGAGCAGACAAAAGACTGGGTCCCAATCTGTGGACACCAGCCAAGGGAAGCTTTTTAAATGTATTATCTAGCTCTGGGAAGGGAGGCCACACCCTGGTTTGAACGAAATGCAAAAAATACAAAGAAAAAAAACAATTTGAGCTTGGTTTAAGTTGGTATACATGCAGCACATAAATGCATGTTTCACAATGGCTATGAATCAGAAAAACCTACAGGAAGCAAAATGAACATAAACCCTGCTGTAAATAAATTTAAAGCAAGTGGATTTAAATAAAATAGGATTCTTACTAACACTCTTTTTGATCAAAAATAGTATAAAATCTATCCCACCACGACAAGGTGAACCAGTTCGGGATAGTCCTACACTGTCTAATATTAAAAACCTTACCATGTGTCAAAGTTGACCTCTGTGAATAAGAGCAGAAAAAGTCATGTTTCTTGAATATGTGCTGTTTTTAATGGATAACACACAGGCACAATATAGTTTATGGTTGTTTTCACATGTACATTTAGTGTATTTGCAGACTTATGGCCAGTGAAGAAAGTGTGGAGACATGAGTTTGGGCTCATACATTTCCCTGCATACAGAGCATAAATGTGGCCTCCATCTGCTGTCCTTTACAAATGCATACATTTGGTCAAAACCTGGCACTTAAAGGAGCTTGATGATGTCTTTGGACTTTTAGGGTGTGTTCACACATGGCAAAGTTGTTGCAGAAATTCAGGCAACTGCTTATTTTTCTGAATGGGGTTTACCGAATTTGAAGTGTCACCAAAACAACCCAATTCAGATAAATAAGTTTGGGGTTTTTTTGTCGCAAAAAATTCTGGAAAAAACATTTCCCATGTGTACATTCATCCTAAACAAAACTTTAGCAATCAATGCTAGGCAATTACAGCCAAAACATATGAAACCATAGGAAACATCAATGTGCACATAAATGAACAAAGGTTTATTTTAATGTGAATCAATATTTAGATTTCCATGTATGTTGCTTTCCCTTCAAGCAATTAAAAAAAAAAGTTTTATGTATCATGACTAGTGTTGAGCGAGCACAAAAAATGCTCGGGTGCTCGAAGCTCGGGCCGAGCTCGCCGTGATACTCGGGTGCTCGACCCGAGCAACGAGCCCAATGTTAGTCTATGGGAGACCCGAGCATTTTTGCGGTGGCACCCCCGGCAGTCTGTAGAAAGCCTAAAAAGTGCCCAAAACGATAGTGACAGTGCTCAAATGACATGGGGACAGCATGGGGATCGCCCCAGGAAGCATTTCTGACCCCCAGGTCACTGTTGTCAACAACGTGTTCAGAGGTATTAAGCCACTTTTACAGGCTCATAATAAAACGTTCAAAAACAAAAGTGAAACTTTATTCCAGTGAAATATGTTGAGGAATTTATTTTCCAGGGTAAAGGCTTGTGTATAAGGTAAAATAAATAACCAAGAACAAAAATACTCCTCCACGCCTTGGGCTATGTTCACAAGTAGCATTTTTTATGCGTTTTTGCACTTTTGTATTGCTTTCAACTGTGACAAATGCATTCACCGGGAAATGTCATTTTAACATTTTACAACTTTATCTGGCCATGTGCTGTGTGACACATGCATACAGTGCTGAAAAGACAAGGGGACAGCATGGGGAAGACCTCTGGAAGCATCTCTGACTCCCAGGTCACTGCCTAAAAGTGTGCCCATCAGAAGTGATCCTTGCCGCATCAGAAGATGCAGACTTGCAACTATCCCCGTGCAAGTCCTTGTCCCAGGGCAGTGTTCAATTGTACCTCCCCCATTCCTTGCAATGCAAGCGCAAATATGCAGCCAAACACCCACTCACCCCAAGGCTGCAATACCATACTGCTAGCTTGCACTTGAAATGGGGCCTTTTAGTTTTGAGGAGGTCGAAGCTGGCCACTACCTCATGGCTGCTTCGGCAGCAAGGTATCCATACTCAGTCCCCAGTCGCCCGGCGGCCGGGTGTCCACGCTTGGTTCCCAGCCACCAGGGGGCGGCCGGGTGTCCACACTCGGTCCCCAGCCTCCCCGCGGCCGGGTGTCCACACACGGTCCCCAGCTGCCTGGGGGCGGCCGGGTGTCCATAAACAGTCCCCTGCCGCCCCAATTTCTCCGCTGAACATCCCCACAGACTTTTATTAGCCCGGCCTACTTTAGGGCAGCATTGGACGAGCCCACCAGAGAACCAGACTCCTCCGGTGGGCCCTGGCTTCTCCATCAGGGGAGTTTAGAGTGCCAAGGTGAGGAGCATGATGATGATGATAGAAGTTAGCATCTGCTTTGTTTTGTTGGAATGCAAGCGTAAGTGTGAAACCTGCCACCCACCCACCCCCAGGCTGCAATACCATACTGCTAGCTTGCTTGCACTTGAAATTGTGCCTTTTAGGCATGTGGAGGCAGACGCCGGCCACCGTGTCATGGCTGCGTCGGCGGCCCTTTTATCCTTACTCAGTCCCCAGCTGCCCGGCGGCCGTGTGTCCATGCTCGGTCCCCAGCCGCCAGGGGGCGGCCGGGTGTCCACACTCGGTCCCCAGCCACCCTGCGGCCGGGTGTCCACACACGGTCCCCAGCCGCCCCGATTTCTCCGCGGAACATCCCCACACACTTTTCTTAGACTGGCCTGCTTTAGGGCAGCTTTGGACGAGCCCACCAGAGAACCAGACTCCTCCGGTGGGCCCTGTCTTCTCCATCAGGGGAGTTGAGAGTGCCAAGGTGAGGACCATGATGAGGATGATAGAAGTTAGCATCTGCTTTGTTTTCAATGAATGCAAGCGCATGTATGTAGTAGCGGCTAGGCCTGAGGTAGCTAGATGTTTTCCTGCTACTATCCCAGTTCTATGACTCCTGTTAAAACAAAGCTTCAGGTGATAAATGATGCATGAGGTAGTGGCAAAGGAGAAAGAGCAGGAGGAACAGGGACCATTCACATCAATATCAGGCCAGTCAACGACATATGTCTTGTAGGATATGTTTCTGTAACAAAAGGAGCGGTTTGGCTACACAGTTATAGGGCATAGAGTGAGTGCAATGCCTACCAAAAATTTTGAGGCACTCCAATGCCCCTTGGAAATGACATGGAGGTCATTTCCTTAACTAAACCTTTTTTTCCATTTATAGCAACTGGGTCTCCTGTGCACTGTTGGCCTAAGCAGTGAATGGAAGGCTTTCCAAAAATTATGAGGAACTGCAATGCCCCTTGAAACAGACGTAGATTACAGCGTACTAAAAACCTTCTACCCATTATTGGGGAGTGTGTCTCCCTTAGTTTTCACCTTCGCATTGAAAAGCAAAAGCTGACTAAAATTAGGAGGAAATGCAATGCCCGTTGGAAGAGTCGTGGAGATTAGAGGTAAGGTAATTAAAAACATTTCAATGCCCCTTGGAAGAGCTGTGGAGTTCAGAGTGGCTTAAGAAGACGCTTTTAATGCCCCTTTGAAGAGACGTGGAGGTCACAGTAGCTTAACAAGACGGTTTTAATGCCCCTTAGAAGAGTGGTGGAGGTCGCAGTGGAATAAAAAGACAATATCAATGCCCCGTGGAAGAGACATGGAGGTCACAGTAGCTTAACAAGATGGTTTTAATGCCCCTTGGAAGAGACGTGGAGGTCACAGTAGCTTAAGAATACGGTTTTAATGCCCCTTACAAGAGCCATACAGTACAGCATCTTAAAAACATTATTCCCATTATTGGGGAGTGGGTCTCCCATAGTATTTGCTTATGGCTTCCAAGCAAAAGCTTCCAAAAATTAGGACAGAGCAACTTGCAATGCCCCTTACAAGAGCCATGCAGTACAGCATATTACAAACATAAGTCCCATTATTGGGGAGTGGGTCTCCCATAGTATTTGCTTATGCCTTCCAAGCAAAAGCTTCCAAAAATTATGAGGAAATGCAATGCCCGTTCGAAGAGTAGTGGAGGTCCCAGTAGCTTAACAAGACGGTTTTAATGCCCCTTACAAGAGCCATACAGTACAGCATCTTAAAAACATTATTCCCATTATTGGGGAGTGGGTCTCCCATAGTATTTGCTTATGCCTTCCAAGCAAAAGCTTCCAAAAATTAGGACGGAGCAACTTGCCATGCCCCTTACAAGAGCCATGCAGTACAGCATATTACAAACATAAGTCCCATTATTGGGGAGTGGGTCTCCCATAGTATTTGCTTATGCCTTCCAAGCAAAAGCTTCAAATAATTAGGACGGAGCAACTTGCAATGCCTCTTACAAGAGCTATGCAGTACAGCATATTACAAACATAAGCCTCATTATTGGGGAGTGGGTCTCCCATAGTATTTGCTTATGCCTTCCAAGCAAAAGCTTCCAAAAATTAGGACGGAGCAACTTGCAATGCCTCTTACAAGAGCCATGCAGTACAGCATATTACAAACATTAGTCCCATTATTGGGGAGTGGGTCTCCCATAGAATTTGCTTATGCCTTCCAAGCAAAAGCTTCCAAAAATTATGAGGAAATGCAATGCCCGTTCGAAGAGTCGTGGAGGTCCCAGTAGCTTAACAAGATGCTTTTAATGCCCCACAGAAGAGACGTGGATGTCAGAGTGGTATAACAAGACGCTTTTAATGCCCCTTACAAGAGACGTGGAGGTCAGAGTGGTATAACAAGGCTCTTTTAATGCCCCTCAGAAGAGGTGTGAAGGTCAGAGTGGTATAACAAGACGCTTTTAATGCCCCTTACAAGACACGTGGAGGTCAGAGTGGTATAACACGACGGTTTTAATGGCCCTTACAAGAGACGTGGAGGTCAGAGTGGTATAACAAGACACTTTTAATGCCCCTCAGAAGAGACGTGGAGGTCAGAGTGGTATAACAAGATGCTTTTAATGCCCCTTACAAGAGATGTGGAGGTCAGAGTGGTATAACAAGACGCTTTTAATGCCCCTCAGAAGAGACGTAGAGGTCAGAGTGGTATAAAAAGACGCTTTTAATGCCCCTTACAAGAGACGTGGAGGTCAGAGTGGTATAACAAGACAGTTTTAATGCCCCTTACAAGAGACGTGGAGGTCAGAGTGGTATAACAAGACGCTTTTAATGCCCCTCAGAAGAGACGTGGAGGTCAGAGTGGTATAACAAGATGCTTTTAATGCCCCTTACAAGAGACGTGGAGGTCAGAGTGGTATAACAAGACGCTTTTAATGCCCCTCAGAAGAGACGTGGAGGTCAGAGTGGTATAACCAGACGCTTTTAATGCCCCTCAGAAGAGACGTAGAGGTCAGAGTGGTATAACAAGACGCTTTTAATTCCCCTTTCAAGAGATGAGGAGGTCAGAGTGGTACAACAAGACGGTTTTAAGGTCCCTTACAAGAGACGTGGAGGTCAGAGTGGTTTAACAAGATGCTTTTAATGCCCCTCAGAAGAGACGTGGAGGTCAGAGTGGTATAACAAGACGCATTTAATGCCCCTTGGAAGAGCCATCCAGTACAGCATCTTAAAAATATTATTCCCATTATTGGGGAGTGGGTCTCCCACAGTCTTTACTTATGCCTTCCAAGCAAAAACTGACAAAAATCAGGATGGAGGAACTTTCAATAATGGCAACATGGACCACGGTCACCCTGGTGGTATAGTGGTGGTGGAGGCTGAGGATAAGAACATAAAACAGCCGAAATGAGGAAGCGTATACCCATGTGTGGGTGTGAAACGGTACATGTGAATACACCTCCCGAAATAACACAGTGGATTTGACTTTATGTTACTCTGCTGTCATTTGGTGGTGATGAGAAGTCTGGCCCAATCCAGATAAGGGTCAGCTTGTCAGCATTGTCAGTTGACAGGCGAGTGCGCTTATCAGTTATAATTCCCCCAGCTGCACTAAAAACACGCTCCGATAACATGCTAGCTGCAGGGCAGGCCAGGACCTCCAAGGCGTACAGAGCGAGTTCATTCCAAGTATCCAGCTTAGATACCCAAAAATTAAAAGGTACAGAGGAATCACGGAGGATGCTGGTACGGTCGGCAAGGTACTCCCTCACCATCTTTTGAAACTTTCCACTCCTTGTGAGAGTACCCCGCGCCTCAGGGTCTGTCCGAAGGGAGGGTCTGAGAAAACTGTCCCAGAACGTTGACAGTGTTGCTCTGCCTCTGCTGGATTGGAGTTGCGTCTCTCTCTCATGTACGCCTTGGTTGGGCAACAATGAACTGTGACCTCTGCCGCTAGCGTGTTCAGATGGGAATTTTTTTTAACAGTTCTGCAGCAAGGGCCTTCTGGTACTGCCCCATTTTTGTAGACCTCTCCAACTCAGTAATAAGAGAGTGAAAGTTCTCCTTGTAGCGGGGGTCTACATGTGTCACCAATCAGTAATGACTGTCACCCAACATTTTGACAACATGAGGGGCACGGTTAAGGCAGCGTAACATAAAGTCAGCCATGTGTGCCAGACTGGTAACGGGCAAGATTTCCGTGTCTTCACCAAGATGACGACTGACCATGCTCTCCTCCTCCTCCTCCCCCCTGTCCTCAGGCCACCAACGCTGAACCAACAGTATGACAGTTCCGTCTACAGCACATGATACCAGCTCCTGTTCTTGCTCCTCCTCCTCCTCTCCCTCATTGTCCCCCCAATGCATGTTGGGATGAGATGAGGCTGGGCTGTGTGTAATCGCCCACTATGGCTTCTTGATCCATCTCATCATACTCTGGCTGCAATGCCTCCTCTTTAATTCTCTGCAGAGAGCGTTGCAAAAGACAGACAAGTGGGATGCTGACGCTAATGATGGCGTCATCGCCACTCACCATCTTGGTGGCCTCCTCAAAGTTTGTCAGGATGGTACATATGTCAGACATCCAGGTCCACTCCTGAGGTCTTATGTGTGGAGTCTGACCTGAATATCGACGGCCTTGTTGCAGCTGGTACTCCACAACTGCTCTCTTCTGCTCACAAATCCTTAGCAACATGTGGAGGGTAGAGTTCCAACGTGTGGGGACATCACACAGCAGTCGGTGTGCCGGAAGCTGCAAATGCTGTTGCAACACAGCAAGGGC